>NC_090939.1:506264740-506866176 GCF_040938575.1 Ambystoma mexicanum | reverse complement strand
ACGGGGCATGAGCAGAGGTGGGGGGCAAAAGGAGAGAGACACAGGGCACGAGCGCAGGGTGGGGGGCAACAGGAGAGAGACACGGGACATTAGAAGGGGTGGGGAGTACAGGAGGGAGACACGTGGCATGAGCAGGGGTTGGGGAGCAACAGGAGAGAAATACGGGACAGGAGCAGGGGGTGGGGGGCAACAGGAGAGAGACACGGGGCATGAGCAGGGGGTGAGGGGGTACAGGAGGAGACACGAGGCATGAGAGGGGGGTGGGGGGAACAGGAAGAGAGACACTGGCCATGAGCGGAGTGTGGGGGGCAACAGGAGGGAGACACTGGCCAGGAGCGGGGGTGGGGGGCAACAGGAGAGAGACACGGGGCATGAGCAGGGGGTGGGGGGCAACAGGAGAGAGACACGGGGGCATCAGCAGGGGGGTGGGGGGTACAGGTGGGAGACACGGGGCATGAGCGGGGGTGGGGGGTACAGGAGGGAGACACGGGGCATGAGCGGTGGGGGGGAACAGGAGGGAGACACAGGACCTGAGCGGGGGGTGGTGGGAACAGGAGGGAGACATGGGGCATGAGCGTGGGCGGGGGGCAACAGGAGAGAGACACGGGGCATGAGCGGGGGGTGGGGGGCAACAGGAGAGAGACACAGGGCATGAGCGGGGGGTGGGGGGTACAGGAGGGAGACACGGGGCATGAGCGGGGGTGGGGGGAACAGGAGGGAGACAGGGGGCATGAGCGGGGGGTGGGGGGGAACGGGAGAGAGACACGGGGCATGAGTGGGGTGTGGGGGACAACAGGAGAGAGACAGGGCATTAGAAGGGGGTGGGGGGTGCAGGGGGGAGACACGGGGCATGAGCAGGGGGTGGGGGGGCAACAGGAGGGAGAGACGGCGCATGAGCGGGGGCTGGGGGGCAACAGGAGAGAGACACGGGGCATGAGCGGGGGTGGGGGGAACAGGAGGGAGACACGGGGCATGAACAGGGGTGGGGGGCAACAAGAGAGAGACACGGGGCATAAGCAGGGCATGGGGGAACAGGAGGGAGACACGGGGCATGAGCGAGGGGGTGGGGGGGAACGGGAGAGAGACACGGGCATGAGCGGGGGGTGGGGGTACAGGAGGGAGACATGGGGCATGAGTGGGGGTGAGGGGTACAGGAGAGAGACACGGGGCATGAGCGGGGGGGTGGGGGGTACAGGAGAGAGACACTGGCCATGAGCGGAGGGTGGGGGGCAACAGGAGAGACACAAGGGGCATGAGCGGGGGTGGGGGCAACAGGAGAGAGACACGGTACATGGGTGGGAGGTGGGCTGGACAAGAGGGAGACACAGGGCATGAGCAGTGGATGGGGGGTACAGGAGGAAGACACGGGGCATGAGCGGGGGGTGGGGGGAACAGGAGAGAGACACGGGCATGAGCGGGGGGTGGGGGGAACAGGAGAGAGACACGGAGCATGAGCGGGGGTGGGGGAAAAGGAGGGAAGCACGGGGCATGAGCGGGGGGTGGTGGGAACGGGAGAGAGACACAGGGCATGAGCGGGGGTGGGGGGCAACAAGAGAGAAACACAGGGCATGAGCGGAGGTAGGGGCAACAGGAGAGAGACACGGGCCATGAGCAGGGGGTGGGGAACAGGAGGGAGACACAGGGCATTAGTGGAGGGTCGGGGGTACAGGAGGGATACACGGGGCATGAGCGGGGGTGGGGGGCAACAGGACAGAGACACGGGACATGAGCGGGGGTGGGGGCAACAGGAGAGAGACACGGGGCATGAGCGGTGGGTGAGGGGTACAGGAGAGAGACACGGGGCATGAGCGGGCTTGGGGGGAACAGGAGAGAGACACTGGCCATGAGCGGGGGTGGGGTCAACAGGAGGGAGATACTGGCCATGAGCGGGGCGTGGGGGGCAACAGGAGAGAGACACGGGGCATGAGCGGGGGGTGGGGGGTACAGGAGGAAGACACGGGGTATGGGCGGGGGATGGGGGGAACAGGAGAGAAACACGGGGCATGACCGGGTGGTGGGGGGTACAGGAGGAAGACACGGGGGGATGGGCGGGGGATGGGGGAACAGGAGAGAGACCACGGGGCATGAGCGGGGGGTGGGGGGAACGGGAGAGAGAACGGGGCATGAGCGGGGGTGGGTGGAAAGGGAGAGAGACACGGGCCATGAGCAGGGGGTGGGGGGACGGGAGAGAGACATGGGGCATGAGCGGGGGTTGGGGGCCAACAAGAGAGTGACACGGGGAATGAGCGGGGGTGGTGGCAACAGGAGAGACACGGGCATGAGCGGGTGGTGGTGGAACAGGAGGGAGACACGGGACAGGAACGTGGGGAGGGGGGCAACAGGAGAGAGACACGGGACAGGAGCGGGGGGTGGGGGGGCAACAGGAGAGAGAAACGGGGTATGAACGGGGGGTGAGGGGTACAGGAGAGAGACACGGGGCATGAGTGGGGGGTGGGGGTCAAGAGGAGAGAGACACGGGGCATGGGCAGGGGGTGGGGGTACAGGAGGGAGACACTGGCCATGAGCAGGTGGTGGGGGGCAACAGGAGAGAGACATGGGGCATGGGCGGGGGGTGGGGGCAACAGGAGAGAGACACGGGGCATGAGCGGGTGGTGGGGGAATGGGAGAGAGACACGGGGCATGTGCGCGGGGTGGGGGGTACAGGAGGGAGACACGGGGCATGCGTGGGGGGTGGGGGGAACGGGAGAGAGACACGGGGCATGAGCAGGGTGTGGGAGGGAACAGGAGGGAGACACAGGGCATAAGCAAGGTGTGGGGGCAACAGGAGAGAGACACAGGGCATGAGCGGGAGGTGGGGGGGAAACAGGAGAGAGACACGGGGCTTGAACGGGGGTGGGGGGAACGGGGAGAGAGCATGGGGCATGAGCGGAGGTTGGGGCGAACAAGAGAGAGACAAGGGGAATGAGCGGGGGTGGGGGCAACAGGGAGAGACACGGGGCATGAGTGGGTGGTGGGGGAACAGGAGGGAACACTGACCATGAGCAGGGGGTGGGGGGCAACAGGAGAGAGACACGGGGCATGAACGGGGGATGAGGGGCAGGGAGGAGAGAGACACGGGGCATGAGCGGGGGTTGGGGCGAACAAGAGAGAGACACGGGGAATGAGCGTGGGGAGGGGGGCAACAGGAGAGAGACACGGGACAGGAGCAGGGGTGGGGGGCAACAGGAGAGAGACACAGGGCATGAACGGTGTAGGGGTACAGGAGAGAGACACGGGGCATGAGCGGCGGGTGGGGGGAACAGGAGAGAGACACTGGCCATGAGCAGGGGGTGGGGGGCAACAGGAGAGAGACACGGGGCATGAACGGGGGGTGGGGGGCAAGAGGAGAGAGACACGGGGCATGGGCGGGGGGTGGGGGTACAGGAGGGAGACACTGACCATGAGCGGGGGTGGGGGGCAACAGGAGAGAGACACGGGGCATGAACAGGAGGGGGGCAACAGGAGAGAGACACGGGGCATGAGCGGGAGTGTAGGGAACAGGAGGGAGACACAGGGCATAAGCAGGGGGTGGGAGGCAACAGGAGAGAGACACAGGGCATGAGTGGGGGGCAACAGAAGAGAGAGACAGCACATGAGCGGGTGGTGGGGGAACAGGAGGGAGACACGGGGCATGAGCGGTGGGGGGGAACAGGAGGGAGACACAGGACCTGAGCGGGGGGTGGTGGGAACAGGAGGGAGACACAGGGCATGAGCGTGGGCGGGGGGCAACAGGAGAGAGACACGGGGAATGAGCGGGGGGTGGGGGGCAACAGGAGAGAGACACAGGGCATGAGCGGGGGGTGGGGGGTACAGGAGGGAGACACGGGGCATGAGCGGGGGGTGGGGGGAACAGGAGGGAGACACGGGGCATGAGCGGGGGGTGGGGGGAACAGGAGAGAGACACGGGGCATGAGTGGGGGGTGGGGGACAACAGGTGAGAGACAGGGCATTAGAAGGGGGTGGGGGGTGCAGGGGGGAGACACAGGGCATGAGCGGGGGGTGGGGGGGCAACAGGAGGGAGACACGGGGCATGAGCGGGGGCTGGGGGGCAACAGGAGAGAGACACAGGGCATGAGCAGGGGGTGGGGGGTACAGGAGGGAGACACAGGGCATAAGCGGGGTGTGAGGGGCAACAGGAGAGAGACACGGCATGAGTGGGGGGTGGGGGAACAGGAGGGAGACACGGGGCATGAGTGGGGCATGGAGGGGAACAGGAGAGAGACGAGCGGGGGTGGGGGCAACAGGAGAGAGACACGGGGCATGAGCGGGGGATGTGGGTACAGGAGGAAGACACGGGGTATGGGCGGGGGATGGGGGAACAGGAGAGAGACACGGGGCATGAGCGGGGGTGGGGGGCACGGGAGGGAGACTCGGGGCATGAGCGGGGAGTGGGGGGCAACAGGAGAGACACGGGGCATGAGCAGAGGTGGGGGGCAAAAGGAGAGAGACACAGGGCATGAGCGCAGGGTGGGGGGCAACAGGAGAGAGACACGGGACATTAGAAGGGGTGGGGAGTACAGGAGGGAGACACGTGGCATGAGCAGGGGTTGGGGAGCAACAGGAGAGAAATACGGGACAGGAGCAGGGGGCAACAGGAGAGAGACACGGGGCATGAGCAGGGGGTGAGGGGTACAGGAGGAGACACGAGGCATGAGAGGGGGGTGGGGGGAACAGGAGAGAGACACTGGCCATGAGTGGAGTGTGGGGGGCAACAGGAGGGAGACACTGGCCAGGAGCGGGGGTGGGGGGCAACAGGAGAGAGACACGGGGCATGAGCAGGGGGTGGGGGGCAACAGGAGAGAGACACGGGGCATCAGCAGGGGGGTGGGGGGTACAGGAGGGAGACACGGGCATGAGCGGGGGTGGGGGGTACAGGAGGGAGACACGGGGCATGAGCGGTCGGGGGGAACAGGAGGGAGACACAGGACCTGAGCGGGGGGTGGTGGGAACAGGAGGGAGACATGGGGCATGAGCGTGGGCGGGGGGCAACAGGAGAGAGACACGGGGCATGAGCGGGGGGTGGGGGGCAACAGGAGAGAGACACAGGGCATGAGCGGGGGGTGGGGGGTACAGGAGGGAGACACGGGGCATGAGCGGGGGGTGGGGGAACAGGAGGGAGACAGGGGGCATGAGCGGGGGGTGGGGGGAACGGGAGAGAGACACGGGGCATGAGTGGGGGGTGGGGGACAACAGGAGAGAGACAGGGCATTAGAAGGGGGTGGGGGGTGCAGGGGGGAGACACGGGGCATGAGCAGGGGGTGGGGGGCAACAGGAGGGAGACACGGCGCATGAGCGGGGGCTGGGGGGCAACAGGAGAGAGACACGGGGCATGAGCGGGGGGTGCGGGGAACAGGAGGGAGACACGGGGCATGAACAGGGGGTGGGGGGCAACAAGAGAGAGACACGGGGCATAAGCAGGGCATGGGGGAACAGGAGGGAGACACGGGGCATGATCGAGGGGGTGGGGGGGAACGGGAGAGAGACACGGGCATGAGCGGGGGTGGGGGTACAGGAGGGAGACATGGGGCATGAGTGGGGGTGAGGGGTACAGGAGAGAGACACGGGGCATGAACGGGGGGGTGGGGGAACAGGAGAGAGACACTGGCCATGAGCGGAGGGTGGGGGGCAACAGGAGAGACACAAGGGGCATGAGCGGGGGTGGGGGGCAACAGGAGAGAGACACGGTACATGGGTGGGAGGTGGGCTGGACAGGAGGGAGACACAGGGCATGAGCAGTGGATGGGGGGTACAGGAGGAAGACACGGGGCATGAGCGGGGGGTGGGGGGAACAGGAGAGAGACACGGGCATGAGCGGGGGGTGGGGGGAACAGGAGAGAGACACGGAGCATGAGCGGGGGGTGGGGGAAAAGGAGGGAAACACGGGGCATGAGCGGGGGGTGGTGGGAACGGGAGAGAGACACAGGGCATGAGCGGGGGTGGGGGGCAACAAGAGAGAGACACAGGGCATGAGCGGAGGTAGGGGCAACAGGAGAGAGACACGGGCCATGAGCAGGGGGTGGGGGAACAGGAGGGAGACACAGGGCATTAGTGGAGGGTCGGGGGTACAGGAGGGAGACACGGGGCATGAGCGGGGGTGGGGGGCAACAGGACAGAGACACGGGACATGAGCGGGGGTGGGGGCAACAGGAGAGAGACACGGGGCATGAGCGGTGGGTGAGGGGTACAGGAGAAAGACACGGGGCATGAGCGGGCTTGGGGGGAACAGGAGAGAGACACTGGCCATGAGCGGGGGGTGGGGTCAACAGGAGGGAGATACTGGCCATGAGCGGGGCGTGGGGGGCAACAGGAGAGAGACACGGGGCATGAGCGGGGGGTGGGGGGTACAGGAGGAAGACACGGGGTATGGGCGGGGGATGGGGGAACAGGAGAGAAACACGGGGCATGACCGGGTGGTGGGGGGTACAGGAGGAAGACACGGGGGATGGGCGGGGGATGGGGGAACAGGAGAGAGACACGGGGCATGAGCGGGGGGTGGGGGAACGGGAGAGAGAAACGGGGCATGAGCGGGGGTGGGGGGAAAGGGAGAGAGACACGGGCCATGAGCAGGGGGTGGGGGGAACGGGAGAGAGACATGGGGAATGAGCGGGGGTTGGGGGCCAACAAGAGAGTGACACGGGGAATGAGCGGGGGGTGGTGGCAACAGGAGAGACACGGGCATGAGCGGGTGGTGGTGGAACAGGAGGGAGACACGGGACAGGAACGTGGGGAGGGGGGCAACAGGAGAGAGACACGGGACAGGAGCGGGGGGTGGGGGGGCAACAGGAGAGAGACACGGGGTATGAACGGGGGTGAGGGGTACAGGAGAGAGACACGGGGCATGAGTGGGGGGTGGGGGTCAAGAGGAGAGAGACACGGGGCATGGGCAGGGGGTGGGGGTACAGGAGGGAGACACTGGCCATGAGCAGGTGGTGGGGGGCAACAGGAGAGAGACATGGGGCATGGGCGGGGGGTGGGGGCAACAGGAGAGAGACACGGGGCATGAGCGGGTGGTGGGGGAATGGGAGAGAGACACGGGGCATGTGCGCGGGGTGGGGGGTACAGGAGGGAGACACGGGGCATGCATGGGGGGTGGGGGGAACGGGAGAGAGACACGGGGCATGAGCAGGGTGTGGGAGGGAACAGGAGGGAGACACAGGGCATAAGCAAGGTGTGGGGGCAACAGGAGAGAGACACAGGGCATGAGCGGGAGGTGGGGGGAAACAGGAGAGAGACACGGGGCTTGAACGGGGGTGGGGGGAACGGGAGAGAGGCATGGGGCATGAGCGGGGGTTGGGGCGAACAAGAGAGAGACAAGGGGAATGAGCGGGGGTGGGGGCAACAGGAGAGACACGGGGCATGAGTGGGTGGTGGGGGAACAGGAGGGAGACACTGACCATGAGCAGGGGGTGGGGGGCAACAGGAGAGAGACACGGGGCATGAACGGGGGATGAGGGGCAGGAGGAGAGAGACACGGGGCATGAGCGGGGGTTGGGGCGAACAAGAGAGAGACACGGGGAATGAGCGTGGGGAGGGGGGCAACAGGAGAGAGACACGGGACAGGAGCAGGGGGTGGGGGGCAACAGGAGAGAGACACAGGGCATGAACGGTGTAGGGGTACAGGAGAGAGACACGGGGCATGAGCGGCGGGTGGGGGGAACAGGAGAGAGACACTGGCCATGAGCAGGGGGGGGGGGGCAACAGGAGAGAGACACGGGGCATGAACGGGGGGTGGGGGGCAAGAGGAGAGAGACACGGGGCATGGGCGGGGGGTGGGGGTACAGGAGGGAGACACTGACCATGAGCGGGGGTGGGGGGCAACAGGAGAGAGACATGGGGCATGAACAGGAGGGGGGCAACAGGAGAGAGACACGGGGCATGAGCGGGAGTGGAGGGAACAGGAGGGAGACACAGGGCATAAGCAGGGGGTGGGAGGCAACAGGAGAGAGACACAGGGCATGAGTGGGGGGCAACAGAAGAGAGACAGCGCATGAGCGGGTGGTGGGGGAACAGGAGGGAGACACGGGGCATGAGCGGTGGGGGGGAACAGGAGGGAGACACAGGACCTGAGCGGGGGGTGGTGGGAACAGGAGGGAGACACAGGGCATGAGCGTGGGCGGGGGGCAACAGGAGAGAGACACGGGGCATGAGCGGGGGGTGGGGGGCAACAGGAGAGAGACACAGGGCATGAGCGGGGGGTGGGGGGTACAGGAGGGAGACACGGGGCATGAGCGGGGGGTGGGGGGAACAGGAGGGAGACACGGGGCATGAGCGGGGGGTGGGGGGAACAGGAGAGAGACACGGGGCATGAGTGGGGGGTGGGGGACAACAGGTGAGAGACAGGGCATTAGAAGGGGGTGGGGGGTGCAGGGGGAGACACAGGGCATGAGCGGGGGGTGGGGGGGCAACAGGAGGGAGACACGGGGCATGAGCGGGGGCTGGGGGGCAACAGGAGAGAGACACAGGGCATGAGCAGGGGGTGGGGGGTACAGGAGGGAGACACAGGGCATAAGCGGGGTGTGAGGGGCAACAGGAGAGAGACACGGCATGAGTGGGGGGTGGGGGAACAGGAGGGAGACACGGGGCATGAGTGGGGCATGGAGGGGAACAGGAGAGAGACGAGCGGGGGTGGGGGCAACAGGAGAGAGACACGGGGCATGAGCGGGGGATGTGGGTACAGGAGGAAGACACGGGGTATGGGCGGGGGATGGGGGAACAGGAGAGAGACACGGGGCATGAGCGGGGGGTGGGGGGCACGGGAGGGAGACTCGGGGCATGAGCGGGGAGTGGGGGGCAACAGGAGAGACACGGGGCATGAGCAGAGGTGGGGGGCAAAAGGAGAGAGACACAGGGCATGAGCGCAGGGTGGGGGGCAACAGGAGAGAGACACGGGACATTAGAAGGGGTGGGGAGTACAGGAGGGAGACACGTGGCATGAGCAGGGGTTGGGGAGCAACAGGAGAGAAATACGGGACAGGAGCAGGGGGCAACAGGAGAGAGACACGGGGCATGAGCAGGGGGTGAGGGGTACAGGAGGAGACACGAGGCATGAGAGGGGGGTGGGGGGAACAGGAGAGAGACACTGGCCATGAGCGGAGTGTGGGGGGCAACAGGAGGGAGACACTGGCCAGGAGCGGGGGTGGGGGGCAACAGGAGAGAGACACGGGGCATGAGCAGGGGGTGGGGGGCAACATGAGAGACACGGGGCATCAGCAGGGGGGTGGGGGGTACAGGAGGGAGACACGGGCATGAGCGGGGGTGGGGGTACAGGAGGGAGACACGGGGCATGAGCGGTGGGGGGGAACAGGAGGGAGACACAGGACCTGAGCGGGGGGTGGTGGGAACAGGAGGGAGACATGGGGCATGAGCGTGGGCGGGGGGCAACAGGAGAGAGACACGGGGCATGAGCGGGGGGTGGGGGGCAACAGGAGAGAGACACAGGGCATGAGCGGGGGGTGGGGGGTACAGGAGGGAGACACGGGGCATGAGCGGGGGGTGGGGGGAACAGGAGGGAGACAGGGGGCATGAGCGGGGGGTGGGGGGAACGGGAGAGAGACACGGGGCATGAGTGGGGGGTGGGGGACAACAGGAGAGAGACAGGGCATTAGAAGGGGGTGGGGGGTGCAGGGGGGAGACACGGGGCATGAGCAGGGGGTGGGGGGGCAACAGGAGGGAGACACGGTGCATGAGCGGGGGCTGGGGGGCAACAGGAGAGAGACACGGGGCATGAGCGGGGGGTGGGGGGAACAGGAGGGAGACACGGGGCATGAACAGGGGGTGGGGGGCAACAAGAGAGAGACACGGGGCATAAGCAGGGCATGGGGGAACAGGAGGGAGACACGGGGCATGATCGAGGGGGTGGGGGGGAACGGGAGAGAGACACGGGCATGAGCGGGGGTGGGGGTACAGGAGGGAGACATGGGGCATGAGTGGGGGTGAGGGGTACAGGAGAGAGACACGGGGCATGAACGGGGGGGGTGGGGGAACAGGAGAGAGACACTGGCCATGAGCGGAGGGTGGGGGGCAACAGGAGAGACACAAGGGGCATGAGCGGGGGTGGGGGGCAACAGGAGAGAGACACGGTACATGGGTGGGAGGTGGGCTGGACAGGAGGGAGACACAGGGCATGAGCAGTGGATGGGGGGTACAGGAGGAAGACATGGGGCATGAGCGGGGGGTGGGGGGAACAGGAGAGAGACACGGGCATGAGCGGGGGGTGGGGGGAACAGGAGAGAGACACGGAGCATGAGCGGGGGGGTGGGGGAAAAGGAGGGAAACACGGGGCATGAGCGGGGGGTGGTGGGAACGGGAGAGAGACACAGGGCATGAGCGGGGGTGGGGGGCAACAAGAGAGAGACACAGGGCATGAGCGGAGGTAGGGGCAACAGGAGAGAGACACGGGCCATGAGCAGGGGGTGGGGGAACAGGAGGGAGACACAGGGCATTAGTGGAGGGTCGGGGGTACAGGAGGGAGACACGGGGCATGAGCGGGGGTGGGGGGCAACAGGACAGAGACACGGGACATGAGCGGGGTTGGGGGCAACAGGAGAGAGACACGGGGCATGAGCGGTGGGTGAGGGGTACAGGAGAGAGACACGGGGCATGAGCGGGCTTGGGGGGAACAGGAGAGAGACACTGGCCATGAGCGGGGGGTGGGGTCAACAGGAGGGAGATACTGGCCATGAGCGGGGCGTGGGGGGCAACAGGAGAGAGACACGGGGCATGAGCGGGGGGTGGGGGGTACAGGAGGAAGACACGGGGTATGGGCGGGGGATGGGGGGAACAGGAGAGAAACACGGGGCATGACCGGGTGGTGGGGGGTACAGGAGGAAGACACGGGGGATGGGGGAACAGGAGAGAGACACGGGGCATGAGCGGGGGGTGGGGGAACGGGAGAGAGAAACGGGGCATGAGCGGGGGTGGGGGGAAAGGGAGAGAGACACGGGCCATGAGCAGGGGGTGGGGGGAACGGGAGAGAGACATGGGGCATGAGCGGGGGTTGGAGGCCAACAAGAGAGTGACACGGGGAATGAGCGGGGGGTCGTGGCAACAGGAGAGACACGGGCATGAGCGGGTGGTGGTGGAACAGGAGGGAGACACGGGACAGGAACGTGGGGAGGGGGGCAACAGGAGAGAGACACGGGACAGGAGCGGGGGGTGGGGGGGCAACAGGAGAGAGACACGGGGTATGAACGGGGGGTGAGGGGTACAGGAGAGAGACACGGGGCATGAGTGGGGGGTGGGGGTCAAGAGGAGAGAGACACGGGGCATGGGCAGGGGGTGGGGGTACAGGAGGGAGACACTGGCCATGAGCAGGTGGTGGGGGGCAACAGGAGAGAGACATGGGGCATGGGCGGGGGGTGGGGGCAACAGGAGAGAGACACGGGGCATGAGCGGGTGGTGGGGGAATGGGAGAGAGACACGGGGCATGTGCGCGGGGTGGGGGGTACAGGAGGGAGACACGGGGCATGCGTGGGGGGTGGGGGGAACGGGAGAGAGACACGGGGCATGAGCAGGGTGTGGGAGGGAACAGGAGGGAGACACAGGGCATAAGCAAGGTGTGGGGGCAACAGGAGAGAGACACAGGGCATGAGCGGGAGGTGGGGGGGAAACAGGAGAGAGACACGGGGCATGAACGGGGGTGGGGGGAACGGGAGAGAGGCATGGGGCATGAGCGGGGGTTGGGGCGAACAAGAGAGAGACAAGGGGAATGAGCGGGGGGTGGGGGCAACAGGAGAGACACGGGGCATGAGTGGGTGGTGGGGGAACAGGAGGGAGACACTGGCCATGAGCAGGGGGTGGGGGGCAACAGGAGAGAGACACGGGGCATGAACGGGGGATGGGGGGCAGGAGGAGAGAGACACGGGGCATGAGCGGGGGTTGGGGCGAACAAGAGAGAGACACGGGGAATGAGCGTGGGGAGGGGGGCAACAGGAGAGAGACACGGGACAGGAGCAGGGGGTGGGGGGCAACAGGAGAGAGACGCAGGGCATGAACGGTGTAGGGGTACAGGAGAGAGACACGGGGCATGAGCGGCGGGTGGGGGGAACAGGAGAGAGACACTGGCCATGAGCAGGGGGTGGGGGGCAACAGGAGAGAGACACGGGGCATGAACGGGGGGTGGGGGGCAAGAGGAGAGAGACACGGGGCATGGGCGGGGGGTGGGGGTACAGGAGGGAGACACTGACCATGAGCGGGGGTGGGGGGCAACAGGAGAGAGACACGGGGCATGAACAGGAGGGGGGCAACAGGAGAGAGACACGGGGCATGAGCGGGAGTGGAGGGAACAGTAGGGAGACACAGGGCATAAGCAGGGGGTGGGAGGCAACAGGAGAGAGACACAGGGCATGAGTGGGGGGCAACAGAAGAGAGACACAGCGCATGAGCGGGTGGTGGGGGAACAGGAGGGAGACACGGGACAGGAGCGAGGGGTGGGGGGGCAACAGGAGAGAGACATGGGGCATGAACGGGGGTTGAGGGGTACAGGAGAGAGACACGGGGCATGAGCGGCGGGTGGGGGGGAACAGGAGAGAGACACTGGCCATGAGCAGGGAGTGGGGGGCAACAGGAGAGAGACACGGGGCATGAGCGCGGGGTGGGGGGCAAGAGGAGAGAGACACGGGGCATGGGCGGGGGGGGGGGTACAGGAGGGAGACACTGGCCATGAGCGGGGTGGGGGCAACAGGAGAGAGACACGGGGCATGAACGGGGGTGGGGGCAACAGGAGAGAGACACGGGGCATGAGCGGGGGGGGTGGGTGGAATGGGAGAGAGACATGGGGCATGAACGGTGGGTGGGGGCAACAGGAGAGAGACAAGGGGCATTTGCGGGGGGTGGGGTGTACAGGAGGGAGACACAGGGCATAAGCAGGGGGTGAGGGGCAACAGGAGAGAGACTCAGGGCATGAGTGGGGGGCAACAGAAGAGAGACACAGGGCATGAGTGTGAGGTGGGGGGCAACAGGAGAGAGACACGGGGCACGAGCAGGGGGTGGGGGGTACAGCAGAAAGACACGGGGCATGAGTGGGGGTGGGGGGAACCGGAGAGAGACACGGAGCATGAGCAGGGGGTGGGGGGCAACAGGAGAGAGACACAGGGCATGAGCGGAGGGTGGGGGGTACAGAAGGAAGACATGGGGCATGGGCAGGGGAGCAGGAAAGAGGCACGGGGCATGAGCGGGGGGTGGGAGGGAACAGGGGGGAGACACAGGGCATGAGCGGGGGCTGGGGGGCAACAGGAGAGAGACACGGGGCATGTGCGGGGGGTGGGGGGTACAGGAGGGAGAACCTGGGCCTGAGCGGGGGTGGGGGGAACGGGAGAGGGAGAGACGGGGCATGAGCTGGGGGTGGGGGGCATGGGAGGGAGACATGGGGCATGAGCAGGGGGTGGGGGGCAACAGGAGAGACACGGGGCATGAGCAGGGGTGGGGGGCAAAAGGAGAGAGACACAGGGCATGAGCGCAGGGTGGGGGGCAACAGGAGAGAGACACGGGGCATTAGAAGGGGTGGGGAGTACAGGAGGGAGACACGTGGCATGAGCAGGGGTTGGGGAGCAACAGGAGAGAAATACGGGACAGGAGCAGGGGCTGGGGGCAAAAGGAGAGAGACACGGGGCATGAGCAGGGGGTGAGGGGTACAGGAGAGAGACACGAGGCATGAGAGGGGGGTGGGGGGAACAGGAGAGAGACACTGGCCATGAGCAGGGTGTGGGGGGCAACAGGAGGGAGACACTGGCCAGGAACAGGGGGTGGGGGGCAACAGGAGAGAGACACGGGGCATGAGTGGGGAGTGGGGGGCAACAGGAGAGAGACACGGGGCATGAGCAGGGGGGTGGGAGTACAGGAGGGAGACACGGGGCATGAGCGGGGGTGGGGGATACAGGAGGGAGACACGGGGCATGAGCGGTGGGGGGGAACAGGAGGGAGACACAGGACCTGAGCGGGGGTGGCATGAACGGAGGGTGGGGGGTACAGGAGGAAGACATGGGGCATGGGCGGGGGGAGCAGGAAAGAGGCACGGGGCATGAGCGGGGGGTGGGAGGGAACAGGGGGGAGACACAGGGCATGAGCGGGGGCTGGGGGGCAACAGGAGAGAGACACGGGGCATGAGCGGGGGGTGGGGGGTACAGGAGGGAGACACAGGGCATGAGCAGGGGGCAACAAAAGAGAGACACAGGGCAAGAGTGGGGGGAACAGGAGGGAGACACGGGGCATGAGTGGGGGTGGGGGGATCCGGAGAGAGACACGGAGCATGAGCGGGGGGAACAGGAGAGAGACACGGAGCATGAGCGGGGGGTGGGGGGCAACAGGAGAGAGACACGGGGCATGGGCGGGGGGTGGGGGGAGCAGGAGAGAGACACGGGGCATGACTGGGGGGTGGGGAGGAACGTGAGAGAGACACAGGGCATGAGCGGAGGCCGGGGGGCAACAGGAGAGAGACACGGGGCATGGGGGCAACAAGAGAGAGAACGGGGCATGAGCGGGGCGTGGGGGCAACAGGGAGAGACACAAGGCATGAGCGGGGTGTGGGGGGAACAGGAGGGAGACATGGGGCATGAGCGAGGGGGTGGGGGTTAACTGGAGAGAGACACGGGGCATGAGCGGGGGTGGGAGGTACAGGAGGGAGACACTGGGCCTGAGCGGGGGTCGGGGGAACGGGAGAGGGAGAGACGGGGCATGAGCCGGGGGGCACGGGAGGGAGACATCGGGCATGAGCAGGGGGTGGGGGGCAACAGGAGAGACACGGGGCATGAGCAGGGGTGGGGGGCAAAAGGAGAGAGACACAGGGCATGAGCGCAGGGTGGGGGGCAACAGGAGAGAGACACGGGTCATTAGAAGGGGTGGGGAGTACAGGAGGGAGACACGTGGCATGAGCAGGGGTTGGGGAGCATCAGGAGAGAAATACGGGACAGGAGCAGGGGGTGGGGGGCAAAAGGAGAGAGACACGGGGCATGAGCAGGGGGTGAGGGGTACAGGAGAGAGACACGAGGCATGAGAGGGGGGTGGGGGGAACAGGAGAGACACACTGGCCATGAGCAGGGTGTGGGGGGCAACAGGAGGGAGACACTGGCCAGGAGCCGGGGGTGGGGGGCAACAGGAGAGAGACACGGGGCATGAGTGGGGGGTGGGAGGCAACAGGAGAGAGACACGGGGCATGAGCAGGGGGGTGGGGGTACAGGAGGGAGACACGGGGCATGAGCGGGGGTGGGGGGTACAGGAGGGAGACACGGGGTATGAGCGGTGGGGGGAACAGGAGGGAGACACAGAACCTGAGCGGGGGTGGTGGGAACAGGAGGGAGACACGGGGCATGAGCGGGGGTTGGTGGGGAAAGGGAGGGAGACAGGGGGCATGAGCGTGGGGTGGGAGGGAACAGGAGGGAGACACGGGGCATGAGCGTGGGTGGGGGCAACAGGAGAGAGACACGGGGCATGAGCGGGGGGTGGGGGGCAACAGGAGAGAGACACAGGGCATGAGCGGGGGTGGGGGTACAGGAGGGAGACACGGGGCATGAGCAGGGGGTGGGGGGAACAGGAGGGAGACACAGGGCATGAGTGGGGGGGCAACAGGAGAGAGACAGGGCATTAGAAGGGGGTGGGGCATTCAGGGGGGAGACACGGGGCATGAGCAGGGGGTGAGGGGGCAACAGGGGGGAGACACGGGGCATGAGCGGGGGCTGGGGGGCAACAGGAGAGAGACACGGGGCATGAGCAGGGGGTGGGGGGTACAGGAGGGAGACACGGGCATGAGCGGGGGTGGGGGGAACAGGAGAGACACGGCATGAGTGGGGGGTGGGGGGAACAGGATGGAGACACGGTGCATGAGTGGGGCATGGAGGGGAACAGGAGAGAGACAAGGAGCATGAGCGGGGGTGGGGGGCAACAGGAGAGAGACACGGGGCATGAGCGGGGATGGGGGTACAGGAGGAAGACACGGGGTATGGGCGGGGGATGGGGGAACAGGAGAGAGACACGGGGCATGAGCGGGGGGTGGGGGGAACAGGAGGGAGACACGGGGCATGAGCAGGGGATGGGGGAAATGGAGAGAGAAACGGGGCATGAGCAGGGGGTGGGAGGGAACTGGAGAGAGACACAAGGCATGAGCAGGGGGTGGGGGGCAACAGGAGAGAGACATGGGGCATGGACGGGGGGTGGGGGCAACTGGAGAGAGACACGGGGCATGAGCGGGGGTGGGGGGTACAGGAGGGAGACACGGTGCCTGAGCGGGGGGTGGGGGGGAACGGGAGAGGGAGAGACGGGGCATGAGTCGGGGGTGGGGGGCATGGGAGGGAGACATGGGGCATGAGCGGGGAGTGGGGGCAACAGGAGAGACACGGGGCATGAGCAGAGGTGGGGAGCAAAAGGAGAGAGACACAGGGCATGAGCGCAGGGTAGGGGGCAACAGGAGAGAGACACGGGGCATTAGAAGGGGTGGGGAGTACGGGAGGGAGACACGTGGCATGAGCAGGGGTTGGGGAGCAACAGGAGAGAAATACGGGACAGGAGCAGGGGGTGGGGGGCAACAGGAGAGAGACACGGGGCATGAGCAGGGGGTAAGGGGTACAGGAGAGATACATGAGGCATCAGAGGGGGGTGGGGGGAACAGGAGAGAGACACTGGCCATGAGCGGAGTGTGGGGGGCAACAGGAGGGAGACACTGGCCAGGAGCGGGGGGTGGGGGGCAACAGGAGAGAGACACAGGACATGAGCAGGGGGTGGGGGGCAACAGGAGAGAGACACGGGGCATGAGCAGGGGGTTGGGGGGTACAGGAGAGAGACACTGGGCATGAGCGGTGGGGGGGAACAGGAGGGACACAGGACCTGAGCGGGGGGTGGTGGGAGCAGGAGGGAGACACGGGGCATGAGCATGGCCGGGGGGCAACAGGAGAGAGACACGGGGCATGAGCGGGAGGTGGGGGGAAACAGGAGAGAGACAGAGGGCATGAGCGGGGGGTGGGGGGAACAGGAGGGAGACACGGGCATGAGCGGGGGGTGGGGGAACGGGAGAGAGACACGGGGCATGAGTGGGGGACAACAGGAGAGAGACAGGGCATTAGAAGGGGGTGGGGGTGCATGGGGGAGACACGGGGCATGAGCGGGGGGTGTGGGGGCAACAGGAGGGAGACACGGGGCATGAGCGGGGGCTGGGGGCAACAGGAGAGAGACACGGGGCATGAGCAGGGGGTGGGGGGAACAGGAGGGAGACACGGGCATGAGCGGGGGGTGGGGGAACGGGAGAGAGACACGGGGCATGAGTGGGGGTGGGGGACAACAGGAGAGAGACAGGGCATTAGAAGGGGGTGGGGGTGCAGGGGGGAGACACGGGGCATGAGCGGGGGGTGGGGGGGCAACAGGAGGGAGACACGGGGCATGAGCAGGGGGTGGGGGTACAGGAGGGAGACACGGGGCATGAGCAGGGTGTGGGGGGCAACAGGAGAGAGACACGGCATGAGTGGGGGGTGGGGGTACAGGAGGGAGACATGGGGCATGAGTGGGGGTGAGGGGTAATGGAGAGAGACAGGGGGCATGAGCGGGGGGTGGGGGTAACAGGAGAGAGACACTGGCCATTAGCGGACGGTGGGGGGCAACAGGAGAGAGACAAGGGGCATGAGCAGGGGTGGGGGGCAACAGGAGAGAGACACGGGACATGGACGGGAGGTGGGCTGTACAGGAGGGAGACACAGGGCATGAGCAGTGGGTGGGGGGTACAGGAGGAAGACACGGGGCATGAGCGGGGGGTGGGGGGAATGGGAGAGAGACACGGGCATGAGCGGGGGGTGGGGAAACAGGAGAGAGACACGGAGCATGAGCGGGGGTTGGGGGGAAAAGGAGGGAAACACGGGGCATGAGCGGGGGGTGGTGGGAACGGGAGAGAGACACAGGGCATGAGCGGGGGTGGGGGGCAACAAGAGAGAGACACAGGGCATGAGCAGAGGTAGGGGCAACAGGAGGGAGACACGGGGCATGAGCAGGGGGTGGGGGGCAACAGGAGAGACACGGGGCATGAGCAGGGGTGGGGGGCAAAAGGAGAGAGACACAGGGCATGAGCGCAGGGTGGAGGGCAACAGGAGAGAGACACGGGTCATTAGAAGGGGGGGAGTACAGGAGGGAGACACGTGGCATGAGCAGGGGTTGAGGAGCAACAGGAGAGAAATACGGGACAGGAGCAGGGGGTGGGGGGCAAAAGGAGAGAGACACGGGGCATGAGCAGGGGGTGAGGGGTACAGGAGAGAGACACGAGGCATGAGAGGGGGGTGGGGGGAACAGGAGAGACACACTGGCCATGAGCAGGGTGTGGGGGACAACAGGAGGGAGACACTGGCCAGGAGCCGGGGGTGGGGGGCAACAGGAGAGAGACACGGGGCATGAGTGGGGGGTGGGGGGCAACAGGAGAGAGACACGGGGCATGAGCAGGGGGGTGGGGGTACAGGAGGGAGACACGGGGCATGAGCGGGGGTGGGGGGTACAGGAGGGAGACACGGGGTATGAGCGGTGGGGGGAACAGGAGGGAGACACAGGACCTGAGCGGGGGTGGTGGGAACAGGAGGGAGACACGGGGCATGAGCGGGGGTTGGTGGGGAAAGGGAGGGAGACAGGGGGCATGAGCGTGGGGTGGGAGGGAACAGGAGGGAGACACGGGGCATGAGCGTGGGTGGGGGCAACAGGAGAGAGACACGGGGCATGAGCGGGGGGTGGGGGGCAACAGGAGAGAGACACAGGGCATGAGCGGGGGTGGGGGTACAGGAGGGAGACACGGGGCATGAGCAGGGGGTGGGGGAACAGGAGGGAGACATGGGGCATGAGCGGGGGCTGGGGGGCAACAGGAGAGAGACACGGGGCATGAGCAGGGGGTGGGGGGTACAGGAGGGAGACACGGGCATGAGCGGGGGTGGGGGGAACAGGAGAGACACGGCATGAGTGGGGGGTGGGGGGAACAGGATGGAGACGGTGCATGAGTGGGGCATGGAGGGGAACAGGAGAGAGACAAGGAGCATGAGCGGGGGTGGGGGGCAACAGGAGAGAGACACGGGGCATGAGCGGGGATGGGGGTACAGGAGGAAGACACGGGGTATGGGCGGGGGATGGGGGAACAGGAGAGAGACACGGGGCATGAGCGGGGGGTGGGGGGAACAGGAGGGAGACACGGGGCATGAGCAGGGGATGGGGGAAATGGAGAGAGAAACGGGGCATGAGCAGGGGGTGGGAGGGAACTGGAGAGAGACACAAGGCATGAGCAGGGGGTGGGGGGCAACAGGAGAGAGACATGGGGCATGGGCGGGGGGTGGGGGCAACAGGAGAGAGACACGGGGCACGAGCGGGTGGTGGGGGAATAGGAGAGAGACACGGGGCATGTGCGTGGGGTGGGGGGTACAGGAGGGAGACACGGGGCATGCGTGGGGGGTGGGGGGAACGGGAGAGAGACACGGGGCATGAGCGGGGGGTGGGGGGCAACAGGAGAGAGACAGGGCATTAGAAGGGGGTGGGGCATTCAGGGGGGAGACACGGGGCATGAGCAGGGGGTGGGGGGGCAACAGGAGGGAGACACGGGGCATGAGCGGGGGCTGGGGGGCAACAGGAGAGAGACACGGGGCATGAGCAGGGGGTGGGGGGTACAGGAGGGAGACACGGGCATGAGCGGGGGTGGGGGGAACAGGAGAGACACGGCATGAGTGGGGGGTGGGGGGAACAGGATGGAGACACGGTGCATGAGTGGGGCATGGAGGGGAACAGGAGAGAGACAAGGAGCATGAGCGGGGGTGGGGGGCAACAGGAGAGAGACACGGGGCATGAGCGGGGATGGGGGTACAGGAGGAAGACACGGGGTATGGGCGGGGGATGGGGGAACAGGAGAGAGACACGGGGCATGAGCGGGGGTGGGGGGAACAGGAGGGAGACACGGGGCATGAGCAGGGGATGGGGGAAATGGAGAGAGAAACGGGGCATGAGCAGGGGGTGGGAGGGAACTGGAGAGAGACACAAGGCATGAGCAGGGGGTGGGGGGCAACAGGAGAGAGACATGGGGCATGGGGCGGGGGGTGGGGGCAACAGGAGAGAGACACGGGGCATGAGCGGGTGGTGGGGGAATAGGAGAGAGACACGGGGCATGTGCGTGGGGTGGGGGGTACAGGAGGGAGACACGGGGCATGCGTGGGGGGTGGGGGGAACGGGAGAGAGACACGGGGCATGAGCAGGGTGTGGGAGGGAACAGGAGGGAGACACAGGGCATAAGCAAGGTGTGGGGGGCAACAGGAGAGAGACACAGGGCATGAGCGGGAGGTGGGGGGAAACAGGAGAGAGACACGGGGCATGAACGGGGTGGGGGGAACGGGAGAGAGGCATGGGGCATGAGCGGGGGTTGGGGCGAACAAGAGAGAGACACGGGAATGAGCGGGGGTGGGGGCAACAGGAGAGACACGGGGCATGAGTGGGTGGTGGGGGAACAGGAGGGAGACACTGGCCATGAGCAGGGGGTGGGGGGCAACACGAGAGAGACACGGGGCATGAACGGGGGATGGGGGCAAGAGGAGAGAGACACGGGGCATGAGCGGGGGTTGGGGCAAACAAGAGAGAGACACGGGGAATGAGCGTGGGGAGGGGGGCAACAGGAGAGAGACACGGGACAGGAGCAGGGGGGCAACAGGAGAGAGACACAGGGCATGAACGGTGTGAGGGGTACAGGAGAGAGACACGGGGCATGAGCGGCGGGTGGGGGGAACAGGAGAGAGACACTGGCCATGAGCAGGGGGTGGGGGGCAACAGGAGAGAGACACGGGGCATGAACGGGGGGTGGGGGGCAAGAGGAGAGAGACACGGGGCATGGGCGGGGGTGGGGGTACAGGAGGGAGACACTGACCATGAGCGGGGGTGGGGGGCAACAGGAGAGAGACACGGGGCATGAACAGGAGGGGGCAACAGGAGATAGACACGGAGCATGAGCGGGGGGTGGGGGTCAACAGAAGAGAGACACGCGGCATGGGCGGGGGGTGGGGGGAGCAGGAGAGAGACACGGGGCATGACTGGGGGGTGGGGAGGAACGTGAGAGAGACACGGGGCATGAGCGGAGGCCGGGGGGCAACAAGAGAGAGACACGGGGCATGAGCAGGGGGTGGGGGCAACAGGAGAGAGACACGGGGCATGGGGGCAACAAGAGAGAGAACGGGGCATGAGCGGGGCGTGGGGGCAACAGGGAGAGACACAAGGCATGGGCAGGGTGTGGGGGGAACAGGAGGGAGACACGGGGCATGAGCGAGGGGGTGGGGGAAACGGGAGAGAGACACGGGCCATGAGCGGGGGTGGGGGTTAACTGGAGAGAGACACGGGGCATGAGCGGGTGGTGGGGGAATGGGAGGGAGACACGGTGCCTGAGCGGGGGGTGGGGGGAACGGGAGAGGGAGAGACGGGGCATGAGTCGGGGGTGGGGGGCACGGGAGGGAGACATGGGGCATGAGCAGGGAGTGGGGGCAACAGGAGAGACACGGGGCATGAGCAGAGGTGGGGAGCAAAAGGAGAGAGACACAGGGCATGAGCGCAGGGTAGGGGGCAACAGGAGAGAGACACGGGGCATTAGAAGGGGTGGGGAGTATGGGAGGGAGACACGTGGCATGAGCAGGGGTTGGGGAGCAACAGGAGAGAAATACGGGACAGGAGCAGGGGGTGGGGGGCAACAGGAGAGAGACACGGGGCATGAGCAGGGGGTGAGGGGTACAGGAGAGAGACATGAGGCATCAGAGGGGGGTGGGGGGAACAGGAGAGAGACACTGGCCATGAGCGGAGTGTGGGGGCAACAGGAGGGAGACACTGGCCAGGAGCGGGGGGTGGGGGCAACAGGAGAGAGACACGGGGCATGAGCAGGGGGTGGGGGGCAACAGGAGAGAGACACGGGGCATGAGCAGGGGGTTGGGGGGTACAGGAGAGAGACACTGGGCATGAGCGGTGGGGGGGAACAGGAGGGACACATGACCTGAGTGGGGGGTGGGGGGAACAGGAGGGAGACACGGGCATGAGCGGGGGGTGGGGGAACGGGAGAGAGACACGGGGCATGAGTGGGGGACAACAGGAGAGAGACAGGGCATTAGAAGGGGGTGGGGGTGCAGGGGGGAGACACGGGGCATGAGCGGGGGGTGGGGGGGCAACAGGAGGGAGACACGGGGCATGAGCGGGGGCTGGGGGGCAACAGGAGAGAGACACGGGGCATGAGCAGGGGGTGGGGGGAACAGGAGGGAGACACAGGCATGAGCGTGGGGTGGGGGAACAGGAGAGAGACACGGGGCATGAGTGGGGGGTGGGGGACAACAGGAGAGAGACAGGGCATTAGAAGGGGGTGGGGGTGCAGGGGGGAGACACGGGGCATGAGTGGGGGGTGGGGGGCAACAGGAGGGAGACACGGGGCATGAGCAGGGGGTGGGGGTACAGGAGGGAGACACGGGGCATGAGCAGGGTGTGGGGGGCAACAGGAGAGAGACACGGCATGAGTGGGGGGTGGGGGAACAGGAGGGAGACACGGGGCATGAGTGGGGCATGGAGGGGAACAGGAGAGAGACGAGCATGAGCGGGGGTGGGGGGCAACAGGAGAGAGACACGGGGGATGGGGGTACAGGAGGAAGACACGGGGTATGGGCGGGGGATGGGGGAACAGGAGAGAGACACGGGGCATGAGCGGGGGGTGGGGGAACACGAGGGAGACACGGGGCATGAGCAGGGGGTGGGGGGCAACAAGAGAGAGACACGGGGCATAAGCGGGGCATGGGGGGAACAGGAGAGAGACACGGGGCATGAGCGAGGGGGTGGGGGGAACGGGAGACACGGGCCATGAGCGGGGGGTGGGGGGAACGGGAGAGAGACACGGGCATGAGCGGGGATGGGGGTACAGGAGGGAGACATGGGGCATGAGTGGGGGTGAGGGGTAATGGAGAGAGACACGGGGCATGAGCGGGGGGTGGGGGGAACAGGAGAGAGACACTGGCCATGAGCGGACGGTGGGGGGCAACAGGAGAGAGACAAGGGGCATGAGCAGGGGTGGGGGGCAACAGGAGAGAGACACGGGACATGGACGGTAGGTGGGCTGTACAGGAGGGAGACACAGGGCATGAGCAGGGGGTGGGGGGCAACAAGAGAGAGACACGGGGCATAAGCGGGGTGTGGGGGCAACAGGAGGGAGACACGGGGCATGAGCGAGGGGGTGGGGGAACGGGAGACACGGGCCATGAGCGGGGGATGGGGGGGAATGGGAGAGAGACACGGGCATTAGCGGGGGTGGGGGTACAGGAGGGAGACATGGGGCATGAGTGGGGGTGAGGGGTACAGGAGAGAGACACGGGGCATGAGCGGGGGTGGGGGGAACAGGAGAGAGACACTGGCCATGAGCGGACGGTGGGGGGCAACAGGAGAGACACAAGGGGCATGAGCGGGGGTGGGGGGCAACAGGAGAGAGACACGGGACATGGGCAGGGGGTGGGCGGTACAGGAGGGAGACACAGGGCATGAGCAGGGGGTGGGGGGTACAGGAGGAAGACACGGGGCATGAGCGGGGGGTGGGGGGAATGGGAGAGAGACACGGGCATGAGCGGGGGCTGGGGGGAACAGGAGAGAGACACGGAGCATGAGCGGGGGGTGGGGGGAAAAGGAGGGAAACACGGGGCATGAGCGGGGGGTGGTGGGAACGGGAGAGAGACACAGGGCATGAGCGGGGGTGGGGGGCAACAAGAGAGAGACACAGGGCATGAGCGGAGGTAGGGGCAACAGGAGAGAGACACGGGCCATGAGCCGGGAGTGGGGGAACAGGAGGGAGACACAGGGCATTAGTGGAGGGTCGGGGGTACAGGAGGGAGACACGGGGCATGAGCGGGGGGTGGGGGGCAACAGGAGAGAGACACAGGGCATGAGCGGTGGGTGAGGGGTACAGGAGAGAGACACGGGACATGAGCGGGCTTGGGGGGAACAGGAGAGAGACACTGGCCATGAGCGGGGGATGGGGTCAACAGGAGAGAGATACTGGCCATGAGCGGGGGGCAACAGGAGAGAGACACGGGGCATGAGCGGGGTGTGGGGGGTACAGGAGGAAGACATGGGGTATGGGCGGGGGATGGGGGGAACAGGAGAGAAACACGGGGCATGACCTGGTGGTGGGGGGTACAGGAGGAAGACACGGGGTATGGGCGGGGGATGGGGGGAACAGGAGAGAGACACGGGGCATGAGCGGGGGTGGGGGAACGGGAGAGAGAAACGGGGCATGAGCGGGGGTGGGGGGAACGGGAGAGAGACACGGGCCATGAGCAGGGGGTGGGGGGAACGGGAGAGAGACATGGGGCATGAGCGGGGGTTGGGGGCCAACAAGAGAGAGACACGGGGAATGAGCGGGGGGTTGTGGCAACAGGAGAGACACAGGGCATGAGCGGGTGGTGGGGGAACATGAGGGAGACACGGGACAGGAACGTGGGGAGGGGGCAACAGGAGAGAGACACGGGACAGGAGCGGGGGGTGGGGGGACAACAGGAGAGAGACACGGGGGTGAGGGGTACAGGAGAGAGACACTGGCCATGAGCGGGTGGTGGGGGGCAACAGGAGAGAGACATGGGGCATGGGTGGGGGCAACAGGAGAGAGACATGGGGCATGAGTGGGTGGTGGGGGGAATGGGAGAGACACACGGGGCATGTGCGGGGGGTGGGGGGTACAGGAGGGAGACACGGGGCATGCGTGGGGTGTGGGGGGAACGGGAGAGAGACACGGGGCATGAGCAGGGTGTGGGAGGGAACAGGAGGGAGACACAGGGCATAAGCGGGGGGTGGGGGGCAACAGGAGAGAGACACTGGCCATGAGCAGGGGGTGGGGGGGAAACAGGAGAGAGACACGGGGGGTGGGGGGCAGGAGGAGAGAGGCACGGGGCATGGGCGGGGGGTGGGGGTACAGGAGGGAGACACTGGCCATTAGCAGGGGTGGGGGGCAACAGGAGAGAGACACAGGGCATGAACGGGGGTGGGGGCAACAGGAGAGAGACACGGGGCATGAGCGGGGATGGGGGGAATGGGAGAGAGACACGGGGCATGAACAGAAGGTGGGGGCAACAGGAGAGAGACACCGGGCATGTGCGGGGGGTAGGGGGTACAGGAGGGAGACACAGGGCATAAGCAGGGGTTGAGGGGCAACAGGAGAGAGACTCAGGGCATGAGTGGGGAGCAACAGAAGAGAGACACGGGGCATGAGCGCGAGGTGGGGGGCAACAGGAGAGAGACACGGGGCATGAGCGGGGGGTGGGGGGTACAGCAGGGAGGCACGGGGCATGAGTGGGGGTGGGGGGGAACCGGAGAGAGACACGGAGCATGAGCGGGGGGTGGGGGGCAACAGGAGAGAGACACAGGGCATGAGCGGAGCGTGGGGGGTACAGTAGGAAGACATGGGGCATGGGCGGGGGGAGCAGGAGAGAGGCACGGGGCATGAGCGGGGGGTGGGAGGGAACAGGGGGGAGACACAGGGCATGAGCAGGGGCTAGGGGGCAACAGGAGAGAGACACGGGGCATGAGCGGGGGGTGGGGGGTACAGGAGGGAGACACAGGGCATGAGCAGGGGGCAACAAAAGAGAGACACAGGGCAAGAGTGGGGGGTGGGGGAACAGGAGGAGACACGGGGCATGAGAGGGGGTTGGGGGGAACAGGAAGGAGACACGGGGCATGAGTGGGGGTGGGGGGAACCGGAGAGAGACACAGAGCATGAGCGGGGGGAACAGGAGAGAGACACGGAGCATGAGCGGGGGGTGGGGGGCAACCGGAGAGAGGCATGGGGCATGAGCGGGGGTTGGGGCGAACGAGAGACACGGGGCATGACTGGGGGGTGGGGAGGAACGTGACAGAGACACGGGGCATGAGCGGGGGGTGGGGGCAACAGGAGAGAGACACGGGGCATGGGGGGCAACAAGAGAGAGAACGGGGCATGAGCGGGGCATGAGCGGGGTGTGGGGGCAACAGGGAGAGACACAAGGCATGAGCGGGGTGTGGGGGGAACAGGAGGAAGACACGGGGCATGAGCGAGGGGGTGGGGGGAACGGGAGAGAGACACGGGCCATGAGCGGGGGGTGGGGGTTAACTGGAGAGAGACACGGGGCATGAGCAGGGGTGGGGGGTACAGGAGGGAGACACGGGGCCTGAGCCGGGGGTGGGGGGAATGGGAGAGAGACACATGAGTGGGGGGTGAGGGGAACAGGAGGGAGACACGGGGCATGAGTGGGGCATGGGGGGGAACAGGAGAGAGACGAGCATGAGCGGGGGTGGGGGGCAACAGGAGAGAGACACAGGGCATGAGCGGGGGATGGGGGTACAGGAGGAAGACACGGGGTATGGGCGGGGGATGGGGGACCAGGAGAGAGACACGGGGCATGAGCGGGGGGTGGGGGAACAGGAGGGAGACACGGGGCATGAGCAGGGGGTGGGGGAAATGGAGAGAGAAACGGGGCATGAGCGGGGGGTGGGAGGGAACGGGAGAGAGACACAAGGCATGAGCAGGGGGTGGGGGCAACAAGAGAGAGACACGGGGCATAAGCGGGGTGTGGGGGCAAAAGGAGGGAGACACGGGGCATGAGCGAGGGGGTGGGGGAACGGGAGACACGGGCCATGAGCGGGGGATGGGGGGAATGGGAGAGAGACACGGGCATTAGCGGGGGTGGGGGTACAGGAGGGAGACATGGGGCATGAGTGGGGGTGAGGGGTACAGGAGAGAGACACGGGGCATGAGCGGGGGTTGGGGGAACAGGAGAGAGACACTGGCCATGAGCGGAGGGTGGGGGGCAACAGGAGAGACACAAGGGGCATGAGCGGGGGTGGGGGGCAACTGGAGAGAGACACGGGACATGGGCGGGGGGTGGGCGGTACAGGAGGGAGACACAGGGCATGAGCAGGGGGTGGGTGGTACAGGAGGAAGACATGGGGCATGAGCGGGGGGTGGGGGGAATGGGAGAGAGACACGGGCATGAGCGGGGGGTGGGGGGAACTGGAGAGAGACACGGAGCATGAGCGGGGGGTGGGGGGAAAAGGAGGGAAACACGGGGCATGAGCGGGGGGTGGTGGGAACGGGAGAGAGACAAGGGGCATGAGCGGGGGTGGGGGGCAACAAGAGAGAGACACAGGGCATGAGCGGAGGTAGGGGCAACAGGAGAGAGACACGGGCCATGAGCAGGGAGTGGGGGAACAGGAGGGAGACACAGGGCATTAGTGGAGGGTCGGGGGTACAGGAGGGAGACACGGGGCATGAGCGGGGGGTGGGGGGCAACAGGACAGAGACACGGGACATGAGCGGGGGGTGGGGGGCAACAGGAGAGAGACACAGGGCATGAGCGGTGGGTGAGGGGTACAGGAGAGAGACACGGGGCATGAGCGGGCTTGGGGCGAACAGGAGAGAGACACTGGCCATGAGCGGTGGATGGGGTCAACAGGAGGGAGATACTGGCCATGAGAGGGGGGCAACAGGAGAGAGACACGGGGCATGAGCGGGGTGTGGGGGGTACAGGAGGAAGACATGGGGTATGGGCGGGGGATGGGGGGAACAGGAGAGAAACACGGGGCATGACCTGGTGGTGGGGGGTACAGGAGGAAGACACGGGGTATGGGCAGGGGATGGGGGAACAGGAGAGAGACACGGGGCATGAGCGGAGGTGGGGGAACGGGAGAGAAAACGGGGCATGAGCGGGGGTGGGGGGAACGGGAGAGAGACACGGGCCATGAGCAGGGGGTGGGGGGAACGGGAGAGAGACATGGGGCATGAGCGGGGGTTGGGGGCCAACAAGAGAGAGACACGGGGAATGAGCGGGGGGTGGTGGCAACAGGAGAGACACGGGGCATGAGCGGGTGGTGGGGGAACACGAGGGAGACACGGGACAGGAACGTGGGGAGGGGGCAACAGGAGAGAGACACGGGACAGGAGCGGGGGGTGGGGGGGCAACAGGAGAGAGACACGGGGTATGAACGGGGGTGAGGGGTACAGGAGAGAGACACTGGCCATGAGCGGGTGGTGGGGGGCAACAGGAGAGAGACATGGGGCATGGGCGGGGGGTGGGGGCAACAGGAGAGAGACACGGGGCATGAGCACGGGGTGGGGGGCAAGAGGAGAGAGACACGGGGCATGGGCGGGGGGTGGGGCTACAGGAGGGAGACACTGGCCATGAGCGGGGTGGGGGGCAACAGGAGAGAGACACGGGGCATGAACGGGGGTGGGGGGCAAGAGGAGAGAGACACTGGCCATGAGCGGGGGATGGGGTCAACAGGAGGGAGATACTGGCCATGAGCGGGGGGCAACAGGAGAGAGACACGGGGCATGAGCAGGGTGTGGGGGGTACAGGAGGAAGACATGGGGTATGGGCGGGGGATGGGGGGAACAGGAGAGAAACACGGGGCATGACCTGGTGGTGGGGGGTACAGGAGGAAGACACGGGGTATGGGCGGGGGATGGGGGGAACAGGAGAGAGACACGGGGCATGAGCGGGGGTGGGGGGAACGGGAGAGAGACACGGGCCATGAGCAGGGGGTGGGGGGAACGGGAGAGAGACATGGGGCATGAGCGGGGGTTGGGGGCCAACAAGAGAGAGACACGGGGAATGAGCGGGGGGGTGGTGGCAACAGGAGAGACACGGGGCATGAGCGGGTGGTGGGGGAACACGAGGGAGACACGGGACAGGAACGTGGGGAGGGGGCAACAGGAGAGAGACACGGGACAGAAGCGGGGGGTGGGGGGGCAACAGGAGAGAGACACGGGGTATGAACGGGGGTGAGGGGTACAGGAGAGAGACACTGGCCATGAGCGGGTGGTGGGGGGCAACAGGAGAGAGACATGGGGCATGGGCGGGGGGTGGGGGCAACAGGAAAGAGACACGGGGCATGAGCGGGTGGTGGGGGGAAATGGGAGAGAGACACGGGGCATGTGCGGGGGGTGGGGGGTACAGGAGGGAGACACGGGGCATGCGTGGGGTGTGGGGGGAACGGGAGAGAGACACGGGGCATGAGCAGGGTGTGGGAGGGAACAGGAGGGAGACACAGGGCATAAGCGGGGGGTGGGGGGCAACAGGAGAGACACACAGGGCATGAGTGGGGGGTGGGGGGGAAACAGGAGAGTGACACGGGGCATGAACGGGGGTGGGGGGAACGGGAGAGAGGCATGGGGCATGAGCGGGGGTTGGGGCGAACAAGAGAGAGACACGGGGAATGAGCGGGGGGTGGGGGCAACAGGAGAGACACGGGGCATGAGTGGGTGGTGGAGGAACAGGAGGGAGACACGGGAAAGGAGCGTGGGGAGGGGGGCAACAGGAGAGAGACACGGGACAGGAGCGGGGGGTGGGGGGCAACAGGAGAGAGACACGGGGCATGAACGGTGTGAGGGGTACAGGAGAGAGACACGGGGCATGAGCGGCGGGTGGGGGGAACAGGAGAGAGACACTGGCTATGAGCAGGGGTTGGGGGCAACAGGAGAGAGACACGGGGCATGAGCGGGGGGTGGGGGGCAAGAGGAGAGAGACATGGGGCATGGGCAGGGGGTGGGGGTACAGGAGGGAGACACTGACCATGAGTGGGGGTGGGGGGCAACAGGAGAGAGACACGGGGCATGAACAGGGGGGGCAACAGGAGAGAGACACGGGGCATGAGCGGGAGTGGGGGGAATGGGAGAGAGACACAGGGCATGAGCGGGGGTGGGTGGGAACAGGAGGGAGACACAGGGCATAAGCAGGGGGTGGGAGGGAACAGGAGAGAGACACTGGGCATGAGTGGGAGGCAACAGAAGAGAGACACGGGGCATGAGAGGGGGGTGGGAGGGAACGGGAGAGAGACACAAGGCATGAGCAGGGGGTGGGGGGCAACAAGAGAGAGACATGGGGCATAAGCTGGGCATGGGGGGAACAGGAGGGAGACACGGGGCATGAGCGAGGGGGTGGGGGGAACGGGAGACACGGGCCATGAGCGGGGGGTGGGGGGAACGGGAGAGAGACACGGGCATGAGCAGAGGTAGGGGCAACAGGAGAGAGACACGGGGCATGAGCAGGGGGTGGGGGAACAGGAGGGAGACACAGGGCATTAGTGGAGGGTCGGGGGTACAGGAGGGAGACACGGGGCATGAGCGGGGGTGGGGGGCAATAGAACAGAGACACGGGACATGAGCAGGGGGTGGGGGGCAACAGGAGAGAGACACGGGGCACGAACGGTGGGTGAGGAGTACAGGAGAGAGACACGGGGCATGAGCGGGCTTGGGGGGAACAGGAGAGAGACACTGGCCATGAGCGGGGGGTGGGGTCAACAGGAGGGAGATACTGGCCATATGAGCGGGGGGTGGGGGGCAACAGGAGAGAGACACGGGGCATGAGCGGGGGGTGGGGGGCAACAGGAGAGAGACATGGGACATGAGCAGAGGGGTGGGGTACAGGAGGGACACACAGGGCATGAGTGGGGTGTGGGGGGTACAGGAGGGAGATGCTGGCCATGAGGGGGGGTGGGGCAACAGGAGAGAGACACGGGGCATGAGCGGGGGATGGGGGTACAGGAGGGAGACACGGGGCATGAGCGGGGGGTGGGGGGTACAGGAGGGAGACACGGGGCATGAGCGGGGGCCAGGGGGCAACAGGAGAGAGACACGGGGCATGAGCAGGGGATGGGAGGTACAGGAGGGAGACACGGGGCAGGAGCGGGGGGTGGGGGGCAACAGGAGAGAGACACAGGGCATGAGTGGGGGGTGGGGGGAACAGGAGGGAGACACGGGGCATGAGTGGGGCGTAGAGGGGAACAGGAGAGAGACAAGGAGCATGAGTGGGGGTGGAGGGCAACAGGAGAGAAACACGGGGCATGACCGGGGGGTGGGGGGTACAGGAGGAAGACACGGGGTATGGGCGGGGGATGGGGGGAATAGGAGAGAGACACGGGCATGAGCGGGGGTGGGGGGAACGGGAGAGAGAAACGGGACATGAGCAGGGGTGGGGGAACGGGAGAGAGACACGGGCCATGAGCAGGGGGTGGGGGGAACGGGAGAGAGACATGGGGCATGAGCGGGGGTTGGGGGCCAACAAGAGAGAGACACGGGGAATGAGCGGGGAGTGGGGGCAACAGGAGAGACACGGGGCAGGAGCGGGTGGTGGGGGAACAGGAGGGAGACACGGGACAGGAACGTGGGGAGGGGGGCAACAGGAAAGAGACACGGGACAGGAGCGGGGGGTGGGGGGGCAACAGGAGAGAGACACAGGGTATGAACGGGGGGTGAGGGGTACAGGAGAGAGACACGGGGCATGGGCGGGGGGTGGGGGTGCAGGAGGGAGACACTGGCCATGAGCGGGGGGTGTGGGGCAACAGGAGAGAGACATGGGGCATGAACGGAGGGTGGGGGGCAACAGGAGAGAGACACGGGGCATGAGCGGGTGGTGGGGGGAATGGGAGAGAGACACGGGGCATGTGCGGGGGGTGGGGGGTACAGGAGGGAGACACGGGGCATGCGTGGGGGGTGGGGGGAACGGGAGAGAGACACGGGGCATGAGCAGGGGTTGGGGGCGAACAAGAGAGAGACACGGGGATTGAGCGGGGGTGGGGACAACAGGAGAGACACGGGGCATGAGCGGGTGGTGGAGGAACAGGAGGGAGAGACAGGACAGGAGCGTGGGGAGGGGGGCAACAGGAGAGAGACACGGGACAGGAGCGGAGGGTGGGGGGGCAACAGGAGAGAGACACGGGGCATGAACGGTGTGAGGGGTACAGGAGAGAGACACCGGGCATGAGCGGCGGGTGGGGGGAACAGGAGAGAGACACTGGCCATGAGCGGGGGGTGGGGGCAACAGGGGAGAGACACGGGGCATGAGCGGGGGTGGGGGGCAAGAGGAGGGAGACACGGGGCATGGGCGGGGAGTGGGGGTACAGGAGGGAGACACTGACCATGAGCGGGGGTGGGGGGCAACAGGAGAGAGACACGGGGCATGAGCGGGGGGTGGGGGGCAAGAGGAGAGAGACACGGGGCATGGGCGGGGGGTGGGGGTACAGGAGGGAGACACTGGCCATGAGCGGGGGCGGGGGGCAACAGGAGAGAGACACAGGGCATGAACGGGGGTGGGGGCAACAGGAGAGAGACACGGGGCATGAGCGGGGATGGGGGAATGGGAGAGAGACACGGGGCATGAACAGAGGGTGGGGGCAACAGGAGAGAGACACCGGGCATGTGCGGGGGGTAGGGGGTACAGGAGGGAGACACAGGTCATAAGCAGGGGTTGAGGGGCAACAGGAGAGAGACTCAGGGCATGAGTGGGGAGCAACAGAAGAGAGACACGGGGCATGAGCGCGAGGTGGGGGGCAACAGGAGAGAGACACGGGGCATGAGCGGGGGGTGGGGGGTACAGCAGGGAGGCACGGGGCATGAGTGGGGTTGGGGGGGAACCGGAGAGAGACACAGGGCATGAGCGGAGCGTGGGGGGTACAGTAGGAAGACATGGGGCATGGGCGGGGGGAGCAGGAGAGAGGCACGGGGCATGAGCGGGGGGTGGGAGGGAACAGGGGGGGAGACACAGGGCATGAGCAGGGGCTGGGGGGCAACAGGAGAGAGACACGGGGCATGAGCGGGGGGTGGGGGGTACAGGAGGGAGACACAGGGCATGAGCAGGGGGCAACAAAAGAGAGACACAGGGCAAGAGTGGGGGGTGGGGGAACAGGAGGAGACACGGGGCATGAGAGGGGGTTGGGGGGAACAGAAGGAGACACGGGGCATGAGTGGGGGTGGGGGGAACCGGAGAGAGACACAGAGCATGAGCGGGGGGAACAAGAGAGAGACACGGAGCATGAGCGGGGGGTGGGGGGCAACGGGAGAGAGGCATGGGGCATGAGCGGGGGTTGGGGCGAACGAGAGACACGGGGCATGACTGGGGGGTGGGGAGGAACGTGAGAGAGACACGGGGCATGAGCGGACGCCGGGGGGCAACAAGAGAGAGACACGGGGCATGAGCGGGGGGTGGGGGCAACAGGAGAGAGACACGGGGCATGGGGGGCAACAAGAGAGAGAACGGGGCATGAGCGGGGCATGAGCGGGGCGTGGGTGCAACAGGGAGAGACACAAGGCATGAGCGGGGTGTGGGGGGAACAGGAGGAAGACACGGGGCATGAGCGAGGGGGTGGGGGGAACGGGAGAGAGACACGGGCCTTGAGCGGGGGGTGGGGGTTAACTGGAGAGAGACACGGGGCATGAGCAGGGGTGGGGGGTACAGGAGGGAGACACGGGGCCTGAGCCGGGGGTGGGGGGAATGGGAGAGAGACACGGCATGAGTGGGGGGTGAGGGGAACAGGAGGGAGACACGGGGCATGAGTGGGGCATGGAGGGGAACAGGAGAGTGACGAGCATGAGCGGGGGTGGGGGGCAACAGGAGAGAGACACGGGGTATGAGCGGGGGATGGGGGTACAGGAGGAAGACACGGGGTATGGGCGGGGGAAGGGGGACCAGGAGAGAGACACGGGGCATGAGCGGGGGGTGGGGGAACAGGAGGGAGACACGGGGCATGAGCAGGGGGTGGGGGAAATGGAGAGAGAAACGGGGCATGAGCGGGGGGTGGGAGGGAACGGGAGAGAGACACAAGGCATGAGCAGGGGGTGGGGGGCAACAAGAGAGAGACACGGGGCATAAGCGGGGTGTGGGGGCAACAGGAGGGAGACACGGGGCATGAGCGAGGGGGTGGGGGAACGGGAGACACGGGCCATGAGCGGGGGATGGGGGGGAATGGGAGAGAGACACGGGCATTAGCGGGGGTGGGGGTACAGGAGGGAGACATGGGGCATGAGTGGGGGTGAGGGGTACAGGAGAGAGACACGGGGCATGAGCGGGGGGTGGGGGGAACAGGAGAGAGACACTGGCCATGAGCGGAGGGTGGGGGGCAACAGGAGAGACACAAGGGGCATGAGCGGGGGTGGGGGGCAACAGGAGAGAGACACGGGACATGGGCGGGGGGTGGGCGGTACAGGAGGGAGACACAGGGCATGAGCAGGGGGTGGGGGGTACAGGAGGAAGACACGGGGCATGAGCGGGGGTGGGGGGAATGGGAGAGAGACACGGGCATGAGCGGGGGGTGGGGGGAACAGGAGAGAGATACGGAGCATGAGCGGGGGGTGGGGGGAAAAGGAGGGAAACACGGGGCATGAGCGGGGGGTGGTGGGAATGGGAGAGAGACACAGGGCATGAGCGGGGGTGGGGGGCAACAAGAGAGAGACACAGGGCATGAGCGGAGGTAGGGGCAACAGGAGAGAGACACGGGCCATGAGCAGGGAGTGGGGGAACAGGAGGGAGACACAGGGCATTAGTGGAGGGTCGGGGGTACAGGAGGGAGACACGGGGCATGAGCGGGGGGTGGGGGGCAACAGGACAGAGACACGGGACATGAGCGGGGGGTGGGGGGCAACAGGAGAGAGACACAGGGCATGAGCGGTGGGTGAGGGGTACAGGAGAGAGACACGGGGCATGAGCGGGCTTGGGGGGAACAGGAGAGAGACACTGGCCATGAGCGGGGGATGGGGTCAACAGGAGGGAGATACTGGCCATGAGCGGGGGGCAACAGGAGAGAGACACGGGGCATGAGCGGGGTGTGGGGGGTACAGGAGGAAGACATGGGGTATGGGCGGGGGATGGGGGGAACAGGAGAGAAACACGGGGCATGACCTGGTGGTGGGGGGTACAGGAGGAAGACACGGGGTATGGGCGGGGGATGGGGGGAACAGGAGAGAGACACGGGGCATGAGCGGGGGTGGGGGAACGGGAGAGAGTAACGGGGCATGAGCGGGGGTGGGGGGAACGGGAGAGAGACAGGGGCCATGAGCAGGGTGTGGGGGGAACGGGAGAGAGACATGGGGCATGAGCGGGGGTTGGGGGCCAACAAGAGAGAGACACGGGGAATGAGCGGGGGGTGGTGGCAACAGGAGAGACACGGGGCATGAGCGGGTTGTGGGGGAACACGAGGGAGACACGGGACAGGAACGTGGGGAGGGGGCAACAGGAGAGAGACACGGGACAGGAGCGGGGGGTGGGGGGCAACAGGAGAGAGACACGGGGTATGAACGGGGGTGAGGGGTACAGGAGAGAGACACTGGCCATGAGCGGGTGGTGGGGGGCAACAGGAGAGAGACATGGGGCATGAGCAGGGGTGGGGGGTACAGGAGGGAGACACGGGGCATGAGCGGGTGGTGGGGGGAATGGGAGAGAGACACGGGGCATGTGCGGGGGGTGGGGGGTACAGGAGGGAGACACGGGGCATGTGTGGGGTGTGGGGGGAACGGGAGGGAGACACGGGGCATGAGCAGGGTGTGGGAGGGAACAGGAGGGAGACACAGGGCATAAGCAGGGGGTGGGGGGCAACAGGAGAGAGACACAGGGCATGATTGGGGGGTGGGGGGGAAACAGGAGAGAGACACGGGGCATGAACGGGGGTGGGGGGAATGGGAGAGAGGCATGGGGCATGAGCGGGGGTTGGGGCGAACAAGAGGGAGACACGGGAAAGGAGCGTGGGGAGGGGGGCAACAGGAGAGAGACACGGGACAGGAGCGGGGGGTGGGGGGCAACAGGAGAGAGACACGGGGCATGAACTGTGTGAGGGGTACAGGAGAGAGACACGGGGCATGAGCGGCGGGTGGGGGGAACAGGAGAGAGACACTGGCCATGAGCAGGGGTGGGGGGCAACAGGAGAGAGACACGGGGCATGAGCGGGGGGTGGGGGGCAAGAGGAGAGAGACACGGGGCATGGGTAGGGGGTGGGGGTACAGGAGGGAGACACTGACCATGAGTGGGGGTGGGGGGCAACAGGAGAGAGACACGGGGCATGAACAGGGGGGCAACAGGAGAGAGACACGGGGCATGAGCGGGAGTGGGGGGAATGGGAGAGAGACACAGGGCATGAGCGGGGGGTGGGAGGGAACAGGAGAGAGACACTGGGCATGAGTGGGAGGCAACAGAAGAGAGACACGGGGCATGAGCGGGTGGTGGGGGAACAGGAGGGAGACACGGGACAGGAGCGTGGGGAGGGGGGCAACAGGAGAGAGACAGAGAGACACGGGACAGGAGTGGGGGGTGGGGGGGGCAACAGGAGAGAGAAACGGGGCATGAGCGGGGGGTGGTGGTACAGGAGAGAGACACGGGGCATGAGCGTGGGGTGGGGGGTACAGGAGGGAGACACAGGGCATGAGAAGGGGGCAACAAAAGAGAGACACGGGGGTGGGGGAACAGGAGGAGACACGGGGCATGAGGGGGGGATGGGGGAACAGGAGGGAGACACGGGCCATGAGTGGGGGTGGGGGGAACCGGAGAGAGACACGGAGCATGAGCGGGGGGGAACAGGAGAGAGACACGGAGCATGAGCGGGGGGTGGGGAGGAACGTGAGAGAGACACGGGGCATGAGCGGAGGCCGGGGGGCAACAAGAGAGAGACACGGGGCATGAGCGGGGGGTGGGGGCAACAGGAGAGAGACACGGGGCATGGGGGGCAACAAGAGAGAGAACGGGGCATGAGCGGGGCGTGGGGGCAACAGGGAGAGACACAAGGCATGAGCAGGGTGTGGGGGGAACAGGAGGGAGACACGGGGCATGAGCGAGGGGGTGGGGGAAACGGGAGAGAGACACGGGCCATGAGAGGGGGGTGGGGGTTAACTGGAGAGAGACACGGGGCATGAGCGGGGGTGGGGGGTACAGGAGGGAGACACGGGGCCTGAGCGGGGGGTGGGGGGAACGGGAGAGGGAGAGACGGGGCATGAGTCGGGGGTGGGGGGCACGGGAGGGAGACACGGGGCATGAGCGGGGAGTGGGGGGCAACAGGAGAGACACGGGGCATGAGCAGAGGTGGGGGGCAAAAGGAGAGAGACACAGGGCATGAGCGCAGGGTGGGGGGCAACAGGAGAGAGACACGGGGCATTAGAAGGGGTGGGGAGTACAGGAGGGAGACACGTGGCATGAGCAGGGGTTGGGGAGCAACAGGAGAGAAATACGGGACAGGAGCAGGGGGTGGGGGGCAACAGGAGGGAGACACGGGGCATGAGCAGGGGGTGAGGGGTACAGGAGAGAGACACGAGGCATGAGAGGGGGGTGGGGGAACAGGAGAGAGACACTGGCCATGAGCGGAGTGTGGGGGGCAACAGGAGGGAGACCCTGGCCAGGAGCGGGGGGTGGGGGGCAACAGGAGAGAGACGAGCATGAGCGGGGGTGGGGGGCAACAGGAGAGAGACACGGGGCATGAGCAGGGGGTGGGGGGAAATGGAGAGAGAAACGGGGCATGAGCGGGGGGTGGGAGGGAACGGGAGAGAGACACAAGGCATGAGCAGGGGGTGGGGGGCAACAAGAGAGAGACATGGGGCATAAGCGGGGCATGGGGGGAATAGGAGGGAGACACGGGGCATGAGCGAGGGGGTGGGGGGAACGGGAGACACGGGCCATGAGCAGGGGGTGGGGGGGAACGGGAGAGAGACACGGGCATGAGCAGAGGTAGGGGCAACAGGAGAGAGACACGGGGCATGAGCAGGGGGTGGGGGAACAGGAGGGAGACACAGGGCATTAGTGGAGGGTCGGGGGTACAGGAGGGAGACACGGGGCATGAGCGGGGGGTGGGGGGCAATAGGACAGAGACACGGGACATGAGCAGGGGGTGGGGGGCAACAGGAGAGAGACACGGGGCATGAGCGGGGGTGGGGGGTACAGGAGGGAGACACGGGGCCTGAGCGGGGGGTGGGGGGAACGGGAGAGGGAGAGACGGGGCATGAGTCGGGGGTGGGGGGCACGGGAGGGAGACACGGGGCATGAGCGGGGAGTGGGGGGCAACAGGAGAGACACGGGGCATGAGCAGAGGTGGGGGGCAAAAGGAGAGAGACACAGGGCATGAGCGCAGGGTGGGGGGCAACAGGAGAGAGACACGGGGCATTAGAAGGGGTGGGGAGTACAGGAGGGAGACACGTGGCATGAGCAGGGGTTGGGGAGCAACAGGAGAGAAATACGGGACAGGAGCAGGGGGTGGGGGGCAACAGGAGGGAGACACGGGGCATGAGCAGGGGGTGAGGGGTACAGGAGAGAGACACGAGGCATGAGAGGGGGGTGGGGGAACAGGAGAGAGACACTGGCCATGAGCGGAGTGTGGGGGGCAACAGGAGGGAGACCCTGGCCAGGAGCGGGGGGTGGGGGGCAACAGGAGAGAGACGAGCATGAGCGGGGGTGGGGGGCAACAGGAGAGAGACACGGGGCATGAGCAGGGGGTGGGGGGAAATGGAGAGAGAAACGGGGCATGAGCGGGGGGTGGGAGGGAACGGGAGAGAGACACAAGGCATGAGCAGGGGGTGGGGGGCAACAAGAGAGAGACATGGGGCATAAGCGGGGCATGGGGGGAATAGGAGGGAGACACGGGGCATGAGCGAGGGGGTGGGGGGAACGGGAGACACGGGCCATGAGCAGGGGGTGGGGGGGAACGGGAGAGAGACACGGGCATGAGCAGAGGTAGGGGCAACAGGAGAGAGACACGGGGCATGAGCAGGGGGTGGGGGAACAGGAGGGAGACACAGGGCATTAGTGGAGGGTCGGGGGTACAGGAGGGAGACACGGGGCATGAGCGGGGGGTGGGGGGCAATAGGACAGAGACACGGGACATGAGCAGGGGGTGGGGGGCAACAGGAGAGAGACACGGGGCACGAACGGTGGGTGAGGAGTACAGGAGAGAGACACGGGGCATGAGCGGGCTTGGGGGGAACAGGAGAGAGACACTGGCCATGAGCGGGGGGTGGGGTCAACAGGAGGGAGATACTGGCCATATGAGCGGGGGGTGGGGGGCAACAGGAGAGAGACACGGGGCATGAGCGGGGGGTGGGGGGGCAACAGGAGAGAGACATGGGACATGAGCGGAGGGGTGGGGGGTACAGGAGGGACACACAGGGCATGAGCGGGGTGTGGGGGGTACAGGAGGGAGACGCTGGCCATGAGGGGGGGTGGGACAACAGGAGAGAGACACGGGGCATGAGCGGGGGATGGGGGTACAGGAGGGAGACACGGGGCATGAGCGGGGGGTGGGGGGTACAGGAGGGAGACACGGGGCATGAGCGGGGGCCGGGGGGCAACAGGAGAGAGACACGGGGCATGAGCAGGGGATGGGGGGTACAGGAGGGAGACACGGGGCATGAGCGGGGGGTGGGGGGCAACAGGAGAGAGACACAGGGCATGTGTGGGGGGTGGGGGGAACAGGAGGGAGACACGGGGCATGAGTGGGGCGTAGAGGGGAACAGGAGAGAGACAAGGAGCATGAGTGGGGGTGGAGGGCAACAGGAGAGAAACACGGGGCATGAGAGGGGGGTGGGGGGAACAGGAGAGAGACACTGGCCATGAGCGGAGTGTGGGGGGCAACAGGAGGGAGACCCTGGCCAGGAGTGGGGGGTGGGGGGCAACAGGAGAGAGACAAGCATGAGCGGGGGTGGGGGGCAACAGGAGAGAGACACGGGCATGAGCAGGGGGTGGGGGGAAATGGAGAGAGAAACGGGGCATGAGCGGGGGGTGGGAGGGAACGGGAGAGAGACACAAGGCATGAGCAGGGGATGGGGGCAACAAGAGAGAGACATGGGGCATAAGCGGGGCATGGGGGGAACAGGAGGGAGACACGGGGCATGAGCGAGGGGGTGGGGGGAACGGGAGACACGGGCCATGAGCAGGGGGTGGGGGGAACGGAAGAGAGACACGGGCATGAGCAGAGGTAGGGGCAACAGGAGAGAGACACGGGGCATGAGCGGGGGGTGGGGGGGCAACAGGAGGGAGACATGGGACATGAGCGGAGGGGTGGGGGGTACAGGAGGGACACACAGGGCATGAGCGGGGTGTGGGGGGTACAGGAGGGAGACGCTGGCCATGAGGGGGGGTGGGACAACAGGAGAGAGACACGGAGCATGAGCGGGGGATGGGGGTACAGGAGGGAGACACGGGGCATGAGCGGGGGGTGGGGGGTACAGGAGGGAGACACGGGGCATGAGCGGGGGCTAGGGGGCAACAGGAGAGAGACACGGGGCATGAGCAGGGGATGGGGGGTACAGGAGGGAGACACGGGGCATGAGCGGGGGGTGGGGGGCAACAGGAGAGAGACACAGGGCATGAGTGGGGGGTGGGGGGAACAGGAGGGAGACACGGGGCATGAGTGGGGCGTAGCGGGGAACAGGAGAGAGACAAGGAGCATGAGTGGGGGTGGAGGGCAACAGGAGAGAAACACGGGGCATGACCGGGGGGTGGGGGGTACAGGAGGAAGACACAGGTATGGGCGGGGGATGGGGGGAATAGGAGAGAGACACGGGCATGAGCGGGGGTGGGGGGAACGGAAGAGAGACACGGGCCATGAGCAGGGGGTGGGGGGAACGGGAGAGAGACATGGGGCATGAGCGGGGGTTGGGGGCCAACAAGAGAGAGACACGGGGAATGAGCAGGGGGTGGGGGCAACAGGAGAGACACGGGGCAGGAGCGGGTGGTGGGGGAACAGGAGGGAGACACGGGACAGGAACGTGGGGAGGGGGGCAACAGGAAAGAGACACGGGACAGGAGCGGGGGGTGGGGGGGCAACAGGAGAGAGACACGGGGTATGAACGGGGGGTGAGGGGTACAGGAGAGAGACACGGGGCATGGGCGGTGGGTGGGGGTACAGGAGGGAGACACTGGCCATGAGCGGGGGATGGGGGGCAACAGGAGAGAGACATGGGGCATGAACGGAGGGTGGGGGCAACAGGAGAGAGACACGGGGCATGAGCGGGTGGTGGGGGGGAATGGGAGAGAGACACGGGGCATGTGCGGGGGGTGGGGGGTACAGGAGGGAGACACGGGGCATGCGTGGGGGGAACGGGAGAGAGACACGGGGCATGAGCAGGGGTTGGGGGCGAACAAGAGAGAGACACGGGGAATGAGCGGGGGTGGGGGCAACAGGAGAGACACGGGGCATGAGCGGGTGGTGGAGGAACAGTAGGGAGAGACAGGACAGGAGCGTGGGGAGGGGCAACAGGAGAGAGACACGGGACAGGAGCGGAGGGTGGGGGGGCAACAGGAGAGAGACACGGGGCATGAACGGTGTGAGGGGTACAGGAGAGAGACACGGGGCATGAGCGGCGGGTGGGGGGAACAGGAGAGAGACACTGGCCATGAGTGGGGGGTGGGGGGCAACAGGGGAGAGACACGGGGCATGAGCGGGGGGTGGGGGGCAAGAGGAGGGAGACACGGGGCATGGGCAGGGGGTGGGGGTACAGGAGGGAGACACTGACCATGAGCGGGGGTGGGGGGCAACAGGAGAGAGACACGGGGAATGAACGGGGGGTGGGGGCAACAGGAGAGAGACACGGGGCATGAGCGGGGGTGGGGAGGAATGGGAGAGCGACACGGGGCATGAACAGGGGGTGGGGACAACAGGAGAGAGACACGGGGCATGTGCGGGGGTGGGCGGTACAGGAGGGAGACACGGGGCATGAGTGGGAGGTGGGGGGAACGGGAGAGAGACACGGGGCATGAGCGGGGGTGGGAGGGAACAGGAGGGAGACACAGGGCATAAGCAGGGGGTGGGGGGCAACAGGAGAGAGACACAGGGCATGAGTGGGGGGCAACAAAAGAGAGACACGGGGCATGAGCGGGGGGTGGGGGCAACAGGAGAGAGACACGGGGCATGAGCGGGGGGTGGGGGGTACAGCAGGGAGACACGGGACAGGAGCGTGGGGAGGGGGGCAACAGGAGAGAGACACAGGACAGGAGCATGGGGAGGGGGCAACAGGAGAGAGACACGGGGCATGAACAGGGGGTGGGGGGAATGGGAGAGAGACATGGGGCATGAGCGGGGTTTGGGGGCCAACAAGAGAGAGACATGGGGAATGAGCGCAGGGTGGGGGCAACAGAAGAGACACAGGGCATGAGCGGGTGGTGGGGGAACAGGAGGGAGACACGGGACAGGAGCGTGGCGAGGGGGGCAACAGGAGAAAGACAGAGAGACACGGGACAGGAGCGGTGGGTGGGGGGGCAACAGGAGAGAGACACGGGGCATGAACGGGGGGTGAGGGGTACAGGAGAGAGACACGGGGCATGAGCGGCGGGTGGGGGGAACAGGAGAGAGACACTGGCCATGAGTAGGGGGTGGGGGCAACAGGAGAGAGACACGGGGCATGAGCGGGGGGTGGGGGGCAAGAGGAGAGAGACACGGGGCATGGGTGGGGGGTGGGGGTACAGGAGGGAGACACTGACCATGAGCGGGGGTGGGGGGCAACAGGAGAGAGACACAGGGCATGAACGGGGGTGGGGGCAACAGGAGAGAGACACGGGGCATGAGCGGGGATTGGGGGGAATGGGAGAGAGACACGGGGCATGAACGGGGGTTGGGGGCAACAGGAGAGAGACACCGGGCATGTGCAGGGGGTGGGGGGTACAGGAGGGAGACACAGGGCATAAGCAGGGGTTGAGGGGCAACAGGAGAGAGACTCAGGGCATGAGTGGGGGGCAACAGAAGAGAGACACGGGGCATGAGCGGGGGTGGGGGGTACAGCAGGGAGACATGGGGCATGAGTGGGGGTGGGGGGGAACCGGAGAGAGACACGGAGCATGAGCGGGGGGTGGGGGGCAACAGGAGAGAGACACAGGGCATGAGCGGAGGGTGGGGGGTACAGTAGGAAGACATGGGGCATGGGCGGGGGGAGCAGGAGAGAGGCACGGGGCATGAGCGGGGGGTGGGAGGGAACAGGGGGGAGACATAGGGCATGAGCAGGGGCTGGGGCAACAGGAGAGAGACACGGGGCATGAGCGGGGGGTTGAGGGTACAGGAGAAAGACACAGGGCATGAGCAGAGGGCAACAAAAGAGAGACACAGGGCAAGAGTGGGGAGTGGGGGAACAGGAGGAGACACGGGGCATGAGAGGGGGGTGGGGGGAACAGGAAGGAGACACGGGGCATGAGTGGGGGTGGGGGGAACCGGAGAGAGACACAGAGCATGAGCGGGGGGTAACAGGAGAGAGACACGGAGCATGAGCGGGGGGTGGGGGGCAACAGGAGAGAGACACGGGGCATGGGCGGGGGGTGGGGGGAGCAGGAGAGAGACACCGGGCATGACTGGGGGGTGGGGAGGAATGTGAGAGAGACACGGGGCATGAGCGGATGCCGGGGGGGCAACAGGGAGAGACACAAGGCATGAGCGGGGTGTGGGGGGAACAGGAGGAAGACACGGGGCATGAGTGAGGGGGTGGGGGGAACGGGAGAGAGACACGGGCCATGAGCCGGGGGTGGGGGTTAACTGGAGAGAGACACGGGGCAGGGGTAGGCGGTACAGGAGGGAGACACGGGGCCTGAGCGGGGGGTGGGGGGAATTGGAGAGAGACACGGCATGAGTGGGGGGTGAGGGGAACAGGAGAGAGACGAGCATGAGCGGGGGTGGGGGGCAACAGGAGAGAGACACGGGACAGGAGCATGGGGAGGGGGGCAACAGGAGAGAGACACGGGGTATGAACAGGGGGTGGGGGGAATGAGAGAGAGACATGGGGCATGAGCGGGGTTTGGTGGCCAACAAGAGAGAGACACGGGGAATGAGCGCGGGGTGGGGGCAACAGAAGAGACACGGGGCATGAGCGGGTGGTGGGGGAACAGGAGGGAGACACGGGACAGGAGCGTGGCGAGGGGGGCAACAGGAGAGAGACAGAGAGACACGGGACAGGAGCGGTGGGTGGGGGGCAACAGGAGAGAGACACGGGGCATGAACGGGGGGTGAGGGGTACAGGAGAGAGACACGGGGCATGAGCGGCGGGTGGGGGGAACAGGAGAGAGACACTGGCCATGAGTAGGGGGTGGGGCAAGAGGAGAGAGACACGGGGCATGAGTGGGGGGTGGGGGGCAAGAGGAGAGAGACACGGGGCATGGGTGGGGGGTGGGGGTACAGGAGGGACACACTGACCATGAGCGGGGGTGGGGGGCAACAGGAGAGAGACACAGGGCATGAACGGGGGTGGGGGCAACAGGAGAGAGACACGGGGCATGAGCGGGGGGTGGGGGGAATGGGAGAGAGACACGGGGCATGAACGGGGGGTGGGGGCAACAGGAGAGAGACACCGGGCATGTGCAGGGGGTGGGGGGTACAGGAGGGAGACACAGAGCATAAGCAGGGGTTGAGGGGCAACAGGAGAGAGACTCAGGGCATGAGTGGGGGGCAACAGAAGAGAGACACGGGGCATGAGCGGGGGTGGGGGGTACAGCAGGGAGACATGGGGCATGAGTGGGGGTGGGGGGGAACCGGAGAGAGACACGGAGCATGAGCGGGGGGTGGGGGGCAACAGGAGAGAGACACAGGGCATGAGCGGAGGGTGGGGGGTACAGTAGGAAGACATGGGGCATGGGCGGGGGGAGCAGGAGAGAGGCACGGGGCATGAGCGGGGGGTGGGAGGGAACAGGGGGGAGACATAGGGCATGAGCAGGGGCTGGGGCAACAGGAGAGAGACACGGGGCATGAGCGGGGGGTGGGGGGTACAGGAGGGAGACACAGGGCATGAGCAGGGGGCAACAAAAGAGAGACACAGGGCAAGAGCGGGGGGTGGAGGGTACAGGAGAGAGACACAGGGCATGAGCAGAGGGCAACAAAAGAGAGACACAGGGCAAGAGTGGGGAGCGGGGTAACAGGAGGAGACACGGGGCATGAGAGGGGGTGGGGGGAACAGGAAGGAGACACGGGGCATGAGTGGTGGTGGGGGGAACCGGAGAGAGACACAGAGCATGAGCGGGGGGTAACAGGAGAGAGACACGGAGCATGAGCGGGGGGTGGGGGGCAACAGGAGAGAGACATGGGGCATGGGCGGGGGGTGGGGGAACAGGAGAGAGACACGGGGCATGACTGGGGGGTGGGGAGGAATGTGAGAGAGACACGGGGCATGAGCGGATGCCGGGGGGGCAACAGGGAGAGACACAAGGCATGAGCGGGGTGTGGGGGGAACAGGAGGAAGACACGGGGCATGAGTGAGGGGGTGGGGGGAACGGGAGAGAGACACGGGCCATGAGCGGGGGGTGGGGGTTAACTGGAGAGAGACACGGGGCATGAGCAGGGGTAGGCGGTACAGGAGGGAGACACGGGGCCTGAGCGGGGGGTGGGGGGAATGGGAGAGAGACACGGCATGAGTGGGGGGTGAGGGGAACAGGAGGGAGACACGGGGCATGAGTGGGGCATGGAGGGGAACAGGAGAGAGACGAGCATGAGCGGGGCTGGGGGGCAACAGGAGAGAGACACTGGCCATGAGCGGGGGGTGGGGGGCAACAGGACAGAGACACGGGGCATGGGCGGGGGGTGGGGGGAGCAGGAGAGAGACACGGGGCATGACTGGGGGGTGGGGGGAACGGGAGAGAGACACGGGGCATGAGCAGGGGGTGGGAGGGAACAGGAGGGAGACACAGGGCATAAGCGGGGGGTGGGGGGCAACAGGAGAGAGACACGGGCATGAACAGGGGTGGGGGAACAGGAGAGAGACATGGGGCATGAGTGGGGGTTGGGGGCGAACAAGAGAGAGACACAGGGAATGAGCGGGGGGTGGGGGAACAGGAGGGAGACACAGGGCATTAGTGGAGAGTCGGGGGTACAGGAGGGAGACACGGGGCATGAGCGGGGGGTGGGGGGCAATAGGACAGAGACACGGGACATGAGCAGGGGGTGGGGGGCAACAGGAGAGAGACACGGGGCACGAACGGTGGGTGAGGAGTACAGGAGAGAGACACGGGGCATGAGCGGGCTTGGGGGGAACAGGAGAGAGACACTGGCCATGAGCGGGGGGTGGGGTCAACAGGAGGGAGATACTGGCCATATGAGCGGGGGGTGGGGGGCAACAGGAGAGAGACACGGGGCATGAGCTGGGGGTGGGGGGGCAACAGGAGAGAGACATGGGACATGAGCGGAGGGGTGGGGGGTACAGGAGGGACACACAGGGCATGAGCGGGGTGTGGGGGGTACAGGAGGGAGACGCTGGCCATGAGGGGGGGTGGGGCAACAGGAGAGAGACACGGGGCATGAGCGGGGGATGGGGGTACAGGAGGGAGACACGGGGCATGAGCGGGGGGTGGGGGGTACAGGAGGGAGACACGGGGCATGAGCGGGGGCCGGGGGGCAACAGGAGAGAGACACGGGGCATGAGTAGGGGATGGGGGGTACAGGAGGGAGACACAGGGCATGAGCGGGGGGTGGGGGGCAACAGGAGAGAGACACAGGGCATGAGTGGGGGGTGGGGGGAACAGGAGGGAGACACGGGGCATGAGTGGGGCGTAGAGGGGAACAGGAGAGAGACAAGGAGCATGAGTGGGGGTGGAGGGCAACAGGAGAGAAACACGGGGCGTGACCGGGGGATGGGGGGTACAGGAGGAAGACACGGGGGATGGGGGGAATAGGAGAGAGACACGGGCATGAGCGGGGGTGGGGGGAACGGGAGAGAGAAACGGGACATGAGCAGGGGTGGGGGGAACGGGAGAGAGACACGGGCCATGAGCAGGGGGTGGGGGGAACGGGAGAGAGACATGGGGCATGAGCGGGGGTTGGGGGCCAACAAGAGAGAGACACGGGGAATGAGCGGGGGGTGGGGGCAACAGGAGAGACACGGGGCAGGAGCGGGTGGTCGGGGAACAGGAGGGAGACACGGGACAGGAACGTGGGGAGGGGGGCAACAGGAAAGAGACACGGGACAGGAGCGGGGGGTAGGGGGGCAAAAAGAGAGAGACACGGGGTATGAACGGGGGGTGAGGGGTACAGGAGAGAGACACGGGGCATGGGCGGGGGGTGGGGGTACAGGAGGGAGACACTGGCCATGAGCGGGGGGTGGGGGGCAACAGGAGAGAGACATGGGGCATGAACGGAGGGTGGGGGGCAACAGGAGAGAGACACGGGGCATGAGCGGGTGGTGGGGGGGAATGGGAGAGAGACACGGGGAATGTGTGGGGGGTGGGGGGTACAGGAGGGAGACACGGGCATGCGTGGGGACTGGGGGGAACGGGAGAGAGACACGGGGCATGAGCAGGGGTTGGGGGCGAACAAGAGAGAGACACGGGGAATGAGCGGGGGGTGGGGGCAACAGGAGAGACACTGGGCATGAGCGGGTGGTGGAGGAACAGGAGGGAGAGACAGGACATGAGCGTGGGGAGGGGGGCAACAGGAGAGAGACACGGGAGAGGAGCGGAGGGTGGGGGGGCAACAGGAGAGAGACACGGGGCATGAACGGTGTGAGGGGTACAGGAGAGAGACACGGGGCATGAGCGGCGGGTGGGGGGAACAGGAGAGAGACACTGGCCATGAGTGGGGGGTGGGGGGCAACAGGGGAGAGACACGGGGCATGAGCGGGGGGTGGGGGGCAAGAGGATGGAGACACGGGGCATGGGCGGGGGGTGGGGGTACAGGAGGGAGACACTGACCATGAGCGGGGGTGGGGGGCAACAGGAGAGAGACACGGGGCATGAACGGGGGTGGGGGCAACAGGAGAGAGACACGGGGCATGAGCGGGGGTGGGGAGGAATGGGAGAGCGACACGGGGCATGAACAGGGGGTGGGGACAACAGGAGAGAGACACGGGGCATGTGCGGGGGGTGGGCGGTACAGGAGGGAGACACGGGGCATGAGTGGGAGGTGGGGGGAACGGGAGAGAGACACGGGGCATGAGCGGGGGTGGGAGGGAACAGGACGGAGACACAGGGCATAAGCAGGGGGTGGGGGGCAACAGGAGAGAGACACAGGGCATGAGTGGGGGGCAACAAAAGAGAGACACAAGGCATGAGCGGGGTGTGGGGGGAACAGGAGGAAGACACGGGCATGAGTGAGGGGGTGGGGGAACGGGAGAGAGACACGGGCCATGAGCGGGGGGTGGGGGTTAACTGGAGAGAGACACAGGGCATGAGCAGGGGTAGGCGGTACAGGAGGGAGACACGGGGCCTGAGCGGGGGGTGGGGGGAATGGGAGAGAGACATGGCATGAGTGGGGGGTGAGGGGAACAGGAGGGAGACACGGGGCATGAGTGGGGCATGGAGGGGAACAGGAGAGAGACGAGCATGAGCGGGGGTGGGGGGCAACAGGAGAGAGACACTGGCCATGAGCGGGGGGTGGGGGGCAACAGGAGAGAGACACGGGGCATGGGCGGGGGGTGGGGGGAGCAGGAGAGAGACACGGGCATGACTGGGGGGTGGGGGGAACGGAGAGAGACACGGGGCATGAGCAGGGGGTGGGAGGGAACAGGAGGGAGACACAGGGCATAAGCGGGGGGTGGGGGGCAACAGGAGAGAGACACAGGGCATGAGTGGGGGTGGGAGGTAAACAGGAGAGAGACACAGGGCATGATCGGGGGTGGGGGGAACGGGAGAGAGACATGGGGCATGAGTGGGGGTTGGGGGCGAACAAGAGAGAGACACGGGGAATGAGCGGGGGGTGGGGGCAACAGGAGAGACACGGGGCATGAGCAGGTGGTGGGGGAACAGGAGGGAGACACGGGACAGGAGCATGGGGAGGGGGCAACAGGAGAGAGACACGGGACAGGGAAGGAGGGTGGGGGGCAACAGGAGAGAGACACGGGGCATGAACGGTGTGAGGGGTACAGTAGAGAGACACGGGGCATGAGCGGGGGGTGGGGGGCAAGAGAAGAGAGACACGGGGCATGGGCGGGGGGTGGGGGTACAGGAGGGAGACACTGACCATGAGCGGGGGTGAGGGGCAACAGGAGAGAGACACGGGGCATGAACGAGGTGTGGGAGCAACAGGAGAGAGACACGGGGCATGAGCGGGGGTGGGGGCAACAGGAGAGAGACACGGGGCATGTGCGGGGGGTGGGGGTACAGGAGGGAGACACGGGGCATGAGTGGGGGGTGGGGGGAACGGGAGAGAGACACGGGCATGAGCGGGGGGTGGGAGGGAACAGGAGGGAGACACAGGGCATAAGCAGGGGGTGGGGGGCAACAGGAGAGAGACACAGGGCATGAGTGGGGGGCAACAAAAGAGACACAGGGCATGAGCGCGGGGTGGGGGGCAACAGGAGAGAGACACGGGGCATGAGCGGGGGGTGGGGGGTACAGCAGGGAGACACGGGACAGGAGCGTGGGGAGGGGGGCAACAGGAGAGAGACACGGGACAGGAGCGTGGGGAGGGGGGCAACAGGAGAGAGACACGGGGCATGAACGGGTGGTGGGGGAATGGGAGAGAGACACGGGGAATGAGTGCGGGATAGGGGCAACTGGAGAGACACGGGGCATGAGCGGGTAGTGGAGAACAGGAGGGAGACACGGGACAGGAGCGTGGGGAGGGGGCAACAGGAGAGAGACAGACACGGGACAGGAGCGGGGGGTGGGGGGCAACAGGAGAGAGACACTGGGCATGAACGGGGTGGTGAGGGGTACAGGAGAGAGACACGGGGCATGAGCGGCGGGTGGGGGGAACAGGAGAGAGACACTGCCATGAGCAGGGGGTGGGGGGCAACAGGAGAGAGACACAGGGCATGAGCGGGGGGTGGGGGGCAAGAGGAGATAGACACGGGGCATGGGCGGGGGGTGGGGGTACAGGAGGGAGACACTGGCCATGAGCGGGGGTGGGGGGCAACAGGAGAGAGACATGGGGCATGAACGGGGGTGTGGGCAACAGGAGAGAGACACGGGGCATGAAGGGGGGGAAATGGGAGAGAGACACGGGGCATGAACGGGGGGTGGGGGCAACAGGAGAGAGACACGGGGCATGTGCAGGGGGTGGGGGGTACAGGAGGGAGACACAGAGCATAAGCAGGGGGAGGGGCAACAGGAGAGAGACTCAGGGCATGAGTGGGGGGGCAACAGAAGAGAGACACGGGGCATGAGCGCGAGGTGGGGGGCAACAGGAGAGAGACACAGGGCATGAGCGGGGGGTACAGCAGGGAGACACGGGGCATGAGTGGGGGTGGGGGGAACCGGAGAGAGACACAGGGCATGAGCGGGGGTGGGGGGTACAGGAGGAAGACATGGGGCATGGGCGGGGGAGCAGGAGAGAGGCACAGGGCATGAGCGGGGGGTGGGAGGGAACAGGGGGGAGACACAGGGCATGAGCAGGGGGCAACAAAAGAGAGACACAGGGCAAGAGCGGAGGGTGGGGGGCAACAGGAGAGAGACACGGGGCATGAGCGGGTGGTGGGGGGGAATGGGAGAGAGACACGGGGAATGTGTGGGGGGTGGGGGGTACAGGAGGGAGACACGGGGCATGCGTGGGGACTGGGGGGAACGGGAGAGAGACACGGGGCATGAGCAGGGGTTGGGGGCGAACAAGAGAGAGACACGGGGAATGAGCGGGGGGTGGGGGCAACAGGAGAGACACTGGGCATGAGCGGGTGGTGGAGGAACAGGAGGGAGAGACAGGACATGAGCGTGGGGAGGGGGGCAACAGGAGAGAGACACGGGAGAGGAGCAGAGGGTGGGGGGGCAACAGGAGAGAGACACGGGGCATGAACGGTGTGAGGGGTACAGGAGAGAGACACGGGGCATGAGCGGCGGGTGGGGGGAACAGGAGAGAGACACTGGCCATGAGTGGGGGGTGGGGGGCAACAGGGGAGAGACACGGGGCATGAGCGGGGGGTGGGGGGCAAGAGGATGGAGACACGGGGCATGGGCGGGGGGTGGGGGTACAGGAGGGAGACACTGACCATGAGCGGGGGTGGGGGGCAACAGGAGAGAGACACGGGGCATGAACGGGGGTGGGGGCAACAGGAGAGAGACATGGGGCATGAGCGGGGGTGGGGAGGAATGGGAGAGCGACACGGGGCATGAACAGGGGGTGGGGACAACAGGAGAGAGACACGGGGCATGTGCGGGGGGTGGGCGGTACAGGAGGGAGACACGGGGCATGAGTGGGAGGTGGGGGGAACGGGAGAGAGACACGGGGCATGAGCGGGGGTGGGAGGGAACAGGACGGAGACACAGGGCATAAGCAGGGGGTGGGGGGCAACAGGAGAGAGACACAGGGTATGAGTGGGGGGCAACAAAAGAGAGACACAAGGCATGAGCGGGGTGTGGGGGGAACAGGAGGAAGACACGGGCATGAGTGAGGGGGTGGGGGAACGGGAGAGAGACACGGGCCATGAGCGGGGGGTGGGGTTTAACTGGAGAGAGACACGGGGCATGAGCAGGGGTAGGCGGTACAGGAGGGAGACACGGGGCCTGAGCGGGGGATGGGGGGAATGGGAGAGAGACATGGCATGAGTGGGGGGTGAGGGGAACAGGAGGGAGACACGGGGCATGAGTGGGGCATGGAGGGGAACAGGAGAGAGACGAGCATGAGCGGGGGTGGGGGGGCAACAGGAGAGAGACACTGGCCATGAGCGGGGGGTGGGGGGCAACAGGAGAGAGACACGGGGCATGGGCGGGGGGTGGGGGGAGCAGGAGAGAGACACGGGCATGACTGGGGGGTGGGGGGAACGGAGAGAGACACGGGGCATGAGCAGGGGGTGGGAGGGAACAGGAGGGAGACACAGGGCATAAGCGGGGGGTGGGGGGCAACAGGAGAGAGACACAGGGCATGAGTGGGGGTGGGAGGTAAACAGGAGAGAGACACAGGGCATGAACGGGGGTGGGGGGAACGGGAGAGAGACATGGGGCATGAGTGGGGGTTGGGGGCGAACAAGAGAGAGACACGGGGAATGAGCGGGGGTGGGGGCAACAGGAGAGACACGGGGCATGAGCAGGTGGTGGGGGAACAGGAGGGAGACACGGGACAGGAGCGTGGGGAGGGGGCAACAGGAGAGAGACACGGGACAGGGAAGGAGGGTGGGGGGCAACAGGAGAGAGACACGGGGCATGAACGGTGTGAGGGGTACAGTAGAGAGACACAGGGCATGAGCGGGGGGTGGGGGGCAAGAGAAGAGAGACACGGGGCATGGGCGGGGGGTGGGGGTACAGGAGGGAGACACTGACCATGAGCGGGGGTGAGGGGCAACAGGAGAGAGACACGGGGCATGAACGAGGTGTGGGAGCAACAGGAGAGAGACACGGGGCATGAGCGGGGGTGGGGGGAATGGGAGAGAGACACGGGGCATGAACGGGGGGTGGGGGCAACAGGAGAGAGACACGGGGCATGTGCGGGGGGTGGGGGTACAGGAGGGAGACACGGGGCATGAGTGGGGGGTGGGGGGAACGGGAGAGAGACACGGGCATGAGCGGGGGTGAGGGGCAACAGGAGAGAGACACGGGGCATGAACGAGGTGTGGGAGCAACAGGAGAGAGACACGGGGCATGAGCGGGGGTGAGGGGAATAGGAGAGAGACACGGGGCATGAACGGGGGGTGGGGGCAACAGGAGAGAGACACGGGGCATGTGCGGGGGGTGGGGGTACAGGAGGGAGACACGGGGCATGAGTGGGGGGTGGGGGGAACGGGAGAGAGACACGGGCATGAGCGGGGGGTGGGAGGGAACAGGAGGGAGACACAGGGCATAAGCAGGGGGTGGGGGGCAACAGGAGAGAGACACAGGGCATGAGTGGGGGGCAACAAAAGAGACACAGGGCATGAGCGCGGGGTGGGGGGCAACAGGAGAGAGACACGGGGCATGAGCGGGGGGTGGGGGGTACAGCAGGGAGACACGGGACAGGAGCGTGGGGAGGGGGGCAACAGGAGAGAGACACGGGACAGGAGCGTGGGGAGGGGGGCAACAGGAGAGAGACACGGGGCATGAACGGGTGGTGGGGGAATGGGAGAGAGACACGGGGAATGAGTGCGGGATGGGGGCAACTGGAGAGATACGGGGCATGAGCGGGTAGTGGGGAACAGGAGGGAGACACGGGACAGGAGCGTGGGGAGGGGGGCAACAGGAGAGAGACAGACACGGGACAGGAGCGGGGGGTGGGGGGGCAACAGGAGAGAGACACTGGGCATGAACGGGGTGGTGAGGGGTACAGGAGAGAGAGACGGGGCATGAGCGGCGGGTGGGGGGAACAGGAGAGAGACACTGGCCATGAGCAGGGGGTGGGGGGCAACAGGAGAGAGACACAGGGCATGAGCGGGGGGTGGGGGGCAAGAGGAGATAGACACGGGGCATGGGCGGGGGGTGGGGGTACAGGAGGGAGACACTGGCCATGAGCGGGGGTGGGGGGCAACAGGAGAGAGACATGGGGCATGAACGGGGGTGTGGGCAACAGGAGAGAGACACGGGGCATGAAGGGGGGGAAATGGGAGAGAGACACGGGGCATGAACGGGGGGTGGGGGCAACAGGAGAGAGACACGGGGCATGTGCAGGGGGTGGGGGGTACAGGAGGGAGACACAGAGCATAAGCAGGGGGAGGGGCAACAGGAGAGAGACTCAGGGCATGAGTGGGGGGGCAACAGAAGAGAGACACGGGGCATGAGCGCGAGGTGGGGGGCAACAGGAGAGAGACACAGAGCATGAGCGGGGGGTACAGCAGGGAGACACGGGGCATGAGTGGGGGTGGGGGGAACCGGAGAGAGACACAGGGCATTAGCGGGGGTGGGGGGCAACAGGAGAGAGAAACAGGGCATGAGCGGAGGGTGGGGGGTACAGGAGGAAGACATGGGGCATGGGCGGGGGAGCAGGAGAGAGGCACAGGGCATGAGCGGGGGGTGGGAGGGAACAGGGGGGAGACACAGGGCATGGGCGGGGGCTGGGGGGCAACAGGAGAGAGACACGGGGCATGAGCGGGGGGTGGGGGGTACAGGAGGGAGACACAGGGCATGAGCAGGGGGCAACAAAAGAGAGACACAGGGCAAGAGTGGGGGGTGAGGGAACAGGAGACACGGGGCATGAGAGGGGGGTGGGGGGAACAGGAAGGAGATATGGGGCATGAGTGGGGGTGGGGGGAACCAGAGAGAGACACGGAGCATGAGCGGGGGGGAACAGGAGAGAGACACGGAGCATGAGCGGGGGGTGGGGGGCTACAGGAGAGAGACACGGGGCATGGGCGGTGGGTGGGGGGAGCAGGAGAGAGACACGGGGCATGACTGGGGGGTGGGGAGGAACGTGAGAGAGACACGGGGCATGAGCGGACGCCGGGGGGCAACAAGAGAGAGACACGGGGCATGAGCGGGGGGTGGGGGCAACAGGAGAGAGACACGGGGCATGGGGGGCAACAAGAGAGAGAACGGGGCATGAGCGGGTGTGGGGGCAACAGGGAGAGACACAAGGCATGAGCGGGGTGTGGGGGGAACAGGAGGAAGACACGGGGCATGAGCGAGGGGGTGGGGGGAACGGGAGAGAGACACGGGCCATGAGCGGGGGGTGGGGGTTAACTGGAGAGAGACACGGGGCATGAGCAGGGGTGGGGGGTACAGGAGGGAGCCACAGGGCCTGAGCGGGGAGTGGGGGGAACGGGAGAGGGAGAGACGGGGCATGAGCTGGGGGTGGGGGGCACGGGAGGGAGACACAGGCCATGAGCGGGGGGTGGGGGGCAACAGGAGAGACACGGGGCATGAGCAGGTGTGGGGGGCAAAAGGAGAGAGACACAGGGCATGAGCGCGGGGTGGGGGGCAACAGGAGAGAGACACCAGGCATTAGAAGGGGTGGGGAGTACAGGAGGGAGACACGTGGCATGAGCAGGGGTTGGGGAGCAACAGGAGAGAAATACGGGACAGGAGCAGGGGGTAGGGGGCAACAGGAGAGAGACACAGGGCATGAGCAGGGGGTGAGGAGTACAGGAGAGAGACACGAGGCATGAGAGGGGGGTGGGGGGACCAGGAGAGAGACACTGGCCATGAGCGGGGTGTGGGGGGCAACAGGAGGGAGACACTGGCCAGGAGCGGGGGGTTGGGGGCAACAGGAGTGAGACACGGGGCATGAGTGGGGGGTGGGAGGCAACAGGAGAGAGACAAGGGGCATGAGCAGGGAGGTGGGGGGTACAGGAGGGAGACACGGGGCATGAGCGGTGGGGGGGAACAGGAGGGATACACAGGACCTGAGCGGGGGTGGGGGTACAGGAGGGAGACACGGGGCATGAGCGGTGGGGGGGAACAGGAGGGAGACACAGGACCTGAGCGGGGGTGGGGGTACAGGAGGGAGACACGGGGCATGAGCAGTGGGGGGAACAGGAAGGAGACACAGGACATGAGCGGGGGTGGTGGGAGATAGGGGGCATGAGCGGGGGGTGGGGGGGAACCGGAATGAAAACACGAGGCATCAGCGGGGGGGCGGCGGGGAAAGTAAGTGAGACACAGGGCATGATCGGTGGTGGGAGAGAACAGGAGGGAGACACGGGGCATGAGTGTGGGTGGGGGGCAACAGGAGAGAGACACGGGCCGTGAGTGGGGGGTACAGGAGGGAGACACTGGGCATGAGTGGGGGGTGGGAGACAACAGGAGAGAGACATGGGGCATTAGTGGGGGGTGGGGGGAACAGGAAGGAGACACGGAGCATGTGCAGGGGGTGGGGGAATGGGAGAGAGACAAGGGGCATGAGCGGGGGGTGGGGGGCAACAAGAGAGACACGGTGCATTAGCAGGGGGTGGGGGGTACAGCAGGTAGATGCTGGGTATGAGCGGGGGGTGGGGGGCAACAGGAGAGAGACACGGGACATGAGCGTGGGGTGGGGGGCAACAGGCTAGAGACATGGGGCATGTGCGGGCGTGAGGGGTACAGGAGAGAGACACGGGGCATGAGCGGGGGGTATGGGGAACAGGAGGGATACACTGGCCATGAGCAGGGGGTGGGGGACAACAGGAGCGAGACACGGGGCATGAGCGGGGGTGGGGGGCAACAGGAGAGAGACACGGGGCATGGGCTGGGGGTGGGGGGTACAGGAGGGAGACACGGTGCATGAGCAGGGGTGGGGGTACAGGAGGGAGACACTGGCTATGAGTGGTGGGTGGGGGACAACAGGAGAGAGACACGGGGCATGAACAGGGAGTGGGGGCAACAGGAGAGAGACACGGGGGATGAGCGGGGGGTGGGGCGGAACGGGAGAGAGACACGGGGCATGTGCAGGGGGTGGGGGGTACAGGAGGGAGACACAGGGCATGAGTGGGGGTGGAGTGAACGGGAGAGAGACACGGGGCATGAGCGGGGGGTGGGCGGGAACAGGAGGGAGACACGGGGCATGAGCGGGGGTGGGGGACAACAGGAGAGACACACAGGGCATGAGCTGGGGGTGGGGGGCAACAGGAGAGAGACACGGGGCATGAGCGCGGGGTGGGGGGCAACAGGAGAGAGACACAGGGCATGAGCGGGGGGAGGGGGGTACAGGAGGGAGACACGGGCATGAGCAGGGGGTGGGGGGTACAGGAGGAAGACACGGGGCATGAGCGGGGTTGGGGGGAACGGGAGAGAGACACGGGGCAGGAGCGGTGGGTGGGGGGAACAGGAGAGAGACACGGGGCATGAGCGGGGAGTGGGGGGAACAGGAGGAAGACACGGGGCATGAGCGGGGTGTGGGGGGAATGGGAGAGAGACACGGGGCATGAGTGGGTGGTGGGGGGCAACAGGAGAGAGACAGGGAATTAGAAGGGGGTGGGAGGTGCAGGGGGGAGACACGGGCATGAGCAGGGGGTGGGGGGGCAACAGGAGGGAGACACGGGCATGAGCAGGGGCTGGGGGGCAACAGGAGAGAGACACGGGGCATGAGCAGGGGGTGGGGGGTACAGGAGGGAGACACGGGGCATGAGCGGGGGGTGGGGGGCAACAGGAGAGAGACACGGCATGAGTGGGGGGTGGGGGGAACAGGAGGGAGACACGGGGCATGAGTGGGGCATGGAGGAGAACAGGAGAGAGAAAAGGAGCATGAGCGGGGGTGGGGGGCAACAGGAGAGAGACATGGGGCATGAGCGGGGGATGGGGGGTACAGGAGGAAGACACAGGGTATGGGCAGGGGATGGGGGAACAGGAGAGAGACACGGGGCATGAGTGAGCGGGGGGAGCAGGAGAGAGGCACGGGGCATGAGCGGGGGCTGGGGGGCAACAGGAGAGAAGCACGGGGCATAAGCGGGAGGTGGGGGGTACAGGAGGGAGACACAGGGCATGAGCAGGGGGCAACAAAAGAGAGACACAGGGCAAGAGTGGGGGGTGGGGGAACAGGAGGAGACACGGGGCATGACTGGGGGGTGGGGAGGAACGTGAGAGACACACGGGGCATGAGCGGAGGCCAGGGGGCAACAAGAGAGAGACACTGGGCATGAGCGGGGGGTGGGGGCAACAGGAGCGAGACACGGGGGGTGGGGGGCAACAAGAGCGAGAACGGGGCATGAGCGGGGCGTGGGGGCAACAGGGAGAGACACAAGGCATGAGCGGGGTGTGGGGGGAACAGGAGGGAGACACGGGGCATGAGCGGGGGTGGGGGGTACAGGAGGGAGACATGGGGCCTGAGCAGGGGGTGGGGGGAACGGGAGAGGGAGAGACGGGGCATGAGCCGGGGGTGGGGGGCACGTGAGGGAGACACGGGGCATGAGCGGGGGGTGGGGGGCAACAGGAGAGACACAGGGCATGAGCAGGGGTGGGGGGCAAAAGGAGAGAGACACAGGGCATGAGCGCAGGGCGGGGGGCAACAGGAGAGAGACACAGGGCATTAGAAGGGGTGGGGAGTACAGGAGGGAGACGCGTGGCATGAGCAGGGTTTGGGGAGCAACAGGAGAGAAATACGGGACAGGAGCAGGGGGTGGGGGGCAACAGGTGAGAGACATGGGGCATGAGCAGGGGGTGAGGGGTACAGGAGAGAGACACGAGGCATGAGAGGGGGGTGGGGGTAACAGGAGAGAGACACTGGCCATGAGCGGGGTGTGGGGGGCAACAGGAGGGAGACACTGGTCAGGAGCGGGGGGTGGGGGGCAACAGGAGAGAGACACGGGGCATGAGCAGGGTGTGGGGGGCAACAGGAGAGAGACACGGGGCATGAGCAAGGGGGTGGGGGGTACAGGAGGGAGACACGGGGCATGAGCGGGGGTGGGCGGTACAGGAGGGAGACACGGGGCATGAGCGGTGGGGGGCAACAGGTGAGAGACATGGGGCATGAGCAGGGGGTGAGGGGTACAGGAGAGAGACACGAGGCATGAGAGGGGGGTGGGGGTAACAGGAGAGAGACACTGGCCATGAGCGGGGTGTGGGGGGCAACAGGAGGGAGACACTGGTCAGGAGCGGGGGGTGGGGGGCAACAGGAGAGAGACACGGGGCATGAGCAGGGTGTGGGGGGCAACAGGAGAGAGACATGGGGCATGAGCAAGGGGGTGGGGGGTACAGGAGGGAGACACAGGGCATGAGCAGGGGGCAACAAAAGAGAGACACAGGGCAAGAGTGGGGGGTGGGGGAACAGGAGGAGACACGGGGCATGACTGGGGGGTGGGGAGGAACGTGAGAGACACACGGGGCATGAGCGGAGGCCGGGGGCAACAAGAGAGAGACACTGGGCATGAGCGGGGGGTGGGGGCAACAGGAGCGAGACACGGGGGGTGGGGGGCAACAAGAGCGAGAACGGGGCATGAGCGGGGCGTGGGGGCAACAGGGAGAGACACAAGGCATGAGCGGGGTGTGGGGGGAACAGGAGGGAGACACGGGGCATGAGCGGGGGTGGGGGGTACAGGAGGGAGACATGGGGCCTGAGCAGGGGGTGGGGGGAACGGGAGAGGGAGAGACGGGGCATGAGCCGGGGGTGGGGGGCACGTGAGGGAGACACGGGGCATGAGCGGGGGGTGGGGGGCAACAGGAGAGACACAGGGCATGAGCAGGGGTGGGGGGCAAAAGGAGAGAGACACAGGGCATGAGCGCAGGGCGGGGGGCAACAGGAGAGAGACACAGGGCATTAGAAGGGGTGGGGAGTACAGGAGGGAGACGCGTGGCATGAGCAGGGTTTGGGGAGCAACAGGAGAGAAATACGGGACAGGAGCAGGGGGTGGGGGGCAACAGGTGAGAGACATGGGGCATGAGCAGGGGGTGAGGGGTACAGGAGAGAGACACGAGGCATGAGAGGGGGGTGGGGGTAACAGGAGAGAGACACTGGCCATGAGCGGGGTGTGGGGGGCAACAGGAGGGAGACACTGGTCAGGAGCGGGGGGTGGGGGGCAACAGGAGAGAGACACGGGGCATGAGCAGGGTGTGGGGGGCAACAGGAGAGAGACACGGGGCATGAGCAAGGGGGTGGGGGGTACAGGAGGGAGACACGGGGCATGAGCGGGGGTGGGCGGTACAGGAGGGAGACACGGGGCATGAGCGGTGGGGGGCAACAGGTGAGAGACATGGGGCATGAGCAGGGGGTGAGGGGTACAGGAGAGAGACACGAGGCATGAGAGGGGGTGGGGGTAACAGGAGAGAGACACTGGCCATGAGCGGGGTGTGGGGGGCAACAGGAGGGAGACACTGGTCAGGAGCGGGGGGTGGGGGGCAACAGGAGAGAGACACGGGGCATGAGCAGGGTGTGGGGGGCAACAGGAGAGAGACATGGGGCATGAGCAAGGGGGTGGGGGGTACAGGAGGGAGACACGGGGCATGAGCGGGGGTGGGCGGTACAGGAGGGAGACACGGGGCATGAGCGGTGGGGGGGAACAGGCAGGAGACACGGGACATGAGCGGGGGTGGTGGGAACAGGAGGGAGACAGGGGGCATGAGCAGGGGGTGGGGGGGAACCGGAATGAAAACACGAGGCATAAGCGGGGGATGGCGGGGAAAGGGAGGGAGACACGGGGCATGATCGGGGGTGGGAGAGAACAGGAGGGAGACACGGGGCATGAGCGTGGGTGGGGGGCAACAGGAGAGAGACACGGAGCATGAGTGGGGGGTGGGGGGTACAGGAGGGAGACACGGGGCATGAGTGGGGGGTGGGGGACAACAGGAGAGAGACACAGGACATTAATGGGGGGTGGGGGGAACAGGAAGGAGACACGGAGCATGTGCAGGGGTGGGGGGAATGGGAGAGAGACATGGGGCATGAGCGGGGGGTGGGGGGCAACAAGAGAGACACAGTGCATTAGCAGGGGGTGGGGGGTACAGCAGGGAGATTGCTGGGTATGAGTGGGGGGCAACAGGAGAGAGACACGGGACATGAGCGTGGGGTGGGGGGCAACAGGCGAGAGACACGGGGCATGTGCGGGGGGTGAGGGGTACAGGAGAGAAACACGGGGCATGAGCGGGGGGTGGGGGGAGCAGGAGGGATACACTGGCCATGAGCGGGGGTTGGGGGCAACAGGAGAGAGACACGGGGCATGAGCAGGGCTTGGGGGGCAACAGGAGAGAGACACAGGGCATGGGCGGGGTGTGGGGGGTACAGGAGGGAGACACGGTGCATGAGCAGGGGTGGGGGGTACAGGAGGGAGACACTGGCCATGAGCGGGGGGGGTGGGGGACAACAGGAGAGAGACACAGGGCATGAACGGGGGGTGGGGGCAACAGGAGAGAGACACGGGGCATGAGCGGGGGGTGGGGGGGAATGGGAGAGAGACACGGGGCATGTGCAGGGGGTGGGGGGTACAGGAGGGAGACAGGGCATGAGTGGGGGTAAAGTGAACGGGAGAGAGAGACACGGGGCGTGAGCGGGGGGTGGGCGGGAACAGGAGGGAGACACGGGCATGAGCGGGGGTGGGGGGCAACAGGAGAGACACACAGGGCATGAGCGGGGTGGGGGGCAACAGGAGAGAGACACGGGGCATGAGCGTGGGGTGGGGGGCAACAGGAGAGAGACATGGGGCATGAGCAGGGGGTGGGGGGTACAGGAGGGAGACACGGGGCATGAGCAGGGGGTGGGGGAACAGGAGGGAGACACGGGGCATGAGCGGGGGGTAGGGGGAACGGGAGAGAGACACGGGGCATGAGTGGGCGGTGGGGGGCAACAGGAGAGAAACACGGGGCATGACCGGGGGGTGGGGGGTACAGGAGGAAGACACGGGGTATGGGTGGGGGATGGGGGGAACGGGAGAGAGAAACGGGGCATGAGCGGGGGTGGTGGGAACGGGAGAGAGACACAGGCCATGAGCGGGGGGTGGGGGCCAACAAGAGAGAGACACGGGGAATGAGCGGGGGGTGGGGGCAACAGGAGAGAGACATAGGACAGGAGCGGGGGGTGGGGGGGCAACAGGAGAGAGACACGGGGTATGAATAGGGGGTGAGGGGTACAGGAGAGACACGGGGCATGAGCGGGGGGTGGGGGGCAAGAGGAGAGAGACACAGGGCATGGGCGGGGGGTGGGGGTACAGGAGGGAGACACTGGCCATGAGCGGGGGGTGGGGGGCAACAGGAGAGAGACATGGGGCATGAACGGAGGGTGGGGGCAACAGGAGAGAGACACGGGGCATGAGCGGGTGGTGGGGGAATGGGAGAGAGACACGGGGCATGAGCAGGGGTGGGAGGGAACAGGAGGGAGACACAGGGCATAAGCGGGGGGTGGTGGGGCAACAGGAGAGAGACACAGGGCATGAGTGGGGGGAAACAGGAGAGAGACACGGGGCATGAACAGGGGAGGGGAACGGGAGAGAGACATGGGGCATGAGCGGGGGTTGGGGGCCAACAAGAGAGAGACACGGGACAGGATCGTGGGGAGGGGGGCAACAGGAGAGAGACACAGGACAGGAGCAGGGGGTGGGGGGGCAACAGGAGAGAGACACGGGGTATGAACGGGGGTGAGGGGTACAGGAGAGAGACACGGGGCATGGGCGGGGGGTGGGGGTACAGGAGGGAGACACTGGCCATGAGCGGGGGGGGCAACAGGAGAGAGACATGGGGCATGAATGGAGGGTGGGAGGCAACAGGAGAGAGACACGGGGCATGAGCGGGTGGTGGGGGGGAATGCGAGAGAGACACGGGGCATGTGCGGGGCGTGGGGGGTACAGGAGGGAGACACGGGGCATGCGTGGGGGGTGGGGGGAACGGGAGAGAGACACGGGGCATGAGCGGGGTTGGGGGGAAATGGGAGAGAGACCCGGGGCATGAACGGGGGGGTGGGGGCAACAGGAGAGAGACACAGGGCATGAGTGGGGGGCAACAGAAGAGAGACACGGGGCATGAGCGCGGGGTGGGAGGCAACAGGAGAGAGACACGGGGCATGAGCGGGGGGTGGGGGGTACAGCAGGGAGACACGGGACAGGAGCGTGGGGAGGGGGGCAACAGGAGAGAGACACGGGACAGGAACGTGGGGAGGGGGGCAACAGGAGAGAGACACGGGGCATGAACGGGGGGTGGGGGGAATGAGAGAGAGACATGGGGCATGAGCGGGGGTTGGGGGCCAAAAAGAGAGAGACACAGGGAATGAGCGCAGGGTGGGAGCAACAGGAGAGACACGGGGCATGAACGGGGGGTGAGGGGTACAGGAGAGAGACACGGGGCATGAGCGGCGGGTGGGGGAACAGGAGAGAGACACTGGCCATGAGCAGGGGGTGGGGGGCAACAGGAGAGAGACACGGGGCATGAACGGGGGGTGAGGGGTACAGGAGAGAGACACGGGGCATGAGCGGCGGTGGGGGAACAGGAGAGAGACACTGGCCATGAGCAGGGGGTGGGGGGCAACAGGAGAGAGACACGGGGCATGAGCGGGGGGTGGGGGGCAAGAGGAGAGAGACACGGGGCATGGGCAGGGGGTGGGGGTACAGGAGGGAGACACTGGCCATGAGCGGGGGTGGGGGGCAACAGGAGAGAGACACGGGGCATGAACGGTGGTGGGGGCAACAGGAGAGAGACACGGGGCATGAGCAGGGGGTGGGGGGAATGGGAGAGAGACACGGGGCATGAACGGGGGGTGGGGGCAACAGGAGAGAGACACGGGGCATGTGCGGGGGGTGGGGGGTACAGGAGGGAGACACAGGGCATAAGCGGGGGTGAGGGGCAACAGGAGAGAGACTCAGGGCATGATTGGGGGGCAACAGAAGAGAGACACGGGGCATGAGCGTGAGGTGGGGGGCAACAGGAGAGAGACACGGGGCATGAGCGGGGGGTGGGGGGTACAGCAGGGAGACACAGGACATGAGTGGGGGTGGGGGGAACCAGAGAGAGACACGAGCATGAGCGGGGGGTGGGGGGCAACAGGAGAGAGACACAGGGCATGAGCGGAGGGTGGGGGGCAACAGGAGAGAGACACAGGGCATGAGCGGAGGGTGGGGGGTACAGGAGGAAGACATGGGGCATGGGCGGAGGGAGCAGGAGAGAGGCACGGGGCATGAGCGGGGGTGGGAGGGAACAGGGGGGAGACACAGGGCATGAGCGGGGGCTGGGGGGCAACAGGAGAGAGACACGGGGCATAAGCGGGGGTGGGGGTACAGGAGGGAGACACAGGGCATGAGCAGGGGGCAACAAAAGAGAAACACAGGGCAAGAGTGGGGGGTGGGGGAACAGGAGGAGACACGGGGCATGACTGGGGCGTGGGGAGGAACGTGAGAGAGACACGGGGCATGAGCGGAGGCCGGGGGGCAACAAGAGAGAGACACTGGGCATGAGCAGGGGGTGGGGGCAACAGGAGAGAGACACGGGGGATGGGGGGCAACAAGAGAGAGAACGGGGCATGAGCGGGGCGTGGGGGCAACAGGGAGAGACACAAGGCATGAGCGGGGTGTGGGGGGAACAGGAGGGAGACACCTGGCATGAGCGAGGGGGTGGGGGGAAAGGGAGAGAGACACGGGCCATGAGCGGGGGGTGGGGGTTAACTGGAGAGAGACACGGGGCATGAGCGGGGGTGGGGGGTACAGGAGGGAGACATGGGGCCTGAGCAGGGGTTGGGGGGAATGGGAGAGGGAGAGACGGGGCATGAGACGGGGGTGGGGGGCACGGGAGGGAGACACGGGCATGAGCGGGGGGGTGGGGGGCAACAGGAGAGACACGGGGCATGAGCAGGGGTGGGGGGCAAAAGGAAAGAGACACAGGGCATGAGCGCAGGGTGGGGGGCAACAGGAGAGAGACACGGGGCATGAGGAGGGGGTGAGGGGTACAGGAGAGAGACACGAGGCATGAGAGGGGGGTGGGGGAACAGGAGAGACACTGGCCATGAGCAGGGTGTGGGGGGCAACAGGAGGGAGACACTGGCCAGGAGCGGGGGGTGGGGGGTAGCAGGAGAGAGACACAGGGCATGAGCGGGGGTGGGGGAGCAACAGGAGAGAAAAACGGGACAGGGGGTGGGGGGCAACAGGTGAGAGACACGGGGCATGAGGAGGGGGTGAGGGGTACAGGAGAGAGACACGAGGCATGAGAGGGGGGTGGGGGAACAGGAGAGACACTGGCCATGAGCAGGGTGTGGGGGGCAACAGGAGGGAGACACTGGCCAGGAGCGGGGGGTGGGGGGTAGCAGGAGAGAGACACAGGGCATGAGCGGGGGTGGGGGGTACAGGAGGGAGACACAGGGCATGAGCGGAGGGTGGGGGGTATAAGAGGGAGACACGGGGCATGAGCGGTGGGGGGGGAACAGGAAGGAGACACGGGACATGAGCGGGGGTGGGGAGGAACCGGAATGAAAACAAGAGGCATCAGCGGGGGGTGGCGGGGAAAGGGAGGGAGACACGGGGCATGATCGGGGTGGGAGAGAACAGGAGGGTGACACGGGGCATGAGCGTGGGTGGGGGGCAACAGGAGAGAGACACGGAGCGTGAGTGGGAGGTGGGGGGTACAGGAGGGAGACACGGGGCATGAGTGGGGGGTGGGGGACAACAGGAGAGAGACACGGGGCATTAATGGGGGGTGGGGGGAGCAGGAAGGAGACACGGAGCATGTGCGGGGGGTGGGGGGAATGGGAGAGAGACATGGGGCATGAGCGGGCGTGGGGGCAACAAGAGAGACACGGTGCATTAGCGGGGGTGGGGGGTACAGCAGGGAGATGCTGGGTATGAGCGGGGGTTGGGGAGCAACAGGAGAAAGACACGGGACATGAGCGTGCGTGGGGGGCAACAGGCGAGAGACACGGGGCATGTGCGGGGGTGAGGGGTACAGGAGAGAGACACGGGGCATGAGCGGGGGGTGGGGGGAACAGGAGGGATACACTGGCCATGAGCGGGGGGTGGGGGGCAACAGGAGAGAGACACGGGGCATGAGCAGGGGGTGGGGGCAACAGGGGAGACACACGGGGCATGGGCAGGGTGTGGGGGGTACAGGAGGGAGACACGGTGCATGAGCAGGGCTGGGGGGTACAGGAGGGAGACACTGGCCATGAGCGGGGGGTGGGGGACAACAGGAGAGAGACACGGGGCATGAACGGGGGGTGGGGGCAACAGGAGAGAGAAACGGGGCATGAGCGGGGGGTGGGAGGGAACGGGAGAGACACACGGGTCATGTGCAGGGGGTGGGGGGTACAGGAGGGAGACACAGGGCATGAGTGGGGGTGGAGCGAACGGGAGAGAGACACGGGGCATGAGCGGGGGGTGGGCGGGAAAAGGAGGGAGACACGGGGCATGAGCGTGGGGTGGGGGGCAAAAGGAGAGAGACACAGGGCATGAGCGTGGGGTGGGGGGCAACAGGAGAGAGACACAGGGCATGAGCAGGGGGTGGGGGGTACAGGAGGGAGACACGGGGCATGAGCAGGGGGTGGGGGTACAGGAGGAAGACACGGGGCATGAGCGGGGGGTGGGGGAACGGGAGAGAGACACGGGGCATGAGCGGTGGGTGGGGGGAACAGGAGAGAGACACGGGGCATGAGCGGGGGGTGGGGGGCAACAGGAAAGAGACACGGGGCTTGAGCAGGGGGTGGGGGGTACAGGAGGGAGACACGGGGCATGAGCGGGGGGTGGGGGGCAACAGGAGGGAGACACGGCATGAGTGGGGGGTGGGGGGAACAGGAGGGAGACACGGGGCATGAGTGGGGCATGGAGGGGAACAGGAGAGAGACAAGGAGCATGAGCGGGGGTGGGGGGCACCAGGAGAGAGACACGGGGCATGAGCGGGGGATGGGGGGTACAGGAGGAAGACACGGGGTATGGGCGGGGGATGGGGGAACAGGAGAGAGACACGGGGCATGAGCGGGGGGTGGGGGGAACAGGAGGGAGACACGGGGCATAAGCGGGGTGTGGGGGGAACAGGAGGGAGACATGGGGAATGAGCGAGGGGGTGGGGGGAACGGGAGACACGGGCCATGAGCGGGGAGGGCGGGGGGGAACGGGAGAGAGACACGGGCATGAGCGAGGGTGGGGGTACAGGAGGGAGACATAGGGCATGAGTGGGGGTGAGGGGTACAGGAGAGAGACACGGGCATGAGCGGGGGGTGGCGGGCAACAGGAGAGAGACAAGGGGCATGAGCGGGGGTGGGGGGCAACAGGAGAGAGACACGGGACATGGGCGGGGGGTGGGCGGTACAGGAGGGAGACACGGGGCATAAGCAGGGGGTGGGGGGTACAGGAGCAAGACACAGGGCATGAGCGGGGGGTGGGCGGTACAGGAGGGAGAAACAGGGCATGAGCGGTGGGGGGGAACAGGAGGGAGACACAGGACCTGAGCGGGGGATGGTGGGAACACGAGGGAGACACGGGGCATGAGCGGTGGTTGGTGGGGAAAGGGAGGGAGACAGGGGGCATGAGCGGGGGGTGGGAGGGAACAGGAGGGAGACACGGGGCATGAGCGTGGGCAGGGCGCAACAGGAGGGAGACACGGGCATGAGCGTGGGCGGGGGCAACAGGAGACAGACACGGGGCATGAGCGGGGGGTGGGGGGCAACAGGAGAGAGACACGGGGCATGAGCAGGGGGTGGGGGGTACAGGAGGGAGACACGGGGCATGAGCGGGGGTTGGGGGGTACAGGAGGGAGACACGGGGCATGAGCGGTGGGAGGGAACAGGCAGGAGACACGGGACATGAGCGGGGGTGGTGGGAACAGGAGAGAGACAGGGGGCATGAGCGGGGGGTGGGGGGGAACCGGAATGAAAACACGAGGCATAAGCGGGGGGTGGCGGGGAAAGGGAGGGAGACACGCGGCATGATCGGGGGTGGGAGAGAACAGGAGGGAGACACGGGGCATGAGCGTGGGTGGGGGGCCACAGGAGAGAGACACGGAGCATGAGTGGGGGGTGGGGGGTACAGGAGGGAGACACGGGGCATTAATGGGGGGTGGGGGAACAGGAAGGAGACACGGAGCATGTGCGGGGGGTGGGGGGAATGGGAGAGAGACATGGGGCATGAGCGGGGGGTGGGGGGCAACAAGAGAGACATGGTGCATTAGTGGGGGGTGGGGGGTACAGCAGGGAGATGCTGGGTATGAGCGGGGGTGGGGGGAACAGGAGGGATACACTGGCCATGAGCGGGGGGTGGGGGGCAACTGGAGTGAGACACGGGGCATGAGCAGGGGTGGGGGCAACAGGAGAGAGACACGGGGCATGGGCGGGGTCTGGGGGGTACAGGAGGGAGACAGTGCATGAGCAGGGGTGGGGGTACAGGAGGGAGACACTGGCCATGAGCGGGGGGGTGGGGGACAACAGGAGAGAGACACGGGGCATGAACGGGGGGTGGAGGCAACAGGAGAGAGACACGGGGCATGAGCGGTGGGTGGGGGGGAACGGGAGAGAGACACGGGCATGTGCAGGGGGTGGGGGGTACAGGAGGGAGACACAGGGCATGAGTGGGGGTGGAGCGAACGGGAGAGAGACACAGGGCATGAGCGGGGGGTGGGCGGGAACAGGAGGGAGACACAGGGCATGAGCAGGGGGTGGGGGCAACAGGAGAGACACAGGGCATGAGCGGGGGTGGGGGGCAACAGGAGAGAGACACGGGGCATGAGCGTGGGGTGGGGACCAACAGGAGAGAGACACGGGGCATGAGCGTGGGGTGGGGACCAACAGGAGACAGACACGGGGCATGAGCAGGGGGTGGGGGGTACAGGAGGGAGACACGGGGCATGAGCAGGGGGTGGGGGGTACAGGAGGAAGACATGGGGCATGAGCGGGAGTGGGGGGAACGGGAGAGAGACACGGGGCATGAGTGGTGGGTGGGGGGAACAGGAGAGAGACACGGGGCATGAGCGGGGGGTGGGGGGGAACAGGAGGGAGACATGGGGCATGAGCGGGGGTGGGGGGAACGGGAGAGAGACACGGGGCATGAGCGGGGGGTGGGGGAACGGGAGAGAGACACGGGGCATGAGTGGGGGGCAACAGGAGAGAGACAGGGCATTATAAGGGGGTGGGGGTGCAGTGGGGAGACACGGGGCATGAGCGGGGGGTGGGGGGCAACAGGAGGGAGACACGGGGCATGAGCAGGGGCTGGGGGCAACAGGAGAGAGACACAGGGCTTGAGCAGGGGGTGGGGGGTACAGGAGGGAGACACGGGGCATGAGCGGGGTGTGGGGGGCAACAGGAGGGAGACACGGCATGAGTGGGGGGTGGGGGGAACAGGAGGGAGACACGGCCATGAGTGGGGCATGGAGGGGAACAGAAGAGAGACAAGGAGCATGAGCGGGGGTGGGGGGCAACAGGAGAGAGACACGGGGCATGAGCGGGGGATGGGGGGTACAGGAGGAAGACACGGGGTATGAGTGGGGGATGGGGGAACAGGAGAGAGACACGGGGCATGAGCAGGGGGTGGGGGGAACAGGAGGGAGACACGGGGCATGAGCAGGGGGTGGGGGGAAATGGAGAGAGAAACGGGGCATGAGCGGGGGGTGGGAGGGAACGGGAGAGAGACACAAGGCATGAGCAGGGGGTGGGGGGCAACAAGAGAGAGACACGGGGCATAAGCAGGGTCTGGGGGGAACAGGAGGGAAACACGGGGCATGAGCGAGGGGGTGGGGGGAACGGGAGAGAGACACGGGCATGAGCGGGGGTGGGGGTACAGGAGGGAGACATGGGGCATGAGTGGGGGTGAGGGGTACAGGAGAGAGACATGGGGCATGAGCGGGGGTGGGGGGGAACAGGAGAGAGACACTGGCCATGAGCGGAGGGTGGGGGCAACAGGAGAGAGACAAGGGGCATGAGCGGGGCTGGGGGGCAACAGGAGAGAGACACGGGACATGGGCGGGGGTGGGCGGTACAGGAGGGAGACACAGGCATGAGCAGGGGGTGGGGGGGTACAGGAGGAAGACACGGGGCATGAGCGGGGGGTGGGGGGAATGGGAGAGAGACACAGGCATGAGCGGGGGGTGGGGGGAACAGGAGAGAGTGAGACGGAGCATGAGCGGGGGGTGGGGGGAAAAGGAGGGAAACACGGGGCATGAGCGAGGGGTGGTGGGAACGGGAGAGAGACACAGGGCATGAGCGGGGGTGGGGGGCAACAAGAGAGAGACACAGGGCATTAGCGGAGGTAGGGTCAACAGGGGAGAGACAGGGGGCAGGAGCAGGGGGTGGGGGAACAGGAGGGAGACACAGGGCATTAGTGGAGGGTCGGGGGTACAGGAGGGAGACACGGGGCATGAGCGGGGGGTGGGGGTAACAGGACAGAGACACGGGACATGAGCGGGGGTGGGGGGCAACAGGAGAGAGACACGGGGCATGAGCGGTGGGTGAGGGGTACAGGAGAGAGACATGGGGCATGAGCGGGCTTGGGGGGGAACAGGAGAGAGACACTGGCCATGAGCGGGGGGTGGGGTCAACAGGAGGGAGATACTGGCCATGAGCGGGGGATGGGGGGCAACAGGAGAGAGACACAGGGCATGAGCAGGGGGTGGGGGGACAACAGGAGAGAGACACGGGACATGAGCGGAGGGGTGGGGGGTACAGGAGGGACACACAGGGCATGAGCGGGGTGTGGGGGGTACAGGAGGGAGATGCTGGCCATGAGCGGGGGTGTGGGGGCAACAGGAGAGAGACACGGGGCATGAGCTGGGGTGAGGGGCAACAGGAGAGAGACTCAGGGCATGAGTGGGGGGCAACAGAAGAGAGACACGGGGCATGAGCGCGAGGTGGGGGGCAACAGGAGAGAGACACGGGGCATGAGCGGGGGGTGGGGGGTACAGCAGGGAGACACAGGACATGAGTGGGGGTGGGGGGGAACCAGAGAGAGACACGAGCATGAGCGGGGGGTGGGGGGCAACAGGAGAGAGACACAGGGCATGAGCGGAGGGTGGGGGGCAACAGGAGAGAGACACAGGGCATGAGCGGAGGGTGGGGGGTACAGGAGGAAGACATGGGGAATGGGCGGAGGGAGCAGGAGAGAGGCACGGGGCATGAGCGGGGGGTGGGAGGGAACAGGGGGAGACACAGGGCATGAGCGGGGGCTGGGGGGCAACAGGAGAGAGACACGGGGCATAAGCGGGGGTGGGGGGTACAGGAGGGAGACACAGGGCATGAGCAGGGGGCAACAAAAGAGAAACACAGGGCAAGAGTGGGGGGTGGGGGAACAGGAGGAGACACGGGGCATGACTGGGGCGTGGGGAGGAACGTGAGAGAGACACGGGGCATGAGCGGAGGCCGGGGGGCAACAAGAGAGAGACACTGGGCATGAGCAGGGGGTGGGGGCAACAGGAGAGAGACACGGGGGATGGGGGCAACAAGAGAGAGAACGGGGCATGAGCGGGGCGTGGGGGCAACAGGGAGAGACACAAGGCATGAGCGGGGTGTGGGGGGAACAGGAGGGAGACACCTGGCATGAGCGAGGGGGTGGGGGGAACGGGAGAGAGACACGGGCCATGAGCGGGGGGTGGGGGTTAACTGGAGAGAGACACGGGGCATGAGCGGGGTGGGGGGTACAGGAGGGAGACATGGGGCCTGAGCAGGGGGTGGGGGGAATGGGAGAGGGAGAGACGGGGCATGAGACAGGGGTGGGGGGCACGGGAGGGAGACACGGGCATGAGCGGGGGGTGGGGGGCAACAGGAGAGACACGGGGCATGAGCAGGGGTGGGGGGCAAAAGGAAAGAGACACAGGGCATGAGCGCAGGGTGGGGGGCAACAGGAGAGAGACACGGGGCATTAGAAGGGGTGGGGAGTAGAGGAGGGAGACACGTGGCATGAGCAGGGGTTGGGGAGCAACAGGAGAGAAAAACGGGACAGGAGCAGGGGGTGGGGGGCAACAGGTGAGAGACACGGGGCATGAGGAGGGGGTGAGGGGTACAGGAGAGAGACACGAGACATGAGAGGGGGGTGGGGGAACAGGAGAGACACTGGCCATGAGCAGGGTGTGGGGGGCAACAGGAGGGAGACACTGGCCAGGAGCGGGGGGTGGGGGGTAGCAGGAGAGAGACACAGGGCATGAGCGGGGGTGGGGGGTACAGGAGGGAGACACAGGGCATGAGCGGAGGGTGGGGGGTATAAGAGGGAGACACGGGGCATGAGCGGTGGGGGGAACAGGAAGGAGACACGGGACATGAGCGGGGGTGGGGAGGAACCGGAATGAAAACAAGAGGCATCAGCGGGGGGTGGCGGGGAAAGGGAGGGAGACACGGGGCATGATCGGGGTGGGAGAGAACAGGAGGGTGACACGGGGCATGAGCGTGGGTGGGGGGCAACAGGAGAGAGACACGGAGCGTGAGTGGGAGGTGGGGGGTACAGGAGGGAGACACGGGGCATGAGTGGGGGGTGGGGGACAACAAGAGAGAGACACGGGGCATTAATGGGGTGTGGGGGGAGCAGGAAGGAGACACGGAGCATGTGCGGGGGGTGGGGGGAATGGGAGAGAGACATGGGGCATGAGCGGGCGTGGGGGCAACAAGAGAGACACGGTGCATTAGCGGGGGCGGGGGGTACAGCAGGGAGATGCTGGGTATGAGCGGGGGTTGGGGGGCAACAGGAGAAAGACACGGGACATGAGCGTGCGTGGGGGGCAACAGGCGAGAGACACGGGGCATGTGCGGGGGTGAGGGGTACAGGAGAGAGACACGGGGCATGAGCGGGGGGTGGGGGGAACAGGAGGGATACACTGGCCATGAGCGGGGGGTGGGGGGCAACAGGAGAGAGACACGGGGCATGATCAGGGGGTGGAGGGCAACAGGGGAGACACACGGGGCATGGGCAGGGTGTGGGGGGTACAGGAGGGAGACACGGTGCATGAGCAGGGCTGGGGGGTACAGGAGGGAGACACTGGCCATGAGCGGGGGGTGGGGGACAACAGGAGAGAGACACGGGGCATGAACGGGGGGTGGGGGCAACAGGAGAGAGAAACGGGGCATGAGCGGGGGGTGGGAGGGAACGGGATAGACACACGGGTCATGTGCAGGGGGTGGGGGGTACAGGAGGGAGACACAGGGCATGAGTGGGGGTGGAGCGAACGGGAGAGAGACACGGGGCATGAGCGGGGGGTGGGCGGGAAAAGGAGGGAGACACGGGGCATGAGCGTGGGGTGGGGGGCAAAAGGAGAGAGACACAGGGCATGAGCGTGGGGTGGGGGGCAACAGGAGAGAGACACAGGGCATGAGCAGGGGGTGGGGGGTACAGGAGGGAGACACGGGGCATGAGCAGGGGTGGGGGTACAGGAGGAAGACACGGGGCATGAGCGGGGGGTGGGGGAACGGGAGAGAGACACGGGGCATGAGTTGGGGGTGGGGGGCAACAGGAGAGAGTCAGTGCATTATAAGGGGGTGGGGGTGCAGTGGGGAGACACGGGGCATGAGCGGGGGGTGGGGGGGCAACAGGAGGGAGACACGGGGCATGAGCAGGGGCTGGGGGGCAACAGGAAAGAGACACGGGGCTTGAGCAGGGGGTGGGGGGTACAGGAGGGAGACACGGGGCATGAGCGGGGGGTGGGGGGCAACAGGAGGGAGACACGGCATGAGTGGGGGGTGGGGGGAACAGGAGGGAGACACGGGGCATGAGTGGGGCATGGAGGGGAACAGGAGAGAGACAAGGAGCATGAGCGGGGGTGGGGGGCACCAGGAGAGAGACACGGGGCATGAGCGGGGGATGGGGGGTATAGGAGGAAGACACGGGGTATGGGCGGGGGATGGGGGAACAGGAGAGAGACACGGGGCATGAGCAGGGGGTGGGGGGAACAGGAGGGAGACACGGGGCATAAGCGGGGTGTGGGGGGAACAGGAGGGAGACATGGGGAATGAGCGAGGGGGTGGGGGGAACGGGAGACACGGGCCATGAGCGGGGAGGGTGGGGGGGAAGGGGAGAGAGACACGGGCATGAGCGGGGGTGGGGGTACAGGAGGGAGACATAGGGCATGAGTGGGGGTGAGGGGTACAGGAGAGAGACACGGGCATGAGCGGGGGGTGGCGGGCAACAGGAGAGAGACAAGGGGCATGAGCGGGGGTGGGGGGCAACAGGAGAGAGACACGGGACATGGGCGGGGGGTGGGCGGTACAGGAGGGAGACACGGGGCATGAGCAGGGGGTGGGGGGTACAGGAGCAAGACACAGGGCATGAGCGGGGGGTGGGCGGTACAGGAGGGAGACACAGGGCATGAGCGGTGGGGGGGAACAGGAGGGAGACACAGGACCTGAGCGGGGGATGGTGGGGAAAGGGAGGGAGACAGGGGGCATGAGCGGGGGGTGGGAGGGAACAGGAGGGAGACACGGGGCATGAGCGTGGGCGGGGGGCAACAGGAGGGAGACACGGGGCATGAGCGTGGGCGGGGGCAACAGGAGACAGACACGGGGCATGAGCGGGGGGTGGGGGGCAACAGGAGAGAGACACAGGGCATGAGCAGGGGGTGGGGGGTACAGGAGGGAGACACGGGGCATGAGCGGGGGGTGGGGGGTACAGGAGGGAGACACGGGGCATGAGCGGTGGGAGGGAACAGGCAGGAGACACGGGACATGAGCGGGGGTGGTGGGAACAGGAGAGAGACAGGGGGCATGAGCGGGGGGTGGGGGGGAACCGGAATGAAAACACGAGGCATAAGCGGGGGGTGGCGGGGAAAGGGAGGGAGACACGCGGCATGATCGAGGGTGGGAGAGAACAGGAGGGAGACATGGGGCATGAGCGTGGGTGGGGGGCAACAGGAGAGAGACACGGAGCATGAGTGGGGGTTGGGGGGTACAGGAGGGAGACACGGGGCATTAATGGGGTGTGGGGGGAACAGGAAGGAGACACGGAGCATGTGCGGGGGGTGGGGGGAATGGGAGAGAGACATGGGGCATGAGCGGGGGGTGGGGGGCAACAAGAGAGACATGGTGCATTAGTGGGGGGTGGGGGGTACAGCAGGGAGATGCTGGGTATGAGCGGGGGGTGGGGGGAACAGGAGGGATACACTGGCCATGAGCGGGGGGTGGGGGGCAACTGGAGTGAGACACGGGGCATGAGCAGGGGTGGGGGCAACAGGAGAGAGACACGGGGCATGGGCGGGGTGTGGGGGGTACAGGAGGGAGACAGTGCATGAGCAGGGGTGGGGGTACAGGAGGGAGACACTGGCCATGAGCGGGGGGGTGGGGGACAACAGGAGAGAGACACGGGGCATGAACGGGGGGTGGAGGCAACAGGAGAGAGACACGGGGCATGAGCGGTGGGTGGGGGGGAACGGGAGAGAGACACGGGGCATGTGCAGGGGGTGGGGGGTACAGGAGGGAGACACAGGGCATGAGTGGGGGTGGAGCGAACGGGAGAGAGACACAGGGCATGAGCGGGGGGTGGGCGGGAACAGGAGGGAGACACAGGGCATGAGCAGGGGGTGGGGGCAACAGGAGAGACACAGGGCATGAGCGGGGGTGGGGGGCAACAGGAGAGAGACACGGGGCATGAGCGTGGGGTGGGGACCAACAGGAGAGAGACACGGGGCATGAGCGTGGGGTGGGGACCAACAGGAGACAGACACGGGGCATGAGCAGGGGGTGGGGGGTACAGGAGGGAGACACGGGGCATGAGCAGGGGGTGGGGGGTACAGGAGGAAGACATGGGGCATGAGCGGGAGTGGGGGGAACGGGAGAGAGACACGGGGCATGAGTGGTGGGTGGGGGGAACAGGAGAGAGACACGGGGCATGAGCGGGGGTGGGGGGGAACAGGAGGGAGACATGGGGCATGAGCGGGGGGTGGGGGGAACGGGAGAGAGACACGGGGCATGAGCGGGGGGTGGGGGAACGGGAGAGAGACACGGGGCATGAGTGGGGGGTGGGGGGCAACAGGAGAGAGACAGGGCATTATAAGGGGGTGGGGGTGCAGTGGGGAGACACGGGGCATGAGCGGGGGGTGGGGGGCAACAGGAGGGAGACACGGGGCATGAGCAGGGGCTGGGGGCAACAGGAGAGAGACACAGGGCTTGAGCAGGGGGTGGGGGTACAGGAGGGAGACACGGGGCATGAGCAGGGTGTGGGGGGCAACAGGAGGGAGACACGGCATGAGTGGGGGGTGGGGGGAACAGGAGGGAGACACGGCCATGAGTGGGGCATGGAGGGGAACAGAAGAGAGACAAGGAGCATGAGCGGGGGTGGGGGGCAACAGGAGATAGACACGGGGCATGAGCGGGGGATGGGGGGTACAGGAGGAAGACACGGGGTATGGGTGGGGGATGGGGGAACAGGAGAGAGACACGGGGCATGAGCAGGGGGTGGGGGGAACAGGAGGGAGACACAGGGCATGAGCAGGGGGTGGGGGGAAATGGAGAGAGAAACGGGGCATGAGCGGGGGGTGGGAGGGAACGGGAGAGAGACACAAGGCATGAGCAGGGGGTGGGGGGCAACAAGAGAGAGACACGGGGCATAAGCGGGGTCTGGGGGGAACAGGAGGGAGACACGGGGCATGAGCGAGGGGGTGGGGAGAACGGGAGAGAGACACGGGCATGAGCGGGGGTGGGGGTACAGGAGGGAGACATGGGGCATGAGTGGGGGTGAGGGGTACAGGAGAGAGACATGGGGCATGAGCGGGGGTGGGGGGGAACAGGAGAGAGACACTGGCCATGAGCGGAGGGTGGGGGGCAACAGGAGAGAGACAAGGGGCATGAGCGGGGCTGGGGGGCAACAGGAGAGAGACACGGGACATGGGCGGGGGTGGGCGGTACAGGAGGGAGACACAGGCATGAGCAGGGGGTGGGGGGGTACAGGAGGAAGACACGGGGCATGAGCGGGGGGTGGGGGGAATGGGAGAGAGACACGGGCATGAGCGGGGGGTGGGGGGAACAGGAGAGAGTGAGACGGAGCATGAGCGGGGGGTGGGGGGAAAAGGAGGGAAACACGGGGCATGAGCGAGGGGTGGTGGGAACGGGAGAGAGACACAGGGCATGAGCGGGGGTGGGGGGCAACAAGAGAGGGACACAGGGCATTAGCGGAGGTAGGGTCAACAGGGGAGAGACAGGGGGCAGGAGCAGGGGGTGGGGGAACAGGAGGGAGACACAGGGCATTAGTGGAGGGTCGGGGGTACAGGAGGGAGACACGGGGCATGAGCGGGGGGTGGGGGTAACAGGACAGAGACACGGGACATGAGCGGGGGTGGGGGGCAACAGGAGAGAGACACGGGGCATGAGCGGTGGGTGAGGGGTACAGGAGAGAGACATGGGGCATGAGCGGGCTTGGGGGGGAACAGGAGAGAGACACTGGCCATGAGCGGGGGGTGGGGTCAACAGGAGGGAGATACTGGCCATGAGCGGGGGATGGGGGGCAACAGGAGAGAGACACAGGGCATGAGCAGGGGGTGGGGGGACAACAGGAGAGAGACACGGGACATGAGCGGAGGGGTGGGGGGTACAGGAGGGACACACAGGGCATGAGCGGGGTGTGGGGGGTACAGGAGGGAGATGCTGGCCATGAGCGGGGGTGTGGGGGCAACAGGAGAGAGACACGGGGCATGAGCGGGGAACGGGGGGTACAGGAGGGAGACATGGGGCATGAGCGGGGGTTGGGGGTACAGGAGGGAGACACGGGACATGAGCGGGGGCCGGGGGGCAACAGGAGAGAGACACGGGGCATGAGCAGGGGATGGGGGTACAGGAGGGAGACACGGGGCCTGAGCGGGGGGTGGGGGGCAACAGGAGAGAGACACAGGGCATGAGTGGGGGGTGGGGGAAACAGGAGGGAGACACGGGGCATGAGTGGGGCGTAGAGGGGAACAGGAGAGAGTCAAGGAGCATGAGCGGGGGTGGGGGGCAACAGGAGAGAAACACGGGGCATGACAAGGGGGTGGGGGTACAGGAGGAAGACACGGGGTATGGGCGGGGGATGGGGGGAACAGGAGAGAGACACGGGGCATGAGCGGGGGGTGGGGGGAACGGGAGAGAGAAACGGGGCATGAGCGGGGTGGGAGGGAACGGGAGAGAGAAACGGGGCATGAGCGGGGGTGGTAGGGAACGGGAGAGAGATACGGGGCATGAGCGGGGGGTGGGGGGCAACAAGAGAGAGACACGAGGCATGAGCGGGGGGTGAGGGCAACAGGAGAGAGACACAGGGCTGAGCGGGGTGTGGGGGGAACAGGAGGGAGACACGGGGCATGAGCGAGGAGGTGGGGAAACGGGAGAGAGACACAGGCATGAGCTGGGGAGGGGGGTACAGGAGGGAGACATGGGGCATGAGCGGGGGGTGGGGGGAATGGGAGAGAGACGGGGCATGAGCAGGGGGTGGGGGAATGGGAGGGAGACACAGGGCATGAGCGGGGGGTGGGGGGCAACAGGATAGAGACATGGGGCATGAGCGGGGGTGGGGGGCAACAGGAGAGAGACACAGGGCATGAGCGGGGGGTGGGGGGCAACAGGAGAGAGACACAGGCATTAGAAGGGGTTTGGGGGTACAGAAGGGAGACACGGGGCATGAGCGGGGGGGTGGGGGTACAGGAGGGAGACACTGGGCATGAGCAGGGGGCAACAAAAGAGAGACACAGGGCAAGAGTGGGGGGTGGGGGAAGAGGAGGAGACACGGGGCATGACTGGGGGGTGGGGAGGAACGTGAGAGAGACACGGGGCATGAGCGGAGGCCGGGGGGCAACAAGAGAGAGACACTGGGCATGAGCAGTGGGTGGGGGCAACAGGAGAGAGACACGGGGGATGGGGGGCAACAAGAGAGAGAACGGGGCATGAGCGGGGCGTGGGGGCAACAGGGAGAGACACAAGGCATGAGCGGGGTGTGGGGGGAACAGGAGGGAGACACCTGGCATGAGCGAGGGGGTGGGGGGAACGGGAGAGAGACACGGGCCATGAGCGGGGGGTGGGGGTTAACTGGAGAGAGACACAGGGCATGAGCGGGGGGTGGGGGGTCAGGAGGGAGACATGGGGCCTGAGCAGGGGGTGGGGGGAATGGGAGAGGGAGAGACGGGGCATGAGACGGGGGTGGGGGGCACGGGAGGGAGACACGGGGCATGAGCGGGGGGTGGGGGGCAACAGGAGAGACACGGGGCATGAGCAGGGGTGGGGGGCAAAAGGAGAGAGACACAGGGCATGAGCGCAGGGTGGGGGGCAACAGGAGAGAGACACAGGGCATTATAAGGGGTGGGGAGTACAGGAGGGAGACACGTGGGTTGAGCAGGGGTTGGGGAGCAACAGGAGAGAAATACGGGACAGGAGCAGGGGGTGGGGGGCAACAGGTGAGAGACACGGGGCATGAGCAGGGGGTGAGGGGTACAGGAGAGAGACACGAGGCATGAGAGGGGGTGGGGGGAACAGGAGAGAGACACTGGCCATGAGCAGGGTGTGGGGGCAACAGGAGGGAGACACTGGCCAGGAGCGGGGGGTGGGGGGTAGCAGGAGAGAGACACGGGGCATGAGCAGGGGGTGGGGGGCAACAGGAGAGAGACACGGGGCATGAGCAGGGGGGTGGGGGTACAGGAGGGAGACACGGGGCATGAGCGGGGGTGGGGGAATGGGAGAGAGACATGGGGCATGAGCGGGGGTGGGGGCAACAAGAGAGACACGGTGCATTAGCGGGGGTGGGGGGTACAGCAGGGAGATGCTGGGTATGAGCGGGGGTTGGGGGGCAACAGGAGAAAGACACGGGACATGAGCGTGCGTGGGGGGCAACAGGCGAGAGACACGGGGCATGTGCGGGGGTGAGGGGTACAGGAGAGAGACACGGGGCATGAGCAGGGGGTGTGGGGAACAGGAGGGATACACTGGCCATGAGCGGGGGGTGGGGGGCAACAGGAGAGAGACACGGGGCATGAGCAGGGGGTGGGGGGCAACAGGGGAGACACACGGGGAATGGGCAGGGTGTGGGGGTTACAGGAGGGAGACACGGTGCATGAGCAGGGCTGGGGGGTACAGGAGAGAGACACTGGCCATGAGCGGGGGGTGGGGGACAACAGGAGAGAGACACGGGGCATGAACGGGGGGTGGGGGCAACAGGAGAGAGAAACGGGGCATGAGCGGGGGGTGGAGGGGAACGGGAGAGACACACGGGTCATGTGCAGGGGGTGGGGGGTACAGGAGGGAGACACAGGGCATGAGTGGGGGTGGAGTGAACGGGAGAGAGACACGGGGCATGAGCGGGGGGTGGGCGGGAAAAGGAGGGAGACACGGGGCATGAGCGGGGAGTGGGGGGCAACAGGAGAGACACACAGGGCATGAGCGGGGGGTGGGGGGCAACAGGAGAGAGACACAGGGCATGAGCGTGGGGTGGGGGGCAACAGGAGAGAGACACAGGGCATGAGCAGGGGGTGGGGGGTACAAGAGGGAGACACGGGGCATGAGCAGGGGGTGGGGGTACAGGAGGAAGACACGGGGCATGAGCGGGGGGTGGGGGAACGGGAGAGAGACACGGGGCATGAGCGGGGGGTGGGGGAACGGGAGAGAGACACGGGGCATGAGCGGGGGTGTGGGGAACAGGAGGGAGACACAGGGCATGAGCGGGGGTGGGGGGAACGGGAGAGAGACACGGGGCATGAGTTGGGGGTGGGGGGCAACAGGAGAGAGTCAGTGCATTATAAGGGGGTGGGGGTGCAGTGGGGAGACACGGGGCATGAGCGGGGGGTGGGGGGGCAACAGGAGGGAGACACGGGGCATGAGCAGGGGCTGGGGGGCAACAGGAGAGAGACACGGGGCATGAGCAGGGGGTGGGGGGTACAGGAGGGAGACACGGGGCATGAGCGGGGGGTGGGGGGCAACAGGAGGGAGACACGGCATGAGTGGGGGGTGGGGGAAACAGGAGGGAGACACGGGGTATGAGTGGGGCATGGAGGGGAACAGGAGAGAGACAAGGAGCATGAGCGGGGGTGGGGGGCAACAGGAGAGAGACACGGGGCATGAGCGGGGGATGGGGGTACAGGAGGAAGACACGGGGTATGGGCGGGGGATGGGGGAACAGGAGAGAGACACGGGGCATGAGCGGGGGGTGGGGGGAACAGGAGGGAGACACGGGGCATAAGCGGGGTGTGGGGAGAACAGGAGGGAGACACGGGGCATGAGCGAGGGGGTGGGGGGAACGGGAGACACGGGCCATGAGCGGGGGGGTGGGGGGAACGGGAGAGAGACACGGGCATGAGCGGGGGTGGGGGTACATGAGGGAGACATAGGGCATGAGTGGGGGTGAGGGGTACAGGAGACAGACACGGGCATGAGTGGGGGGTGGCGGGCAACAGGAGAGAGACAAGGGGCATGAGCGGGGGTGGGGGGCAACAGGAGAGAGACACGGGACATGGGCGGGGGGTGGGCGGTACAGGAGGGAGACACGGGGCATGAGCAGGGGGTGGGGGTACAGGAGGAAGACACAGGGCATGAGCGGGGGGTGGGCGGTACAGGAGGGAGACACGGGGCATGAGCGGTGGGGGGGAACAGGAGGGAGACACAGGATCTGAGCGGGGGATGGTGGGAACACGAGGGAGACACGGGGCATGAGCGGGGGTTGGTGGGGAAAGGGAGGGAGACAGGGGGCATGAGCGGGGGGTGGGAGGGAACAGGAGGGAGACACGGGGCATGAGCGTGGGCGGGGGGCAACAGGAGGGAGAAACGGGGCATGAGCATGGGCGGGGGCAACAGGAGACAGACACGGGGCATGAGCGGGGGGTGGGGGGCAACAGGAGAGAGACACAGGGCATGAGCAGGGGGTGGGGGGTACAGGAGGGAAACACGGGGCATGAGCGGGGGGTGGGGGGTACAGGAGGGAGACACGGGGCATGAGCGGTGGGGGGAACAGGCAGGAGACACGGGACATGAGCGGGGGTGGTGGGAACAGGAGGGAGACAGGGGGCATGAGCGGGGGATGGGGGGGAACCGGAAGGAAAACACGAGGCATAAGCGGGGGGTGGCGGGGAAAGGGAGGGAGACATGCGGCATGATCGGGGGTGGGAGAGAACAGGAGGGAGACACGGGGCATGAGCGTGGGTGGGGGGCAACAGGAGAGAGACACGGAGCATGAGTGGGGGGTGGGGGGTACAGGAGGGAGACACGGGGCATTAATGGGGGGTGGGGGGAACAGGAAGGAGACACGGAGCATGTGCGGGGGTGGGGGAATGGGAGAGAGACATGGGGCATGAGCGGGGGGTGGGGGGCAACAAGAGAGACATGGTGCATTAGTGGGGGGTGGGGGGTACAGCAGGGAGATGCTGGGTATGAGGGGGGGGTGGGGGGCAACAGGAGAGAGACACGGGACATGAGCGTGGGGTGGGGGGCAACAGGCGAGAGACACGGGGCATGTGCGGGGGGTGAGGGGTACAGGAGAGAGACACGGGGCATGAGCGGGTGGTGGGGGGAACAGGAGGGATACACTGGCCATGAGCGGGGGGTGGGGGGCAACAGGAGAGAGACACGGGGCATGAGCAGGGGGTGGGGGGCAACAGGAGAGAGACACGGGGCATGGGCGGGGTGTGGGGGGTACAGGAGGGAGACACAGTGCATGAGCAGGGGTGGGGGGTACAGGAGGGAGACACTGGCCATGAGCGGGGGGGTGGGGGACAACAGGAGAGAGACACGGGGCATGAACGGGGGGTGGAGGCAACAGGAGAGAGACACGGGGCATGAGCGGTGGGTGGGGGGGAACGGGAGAGAGACACGGGGCATGTGCAGGGGGTGGGGGGTACAGGAGGGAGACACAGGGCATGAGTGGGGGTGGAGCGAACGGGAGAGAGACACGGGGCATGAGCGGGGGGTGGGCGGGAACAGGAGGGAGACAAGGCATGAGCAGCGGGTGGGGGCAACAGGAGAGACAGACAGGGCATGAGCGGGGGTGGGGGGCAACAGGAGAGAGACACGGGGCATGAGCGTGGGGTGGGGACCAACAAGAGAGAGACACGGGGCATGAGCAGGGGGTGGGGGGTACAGGAGAGAGACACAGGGCATGAGCGGGGGGTAGGGGAAACAGGAGGGAGACACGGGGCATGAGCGGGGGGTGGGGGGAACGGGAGAGAGACACGGGGCATGAGCAGGGGGTGGGGGGAACGGGAGAGAGACACGGGGCATGAGTGGGGGGTGGGGGGCAACAGGAGAGAGACAGGGCATTATAAGGGGGTGGGGGTGCAGTGGGGAGACACGGGGCATGTGCGGGGGGTGGGGGGCAACAGGAGGGAGACACGGGGCATGAGCAGGGGCTGGGGGCAACAGGAGAGAGACACGGGGCATGAGCAGGGGGTGGGGGGTACAGGAGGGAGACACGGGGCATGAGCGGGGTGTGGGGGACAACAGGAGGGAGACACGGCATGAGTGGGGGGTGGGGGGAACAGGAGGGAGACACGGCCATGAGTGGGGCATGGAGGGGAACAGAAGAGAGACAAGGAGCATGAGCGGGGGTGGGGGATAACAGGAGAGAGACACGGGGCATGAGCGGGGGATGGGGGTACAGGAGGAAGACACGGGGTATGGGCGGGGGATGGGGGAACAGGAGATAGACACGGGGCATGAGCGGGGGGTGGGGGGAACAGGAGGGAGACACGGGGCATGAGCAGGGAGTGGGGGGAAATGGAGAGAGAAACGGGGCATGAGCGGGGGGTGGGAGGGAACGGGAGAGAGACACAAGGCATGAGCAGGGGGTGGGGGGCAACAAGAGAGAGACACGGGGCATAAGCGGGGTGTGGGGGGAACAGGAGGGAGACACGGGGCATGAGCGAGGGGGTGGGGGAAGGGGAGACAGGGGCCATGAGCGGGGGCGTGGCGGGGAACTGGAGAGAGACACGGGCATGAGCGGGGGTGGGGGTACAGGAGGGAGACATGGGGCATGAGTGGGGGTGAGGGGTACAGGAGAGAGACACTGGCCATGAGCGGAGGGTGGGGGGCAACAGGAGAGAGACAAGGGGCATGAGCGGCGGTGAGGGGCAACTGGAGAGAGACACGGGACATGGGCGGGGGGTGTACGGTACAGGAGGGAGACACAGGGCATGAGCAGGGGGTGGGGGGTACAGGAGGAAGACAAGGGGCATGAGCGGGGGGTGGGGGGAATGGGAGAGAGACACGGGCATGAGCGGGGGGTGGGGGGAACAGGAGAGAGAGAGATGGAGCATGAGCAGGGGGTGGGGGGAAAAGGAGGGAAACACGGGGCATGAGCGAGGGGTGGTGGGAACGGGAGAGAGACACAGGGCATGAGCGGGGGTGGGGGGCAACAAGAGAGAGACACAGGGCATTAGCGGAGGTAGGGGCAACAGGAGAGAGACAGGGGGCAGGAGCAGGGGGTGGGGGAACAGGAGGGAGACAGGGCATTAGTGGAGGGTCGGGGGTACAGGAGGGAGACACGGGGCATGAGCGGGGGGTGGGGGGCAATAGGACAGAGACACGGGACATGAGCGGGGGTGGGGGGCAACAGGAGAGAGACACAGGGCATGAGCGGTGGGTGAGGGGTACAGGAGAGAGACATGGGGCAAGAGCGGGCTTGGGGGGGAACAGGAGAGAGACACTGGCCATGAGCGGGGGGTGGGGTCAACAGGAGGGAGATACTGGCCATGAGCGGGGGGTGGGGGGCAACAGGAGAGAGACACAGGGCATGAGCAGGGGGTGGGGGGACAACAGGAGAGAGACACGGGACATGAGCGGAGGGGTGGGGGGTACAGGAGGGACACACAGGGCATGAGCGGGGTGTGGGGGGTACAGGAGGGAGATGCTGGCCATGAGCGGGGGGGTGGGGGCAACAGGAGAGAGACACGGGGCATGAGCGGGGGATGGGGGGTACAGGAGGGAGACATGGGGCATGAGCGGGGGTTGGGGGTACAGGAGGGAGACACGGGGCATGAGCGGGGGGTGGGGGGCAACAGGAGAGAGATACAGGGCATGAGTGGGGGGTGGGGGGAACAGGAGGGAGACACGGGGCATGAGTGGGGCGTAGAGGGGAACAGGAGCGAGTCAAGGAGCATGAGCGGGGGTGGGGGGCAACAGGAGAGAAACACGGGGCATGACAAGGGGGTGGGGGGGTACAGGAGGAAGACACGGGGTATGGGCGGGGGATGTGGGGAACAGGAGAGAGACACAGGGCTGAGCGGGGTGTGGGGGGAACAGGAGGGAGACACGGGGCATGAGCGAGGGGGTGGGGGGAACGGGAGAGAGACACAGGCATGAGCTGGGGAGGGGGGTACAGGAGGGAGACATGGGGCATGAGCGGGGGGTGGGGGAATGGGAGAGGGACGGGGCATGAGCAGGGGGTGGGGGAATGGGAGGGAGACACAGGGCATGAGCGGGGGGTGGGGGGCAACAGGAGAGAGACATGGGGCATGAGCGGGGGTGGGGGGCAACAGGAGAGAGACACAGGGCATGAGCGGGGGGTGGGGGGCAACAGGAGAGAGACACGGGCATTAGAAGGGGGTGGGGGGTACAGGAGGGAGACACGGGGCATGAGCGGGGCGTGGGGGGCAACATGAGAGAGACACGGGACATGAGCGGGGGTGGGGGGCAACAGGAGACAGACACGGGGCATGAGCGGGGGGTGGGAGGTACAGGAGGGAGACACGGGGCATGAGTGGGGGGTACTGGAGGGAGACACTGGTAATGAGCGGGGGGCAACAGGAGAGAGACACGGGGCATGAGCGGGGGTGGGGGGCAACAGGAGAGAGACACAGGGCATGAGCGGGGGGGTGGGGGCAACAGGAGAGAGGCACGGGGCATGAGCAGGGGGTGGGGGGAATGGGAGAGAGACATGGGCCATGAGCGGGGGGCGGGGGGTACAGGAGGGAGACACGGGGCATGAGTGGGGGGTACTGGAGGGAGACACTGGTAATGAGCGGGGGGCAACAGGAGAGAGACACGGGGCATGAGCGGCGGTGGGGTGCAACAGGTGAGAGATACAGGGCATGAGCGGGGTGGTGGGGGCAACAGGAGAGAGACACGGGGCATGAGCGGGGGTGGGGGGCAACATGAGAGAGACACAGGGCATGAGCAGGGGGTGAGGGTTACAGGAGAGAGACACTGGCCATGAGCGGCGGGTGGGGGGCAGCAGGAGAGAGACACGGGGCATGAGCGGGGGGTGGGGGGTACAGGAGGGAGACACGGGGCATGAGGGGGGTGGGGGGCAACAGGAGAGAGATGCAGGGCATGAGTGGGGGTGGGGGGAACAGGAGGGAGACACGGGGCATGTGTGGGGCGTGGAGGGGAACAGGAGAGAGACAAGGAGCATGAGCGGGGGTGGGGGGCAACAGGAGAGAGACACGGGCCATGAGCAGGGGGATGGGGAGAACGGGAGAGAGACACGGGCATGAGCGGGGGTGGGGGGTACAGGAGGGAGACATGGGGCATGAGCGGGGGGTGGGGGGAATGGGAGAGAGAGACGGGGCATGAGCAGAGGGTGAGGGGAATGGGAGGGAGACACAGGGCATGAGCGGGGGGTGGGGGGCAACAGGAGAGATACACAGGGCATGAGCGGGAGTGGGGGAAACAGGAGAGAGACACAGGGCATGAGTGCAGGGTGGGGGGCAACAGGAGAGAGACACGGGGCATTAGAAGGTGGTGGGGGTAAAGGAGGGAGACACGGGGCATGAGCGGGGCATTGGGGGCAACAGGAGAGAGACACGGGACATGAGCGGGGGGTGGGGGGCAATAGGAGTGAGACACGGCATGAGCAGGGGGTGAGGGGTACAGGAGAGAGACACAGGACATGAGTGGGGTGGGGGGAACAGGAGAGTGACACTGGCCATGAGCGGGGGGTGGGGGCAACAGGAGGGAGACACTGGCCATGAGCAGGGGGTGGGGGGCAACAGGAGAGAGACACAGGGCATGAGCGGGGGTGGGGGGTACAGGAGGAAGACACGGGGCACGATCAGGGGTTGGGGGGCAACAGGAGAGAGACACAGGGCATGAGTGGGGGGTGGCGGGAACAGGAGGGAGACACGGGGCATGAGTGGGGCGTAGAGGGGAACAGGAGAGAGACAAGGAGCATGAGTGGGGGTGGGGGGCAACAGGAGAGAAACACGGGGCATGACTGGGGGGTGGGGGGAACGGGAGAGAGAAACGGGGCATGAGCGGGGGTGGGAGGGAACGGGAGAGAGACACGGGGCATGAGCCGGGGGTGGGGGGCAACAAGAGAGAAACACGGGGCATGACAAGGGGGTGGGGGGTACAGGAGGAAGACACGGGGTATGGGCGGGGGATGTGGGGAACAGGAGAGAGACACGGGGCATGAGCGGGGGGTGGGGGGAACGGGAGAGAGAAACGGGGCATGAGCGGGGTGGGAGGGAACGGGAGAGAGAAACGGGGCATGAGAGGGGGGTGGGGGGCAACAAGAGAGAGACACGAGGCATGACGGGGGTGGGGGCAACAGGAGAGAGACACAGGGCTGAGCGGGGTGTGGGGGGAACAGGAGGGAGACACGGGGCATGAGCGAGGGGGTGGGGGAACGGGAGAGAGACACAGGCATGAGCTGGGGAGGGGGGTACAGGAGGGAGACATGGGGCATGAGCGGGGGGTGGGGGGAATGGGAGAGGGACGGGGCATGAGCAGGGGGTGGGGGAATGGGAGGGAGACACAGGGCATGAGCGGGGGGTGGGGGGCAACAGGAGAGAGACATGGGGCATGAGCGGGGGTGGGGGGCAACAGGAGAGAGACACAGGGCATGAGCAGGGGGTGGGGGGCAACAGGAGAGAGACACGGGCATTAGAAGGGGGTGGGGGGTACAGGAGGGAGACACGGGGCATGAGCGGGGCGTGGGGGGCAACATGAGAGAGACACGGGACATGAGCGGGGGTGGGGGGCAACAGGAGACAGACACGGGGCATGAGCGGGGGGTGGGGGGTACAGGAGGGAGACACGGGGCATGAGTGGGGGGTACTGGAGGGAGACACTGGTAATGAGCGGGGGGCAACAGGAGAGAGACACGGGGCATGAGCGGGGGTGGGGGGCAACAGGAGAGACACAGGGCATGAGCGGGGGGGTGGGGGCAACAGGAGAGAGGCACGGGGCATGAGCGGGGGGGTGGGGGCAACAGGAGAGAGGCACGGGGCATGAGCAGGGGGTGGGGGGAATGGGAGAGAGACATGGGCCATGAGCGGGGGGCGGGGGGTACAGGAGGGAGACACGGGGCATGAGTGGGGGGTACTGGAGGGAGACACTGGTAATGAGCGGGGGCAACAGGAGAGAGACACGGGGCATGAGCGGCGGTGGGGTGCAACAGGTGAGAGACACAGGGCATGAGCGGGGTGGTGGGGGCAACAGGAGAGAGACACGGGGCATGAGCGGGGGTGGGGGGCAACATGAGAGAGACACAGGGCATGAGCAGGGGGTGAGGGTTACAGGAGAGAGACACTGGCCATGAGCGGCGGGTGGGGGGCAGCAGGAGAGAGACACGGGGCATGAGCGGGGGGTGGGGGTACAGGAGGGAGACACGGGGCATGAGTGGGGTGGGGGGCAACAGGAGAGAGATGCAGGGCATGAGTGGGGGTGGGGGGAACAGGAGGGAGACACGGGGCATGTGTGGGGCGTGGAGGGGAACAGGAGAGAGACAAGGAGCATGAGCGGGGGTGGGGGGCAACAGGAGAGAGACACGGGCCATGAGCAGGGGGATGGGGGAGAACGGGAGAGAGACACGGGCATGAGCGGGGGTGGGGGGTACAGGAGGGAGACATGGGGCATGAGCGGGGGGTGGGGGGAATGGGAGAGAGAGACGGGGCATGAGCAGAGGGTGAGGGGAATGGGAGGGAGACACAGGGCATGAGCGGGGGGTGGGGGGCAACAGGAGAGATACACAGGGCATGAGCGGGAGTGGGGGCAACAGGAGAGAGACACAGGGCATGAGTGCAGGGTGGGGGGCAACAGGAGAGAGACACGGGGCATTAGAAGGTGGTGGGGGTAAAGGAGGGAGACACAGGGCATGAGCGGGGCATTGGGGGGCAACAGGAGAGAGACACGGGACATGAGCGGGGGTGGGGGGCAATAGGAGTGAGACACAGGGCATGAGCAGGGGGTGAGGGGTACAGGAGAGAGACACAGGACATGAGAGTGGGGTGGGGGGAACAGGAGAGTGACACTGGCCATGAGCGGGGGGTGGGGGCAACAGGAGGGAGACACTGGCCATGAGCAGGGGGTGGGGGGCAACAGGAGAGAGACACAGGGCATGAGCAGGGGTGGGGGGTACAGGAGGAAGACACGGGGCACGATCAGGGGTTGGGGGGCAACAGGAGAGAGACACAGGGCATGAGTGGGGGGTGGCGGGAACAGGAGGAAGACACGGGGCATGAGTGGGGCGTAGAGGGGAACAGGAGAGAGACACGGAGCATGAGTGGGGGTGGGGGCAACAGGAGAGAAACACGGGGCATGACTGGGGGGTGGGGGGAACGGGAGAGAGAAACGGGGCATGAGCGGGGGTGGGAGGGAACGGGAGAGAGACACGGGGCATGAGCCGGGGGTGGGGGGCAACAAGAGAGAGGCACGAGGCATGAGCGGGGGTGGGGGCAACAGGAGAGAGACACGGGGCTGAGCGGGGTGTGGGGGGAACAGGAGGGAGACACGGGGCATGAGCGAGGGGGTGGGGGGAACGGGAGAGAGACACAGGCATGAGCTGGGGTGGGGGGTACAGGAGGGAGACACAGGGCATGAGCGGGGGGTGGGGGAATGGGAGAGAGAGATGGGGCATGAGCGGGGGTGGGGGGCAACAGGAGAGAGACACAGGGCATGAGCGGGGGGTGGGGGGCAACAGGAGAGAGACACGGGCATAGAAGGGGGTGGGGGGTACAGAAGGGAGGCACAGGGCATGAGCGGGGGTGGGGGGCAACAGGAGAGACACAGGGCATGAGCGGGGGGGTAGGGGCAACAGGAGAGAGACACTGCGCATGAGCGGGGGGTGGAGGGGAACAGGAGGGAGACACGGGACATGAGTGGGGGGTGGTGGGAACGGGAGAGAGACATGGGCCATGAGCGGGGGTAGGGGGGACGGGAGAGAGACACGGGGCATGAGCGGGGGTGGGGGGGCAACAAGAGAGAGACACAGGGCATGAGCAGGGGGTGAGGGGTACAAGAGAGAGACACTGGCCATGAGCGGGGGGTGGGGGGCAACAGGAGAGAGACACGGGGCATGAGCGGGGGGTGCGGGGTACAGGAGGGAGACACGGGGCATGAGGGGATGTGGGGGGCAACAGGAGAGAGACGCATGGCATGTGCTGGGGGTGGGGGGAACAGGAGGGAGACACGGGGCATTTGTGGGGCATGGAGGGGAACAGGAGAGAGACAAGGAGCATGAGCGGGGGTGGGGGGCAAAAGGAGAGAGACACGGGCCATGAGCGGGGGGATGGGGGAGAACGGGAGAGAGAGACGGGGCATGAGCAGAGGGTGAGGGGAATGGGAGGGAGACACAGGGCATGAGCGGGGGGTGGGGGGCAACAGGAGAGATACACAGGGCATGAGCGGGAGTGGGGGCAACAGGAGAGAGACACAGGGCATGAGTGCAGGGTGGGGGGCAACAGGAGAGAGACACGGGGCATTAGAAGGTGGTGGGGGTAAAGGAGGGAGACACGGGGCATGAGCGGGGCATTGGGGGGCAACAGGAGAGAGACACGGGACATGAGCGGGGGTGGGGGGCAATAGGAGTGAGACACAGGGCATGAGCAGGGGGTGAGGGGTACAGGAGAGAGACACAGGACATGAGAGTGGGGTGGGGGGAACAGGAGAGTGACACTGGCCATGAGCGGGGGGTGGGGGCAACAGGAGGGAGACACTGGCCATGAGCAGGGGGTGGGGGGCAACAGGAGAGTGACACAGGGCATGAGCGGGGGTGGGGGGTACAGGAGGAAGACACGGGGCACGATCAGGGGTTGGGGGGCAACAGGAGAGAGACACAGGGCATGAGTGGGGGGTGGCGGGAACAGGAGGAAGACACGGGGCATGAGTGGGGCGTAGAGGGGAACAGGAGAGAGACACGGAGCATGAGTGGGGGTGGGGGCAACAGGAGAGAAACACGGGGCATGACTGGGGGGTGGGGGGAACGGGAGAGAGAAACGGGGCATGAGCGGGGGTGGGAGGGAACGGGAGAGAGACACGGGGCATGAGCCGGGGGTGGGGGGCAACAAGAGAGAGGCACGAGGCATGAGCGGGGGTGGGGGCAACAGGAGAGAGACACGGGGCTGAGCGGGGTGTGGGGGGAACAGGAGGGAGACACGGGGCATGAGCGAGGGGGTGGGGGGAACGGGAGAGAGACACAGGCATGAGCTGGGGTGGGGGGTACAGGAGGGAGACACAGGGCATGAGCGGGGGGTGGGGGAATGGGAGAGAGAGATGGGGCATGAGCGGGGGTGGGGGGCAACAGGAGAGAGACACAGGGCATGAGCGGGGGGTGGGGGGCAACAGGAGAGAGACACGGGCATAGAAGGGGGTGGGGGGTACAGAAGGGAGGCACAGGGCATGAGCGGGGGTGGGGGGCAACAGGAGAGACACAGGGCATGAGCGGGGGGTAGGGGCAACAGGAGAGAGACACTGCGCATGAGCGGGGGGTGGAGGGGAACAGGAGGGAGACACGGGACATGAGTGGGGGGTGGTGGGAACGGGAGAGAGACATGGGCCATGAGCGGGGGTAGGGGGGACGGGAGAGAGACACGGGGCATGAGCGGGGGTGGGGGGGCAACAAGAGAGAGACACAGGGCATGAGCAGGGGGTGAGGGGTACAAGAGAGAGACACTGGCCATGAGCGGGGGGTGGGGGGCAACAGGAGAGAGACACGGGGCATGAGCGGGGGGTGCGGGGTACAGGAGGGAGACACGGGGCATGAGGGGATGTGGGGGGCAACAGGAGAGAGACGCATGGCATGTGCTGGGGGTGGGGGGAACAGGAGGGAGACACGGGGCATGAGTGGGGCATGGAGGGGAACAGGAGAGAGACAAGGAGCATGAGCGGGGGTGGGGGGCAACAGGAGAGAGACACGGGCCATGAGCGGGGGGATGGGGGAGAACGGGAGAGAGACACGGGCATGAGCGGGGGTGGGGGGTACAGGTGGGAGACATGGGGCATGAGCAGGGGGTGGGGGAATGGGAGAGAGAGACGGGGCATGAGAGGAGGGTGGGGGGAATGGGAGGGAGACACAGGGCTTGAGCGGGGGGTGGGGGGCAAAAGGAGAGATACACAGGGCATGAGCGGGGGTGGGGGGCAACAGGAGAGAGACACAGGGCATGAGTGGGGCGTAGAGGGGAACAGGAGAGAGACACGGAGCATGAGTGGGGGTGGGGGCAACAGGAGAGAAACACGGGGCATGACTGGGGGGTGGGGGGAACGGGAGAGAGAAACGGGGCATGAGCGGGGGTGGGAGGGAACGGGAGAGAGACACGGGGCATGAGCCGGGGGTGGGGGGCAACAAGAGAGAGGCACGAGGCATGAGCGGGGGTGGGGGCAACAGGAGAGAGACACGGGGCTGAGCGGGGTGTGGGGGGAACAGGAGGGAGACACGGGGCATGAGCGAGGGGGTGGGGGGAACGGGAGAGAGACACAGGCATGAGCTGGGGTGGGGGGTACAGGAGGGAGACACAGGGCATGAGCGGGGGGTGGGGGAATGGGAGAGAGAGATGGGGCATGAGCGGGGGTGGGGGGCAACAGGAGGGAGACACAGGGCATGAGCGGGGGGTGGGGGGCAACAGGAGAGAGACACGGGCATAGAAGGGGGTGGGGGGTACAGAAGGGAGGCACAGGGCATGAGCGGGGGTGGGGGGCAACAGGAGAGACACAGGGCATGAGCGGGGGGTAGGGGCAACAGGAGAGAGACACTGCGCATGAGCGGGGGGTGGAGGGGAACAGGAGGGAGACACGGGACATGAGTGGGGGGTGGTGGGAACGGGAGAGAGACATGGGCCATGAGCGGGGGTAGGGGGGACGGGAGCGAGACACGGGGCATGAGCGGGGGTGGGGGGGCAACAAGAGAGAGACACAGGGCATGAGCAGGGGGTGAGGGGTACAAGAGAGAGACACTGGCCATGAGCGGGGGGTGGGGGGCAACAGGAGAGAGACACGGGGCATGAGCGGGGGGTGCAGGGTACAGGAGGGAGACACGGGGCATGAGGGGATGTAGGGGGCAACAGGAGAGAGACGCATGGCATGTGCTGGGGGTGGGGGGAACAGGAGGGAGACACGGGGCATGAGTGGGGCATGGAGGGGAACAGGAGAGAGACAAGGAGCATGAGCGGGGGTGGGGGGCAACAGGAGAGAGACACGGGCCATGAGCGGGGGGATGGGGGAGAACGGGAGAGAGACACGGGCATGAGCGGGGGTGGGGGGTACAGGTGGGAGACATGGGGCATGAGCAGGGGGTGGGGGAATGGGAGAGAGAGACGGGGCATGAGAGGAGGGTGGGGGGAATGGGAGGGAGACACAGGGCTTGAGCGGGGGGTGGGGGGCAAAAGGAGAGATACACAGGGCATGAGCGGGGGTGGGGGGCAACAGGAGAGAGACACAGGGCATGAGTGCAGGGTGGGGGGCAACAGGAGAGAGACACGGGGCATTAGAAGGTGGTGGGGGTAAAGGAGGGAGACATGGGGCATGAGCGGGGCGTTGGGGGGCAACAGGAGAGAGACACGGGCCATGAGCGGGGGGATGGGGGAGAACGGGAGAGAGACACGGGCATGAGCGGGGGTGGGGGGTACAGGAGGGAGACATGGGGCATGAGCGGGGGGCGGGGGGAATGGGAGAGAAAGAGGGGGCATGAGCAGAGGGTGGGGGGAATGGGAGGGAGACACAGGGCATGAGCGGGGGTGGGGGGCAGCAGGAGAGAGACACAGGGCATGAGTGCAGCATGGGGGGCAACAGGAGAGAGACACGGGACATTAGAAGGTGGTGGGGGAAAAGGAGGGAGACACGGGGCATGAGCGGGGCGTTGGGGGGCAACAGGAGAGAGACACGGGACATGAGCGGGGGGTGGGGGGCAATTGGAGTGAGACACAGGGCATGAGCAGTGGGTGAGCTGTACAGGAGAGACACACAGGACATGAGAGTGGGGTGGGGGAACAGGAGAGAGACACTGGCCATGAGCGGGGGGTGGGGGCAACAGGAGGGAGACACTGGCAATGAGCAGGGGGTGGGGGGCAACAGGAGAGAGACACAAGGCATGAGCGGGGGGTGGGGGGCACAGGAGGGAGACACGGGGCATGAGCGGGGTGGGGGGCAACAGGAGAGAGACACAGGGCATGAGTGGGGGGTGGGGGGAACAGGAGGGAGACACGAGGCATGAGTGGGTGTGGAGGGGAACCGGAGAGAGACAAGGAGCATGAGCGGGGGTGGGGGGTAACAGGAGAGAGACACGGGGCATGAGCAGGGGTGGGGGGCAACAGGAGAGAGACACAGGGCATGAGCGGGGGTGGGGGGCAACAGGAGAGAGACACAGGGCATGAGTGCAGGGTGGGGGGCAACAGGAGAGAGAGACACGGGGCATTAGAAGCCGGTGGAGGTACAGGAGGGAGACACGGGGCATGAGCGGGGCGTTGGGGGGAACAGGAGAGAGACACGGGACATGAGCGGGGGGTGGGGGGCAATAGGAGTGAGACACAGGGCATGAGCAGGGGGTGAGGGGTACAGGAGAGAGACACAGGACATGAGAGTGGGGTGGGGGGAACAGGAGAGACACACTGGCCATGAGCGGGGGGTGGGGGCAACAGGAGGGAGACACTGGCCATGAGCAGGGGGTGGGGGGCAACAGGAGAGAGACACGGGGCATGAGCGGGGGGTGGTGGGTACAGGAGGGAGACACGGGGCATGAGCGGGGGGTGGGGGGCAACAGGAGAGAGACACAGGGCATGAGCGGGGGGTGGGGGCAACAGGAGAGAGACACGGGGCATGAGCGGGGGGTGGGGGGGAACAGGAGGGAGACACGGGACATGAGTGGGGGGTGGGGGGAACGGGAGAGAGACATGGGCCATGAGCGGGGGGCGGGGGGGACGGGAGAGAGACACGGGGCATGAGCAGGGGTGGGGGGCAACAAGAGAGAGACACAGGGCATGAGCAGGGGGTGGGGGTTACAGGAGAGAGACACTGGCCATGAGCGGGGGGTGGGGGGCAACAGGAGAGAGACACGGGGCATGAGCAGGGGTGGGGGGTACAGGAGGGAGACACGGGGCATGAGGGGGTGGGGGGCAACAGGAGAGAGATGCAGGGCATGAGTGGGGGGTGGGGGGAACAGGAGGGAGACACGGGCATGTGTAGGGCGTGGAGGGGAACAGGAGAGAGACAAGGAGCATGAGCGGGGGTGGGGGGCAACAGGAGAGAGACACGGGCCATGAGCAGGGGGATGGGGAGAACGGGAGAGAGACACGGGCATGAGCGGGGGTGGGGGGTACAGGAGGGAGACATGGGGCATGAGTGGGGGGTGGGGGGAATGGGAGAGAGACGGGGCATGAGCAGAGGGTGAGGGGAATGGGAGGGAGACACAGGGCATGAGCGGGGGTGGGGGGCAACAGGAGAGATACACAGGGCATGAGCGGGAGTGGGGGGCAACAGGAGAGAGACACAGGGCATGAGTGCAGGGTGGGGGGCAACAGGAGAGAGACACGGGGCATTAGAAGGTGGTGGGGGTAAAGGAGGGAGACACGGGGCATGAGCGGGGCATTGGGGGGCAACAGGAGAGAGACACGGGACATGAGCGGGGGGTGGGGGCAATAGGAGTGAGACACAGGGCATGAGCAGGGGGTGAGGGGTACAGGAGAGAGACACAGGACATGAGAGTGGGGTGGGGGGAACAGGAGAGTGACACTGGCCATGAGCGGGGGGTGGGGGCAACAGGAGGGAGACACTGGCCATGAGCAGTGGGTGGGGGGCAACAGGAGAGAGACACAGGGCATGAGCGGGGGGTGGGGGGTACAGGAGGAAGACACGGGGCATGATCGGGGGGTGGGGGGCAACAGGAGAGAGACACAGGGCATGAGTGGGGGGTGGGGGGAACAGGAGGGAGACACGGGGCATGAGTGGGGCGTAGAGGGGAACTGGAGAGAGACAAGGAGCATGAGCGGGGGTGGTGGGCAACAGGAGAGAAAACGGGGCATGACCGGGGGGTGGGGGGTACAGGAGGAAGACTCGGGGTATGGGCTGGGGATGGGGGGAACAGGAGAGAGACACGGGGCATGAGCGGGGGGTGGGGGGAACGGGAGAGAGAAACGGGGCATGAGCGGGGGTAGGAGGGAACGGGAGAGAGAAACGGGGCATGAGCGGGGGTGGGAGGGAACGGGAGAGAGACACGGGGCATGAGCCGGGGGTGGGGGGCAACAAGAGAGAGACACGAGGCATGAGCGGGGGGTGGGGGCAACAGGAGAGAGACACGGGGCTGAGCGGGGTGTGGGGGGAACAGGAGGGAGACACGGGGCATGAGCGAGGGGGTGGGGGGAACGGGAGAGAGACACAGGCATGAGCTGGGGTGGGGGGTACAGGAGGGAGACATGGGGCATGAGCGGGGGGTGGAGGAATGGGAGAGAGAGATGGGGCATGAGCAGGGGGTGGGGGGAATGGGAGGGAGACACAGGCCATGACGGGGGTGGGGGCAACAGGAGAGAGACATGGGGCAGGAGCGGGGGTGGGGGGCAACAGGAGAGAGACACAGGGCATGAGCGGGGGGTGGGGGGCAACAGGAGAGAGACACGGGCATAGAAGGGGGTGGGGGGTACAGTAGGGAGACACAGGGCATGAGCGGGGCGTGGGGGGCAACAGGAGAGAGACACAGGGCATGAGCGGGAGTTGGGGGCAACAGGAGAGAGACACTGGGCATGAGCGGGGGGTACTGGAGGGAGATACTGGCCATGAGCGGGGGGCAACAGGAGAGAGACACGGGGCATGAGCGGGGGTGGGGGGCAAGAGACACAGGGCATGAGCGGGGGGGTGGGGGCAACAGGAGAGAGACACGGGGCATGAGCGGGGGGTGGGGGGGAACAGGAGGGAGACACGGGACATGAGTGGGGGGTGGGGGGAACGGGAGAGAGACATGGGCCATGAGTGGGGGGCGAGGGGGACGGGAGAGAGACACGGGGCATGAGCGGGGGTGGGGGGGCAACAAGAGAGAGACACAGGGCATGAGCAAGGGGTGAGGGGTACAGGAGAGAGACACTGGCCATGAGCAGGGGGTGGCGGGCAACAGGAGAGAGACACGGGGCATGAGCGGGGGGTGGGGGGTACAGGAGGGAGACACGGGGCATGAGGGGGGGTGGGGGCAACAGGAGAGAGACGCAGGGCATGTGTGGGGGGTGGGGGGAACAGGAGGGAGACACGGGGCATGAGTGGGGCATGGAGGGGAACAGGAGAGAGACAAGCAGATGGAGCGGGGGTGGGGGGCAACAGGAGAGAGACACGGGCCATGAGCGGGGGGGATGGGGGAGAATGGGAGAGAGACACGGGCATGAGCGGGGGTGGGGGGTACAGGTGGGAGACATGGGGCATGAGCAGGGGGTGGGGGGAATGGGAGAAAGAGACGGGGCATGAGCAGACGGTGGGGGGAATGGGAGGGAGACACAGGGCATGAGCGGGGGGTGCGGGGCAACAGGAGAGATACACAGGGCATGAGCGGGGGTGGGGGGCAACAGGAGAGAGACACAGGGCATGAGTGCAGGGTGGGGGGCAACAGGAGAGAGACACAGGGCATTAGAAGGTGGTGGGGGTAAAGGAGGGAGACACGGGGCATGAGCGGGGCGTTGGGGGGCAACAGGAGAGAGACACGGGCCATGAGCGGGGGGATGGGGGAGAACGGGAGAGAGACATGGGCATGAGCGGGGGTGGGGGGTACAGGAGGGAGACATGGGGCATGAGCGGGGGGTGGGGGGAATGGGAGAGAGAGACGGGGCATGAGCAGAGGGTGGGGGGAATGGGAGGGAGACACAGGGCATGAGCGGGGGTGGGGGCAACAGGAGAGATACACAGGGCATGAGCGGGGGTGGGGGGCAACAGGAGAGAGACACAGGGCATGAGTGCAGGGTGGGGGGCAACAGGAGAGAGACAAGGGGCATTAGAAGGTGGTGGGGGTAAAGGAGGGAGACACGGGGCATGAGCGGGGCATCGGGGGGCAACAGGAGAGAGACACGGGACATGAGCGGGGGTGGGGGGCAATAGGAGTGAGACACAGGGCATGAGCAGGGGGTGAGGTGTACAGGAGAGAGACACAGGACATGAGAGTGGGGTGGGGGCAACAGGAGGGAGACACTGGCCATGAGCGGGGGGTGGGGGCAACAGGGAGACACTGGCCATGAGCAGGGGGTGGGGGGCAACAGGAGAGAGACACAGGGCATGAGCGGGGGTGGGGGGCACAGGAGGGAGACACGGGGCATGAGCGGGGGTGGGGGGCAACAGGAGAGAGACACAGGGCATGAGTGGTGGGTGGGGGGAACAGGAGGGAGACACGAGGCATGAGTGGTTGTGGAGGGGAACCGGAGAGAGACAAGGAGCATGAGCGGGGGTGGGGGGTAACAGGAGAGAGACACGGGCCATGAGCGGGGGGATGGGGGAGAACGGGAGAGCGACACGGGCATGAGCGGGGGTGGGGGGTACAGGAGGGAGACATGGGGCATGAGCGGGGGGTGGGGGGAATGGGAGAGAGAGATGGGGCATGAGCAGAGGGTGGGGAGGAATGGGAGGGAGACACAGGGCATGAGCGGGGTGGGGGGCAACAGGAGAGACACAGGGCATGAGTGGGGGTGGGGGGCAACAGGAGAGAGACACAGGGCATGAGTGCAGGGTGGGGGGCAACAGGAGAGAGACACGGGGCATTAGAAGGCGGTGGGGGGTACAGGAGGGAGACACGGGGCATGAGCGGGGCGTTGGGGGCAACAGGAGAGAGACACGGGACATGAGCGGGGGGTGGGGGGCAATAGGAGTGAGACACAGGGCATGAGCAGGGGGTGAGGGGTACAGGAGAGAGACACAGGACATGAGAGTGGGGTGGGGGGAACAGGAGAGAGACACTGGCCATGAGCGGGGGGTGGGGGCAACAGGAGGGAGACACTGGCCATGAGCAGGGGTGGGGGGCAACACGAGAGAGACACAGGGCATGAGCGGGGGGTGGGGGTACAGGAGGGAGACACGGGGCATGAGCGGAGGGTGGGGGGCAACAGGAGAGAGACACAGGGCATGAGTGGGGGGTGGGGGGAACAGGAGGGAGACACGGGGCATGAGTGGGGCGTAGAGGGGAACCGGAGAGAGACAAGGAGCATGAGCGGGGGTGGGGGGCAACAGGAGAGAGACACGGGCCATGAGCGGGGGGACGGGGGAGAACGGGAGAGAGACATGGGCATGAGCGGGGGAGTGGGGTACAGGAGGGAGACATGGGGCATGAGCGGGAGGTGGGGGGAATGGGAGAGAGAGACGGGGCATGAGCAGAGGGTGGGGGGGAATGGGAGGGAGACACAGGGCATGATCGGGGGTGGGGGCAACAGGAGAGAGACACAGGGCATGAGCGGGGGTGGGGGGCAACAGGAGAGAGACACAGGGCATGAGTGCAGGGTGGGGGCAACAGGAGAGAGACACGGGGCATTAGAAGGGGGTGGGGGGTACAGGAGGGAGACACAGGCATGAGCGGGGCGTTGGGGGCAACAGGAGAGAGACACGGGACATGAGCGGGGGGTGGGGGGCAATAGGAGAGAGACACAGGGCATGAGCGGGGGTTGAGGGGTACAGGAGAGAGACACAGGACATGAGAGTGGGGTGGGGGGAACAGGAGAGAGACACTGGCCATGAGCGGGGGGTGGGGGCAACAGGAGGGAGACACTGGCCATGAGCAGGGGGTGGGGGGGCAACAGGAGAGAGACACGGGACATGAGCGGGGGTGGGGGGCAATAGGAGTGAGACACAGGGCATGAGCAGGGGGTGAGGGGTACAGGAGAGAGACACAGGACATGAGAGTGGGGTGGGGGGAACAGGAGAGTGACACTGGCCATGAGCGGGGGGTGGGGGCAACAGGAGGGAGACACTGGCCATGAGCAGGGGGTGGGGGGCAACAGGAGAGAGACACAGGGCATGAGCGGGGGTGGGGGGTACAGGAGGAAGACACGGGGCACGATCAGGGGTTGGGGGGCAACAGGAGAGAGACACAGGGCATGAGTGGGGGGTGGCGGGAACAGGAGGAAGACACGGGGCATGAGTGGGGCGTAGAGGGGAACAGGAGAGAGACACGGAGCATGAGTGGGGGTGGGGGCAACAGGAGAGAAACACGGGGCATGACTGGGGGGTGGGGGGAACGGGAGAGAGAAACGGGGCATGAGCGGGGGTGGGAGGGAACGGGAGAGAGACACGGGGCATGAGCCGGGGGTGGGGGGCAACAAGAGAGAGGCACGAGGCATGAGCGGGGGTGGGGGCAACAGGAGAGAGACACGGGGCTGAGCGGGGTGTGGGGGGAACAGGAGGGAGACACGGGGCATGAGCGAGGGGGTGGGGGGAACGGGAGAGAGACACAGGCATGAGCTGGGGTGGGGGGTACAGGAGGGAGACACAGGGCATGAGCGGGGGGTGGGGGAATGGGAGAGAGAGATGGGGCATGAGCGGGGGTGGGGGGCAACAGGAGAGAGACACAGGGCATGAGCGGGGGGTGGGGGGCAACAGGAGAGAGACACGGGCATAGAAGGGGGTGGGGGGTACAGAAGGGAGGCACAGGGCATGAGCGGGGGTGGGGGGCAACAGGAGAGACACAGGGCATGAGCGGGGGGTAGGGGCAACAGGAGAGAGACACTGCGCATGAGCGGGGGGTGGAGGGGAACAGGAGGGAGACACGGGACATGAGTGGGGGGTGGTGGGAACGGGAGAGAGACATGGGCCATGAGCGGGGGTAGGGGGGACGGGAGAGAGACACGGGGCATGAGCGGGGGTGGGGGGGCAACAAGAGAGAGACACAGGGCATGAGCAGGGGGTGAGGGGTACAAGAGAGAGACACTGGCCATGAGCGGGGGGTGGGGGGCAACAGGAGAGAGACACGGGGCATGAGCGGGGGGTGCGGGGTACAGGAGGGAGACACGGGGCATGAGGGGATGTGGGGGGCAACAGGAGAGAGACGCATGGCATGTGCTGGGGGTGGGGGGAACAGGAGGGAGACACGGGGCATGAGTGGGGCATGGAGGGGAACAGGAGAGAGACAAGGAGCATGAGCGGGGGTGGGGGGCAACAGGAGAGAGACACGGGCCATGAGCGGGGGGATGGGGGAGAACGGGAGAGAGACACGGGCATGAGCGGGGGTGGGGGGTACAGGTGGGAGACATGGGGCATGAGCAGGGGGTGGGGGAATGGGAGAGAGAGACGGGGCATGAGAGGAGGGTGGGGGGAATGGGAGGGAGACACAGGGCTTGAGCGGGGGGTGGGGGGCAAAAGGAGAGATACACAGGGCATGAGCGGGGGTGGGGGGCAACAGGAGAGAGACACAGGGCATGAGTGGGGCGTAGAGGGGAACAGGAGAGAGACACGGAGCATGAGTGGGGGTGGGGGCAACAGGAGAGAAACACGGGGCATGACTGGGGGTGGGGGGAACGGGAGAGAGAAACGGGGCATGAGCGGGGGTGGGAGGGAACGGGAGAGAGACACGGGGCATGAGCCGGGGGTGGGGGGCAACAAGAGAGAGGCACGAGGCATGAGCGGGGGTGGGGGCAACAGGAGAGAGACACGGGGCTGAGCGGGGTGTGGGGGGAACAGGAGGGAGACACGGGGCATGAGCGAGGGGGTGGGGGGAACGGGAGAGAGACACAGGCATGAGCTGGGGTGGGGGGTACAGGAGGGAGACACAGGGCATGAGCGGGGGGTGGGGGAATGGGAGAGAGAGATGGGGCATGAGCGGGGGTGGGGGGCAACAGGAGGGAGACACAGGGCATGAGCGGGGGGTGGGGGGCAACAGGAGAGAGACACGGGCATAGAAGGGGGTGGGGGGTACAGAAGGGAGGCACAGGGCATGAGCGGGGGTGGGGGGCAACAGGAGAGACACAGGGCATGAGCGGGGGGTAGGGGCAACAGGAGAGAGACACTGCGCATGAGCGGGGGGTGGAGGGGAACAGGAGGGAGACACGGGACATGAGTGGGGGGTGGTGGGAACGGGAGAGAGACATGGGCCATGAGCGGGGGTAGGGGGGACGGGAGCGAGACACGGGGCATGAGCGGGGGTGGGGGGGCAACAAGAGAGAGACACAGGGCATGAGCAGGGGGTGAGGGGTACAAGAGAGAGACACTGGCCATGAGCGGGGGGTGGGGGGCAACAGGAGAGAGACACGGGGCATGAGCGGGGGGTGCAGGGTACAGGAGGGAGACACGGGGCATGAGGGGATGTGGGGGGCAACAGGAGAGAGACGCATGGCATGTGCTGGGGTGGGGGGAACAGGAGGGAGACACGGGGCATGAGTGGGGCATGGAGGGGAACAGGAGAGAGACAAGGAGCATGAGCGGGGGTGGGGGGCAACAGGAGAGAGACACGGGCCATGAGCGGGGGGATGGGGGAGAACGGGAGAGAGACACGGGCATGAGCGGGGGTGGGGGGTACAGGTGGGAGACATGGGGCATGAGCAGGGGGTGGGGGAATGGGAGAGAGAGACGGGGCATGAGAGGAGGGTGGGGGGAATGGGAGGGAGACACAGGGCTTGAGCGGGGGGTGGGGGGCAAAAGGAGAGATACACAGGGCATGAGCGGGGGTGGGGGGCAACAGGAGAGAGACACAGGGCATGAGTGCAGGGTGGGGGGCAACAGGAGAGAGACACGGGGCATTAGAAGGTGGTGGGGGTAAAGGAGGGAGACATGGGGCATGAGCGGGGCGTTGGGGGGCAACAGGAGAGAGACACGGGCCATGAGCGGGGGGATGGGGGAGAACGGGAGAGAGACACGGGCATGAGCGGGGGTGGGGGGTACAGGAGGGAGACATGGGGCATGAGCGGGGGGCGGGGGGAATGGGAGAGAAAGAGGGGGCATGAGCAGAGGGTGGGGGGAATGGGAGGGAGACACAGGGCATGAGCGGGGGTGGGGGGCAGCAGGAGAGAGACACAGGGCATGAGTGCAGCATGGGGGGCAACAGGAGAGAGACACGGGACATTAGAAGGTGGTGGGGGAAAAGGAGGGAGACACGGGGCATGAGCGGGGCGTTGGGGGGCAACAGGAGAGAGACACGGGACATGAGCGGGGGGTGGGGGGCAATTGGAGTGAGACACAGGGCATGAGCAGTGGGTGAGCTGTACAGGAGAGACACACAGGACATGAGAGTGGGGTGGGGGAACAGGAGAGAGACACTGGCCATGAGCGGGGGGTGGGGGCAACAGGAGGGAGACACTGGCAATGAGCAGGGGGTGGGGGGCAACAGGAGAGAGACACAAGGCATGAGCGGGGGGTGGGGGGCACAGGAGGGAGACACGGGGCATGAGCGGGGTGGGGGGCAACAGGAGAGAGACACAGGGCATGAGTGGGGGGTGGGGGGAACAGGAGGGAGACACGAGGCATGAGTGGGTGTGGAGGGGAACCGGAGAGAGACAAGGAGCATGAGCGGGGGTGGGGGGTAACAGGAGAGAGACACGGGGCATGAGCAGGGGTGGGGGGCAACAGGAGAGAGACACAGGGCATGAGCGGGGGTGGGGGGCAACAGGAGAGAGACACAGGGCATGAGTGCAGGGTGGGGGGCAACAGGAGAGAGACACGGGGCATTAGAAGCCGGTGGAGGTACAGGAGGGAGACACGGGGCATGAGCGGGGCGTTGGGGGGAACAGGAGAGAGACACGGGACATGAGCGGGGGGTGGGGGGCAATAGGAGTGAGACACAGGGCATGAGCAGGGGGTGAGGGGTACAGGAGAGAGACACAGGACATGAGAGTGGGGTGGGGGGAACAGGAGAGACACACTGGCCATGAGCGGGGGGTGGGGGCAACAGGAGGGAGACACTGGCCATGAGCAGGGGGTGGGGGGCAACAGGAGAGAGACACAGGGCATGAGCGGGGGGTGGTGGGTACAGGAGGGAGACACGGGGCATGAGCGGGGGGTGGGGGGCAACAGGAGAGAGACACAGGGCATGAGCGGGGGGTGGGGGCAACAGGAGAGAGACACGGGGCATGAGCGGGGGGTGGGGGGAACAGGAGGGAGACACGGGACATGAGTGGGGGGTGGGGGGAACGGGAGAGAGACATGGGCCATGAGCGGGGGGCGGGGGGGACGGGAGAGAGACACGGGGCATGAGCAGGGGTGGGGGGCAACAAGAGAGAGACACAGGGCATGAGCAGGGGGTGGGGGTTACAGGAGAGAGACACTGGCCATGAGCGGGGGGTGGGGGGCAACAGGAGAGAGACACGGGGCATGAGCAGGGGGTGGGGGGTACAGGAGGGAGACACGGGGCATGAGGGGGTGGGGGGCAACAGGAGAGAGATGCAGGGCATGAGTGGGGGGTGGGGGGAACAGGAGGGAGACACGGGCATGTGTAGGGCGTGGAGGGGAACAGGAGAGAGACAAGGAGCATGAGCGGGGGTGGGGGGCAACAGGAGAGAGACACGGGCCATGAGCAGGGGGATGGGGAGAACGGGAGAGAGACACGGGCATGAGCGGGGGTGGGGGGTACAGGAGGGAGACATGGGGCATGAGTGGGGGGTGGGGGGAATGGGAGAGAGACGGGGCATGAGCAGAGGGTGAGGGGAATGGGAGGGAGACACAGGGCATGAGCGGGGGGTGGGGGGCAACAGGAGAGATACACAGGGCATGAGCGGGAGTGGGGGGCAACAGGAGAGAGACACAGGGCATGAGTGCAGGGTGGGGGGCAACAGGAGAGAGACACGGGGCATTAGAAGGTGGTGGGGGTAAAGGAGGGAGACACGGGGCATGAGCGGGGCATTGGGGGGCAACAGGAGAGAGACACGGGACATGAGCGGGGGGTGGGGGCAATAGGAGTGAGACACAGGGCATGAGCAGGGGGTGAGGGGTACAGGAGAGAGACACAGGACATGAGAGTGGGGTGGGGGGAACAGGAGAGTGACACTGGCCATGAGCGGGGGGTGGGGGCAACAGGAGGGAGACACTGGCCATGAGCAGTGGGTGGGGGGCAACAGGAGAGAGACACAGGGCATGAGCGGGGGGTGGGGGGTACAGGAGGAAGACACGGGGCATGATCGGGGGGTGGGGGGCAACAGGAGAGAGACACAGGGCATGAGTGGGGGGTGGGGGGAACAGGAGGGAGACACGGGGCATGAGTGGGGCGTAGAGGGGAACTGGAGAGAGACAAGGAGCATGAGCGGGGGTGGTGGGCAACAGGAGAGAAAACGGGGCATGACCGGGGGGTGGGGGGTACAGGAGGAAGACTCGGGGTATGGGCGGGGGATGGGGGGAACAGGAGAGAGACACGGGGCATGAGCGGGGGGTGGGGGGAACGGGAGAGAGAAACGGGGCATGAGCGGGGGTAGGAGGGAACGGGAGAGAGAAACGGGGCATGAGCGGGGGTGGGAGGGAACGGGAGAGAGACACGGGGCATGAGCCGGGGGTGGGGGGCAACAAGAGAGAGACACGAGGCATGAGCGGGGGGTGGGGGCAACAGGAGAGAGACACGGGGCTGAGCGGGGTGTGGGGGGAACAGGAGGGAGACACGGGGCATGAGCGAGGGGGTGGGGGGAACGGGAGAGAGACACAGGCATGAGCTGGGGTGGGGGGTACAGGAGGGAGACATGGGGCATGAGCGGGGGGTGGAGGAATGGGAGAGAGAGATGGGGCATGAGCAGGGGGTGGGGGGAATGGGAGGGAGACACAGGCCATGACGGGGGTGGGGGCAACAGGAGAGAGACATGGGGCAGGAGCGGGGGTGGGGGGCAACAGGAGAGAGACACAGGGCATGAGCGGGGGGTGGGGGGCAACAGGAGAGAGACACGGGCATAGAAGGGGGTGGGGGGTACAGTAGGGAGACACAGGGCATGAGCGGGGCGTGGGGGGCAACAGGAGAGAGACACAGGGCATGAGCGGGAGTTGGGGGCAACAGGAGAGAGACACTGGGCATGAGCGGGGGGTACTGGAGGGAGATACTGGCCATGAGCGGGGGGCAACAGGAGAGAGACACGGGGCATGAGCGGGGGTGGGGGGCAAGAGACACAGGGCATGAGCGGGGGGGTGGGGGCAACAGGAGAGAGACACGGGGCATGAGCGGGGGGTGGGGGGGAACAGGAGGGAGACACGGGACATGAGTGGGGGGTGGGGGGAACGGGAGAGAGACATGGGCCATGAGTGGGGGGCGAGGGGGACGGGAGAGAGACACGGGGCATGAGCGGGGGTGGGGGGGCAACAAGAGAGAGACACAGGGCATGAGCAAGGGGTGAGGGGTACAGGAGAGAGACACTGGCCATGAGCAGGGGGTGGCGGGCAACAGGAGAGAGACACGGGGCATGAGCGGGGGGTGGGGGGTACAGGAGGGAGACACGGGGCATGAGGGGGGGTGGGGGCAACAGGAGAGAGACGCAGGGCATGTGTGGGGGGTGGGGGGAACAGGAGGGAGACACGGGGCATGAGTGGGGCATGGAGGGGAACAGGAGAGAGACAAGCAGATGGAGCGGGGGTGGGGGGCAACAGGAGAGAGACACGGGCCATGAGCGGGGGGGATGGGGGAGAATGGGAGAGAGACACGGGCATGAGCGGGGGTGGGGGGTACAGGTGGGAGACATGGGGCATGAGCAGGGGGTGGGGGGAATGGGAGAAAGAGACGGGGCATGAGCAGACGGTGGGGGGAATGGGAGGGAGACACAGGGCATGAGCGGGGGGTGGGGGGCAACAGGAGAGATACACAGGGCATGAGCGGGGGTGGGGGGCAACAGGAGAGAGACACAGGGCATGAGTGCAGGGTGGGGGGCAACAGGAGAGAGACACAGGGCATTAGAAGGTGGTGGGGGTAAAGGAGGGAGACACGGGGCATGAGCGGGGCGTTGGGGGGCAACAGGAGAGAGACACGGGCCATGAGCGGGGGGATGGGGGAGAACGGGAGAGAGACATGGGCATGAGCGGGGGTGGGGGGTACAGGAGGGAGACATGGGGCATGAGCGGGGGGTGGGGGGAATGGGAGAGAGAGACGGGGCATGAGCAGAGGGTGGGGGGAATGGGAGGGAGACACAGGGCATGAGCGGGGGTGGGGGCAACAGGAGAGATACACAGGGCATGAGCGGGGGTGGGGGGCAACAGGAGAGAGACACAGGGCATGAGTGCAGGGTGGGGGGCAACAGGAGAGAGACACGGGGCATCAGAAGGTGGTGGGGGTAAAGGAGGGAGACACGGGGCATGAGCGGGGCATCGGGGGGCAACAGGAGAGAGACACGGGACATGAGCGGGGGTGGGGGGCAATAGGAGTGAGACACAGGGCATGAGCAGGGGGTGAGGTGTACAGGAGAGAGACACAGGACATGAGAGTGGGGTGGGGGCAACAGGAGGGAGACACTGGCCATGAGCGGGGGGTGGGGGCAACAGGGAGACACTGGCCATGAGCAGGGGGTGGGGGGCAACAGGAGAGAGACACAGGGCATGAGCGGGGGTGGGGGGCACAGGAGGGAGACACGGGGCATGAGCGGGGGTGGGGGGCAACAGGAGAGAGACACAGGGCATGAGTGGTGGGTGGGGGGAACAGGAGGGAGACACGAGGCATGAGTGGTTGTGGAGGGGAACCGGAGAGAGACAAGGAGCATGAGCGGGGGTGGGGGGTAACAGGAGAGAGACACGGGCCATGAGCGGGGGGATGGGGGAGAACGGGAGAGCGACACGGGCATGAGCGGGGGTGGGGGGTACAGGAGGGAGACATGGGGCATGAGCGGGGGGTGGGGGGAATGGGAGAGAGAGATGGGGCATGAGCAGAGGGTGGGGAGGAATGGGAGGGAGACACAGGGCATGAGCGGGGGTGGGGGGCAACAGGAGAGACACAGGGCATGAGTGGGGGTGGGGGGCAACAGGAGAGAGACACAGGGCATGAGTGCAGGGTGGGGGGCAACAGGAGAGAGACACGGGGCATTAGAAGGCGGTGGGGGGTACAGGAGGGAGACACGGGGCATGAGCAGGGCGTTGGGGGCAACAGGAGAGAGACACGGGACATGAGCGGGGGGTGGGGGGCAATAGGAGTGAGACACAGGGCATGAGCAGGGGGTGAGGGGTACAGGAGAGAGACACAGGACATGAGAGTGGGGTGGGGGGAACAGGAGAGAGACACTGGCCATGAGCGGGGGGTGGGGGCAACAGGAGGGAGACACTGGCCATGAGCAGGGGTGGGGGGCAACACGAGAGAGACACAGGGCATGAGCGGGGGGTGGGGGTACAGGAGGGAGACACGGGGCATGAGCGGAGGGTGGGGGGCAACAGGAGAGAGACACAGGGCATGAGTGGGGGGTGGGGGGAACAGGAGGGAGACACGGGGCATGAGTGGGGCGTAGAGGGGAACCGGAGAGAGACAAGGAGCATGAGCGGGGGTGGGGGGCAACAGGAGAGAGACACGGGCCATGAGCGGGGGGACGGGGGAGAACGGGAGAGAGACATGGGCATGAGCGGGGGAGTGGGGTACAGGAGGGAGACATGGGGCATGAGCGGGAGGTGGGGGGAATGGGAGAGAGAGACGGGGCATGAGCAGAGGGTGGGGGGGAATGGGAGGGAGACACAGGGCATGATCGGGGGTGGGGGCAACAGGAGAGAGACACAGGGCATGAGCGGGGGTGGGGGGCAACAGGAGAGAGACACAGGGCATGAGTGCAGGGTGGGGGCAACAGGAGAGAGACACGGGGCATTAGAAGGGGGTGGGGGGTACAGGAGGGAGACACAGGCATGAGCGGGGCGTTGGGGGCAACAGGAGAGAGACACGGGACATGAGCGGGGGGTGGGGGGCAATAGGAGAGAGACACAGGGCATGAGCGGGGGTTGAGGGGTACAGGAGAGAGACACAGGACATGAGAGTGGGGTGGGGGGAACAGGAGAGAGACACTGGCCATGAGCGGGGGGTGGGGGCAACAGGAGGGAGACACTGGCCATGAGCAGGGGGTGGGGGGCAACAGGAGAGAGACACAGGGCATGAGCGGGGGTGGGGGACAACAGGAGAGAGACACGGGGCATGAGCGGGGGGTGGGGGTTACAGGAGGGAGACACGGGGCATGAGTGGGGGTACTGGAGGGAGACACTGGCCATGAGCGGGGGTTGGGGGGCAACAGGAGAGAGACACGGGGCATGAGCAGGGGGTGGGGGGCAACAGGAGAGAGACACGGGGCATGAGCGGATGGGTGGGGGCAACAGGAGAAAGACACGGGGCATGAGCGGGGGGTGGGGGGGAACAGGAGGGAGACACGGGACATGAGCAGGGGGTGGGGGGAACAGGAGAGAGACATGGGCCATGAGCGGGGGGTGGGGGGGATGGGAGAGAGACACGGGGCATGAGCGGGGGTGGGGGGGCAACAAGAGAGAGACACAGGGCATGAGCAGGGGGTGAGGGGTACAGGAGAGAGGCACGAGGCATGAGAGGGGGGTGGGGGGAACTGGAGAGAGACACTGGCCATGAGCAGGGGTGGGGGGCAACAGGAGGGAGACACTGGCCAGGAGTGGGGGGTGGGGGGCAACAGGAGAGAGACACGGGGCATGAGCGGGGGGTGGGGGGCAACAGGAGAGAGACACGGGGCATGAGCGGGGGGTGGGGGGTACAGGAGGGAGACAGGGGGCATGAACAGGGGGTGGGGGGTACAGGAGGGAGACACAGGACATGAGCGGGGGGTGGTGGGAACAGGAGGGAGACACAGGGCATGAGCGTGGGCAACAGGAGAGAGACACAGGGCATGAGCGGGTGGGTGGGGGGCAACAGGAGAGAGACACAGGGCATGAACTGGGGAGTGGGGGGTACAGGAGGGAGACACGGGGCATGAGCGGGGGGGTGGGGGTACAGGAGGGAGACACAGGGCATGAGCCATGGGGGGAACAGGAGGGAGACACAGGACATGAGCGGGGGTTGGTGGGAACCGGGGGGAGACACGGGGCATGAGCGGAGGGTGGGGGGTACAGGAGGGAGACACGGGGCATGAGCGGTGGGGGAAACAGGAGGGAGACACGGGACATGAGCGGGGGTGGTGGGAACCGGGGGGAGACACGGGGCATGAGCGGAGGGTGGGGGGGAACCAGAATGAAAACACGAGGCATCAGCGGGGGGTGGTGGGGAAAGGGAGGGAGACACGGGGCATGAGAGTGGGTGGGGGCAACAGGAGAGAGACACAGGGCATGAGTGGGGGGTGGGGGGTACAGGAGGGAGACACGGGGCATGAGCGGGGCGTGGGGGACAACAGGAGAGAGACACGGGGCATTAGTGGGGGGTGGGGGGAACAGGAAGGAGACACGGAGCATGAGCAGGGGGTGGGGGGAATGGGAGAGAGACATGGGGCATGAGCGGGGGGTGGGGGCAACAAGAGAGAGACACGGGGCATGAGCAGGCGGTGGGGGCAACAGGAGAGACACGGGGCATGAGCGGGTGGTGGGGGATACAGGAGGGAGACGCGGGGCATGAGCGGGGAGTGGGGGGCAACACGAGAGAGACACGGGACATGAGCGGGGGGTGGGGGGCAACATGAGAGAGACACGGAGCATGAGCGGGGGTGAGGGGTACAGGAGAGAGACGCGGGCCATGAGGAGGGGGTGGAGGGCAACAGGAGAGAGACAGGGTGCATGAGCAGGGGTGGCGGGTACAGGAGGGAGACACTGGCCATGAGCTGGGGGGTGGGGGACAACAGGAGAGAGACACGGGGCATGAACGGGGGTGGGGTAACAGGAGAGAGACACAGGGCATGAGCGGAGGGTGGGGGCAACAGGAGAGAGACACAGGGCATGAGCGGGGGTGGGGGGCAACAGGAGAGAGACACAGGGCATGAGCGGGGGGTGGGGGGCAACAGGAGAGAGACACGGGGCATGAGCGCGGGGTGGGGGGCAACAGGAGAGAGACACAGGGCATGAGCGGGGGTGGGGGGTACAGGAGGAAGAAACGGGGCATGAGCGGGGGTTGGGGGGAAGGGGAGAGAGACACGGGGCATGAGCAGTGGGTGGGGGAACAGGAGAGAGACACAGGGCATGAGCGGGGGGTGGGGGGAACAGGAGGGAGACACGGGGCATGAGTGGGGGTGGGGGAACGGGAGAGAGACACGGGGCATGAGTGGGGGGTGGGGGGCAACAGGAGAGAGACACAGGACATTAGAAGGGGTGGGGGTAGAGGGGGAGACACGGGGCATGAGCGGGGGTGGGGGGGCAACAGGAGAGAGACACGGGACATGAGCGGGGGGTGGGGGGCAACAGGAGAGAGACACAGGGCATGAGTTGGGGGTGGGGGGAACAGGAATGAAAACACGAGGCATGAGCGGGGGTGGGGAGTAAAGGAGGGAGACACGGGGCATGAGCAGGGGGTGAGGGGCAACAGGAGAGAGACACAGGGCATGAGTGGGGGGTGGGGGGAATAGGAGGGAGACACAGGGCATGAGTGGGGGGTGGGGGGAACAGGAGAGAGACACGGAGCATGAGTGGGGGGTGGGGGGCAACAGGAGAGAGACACAGGGCATGAGCGGGGGGTGGGGGATACAGGAGGACGACACGGGGCATGGGCGGGGGTACAGAAGGAAGACACGGGGCATGAGCGGGGGTTGGGGGGGAACAGGAGAGAGACACGGGGCATGAGCGGGGGGTGGGGGGAATGGGAGAGAGACACTGGCCGTGAGTGGGGAGTGGGGGGGAACAGGAGAGAGACATGGGGCATGAGCGGGGGGTGGGGGGTACAGGAGAGAGACACAGGGCATGAGTGGGGGGTGGGGAGAACAGGCGGGAGACACGGGGCATGAGCGGGGGGTGGGGGAACGGGAGAGAGACACGGGCCATGAGCGGAGGGTGGGGAGAACGGGAGAGAGACATGGGGCATGAGCGGGGGTGGGGGCAACAAGAGAGAGACATGGGGCATGAGCGGGCGGTGGGGGCAACAGGAGAGACACGGGGCATGAGCGGGTGGTGGGGGAACAGGAGGGAGACACGGGGCATTAGCGGGGGGTGGGGGGTACAGGAGGGAGACACAGGGCACGAGCAGGGGGTGGGGGGCAACAGGAGAGAGACATGGGACATGAGCGGGGGTGGGGGGCAACAGGAGAGAGACACTGGGCATGACCGGGGGTGGGGGGTACAGGAGGAAGACACGTGGTATGGGCGGGGGATGGGGGGAACAGGAGAGTGACACGGGGCATGAGCGAGGGGGTGGGGGGTGGTGGGGGGAACAGGAGGGAGACACGGGGCATTAGCAGGGGGTGGGGGTACAGGAGGGAGACACAGGGCATGAGCAGGGGGTGGGGGGCAACAGGAGAGAGACACGGGACATGGGCGGGGGTGGGGGGCAACAGGAGAGAGACACGTGGTATGGGCGGGGGATGGGGGGAACAGGAGAGAGACACGGGGCATGAGCGGGGGGTGGGGAGAACGGGAGAGAGACACAGGCATGAGCGGGGTGGGGGGTACAGGAGAGAGACATGGGGCATGAGCAGGGGGTGGGGGGAATGGGAGAGAGACACTGGGCATGAGAGGGGGTGGGGGAACAGGAGAGGGACACTGGCCATGAACGGGGGGGTGGAGGGGTACAGGAGGGAGACATTGGCCATGAGCAGGCGGTGGGGGGAAACAGCTGAGAGACACGGGGCATGAGCGGGGGGGTGGGGGTACAGGAGGGAGACACGGGGCATGAGCAGGGGGTGGGGGCAACAGGAGAGAGACACGGGCATGAGCGGGGGTGGGGTCAACAGGAGAGAGACACGGGACATGAGCGGGGGGTGGTGGGAACAGGAAGGAGACACGGGGCATGAGCGGGAGGTGGGGGGAACAGGAATGAAAACACGAGGAATCAGCGGGGGGGTGGGGAAAGAGAGGGAGACACGGGGCATGAGCGGGGGGTGGGAGGGAACAAGCGGGAGACACGGGGTATGAGCGTGGGTGGGGGGAACAAGAGGGAGACACGGGCCATGAGCGGGCGGTGGGGGGAACAGGAGAGAGACACTGGCCATGAGCGGGGAGTGGGGGCAACAGGAGAGAGACATGGGGCATGAGCGGAGGGTGGGGGGCAACAGGAGACAGACACGGGGCATGAGCGGGGGGTGGGGGGTACAGGAGGGAGACACGGGGCAGGGGGTGGTGGTACAGGAGGGATACACTGGCCATGAGTGGGGGGTGGGGGGGCAACAGGAGAGAGACATGGGGCATAAGCGGGGGTGGAGGGCAACAGGAGAGAGACACGGGGCATGAGCGGGAGATGGGGTGAATAGGAGAGAGACACTGGCCATGGGCGGGGGGTGGTGGGGAAAGGGAGGGAGACACGGGGCATGAGCCGGGGGGTGGGGGGGAACGGGAAAGAGACACGGGGCATGAGCGGGGGTGGGAGAATCGGAGGGAGACACGGGGCATGAGCCGGGGGTGGGAGGGGAACGGGAAAGAGACATGGGGCATGAGCAGGGGGTGGGGGGTACAGGATGGAGACACTGGGCATGAGCAGGGGGTGGAGGGAACGGGAGAGAGACACGGGGCATGAGTGGGGTGTGGGGGGAACGGGAGAGAGACACGGGCCATGAGCGGAGGGTGGGGGGAACGGGAGAGAAACACGGGCCATGAGCGGGGGTGTTGGGAATGGGAGGGAGACACGGGCCATGAGCGGGGCGTGGGAGGAACGGGTGGCAGACACGCAAGGCTGATGGTATCTGACTGTGCAGGCAGCAGATCCCGCTCCTCGGCCCTCCGCAGGCCACCGTGGACGGGTTGTATGCAGGCTCTCTCTTGACGAAGCCTCTCGATGCAAACAATAAACAAAGATGGCGGGCGTCTCTGAAAATACGACGCACTGCACACTTCACCGCAGCCAATGGGAAAGCACGTAACATGTCCGCGGACATCACGCAAGCTGCTTGCCCAATCCCTGTCCTGTCCGCGGAGCGAACAGGGAAGTGTGACCGTGAAGCGGACACAGAAATCACTGATTTTTTTCACTTACATTTTTGTCATTTTAAAAAAAACTACTGGACGGATTTACACCAAATTGTAAAAAGTATGCTTTCGGGACCAAGCCGCTGCTCCTGCCGCACATTTGGTGTAAATCCGTCCAGCGGTTTGGGCTCTAGGCGTGAGCAAAGTTTTTTTCCATTATGTCTTTGGGAAAAAAAGAAGTTTTGGGACCCCCCCCTTATAACTTTGCCCCCCCTGGACCAAACCTCACCAAACTTTGCAAAAAAATTCAGAGTGGGCCATTTTTGCAAAGTTTGGTGAGGATTCGTCCAGGGGGAGCGAAGTTATAAGCCGCCCAAAAAGTGCTCTTCCTATGGAAACAGCAACTTAACCATAACTACATGGCCACTACCGTTTGTGATGTCATCTTTGATGTCCTGGGTCTTAGTCTTAGGAGTGCACGGTGGTGGCGCGAGATATGGTTGCTTAGCTTACCATAACTGGCGAATTTGAAGGCTTTTTCGGTTTTACTTGTAACCATAACGTCCCTTTAACAACATTTTTTCATAGAATTTCATAGGTTTTTATTAGTGCAACTTAACCATAACGTCACTTTAACAAAGTTTTTTTTTATTGAATTTGATATGGTTAAGTTGGTCTAATAAAAAACTAACGTCCCATTAACAAAGTTTTTTTAGTGAATTTCAAAAGCTTTTTATTAGTCCAACTTAACCATAAAGTCCCCTTAACAACGTTTTTTCATTGAATTTCATAGCTTTTTATGAGTGCAAATTAACCGTAACGCCCCTTTAACAAAGTTTTTTCATTGATTTTCATGGGTTTTTACCAGTGCATGCTATTTTCCTACAACTTACTAATATCATACTTACCCAATATAGCAATATTTGTGTCGAACTTACAAAGTGTCACCTTAAAACCCTGCCATTTCCCACCTTCTAGAATCATTTTTAACACTTTTATACACTTTTTGCAACTATTTGAACTAGTTTTGCATCTGTGGACGTCTACGAACATCTGACTTCATTGCGGACCTTTCGGACAGTGGCAGATGACCATACGCCGGCGCGTGGCATGATGACGTGTCCGAGGGACTGGAACGGTGGATACCGGCCCGGGAGCCCAGTTTTTGAGCCCAAGCGAAGCGAGGGTGGATAACGAGATCTCTGGACCATTATACCCACATTCCAACCCCTGTAATGGGGTATGAAGGCCATTAGCACCCTAGGTTCCTAAACCGGGAACCCGGGGTACTGAAAAAAAAGATTTTTCTTCCATACAGAGCCCCTCTTCTTTTTCCCTTCTGCAGGCTGCCATGGAAAGCGAAGACCATATGGCCATATTACCACAAACACATTTTTCCTTCATTTCAAATGTATGCTAATTTCTAATAACGTTACCATCAAAGTCATTCCCAGGTGCACATGGCCACTTTAATCCTATGTGTTGTCCCTTGCGGTCATGGGCAGTAGCCACATTTTCTGCATCATGACCTTATACCATGACCCCGACATTCTGCCCACTGCCCATTGCTACAGCCTACCCCTCAGTCACCAAAGCTATATTGCTAAGAAAACACTTCTACATTTGCAAAAGCATGCTTTTCGATCCTTGCCAATGAGCCTAACACAAATTTGCTGGAAAGCCACCCAAGTTTTATTTTTTCATAACTGTGAAATGAATGCACATACAACCGTCATAGAAGCTGTGCACAAAATCTCAACAAACTTTGTGAAATCATTCGAAAGCAAGGCACAAATATTCTACTCATCATCATCACCCCTGACCCCCCCAAACATTGTTTCATAAATTTCACAAGTGCAATGTTAAGAAAATATAATTTTGCCGCAAGGGTTGGACCATGTATTTTTATACATACTTTGATCTATCTGAAACATTTCCAAATCAGCTTACCTCACGTCGCCTCTTTTGGAAAGATACGAAATCTGGCAGCAGGGCGCGTCCATCTTGTGCTATTCTCATCCATTGCTGCATCTGCCTAAGGTAAACTGCTGTGACGTTACTAAATCATATGCTCCGCCCCTGACCCTCACATAACCAACCCTAGTGATATTCAACACCTTTCTCAGTGACGTTCCTCTTCAGTGTAGGCAAATGCGCCCATATTCACCTACGTGACGTGACGCTGAACTCGAAAAGCAATACAAATCGAGTAACAACATACCTTGTCAGAATTGGAATTATTAAACCGGTCTTTAAAAGAAATCAATAAGACTGTACAATTTGTAAATTACTTTTATTTCACAATGAAGTCTCCGAGAACATCCGACTATTCTCATATGCAATCAAATTGTAAAATTGTTTCTTCGCTCATGGTCGAAAATGGTAATCGTGATGCAAAAGTTGTTCGTTTTGCATACACAAAGTGTTCGTTTTCAATAGAGCAACCGCTTGGGTCAGACAGTGAATTCCAGGGCATCTGCATCAACTTGGGCCTAGAGTACCATAAAAGATGTTATGTTACTCCTAATCGCTAGTGCAGCGTACGGGCACATGGGTCCTGCGCATTCGTCCCACAAAACAGTCACAGTGAGCCAGCCGTTGACGACGAGGTGCACCTGGCGAATGAAAAATCCATCAGTTGGCATCTGGAATCCATGGCAATCACAGTAAGGCAGGATGTAGCTATTTTGAAAACATAACAGAAAATAAGTATCAATACCTGACCTTTATAACATTATATGTATTGATTTCTTAATTCGGCATATAGTTTAAAGTAACGATTAGCCTACACATCAAACAATCTCAGAAAAGACTAAAAGAACATGGAAACTGATACAAAATTGGATATGGTCATACATGATATTTTAAAGAAATATTAGCGTTCAACCTGGGTAAATGTAGTGATAGTCTACATACACCTACATTCTGCACTCCCCATAGCTACATAAAAAAACAACCACACATAAAGATAGTATGTGAGTTACATTGCCAAAATACATTTTCAGCTAATAATAAGTTAATGCTTGTGCCGGTGTACAGTCGTCAATAGCAAACTTACATGAAATTCACTGTCTCCATTCTTTTCGCGTAACTCAGACCGTGAAGCTCAATGTGCTCGGACCAAACATTCTTTCTGAACTGATTTTACATGTTCCTTACACACTTTTGGAATGCATAACCTTATCAAATGTTCATTTATACAAACCTCCTCTCACTGCATTCTCACAAAATATTCCCTTTCTTTCAAGGTAAAAAAAAAAGTGACCCTTATAGTTTCTGGGAGCGAATATACAATTAAGAAATGGGGTGGGCACTGCTTTGTTTCTACTTATTCACTTTTCTGAAGTCAATTGCGGGGGCTCACCCTTGAGCCTAGGCACTAGGCTCTGAAACAATATCCATACAATAGGGTTGAACAACTTCCAACCCTGGGTGAGCTCACTCTCACTCCCCTCAGCGGGTTTCAATTCATTCTCATTAGTAATTTGTATTTCTTCATTAAGTAATCCACCATTTCTGTTGTAATATTTCCAATATTAGCACAACTTTATTTGAGACTAAGATTGATTTATTCAAATTGGTGAGAAAATTAAAATTAAAAGTGTTTTTTGATGAACTCGATACATCACAACTTAAAGAACAAGACCCAGAGGAACTACAAGAGTTTAGAAAGAAAAGTAATTTTATGCCACCCATAAATGTACCATCCATCGATATTTTTCATCGACAAGTACTCAAAGATCTTAAGAAAGTGTCATTCAAACGGAAGGGATATGGAAATTTGAAACCAAATGAGTTTAAGTTATTGAAAGATTTATATGGAGATAACAAGATAACTATACGCCCAGCGGATAAAGGAGGAGCACTTGTAATAATGAACAGTCAAGATTATCATGACGAATGCATGAATCAGCTCAGAAACACGGATGTATATTCTGAGCTAGATAATGACCCAACTATTGAGATAATGAAGAACTTAGAAGAACTTCTGGGGAAAGCAGAGGAATTAGAATGGATAAGTGCCAAAACACGATCTTTTCTCACAAATAAATATCCAAGAATACCGAACTTCTACACGCTACCTAAAATACATAAAAGTTTCACAAAACCACCAGGCAGACCGATAGTTTCTGGAGTAGACAGTGTACTACAGCCATTGGGCCAATACATTGACCAGTTTTTGCAACCATTGATACAAAAGACAGATACCTACATTAAAGACACTAATCATTTTTTGGAAATATTGGAGAAAAATGTATTTACAGAAACCTCAATTATGTTTACAATTGACGTGAAGAGCCTTTACACTTCTATTCCACATAACCTGGGTCTAGAAGCAATAGAATGGTTACTTCTCCAAGAAGGTGATTTGAAAGCAATGAAGGAATTTATTTTGGTATTATTACAGTTCATATCTGAAAATTCATATTTTCAATATAGAAATAAATTTTTCATTCAGAAATCTGGGACAGCAATGGGGGCCTCAATGGCTCCCACATATGCAAATACTTTCATGCACAAATTCGAAAAGGAATATGTACTTGATCATGCAGTATGGAGAAATTATATAAAAATGTGGGTCAGATTTATAGATGATATCTTTGGAATATGGAATGGCCCAGAGGAATCTTTTAATGATTTTTTCACCTATCTCAACAACATTGATCAACGTATACAATTCACAAAAGAAACCTCAAGAACGCAAATTCACTTCCTAGATGTAGAAATACGTATTCACAACAATAATTTTTTGACCAGCATCTACAGAAAAGAAACAGATCGAAATAACTTACTTCATCGACTAAGTTTTCACCAACCGAGTCTAATTAGAAATTTGCCCTTCAGTCAAATGATGAGAGTAAAAAGGATTGTCAATGATCCAAGAACATGCGCGGTAGAAATTGAGAACATGGGGAGGAGGTTTGAAGCAAGAGGGTATAAACCAGCGGAGATAGAATTTGCTAAAAAACGAGTGATGGAACCTACAGTAAGTGGCACAAGGAGAGAGAAGAAGGAACCAAATATTGTATATGTGTCATGTTACTCAGTACAAAGCAACAAGGTAAAGAGTGTAATCAAGAAGAACTGGAGTACACTGACCAATGACATGCGAGTTGAACATTTGTTCAGGGAATTACCAACTTTTGCGTACAAGAGGAGTGCAAACTTGAGAGACAGATTGGTTAAAACGAGACCTGAAAAGAGAGCATTGGACACATTGAGAAAAGGAACTTATCCCTGCTTGCATTGCAGTAATTGTAATTTTATAACAAAAGGGGATACAGTTGATCACCCTCGTACAGGTGAAAAAATAAAACTTAAGGGATATGCGACATGTGATACCTCGAACATAATATACAGTATTAAATGCCCATGTGGCATCTACTATGTTGGACAATCTAAGAGACCTGGCAAGTTGCGATGGAACGAACATAGATCGTGTATTCGGAATAACAATCCAAATTCGGCAGTAGCCAGACATTGGAACACAATGAAGCACAACATCAGCCAGATGAGGATTCAAGTCTTGGAGGACATTAGACAGAACAACGCACATGAGGATTTGGGAAGAAAATTGAATCAACGAGAATCGTTTTGGATCGACCGGCTTGACTCCCTGAGACCAGGGGGCATTAATGAGGAGTTGAATTTTATGTGTTTTCTATGATGAAAAATATGTGTGTTACATAAGAAAGATTTGTTAAATGCAAAGAAAAATCATGACTGATAAAAATGCTGGAATTTATGTCCTGTGGAATTTAAGGCAGTTTAACACTACTTAATAATGGAGCCAATTGTAATAATGTGTCTAATGTTGGAGTTCACAGTATATCCCGCAGGGGTTAATTTCCCTGTGGGACGTAAGGTAGCTAATCGCTGCCTAACAGTGAACTCAGTGAAATAACAGATAAATATACGAGCTGATATATGTATAATATTTCTGAAGAGTTGAAAAGACACATTCGCGCATGCGCGGAGGAGATTAGTGAAACACATTACGGCATTGCACGCAGCGGCGCGCATGCGCGGGAATGAGTAGTGTTGATAAATGTTAGTACGAGTGGCGAGAGCTGCTTTTGGAATAGCTGTCGCGTACGAAGAGCAGGAGAGTAAAGGTAAGCACAACGGAAGAGGAGGTTAAGTGGGAATACTGAAGGAGGGGGACCACAGATAAGGAAGTAATTATACATATATATAAATATCTGTTTCAGAGGATACGCGCTAGATAAGGATACCGGCAACAGAGGTGAATATATACTCTGGGGACGAAAAGCCAAACAGGTAGAAAAGCGTTAAGTATATCATGATATTATATTGTGAAATGAGGTTTAACAATGATCTATAATGGATGTTTTTTGTATATTTTTTCGATTTGTTGTATTGATGTGAACGCCATGATGGAACACAACTTTAACCGGGTATGTGCATGTATTTACTTTACGATTTCACGTTTGGGTGAATCATTGGGAATGGGTCATGATGTTGTAAATATTATTGATTGATAACAAATAGTGTTGATAGCCCTGATGATGGACGGATGTCCGAAATGCATTGGCAATAATTTTGAAACACTGATTGGTTAGGAATAAATAAACAATTGAAATATTGGAAATATTACAACAGAAATGGTGGATTACTTAATGAAGAAATACAAATTACTAATGAGAATGAATTGAAACCCGCTGAGGGGAGTGAGAGTGAGCTCACCCAGGGTTGGAAGTTGTTCAACCCTATTGTATGGACCTTATAGTTTCTGGCCCATGCGTGGGCCAATTTAGCTCGCAACCAAAAAATCAAAGCTGGTGGCCTTCACTCAGAATCTAAATACATTATCTCTTTGCAACAACATGGCTCAACGCATTCATGAGAACTTGTAGTCGCATACATGTGCAGTGCCGCTGTTTCCATCAAACACTGCAGGTGGCTGCCTCAGATGCCAGACTCTGGAGGGCGCCAGTCTGACTTGATTATTATTTTAAATACATTGTAAAACAGACACATTAGTCCTTCGCCTGTAATTTACGCACATTGTAATAAGGATTTCTTAACTTCTTCTTAAGAAGTTAATTTACATTCTGTATAGAGTTTTTAAAGGGCAAGACCGATCTTAGAGAAGACTGTAGAGAAGAATATATGTGACCGGTCGAGTTTGTCTGTCTGTTTTATGTGATTATGAAAATGATGACGTCATAAGTGGAAAAAACGAATTGGATGTTTTAAATTGAACTTGGTGGTTGTTTTTTAGCAAGATTAAAGTAAAAAGTGTGATTAAAGGGATTGGAGCCTGCCACGATTGGTGCACGCTCATATTATGTTATTTTTCTGAAATGTACTTTTAAATCTGTGATTAAAGCAAGCAAGTGTCAAACAGGTTAATAGTAAAAACAAGTTGAGAATGGAGGATATTACTCCACTTGTGCACCTCTGCAAGCAATTGCAGAAACATACACCTATGTTTAAACAGTACAGTGCGGAATGGGTTAAGGGAACCGCAGAAAAAATGTTTATGCCGTGGCCACAAGGAGGGTCACTGTCGAAGGCAGTACTGCAGCATATGAAAACATATTATCATGCAGCATATATGGGAAAAAAGCTAGACAAGCGACTAGCTAGCTTAGAGCTTTGGAAGATGTACCAAGAGGAGCGAGATGAGCCGCCTCCTGTAGATTGGATACTTAATGTATACAAAGAGGGGGGTGAGGAGCCCTCTGCTCCCCCTGCCCCAGCTGAAATAGAAGACGAAAGTAAGAAAGACGATGGGTTATACCCATTGAGGGAACTTAAGGCGGCGACAGAGTATACCTATCCAGCATATGAGTCGCCTAAGCAAAGCAGTGACGAGGGCCCAGAGAAAAATACTGAGAGAGATGTAATCGTTAAGGTTTCCGAGGAGCAAGAAGAGACGCGATAAAGAGAGAAGTGATCAAACAAGCACATCTCTAGATATAGGAAGAGAAATAAAGAGATGGCAGGGAGAAAGAGATAAGGCTGATTAGTTAGCACTTCTACAGAACAAATGGATGGGTGGCCAGATTTTGCTTAAACTCGATGGTAAAGGCATCGAGGATGTAAGGCAAAGGGAAGATCAAGACGAACAGGACAGAAAGGATAAAGAATGAGAGGAACGATTGAAAGACGAAGGAGCAAAAAGAAAGGATAGACACAGACGAGTACAGTTCTATCAAGAGGAGCAATTGAGAAAACAAGAAAGAGCAGAAGAGCAAAGAAAACGTCATAATAAACAAAGAGCAATTGATTAGTGCAAAAGGCTAGAACAAAACATTATAGAAGAAGAGGAACAGATATTGAGGGATGAGAGAATACAAAGATGAAAAGGATGAGGAAATATGCAGAGCAAATGAGAGAAAGGATATGAAGAAAAAAGAGGAAGACAGGGTAAGGGAGGAAGCAAGAAAGTGTAGAGAGCTTGATGATGATATAGAACAAAAAAGAAGGCAGAGAGCATGCGATCGAGATCGCCTGGAAAAAGAGATAAGATATCCCGAACCAGGAGTAGCATGGGAAGACAGAGGAATTCTTCCCAGAATACGAGTGATTACCAGGCCGGTCTAGAGTAAACCTAGAGGATGAATTTGACTCTAGAGCATTGGAGAAACGATCGATAAAGTCTACCATCAAATGAAAGCCCAGAAGGATTCAAAAGGGAAGGGAAAAAATTATTGACTCGAGAGTACACAGTTGTATGACACAGAGGGAGCCTCATGTAGTATGAGGCAGAAGGAGTTGTCTTTAGATAGACTGACTCTGAACAGAGGTGAAGAGGAGAGAAGTTGCACGAGTTGGGCACAAGAAATGTCAGACGAAGATAGATGCCTTCCGTGGGGAAGAAAGAGGGGGTGTTTGTGGTCGGAGGGATGTTTTTCAATGGATAAGGAAGTCAGATGGTCAGATTTGGATGCACTTATATCTTGATCATCAAAATCATTGACTCAGTTACACCAACCTAAAGGACAACTCCATGGTATGAGGGGGGAGTCGCCACCATATGTGAGCAGATTAAGATCGCCGCCAGGAAGAAGGCGGTGTGGGAATATTGTCCCAGCGGTGGACAGACAAATGATGAGAATGAGTTTGGGGCTTCACATTTTCCCTTGCTAGAGAAAGGGGGGCCAGACCATAGTAAATACCGTGGCCCCAGATGGACAAGGATAATTTAAGGTGTAAACTTTGGAGTTTAACTTCTGGGGCTGGAAAGTGGATACATGAGCTAGAGAAAATGACGGAAGGAGACACATTAGCTAGAGGGGACATTAAGGGTCTCCTGATCGCCATACGTGGTGAGAGAGCTGATGACGTATGGAAGAGGGCAGTATATGCTGGTATTACCACAGTTAACACTGCTCACGATGGAGCACCGTTCAACAACTGTAGGCGGCAGTCTGGAAAGTGCTTAGAGTACTGTATCCGGATATGTGCGATATGGGAGCGATAATGATGAAAAAGGGGGCGTGGCCTGGTGCTCATGGAGTGAGGAGGCAATAGAGCGGAGCTCCGGCCGTGATTTCTACAATAAGATCCTGTGACGGTGCTTAACTGCTGCACACACGATAAACAAAGGCATCCCAGGGAATTAGAAGAGATTCCCAACAAGGTGCTACTGATAGCTGCGAAAATCGGACCACAGAAGAGATTTAAGTCCTCCCGAAAGGACCCCCCTGGAGTCGACCAAAATGGCGGGCGCCACCTGAGGAAGCCGCAGCTGAGGAGGGGGAAGGGCACCCCGGTCGCAGCACTCAACAGAAGGAAGTGGACAAGAAGAACGAGACCATCAGAGGGACCCGGCAACAGCTGAGTTGATGAGTCTGACAAGCGGTCCGCCTGAGGGCAGCAAAGGTGCACAGTGAGGGAAGACCCTCAACCGGAGCTGCAAAGAAAAGCAAAGAGGCACCCTGGGCACGAAGTAAGATAGAGCAGGGAAGATAAAGTGCTTGAGAGCCCCAAGATCAGTGGAGCGGACCCCCTGGAGCAGAGAAGCGGTGAGCTGAAGTCAGAGGAGCAAGGGGAGGCAGTGAAAATATGCAGCGATGAGGACCTGCAGCCGGAGCCGCACAGAAGAGCAACTAGGCACTCCTGGACGCGAAAGAAGACAGAATGCTTGGGGGTCCGGAAGCCAGCTGAGCGGATCCCCAGGAACAAAGAAGCGAAGAGCTGGTGAGAAAGGAGCGAGGAGGAGAGGCAAAATATGCACCGAGTGCAGACCTGCAGCCGGAGCCGCACGGAGGAGCAACGAGGTACGCTTGGGCGCGAAGGAAAGCAGAGCGAGGAAGTCAGAGCGCTTGGGAGTCGAGAAGCCAGCGGAGCGGATCCTCCTGAGCAGAGAAGCGGTGAGTTGGAGAGAGAGGAGGGAGGAGGGGCAGCGAAAGTACGCGGTGAGTGGGGACCAGCAGCTAGAGCATCTGACAGACCAGAAACCTGCAGAGCGGATCCCCCGGAGAAGGGAAGCGGAGAGCTCGAGAAAGGGGAGCGGAGGAGAGAGGGCAAGCCAACCCCGGGTACCAACAGAGTCAAACAGTGGTAGAGGGAGCAACTGGGGGCACAAACAGACCAGACCCAAGGCACCCAGTAACATCAGCACCGGGACCAGCAGCAAAGACCTCCACCCCAAATACAATCACAGAAGGCCCACAACATGACGAGCGAGCAGGCAAGCACAGCCACTGAGAGCACCAATAAATGAATCACAGAAACAAGGCTCCCAAAAAAAAATCCTTGGTCGCAACATAAGGATCAAAACCTCACCGCAACAGGACCCAAATGAGCCTGAGATAATAATCAAGGACCCAAATAAACCAAACAGGCTCTAAGCATATGGGAACACAGCACAGCACCTCAAAACAACAGGCCAAACTACACAAGCTGCTTCAAAGAGAAAACAAGAGTCATAAAGAACTAAGACACAGCCCAACCCCCCAGCCTTGAGCAAACGGGTCACAGTCAAACCGCAGCACGGCGACCAAACACCAAGAGACCGCCCACACTAGGCACAGCAGGAACGACTCGGACCAGAAGGGAAGACTCAGAGTCATTGCAAGCACCAGAGCAGCGGCGCAGCTGTGAGATTTAAACCACAATGCCATCCTCCAGAAACAAAGGGAAGGGAACCATAATCAACTCATTTGATGCCGCCATACCAAATCATGCGCCGAAAAGTGGTGACCCTGTAAACGAACGCCAGAAAGTACTGGAAGAAACCAACAAAGACAGCCAAATACTAGAAGCCATAGCAGCACTCAAAACTTTCATCGACACTAAAATTGAAGAAGTAAAGACGGACATGCAGCTAATGAGGCAAGATCCACGGAGAGGGTAACTAACACAGAAACAGCACTCCAAGAAACGACAGAAAATGCAGCGGACCTTAGGATCAGAGTATTGGAACTAGAAAAGAAAGTGGCAACTCTGGAAGCTAGATCCGAGGACGCAGAAGGACGCGCTAGACGAAGCAACATAAGGATACTGGGGGAGCACGAGGGGGCAGAAGGCCCGAATCCGATGGGCTATGTTGAAACCCTACCGCAGCAAGAAATTGGAGCCAGCCACCTAACACAGGGCTTTGCGGTGGAGAGGGTCCACAGATCGCTACAGAAAAGACACCACCGGGCTCTTACCCTTGACCAATAATCGCAAAGATCCTCAACTTCCAAGACAGGGAGACCATCACCAAATACTACAGGGAAGGGGGAATAATATAGAGAGACAGCTCCAAAATTGCCATATATCCCGACTATACACTGGCTGTACAGAAGGCGAGGAACTCCTTCATACCAATCAAAGCAAGGCTCAGACAACTCAACCTGAAATACATGCTACTGTACCCATCCAGACTGAAAGTGATTCACAAGGGACGTGCTATATTCCTAGAAACACCTGCAGCGGCCACCATGTGGCTAGAGCACAATAACCTGGCGGATGACAAAGAAAAGACTACACGAGAATAAGAAGCAACACAGAGAAATGACAAAAAGCACTGAAACACTAAGACAAAGACAGATGGCCGTAGAACGAGCTCAACCTCCCCAACTTAGCAAACAGCCCTAACCCACGGACAGACCAGTGCAGGCCTGTTGCCAGCACGAAACCGCTCGCTCCTGAAACCCAGAATGGGACTAGAAAGCGCGAGGGCACCTGAGCACTACACGTCTTACGCAGCTGCTAGATGCACCAGTTTGACACATGTTAACTGTTCCCGTTGTTACACTGTCTGTGCGCCGCAAACAAGAAGTGGGAAGTGGGCCAAAGGAAACCACGACAATGGAACTGAGGTGGCGCCCGGCCAAGAACTAAAGGAAGCACCCTGGAAGAACGAACTAAACGCAGAAGGAAAGAGAAAGAAGAGGGAGAAAGAGGCTGATAAGACAGGACCATGGCCACGCAACTTAGAATGATGACATGGAATGTGAGGGGAATGGGCTCCTACATGAGACGAAACCAGATCAAATCCTACCTACAACAAAAAATGTTTGATAGCCCTGCTCCAAGAAACACACCCAACGCCAGAAGATACAATCAAATTGAAGGAAAGATGGGGCGTAGAGGGGCAAGGAGCGTCCTACTCCAAATACGCGAGAGGAGATTACACGTGGGTGAACCCAGAGACTCAGTTTCAACTAATAGGATACGAAGGAGATAAAGATGGCAGATAACTGGCGACCTGGGGAATGATCGAACAAAGTGAGGTATGCATAGTGAACTCTTATTTCCCTAACCAAGGCATACCAGCAGATCTCAAACAAATATGCGCCAAAATGACACACCACAGGGAAGACCTTTTTATATGGGGCGGGGATTTCAACTGCGTTAAAGACGCAGCCCTGTATAGATCGGACTCACCGCAACAGAGAGCAAACACATCCACACAGGCATTAAACGCCATGGTCGACCACCCAGACCTGGTAGACACATGGAGAGCACTACACCCCACAGATAGAGGTTACTCGCACTACTCCTCACCCCACAACTTACACACCAGGATAGACTATGTTTGTCGATAGAAACCAGATGACACAAGTAGAAAATGCGCAATACCTAGGCAGAACAATATCAGACCACTCCCCCCTAACCATACTTTGGAAAAACAAGGGACCCAGACCCCCCATACCATTGTGGCGCATGCATGCTATGGCGCTAACAGACCTAGCATTCAAGGATGAACTTGGGGACAAGCTAGAGGAATTTGTGCAAATAAACAAGGGCAGCGTAGACAAAACTGCCGCGTTATGGGAAACAATGAAAGTGGTGACAAGGGGAGAGGTAATATTGGGAGCCGGGGGGGGGTGGGTTCGATAAATAAAGCAAGAATTAGAGACCAAAGAAGAGGAAATAAAGCAGCTAGAGGCAAATGCCCAACTCACTGAGGCAGATGAGTTAAAACTGAAAGAGATCAGAGCAGGATGCCAAGAGGCATGGGAAAGGCTCTCCAAATTTGATTATGCCACGCGCGCAGTAAGAGCACATAAAGAAGCAGATAAACCAGGCAGACTACTAGCCTGGTTGTGTAGGCGGGAGCACCCGAGGCACCTACACCATAGAATGAAGGATGATAACGGCACAACACACATGACACAACAATCAATAAACGACACATTTGCCGTCTTTTACTCCAAACTTTATGCCCATGACAACAAAGTACCGATAACCGACATCAAACATTAGAAGAAATAGGCCTACCCAAACTGAGCAGCGAGCAGAGAGAGCTCCTTGAGGAAACCCTAACCATAGAAGATGAAACAGAGGCCATCAGATCCCTAGTCACATGTAAGACCCCAGGTAGCGAAGGCCTGCCACCAGAGTTTTATAAAGCATACAAACCAACCCTACCGCCATTGCTCCACGAGGTATTCATGGAAGCGTTTGAGCTAGGCAACCTGCCGGAAAGCATGAGAGAAACACTGATTGTCCCGATACTAAAACCAAATAAACCCCCAGAGGACTGCGATTCATACCACCCATTGGTGATGCTATGATATGATATGATATATGATATGATATGGCATTTATAACGCGCCTATACACAAGTGTTTCAAGGCGCAACAAGGGAAGGGGGGGGACAAAGGGAAAACAGACAACGATCCTACTAGGCCAGGTGTCATTCAGATCGCGCAAGTGCATGGGAAGGGGGGAAGAAGGAAAAAGTGAAAAGTGGGGGAGGGGGAGAGGGGTACAGAACAGCAGTCCCCAGGTGCAAGGGTTGCCAGGGAGGCAGTGCAGGTGGGTAATTAGCTGGGCTTGGGCCAGGGATCAGAAAGGGTGGGCAGGTAAACCAGTGCAGTTTCGGTCAGGAATTCAGCAGGGGAGAGGGGGAGAGAAAGCAGAAGCAAAGAGGAAGGTTTTGAGGAGCTTCCAGAACCAGAGATGGTTCTCCTCAAGTTTCAGAGAGGCAGGAAGGCTGTTCCAGAGAGAGGCCCCTGCCGAAGACGGTGATCTGCCACCAACTCGTTTCTTGGAGAAGTGACGGACCCTGAGGGAATTGGAGGCGGATGAGCGAAGAGCTCGAGCAGGAATATATTTAGGAAGAGAGAGTTGAAGGTATTGCGGCCCCAGACCCCAGAAGGCCTTGTGTACAATGCAGAGGGTTTTAAACTTAATCCTCACAGCCACTGGGAGCCAGTGCAGCGATTTCAGTCCTGGAGAGATACGATCCCTGGACTTGAGGCCAAGGACAAGTCTTGCAGTCCTGTTCTGGATAAGTTGCAGAGGGCAGAGAGTAGAAGCAGGCAGATTTAGATAGAGGCTGTTACAATTGTCCAGCCTAGAGAGGACCAGGGCTCTGGAGACAGTGAGCTTCTGGGGGAAGGAGAGGAAAGGAAGAATACCTCTAAGGAGGTGCAGCTGGTAGTGTGACTTCTTGGAGACGTCCGAGATGTGAGCGGAGAAGGAGAGTGCAGAGTTGAAGACGACCCCGAGATTTTTACCCTTGCAGGTGGGAGTAGGAAGAGGGCCAAGGGAGGCCGGCCAGAGAGCTGCAGGGAAGGAGGAGTGGGTGTGCCGATGAGTAGAATCTCAGTCTTGTTGGCATTAAGGCAGAGGTCGTTGGCGGCACACCGCTCCTGGATGGCAGACAGACAGTCAGAGATGAGAGAAGGAGAGTCAAAGACCTAGGGTAGCCTGAAAATGAGCTGGATATCATCCGCATAGCACTGAAAGTTGGGACAGAGAGCGGCAATGCGGTGGGCAAGGAGTGCCAGGTATTGGTTGAACAGCCAGGGGGAGAGGTTAGATCCCTGGGGGACACCACAGGTAGAGAAAAAGATGTCAGAGAGGAAAGCCCCAAGTTGGACCTGGGAGGGTCGGTTGGAGAGGAAAGAAGTCAGCCACGCCAGAGCCTGACCAGTGATACCCAGGTTATTACGGAGACGGTTGAGCAGGATGGCATGGTTGACAGTGTCAAAGGCAGAAGAGAGATCAAGCAAGATGAGAATGCAAGGGGTGTTAGAGTCGAGGTTGGTGAGCAGGCCTTCACGGATGTTCAGGAGAGCAGTTTCCGTGCTCTGGCAGCTCTGAAGCCATACTGATGGTCATAAAGACAGTCGACAGCTTCAGTGTGGAGATTAAGCTGGGAGATGGCCAGTTTCTCCAGGAGCTTGCCCAGGACGGGAGTGATGGAGATTGGGCGATAGTTAGCCGGGCAGGTGGGGTCGTCAGAGGGTTTCTTAAGAAGAGAGTGCACAAGGGAGTGCTTCAGGGGGGAAGGGAAGACTCCAGTGGCAAAGGAGTGATTGCAGAAATCAGCCAGGGCAGGAGCTAGGGAGTCGATGTGGTCCTTGATAGTTTTGGAGGAACAGGGGTGAACCTGTTTCGACGAGACTTTCATAGAACGGACTTGTCTAGAAACCTCATCTGCAGAGAAAAGGGGAAAGGCAGAGAAGGAGGGAGGAGGGGTGCCTGCAGAAGGACCAGAGGAAGAGCAGGGAATAGCGGAAGGGAGGCGAGAGGAGGAGAGTGAGGACAGGATGTTCTGAGTTTTAGAAGTGAAATGGGAAGCCAGTGCCGTGCAGAGGGCCTGGGAAGGGACAGGAGAGGTGGAGACTGCAGCAGGATTGGCCAGTTACTTGCAGATTTTAAAGAGTTCAATTATGACATTATGAATTATGACAGCAAAATACTGACCTCCATACTGGCCAAGCGGCTAGCGAGGGTGGTGGGATCACTGATCCATGAAGATCAAAATGGATTTGTACCTGGCCGCAACACAACGGCCACCCTTCGCCGACTACAGCACATCATAGCACAAACACGAGAGAGCGATGAATGGCTGGCAATACTATCGTTGGATGCAATCAAAGCGTTCAACTCTATATACTGGGAGTGGCTAGTGGAGGTGTTGAGGGACTTTGGATTTGGAGAAGGATTTGTGTGGTGGGTTAAAGTGATCTATAACAACCCCAGGGCTACAGTGAAGACGGGGAACACGGTGTCCAAAGCGTGGGAGATACAGAGAGGCACCAGACAGTACTGCCCGCTATCCCCCACGCTATACATTTTAGGGCTGGAACCAATAGCCATCTACCTTAGGAAACAGTTCTTCAACGCCTGGATAAGGGTTGGTAACAGACACAATATAATATCCCTGTACACTGATGATGTACTACTATATTTTAGGGATCCACACATAAATGCCCCGATAGTACTAGAGATACTAGAGAACTACGTGTGATACACTGGGATACAGTTTAGCAAACAAAAATCATGCACGTACCCGCTGGCAAAACAGGGAGGTGAATCCCACAGACCTGCCTGAAGTGGGAGTAGGCTGGCAGGCGGACGGGTTCAGATACCTAGGGGTCAACATCAAAAACACACCGGAACTCACACATGAAAGCAACACAGTAGCCGTGAAAAACGGACTACACAAATCCATGAGATTCTGGTCCAAGCTACCGCTGTCCATGATGGGTAGGGCAGCAATCAGCAAGATGATCATACCCCTGAGGTTCCTATATCATTTTCAAATCGTATGCCACTACATTGGACAAACCTTCTTCAGGAAACTAGAAGTACTAATCAAAGACTTCCTATGGGGCGCGGCTAGGCATAAAATATCGATAAATACACTCACGCCACCACATAAGGAGGGAGGGATACAATTACCAGACCTAGAGAAGTACTACCTGGCAGCACAGCTTAGCCACGTAACAAGGCGGCTATCGGATGAGTCCATACCCGAGACCAGCCTGCTCCAGCATCTGATGGCCCCGACACTCCTCAAAGAAATATTGTGGAACCCTCCAACGAACACAGCACAACCACCCATGATTGTGAACCTGGGCAGATGGATATGGAACAGAACTAAGGCAGTAATGCAATTGAAACAACCCTACCCACCTGACAACCCAATGCTAGCAGACGTCTGTAAGGCTCCCACAGAAATACCAGCCATGAGAAAATGGGAACAGGGGGGCCTGTACACTTGGGGAGACATGTTCGAGGATGGAACTTTCAGAGAGTTCGAAGACCTACACGAACAGGTGGGACTAGCAAAAGGGCAATTCCTGTGGTATCAACAGGTTAAACACACTGCAAAGAAAAAATGGGATACATGGCCAGAAGAACCAACACCGAGCCCCATACTCATGGAGATGCACAGCTTGAGCGACGGCTGGAAACCGATGTCAAGACTATACCGCCAACTAACAGATAGACCCAACCCCTGCAGCACCGAACTAAAAGAGAAATGGGAGAAAGACCTAGGGGAATGGGAAAGGGCACTGGCACACACTAAAGGTGTGTCAAGAAACGCCAGATTCAGACTCATCCAAATGAACAGCCTCTACAGGACATATATGACACCTCTAAGAGTTGCTAGATTCAACAAAAAGTCCTCACCAAATTGCCCTTGGTGCGGTAGTGGACAAGTGGACTTAATACACATGTTTTGGTCCTGCCCCAAAATACAAAGATTCTTGGCCAAAATTGAGCTAGCACTCAAGAGGGCGGGAGTGCACAGATACGAATGGCCCCCATAAGAATGCTTACTGGGCATATACCCCCGGCTAAGCAAGCACAAGCATGTAGGGAAACTGATGGACCTGGCATGCATACTAGCAAAAAGCGCAATCACCATGGTATGGAAAACACCAGGAGGACCACAATACAAACTATGGATCATGGAAATGGACAGATGGCAGCAGCAGAGACCAAAGCTAGGATCGAAGGAAACAAAGGATCAGACGGTGACACAAGCCCCGCCCTTGAAGCATGGTTGGCCCTAATTAGAGACTTCTCCCTCACAGGAGACGACAAACCCCCCTGAAAAACCATAAAACCAACACGTAAACTGGACAAACCACCAAGAGAACATTGAGGCATTGCCAAGCTGGAACGCCTCCTGGTCCACCACCATAGTAAGCACAAAACCACACCTCCTGATACGCAACTACTAACAACTTGCCTCGGCAGCTACAGGCAGCGTATGTTGTTTATTGTTTGTTGTTTAAATGTTGTTTGGATAATACAGCACAGCTGCTATAATATAAATACTACAAGATTGCGTTATAACTCGAAATGAATGTATAATAATAAATGCTAATAAAAAACATGTAAAAAAAATTATGACAAAGATGCAAGACAGGGATGATCCACTTGTTTATATTCAGAATTTCCAAGAGCAGTGGGCCTTGGAGACACGCGAATCTTGGGGAAAATACCTGTGTTCTATCATATTGTGCCAAGGGCTGCCAGACCCAGTACAGAAGCAGCTCAAGAAGTTAGTGGGTATGGAAGCTAAACCGTGGTCGGAGATTCAGCTGACCATTGCGCAATATTGCAGACTCTCGCAGGAAAAGAATCGCAAGATGGATGACGCTAGGTAAAGCGAAGAAGCAAAGTTAGTACAGAAGAAGTTGTCCAAATATGCCATTGAAGGGGCAATGTTGACTAGTGTAGACGGATCGAATTCACAGCAGACCGCGAATATGCTGCAGGTGAATAACCAAAGGCAGTTTGATCAGAGCAATAATGGATTTGCTCCGCGAGGAAGGGGAGGATTTTGAGGAAGAGGCTTTGAGTATAATCAAGGAAATTGGCAGAATAATCAGGAAAGCTTCCAGAATAATCAAGGTGGGTTTCAAAGTATGCAGAATGATAGTCAAAATATGCAGGATGGGCAGATCAGGAGGTCTCCTATATGTTTGACATGTGGTATAACAGGGCACTTTGCTCGTATGTGTAGAAGCCAAGAGTTCATGCAAAACAGCCAATTTTTAAGAGGGGGGACTTCAAAACTGCCTGCGTATTCACAGCAGAGTGGAGACGGCTTTGCTCAGAATCAAACGATGCAGCAGCAACAAGCGCCGAGAGTGCAGCAAGGCTTGCAAACACAGCAGGTAGCAGTCAATCCGCCACAAGGGCAGTCGCAGCATTCACCCATGCAGATTCAGCAGAGTACAAGCACAGGAGAGCTTATGACTCCTAGAGTAGGGGTGCACTGTCGATGGTGGGATTCCTTTTACAGGTAACAGAATGAGGCTGTATCCGCAATAGGACACCTCACTGGGAGAGCAGATGTGTTCAGTATTATCCATAACGATGAATCCTCACGAGAAACCGAGGGCAGACGTCATTATAGGAGGCAAATCTTTTTTGTTTTTAGTAGACATGGGTGCAATGAGCTCATGTATACGAGAAGGGAAATTCTCGATGTCTGGAAATGCCATGAATACCCAAGATTTTACAGGAGCTACAAGTGGAGTTCTTTTTACTGAAGAATTACCAGTCTCTATAGGAGAGTGTGACATGTCGGTGCCTTTGCTATATTCGAGGCAGACACCTGTCAATATATTGGGTTGAGATTTGATGACAAAGTTGAACATGACAATTTCGTTTACTGATGAAGGTATAGTGTGTTCAACACCAGGAATGCATTATTTACAAGTGAGAGAATTTATTATGGCATTTGCGGGACAAATGGCCATGCAGGCAATGCCTCTAGAACCACAGGTTTTCCATCATGGAGTACGCATTCTGTTGACATGGCTACCAGGCCTAGTAGGCAGAACTATGAGAATACCTGATGAGTTTTTGTTTAGACCAAAAATACCCATGCTTGAAGAAGAGGGGTGAGTTTTTCCCTTAGAGCTACAAGCAGTCAGAGTGTGAGGGGAAATGGCTTCGCTTGGTGGGAATGATGATGAGGGCAGACAATGGTGTGCAGTAATTGGCATCAGGGAAGGTTCTGGAAAACCGAATTTTGTCTATGATGGGTTATCATGAGAGTAGTACATTTCATTTCTATATTAATGCATGTATGCATTCATTTTGCATTTAATTTAGAATAGGATGTATGGTTTTGCTCTAAACTATAATTGTTCCATATATGCTGAAGAGCCATGCGATTTATGTACACTTGTCATTTTTATAGCACACTGTAGCTTAGCTTTAGGCGCTAGAATCTGTCTTTGTCCATTTCTGATGGCTTTTGTCATGCACAGGGGTTGTTTTCGCAAAGTGAGAATTGTTTGATAAACATTCTTGAGTCTTTGGCAGACAGTGAGTCTTTGGCAGAGAGTCAGCTATTTTTGAGACAAACTTGGCTGACTGGAGGAGAAAGAGAATGTTTTAGCTGAGCAAGAGAATGCTTTGCTTAGGAATTCGCAGACGAGACTGCTGTCTTGTGTAATATTAGTGATAGCTTGTTCTGTTCCTTGGGAGAATGTTAGAGAGAAATGTCACCATGACTGGTATGGGTCAAGCCATAACAATGTATGCACGTAGATAGAGACATGCTGTCTCCTATGAAACGCTTACTGTGCACATATTCAATGAGAGTGTGTCACAGCACTACAATGCTAATGTATAACTGTGGCGTTTCTGTTGAGTAAAATCAGATCAGCATTAGGAGATGAGATGGTAGATGGAGGCTGTCGGGAGATTCAGATGGCAGATGCAGACGAGGGGAGAAGGGGAGTGTTGGAGAGCTGCTGTTAGAGAGAGCTAGAGGGAAGGGAGGGGTCATTAGAAGGGTAGAAAGAGCTGTGTGGGGGCAGAGAAATGCTATTTTGTGGTTTTGCTATTTGCTAATGCTAGAGATGCAGTAGGTTAGGCTCAGCTGGTCTGAGAGCATTGCTAGGAGAAGCCAGAGGGGCTAGCCTAGTTGCATATATGCTTAGAGAGTGCTGATTTGCTTGCTTATGTAGTGATTTGCTGTCATTTTGTCATGCAATGCAAGGCATGAATGAAGATGCAATTTTACTTTGAAATGAACTGATTTCCTGTGTCTTTGTGATGTCCGCCATTCTGTTTTTGTTTTCATAGAGGTATCACAGTTCACAAGGTTACAGACTGACTGACGTCATTGATGACGATCTATTTGGAGATCCTCCATCTGATGACGAAGTGATATCTGACATGAGCATTACTTATTGGGTGAGAGCAATCAAACGAGAAGTGCCTCAGGAAATGATGTTGGCACAAAAACGTCCTGAGTATTTTGATGACGATATGGTGAAAGTGCCAGTTTCAATATGGACCACAGGCCCCTATGACGTAGGCCTGTTGAAGAGGGTTGGAAAAGTAAAGATTAAATTGAAACCAGGATCAATTTTACCTCAGGCACAACAGTACCTTATGTCTCGAGAGACAGATGAAGGTATTTTTTAAGACAATTTCCGCCATGATAGAACAGGGCATCTTAGTGACGTCAGAGTCACCATGCAATACTGCAGTGTACCCTATCAAGAAATATAAGGGGGGGGTCGTGGGACTAATTCAAGAATTATGCCCGATAAACCAGATTGTAGAGGCCGAGTTCCCTCTAGTTCCTAATCCGGCTACAATGTTATGTAATATGCCTGTTGAAGCAGTCACACCCGATAAAGTACATGCAGAGATTTCTGGGATTGTGTAATTATGTCAGAGCATGGGTCTTTGACTACAGTTCTTATATAAGGCCTTTATTGCAGGCTTTAAAGAAAGCAAAGGTAATGCAGGAAAGTATTGTGTAGACTGAGGAAATGGAAGAAGGATTTGATGAGTTGAAAAAAGCGATTCCAGTTTTAGGAATTCCTAATTATGCTGAGGAATTCTTTTTGTTTTCGCACACGGGCGGCACTGTTATGACAGCAGTCCTTACACAGAGAGCCACATTGGGGTACAAGCCCCTTGCATATTACAGTGGGATTTTAGACCCAGTGATCAGGGGTCATTTTCCGTGCGAACAATCACTGACAGCCGCCGCGTTGGCCATAGAGAAAGCTGCAAGCATAGTGATGGGATGCTCTATGACGTTATTTGTTGAACATGCACTGTTTGCCATTTTAGAGAAACCAAAAGGCATGTTGACTTCTCAAAGGGCTTCTTCCAATGAGGTAGTCATATCGAATCCAGCGACCACAATAGTTTGATGCAGAATAGTGAATCCTGCCATGTTTGTAGTTGAACCACTGGCAGAGGATGAGCATGCGCATGACTGTGCAAACTATGAAGAGTTCTATGATGAAATCCCTAGGATAAAACAAAATGATTTAGCAGGAGCAGAAATTGATTCTCGAAGAACCGTCAATAAAAACAATCAGAACGATGGGCAGAAATACACAGGTGCCGCTGTAGTAAAGCACACAGCAAATTGGGAGTTTCAGAAGATGGTAAGGCTCGACTACCGTCTCATTATTCAGCAAAGGCTGCAGAGTTGGTGGCGCTGGTTGTCACGCTTGAGAATCATACAGACCAGGAAGTAACAGAGTACAGCAACTCCGCCTATGTGACGTCAACGGTGCACGTAGGGTTAGCATGTTGGAAAAGGAGGGGCTACCTCCAAGCGGATGGCACGCCAGTGCAGTACACTGCCTTTTGGACAGGCTTATTAAGGCACTGCAACTCCCAGTAGCCATCGCAGCCGTTAAATGCACAGAACATACTAAAAGGGCAGGCTTTATCTCACGCGGAAACCAAGCAGCAGACAATGAAGTGAAACTCGCTGCATGTTCAGAAAGTGTAATGACATTTGATACGCCTGATGTAAATGAGAAAATGGTTGTAATGATGAACGTGTCTGAAGGATATAGTAATTTGTCAAAGACACACTTAATAGAGGTCCAGGGGGAAGCACCTCAAGATGAGAAGGATTTGTGGACTCAAAGAGGGTATTCTTTAAACCCCTCTGAAGCATTGTGGCAACAAGACAGCACTGGTAAACTGGTGATGCCTGTAGCCTTATTAAGGGTGGCGCTGGAACAGCTACACTACCCTGCGCACACAACTAGAGAGAACCTTGCTGCAACTATTGCAAAGGATTGTTTTGTACCAAATGTGTTAGAGCATGTTGCATTCTATGTAGTGAACTGCATTGTGTGTCAAAGATTCATGGCTGGGCATACACTGCGCACTGTCAGGGGAGTTATTCTGAGACCCAATAGCCCCTTTCAGCACTTGCATATCGACATGCTGCAAGTATGTAATGAATATAGATATATGATAGTAGTAGTTTGTACCTTTTCACGATGGATTGAGGTTGGTCCGTGTACACACCCAGGCGCTACCTGTGCAGCCAAATTCCTGGTGCGAGAAGTGTTTCCTAGATGGGGAGTATGCGAAGTAATGAGGTCAGACAATGGCCCACATTTTGTAAATCAAACATTTGAGCAGATCAGCTTGTTGCTTGGTCTAAAGCACAAGTTTTCTTCGTCTTATCATCGACAAGGAAATGGGATCTGTGAACGGCTCAACGGCTTGCTTAAAGAAAGGATAGCCAAGTTGAAGCTTACTTTGAAGAAAGGGTGGTTGCATTGCCTACCACTGGCATTATATGCATTGAGGAACCAATCAGGTTCGGACCACCATCTCACCCCTCATGAGATAGTGACAGGGAGACAGATGAGGACACCCCTCATGCCTCCATCCAGAGTTAGAAGTGATGCTCAGCCAACAGCAGAACTGTTTGGAATGGAGCTATGTGACTATCTTATGTGTATGTCTCAAAGTATTTCTGTCATTTCAGGTCAGCTACACCGAAAAGGGTGTGGGCAGTACAGAACACAGAAGGAGATGCTTCAACAAGTGGCGTTCAAGAACTTTGCCTTCCCAAATTATTCACCGGAGATGCGCCCTTGATAACCGGCAATTTCACCTCTGTAGAGGGGGGTTTGCTATTAGTGGGTGAGCACGGTGGTGTATATCGTGTTTGCTTGGGGAGGTTACTACGGGTGGGGCGTATGCGGAATCTGGTGCCTAATCTTTTGTTTCTGAGAGATAAGGAACACGGTTGATTCGGAGTGGGTTTACTAGCAAAGTGTTCCAGCCAGAGGGTTGGGTCATTGAAGTATGGGTTAATGTCAGTGTTGAGGTGCTGGAGGCCTATTGTGGGTGTCATAGGGTCCATTGTAAGGGTCGCCATGTGCGGGGGGTTGAGGGGACAAGGTTTGGGAGAGATAAGGTGACTGATGGCTGAAGGTGTGTCGGCCGTGTGCGTAGCTGGGTGATAATTGCTGCCCAGATTCATCTCGCCCTATAAGAGCACTCTTTATGTGCCTTTCCTGCATCCAGGTACACGAGGTACCTAGCATGTCCAAAATAGCCACCTGTTTCTGCCTGAAGCCTATATATACAAACAATAGGTGAACCCCGGTGTGCACGTGTGGGCAGAGGCAGTGTACACATTCAAAGCAAGGAACCTAAAAAGGTACCCACGCCTATGACAGTCCATAATTCTGTCAATTATTTAGGTTAAATCTCCATATTATTATAAGGTGTGTGCTTTCAAAGAAAGTCACAGGAACAACAAAATGAAAGAAAAGTCCTAGGAGTACATTAAATAAATTTATTATACAAATAACACATTATTTTAGAATTTCAGAATGCTTTTTACACAGGTTTAAAAGACATAACAAAATATGAAACATAACATTCATGTGTACATTGTGATTTCATCAGGAAAATGTAATAGGATATTTTGCAGAAAACCAATTAATGAAAGAACGGGAGCCCGACAGGAAAACAATTGTACCTGTGGGCTAGATATAACCAGGGTGTAAAAAATTACCCTGGTTTCGACAGAGCAAAATCATTCAATCAACTTAGGTCATATGGTTGTCTTGCCACATATTTAACTGCCCGAAGCCTCATCTGCCTAGCTAGGCTCCCAACACCAGCCAATGCCTCCTGCCGATTGGCTTCTGACCGTTCTTAACAGCCATTGGTTGCCGGCAGGTGAAGCCGGCCCACATTCTCCAAGGTACACTGAATTAAGGCAACTGCCTGTTATATGCCTGTTCGATGCCGTTCGACTGCCTGTAAAATCCTAAGAAATTCTCAACTTCAATGAAATTTACTTTAAGAAAAAATTAACAAGCGTAAGGTGCAAAGATGCTAAAAACCTACAGATTATAACACTTGTCACCATTCCGACCTAAACAGTCCAATTAGGTCGGAATGGTGACAAGTGTTATAATCTGTAGGTTTTTATCATCTTTGCACCTTAAGTTTGTCAATTTTTTCTTAAAGTAAATTTCATTGGAGTTGAGGATTTCACAGGGAGTTGGTGTCACTGACATTTACCCCTGTTTTCTCCTCCCCTCCTTGGTATTTTTTTTCATTTTTTTCACTTCTTTTTCTGCAAAAAAAATGTTTTGGTTAGATTTTTGTTGTTATAATCTTCTTTGACGTTGACTTTCCATTGGTGTACTTTGTTCAAAATGTGTCTCAGCACTGTGCACTTTACATCCTGCAATGCAGGTTGTTCATCAGATAACTATGCACTTTATTTGTATGTATCCAATATTGACTATGTGTTTTTATGCTGTATTACCATGGATTCAGCTCTATGTAAGATGTATATTTATATTTGTAGAATAAAGTTTAATTGATTTTATATTATCCTTGGCCTATTCCCTCATTGGGCTCCTAACTTGAGAGTAATTGATTTCACTTGATTGTTTCAGTGATTCACTCCACGTGACCCCTTTCTTTCCTGCACTACCGGAAGATGGATCTATTGCAGTCCAAATGGACAATGCATTCTTATGACATGGAACAAAGATGAGCACGTAAAAACAGCAGGATGCCTGAAGGGTGTCATAAAGATATGGATCCCAAAGAAGCTTTTCTTCAGACCTGAACGTCTGGATGTGAAGGATGATGCGAGAGTGGTCGATGAATCGCCCAGAGGGGGGAGTGTAGAGGAGGAGCCAAGTAACCCCACCTCAACCATTACACCCCTATTGCCTGTATGTTGGAAACCAGAGTATGTGACATACACACAGCAGTTGAAACAACAAAGGCAAAAAGGAATCCTAGAGGTAAGATTCCCATAGAGGAAACCATACCTACATATGAGGAAATATGATGGTTGTTTAAAGAAGATTCCTGAAGAAGCAGAGCAAATGAAGGGTCAAGACGAAAGGTGATGTCACACAGAGCTGAACTGACGTACCGAAAAGAGATGCAGATCCCAGAGAATGCAGATATTCTATAAGGCATCAAGAATGTATCAAGGATAAGTGACAACTTGGGATCAAGATGAAGAAGCTTATGCCACAGAACAGATGAAGACATTAAGCTATGTTATACGTGTACAGATGCAAAAGAAACACAAGCAGACAAAGTAATCTTAAGGCTGGCTTTATAGTGAATAGATTGCGGGAAGCGCCAATAATATATATAAATGCATATGGACAAGTAAAGGATGGATTTTCCACTATGCATTATAGCAGTGCTGGACTTTAGCAAAAAGGCCGAAAAAGCCTCATTTTCAGAGTGTCGCAGTTAAAAAGCAAATTGAATTATGAAGTGAATCTCAGAAGACAAGGCTGGACGAGCCAAAGAAGCCAAGGTCTTATCAAACTAGAGTAAACTGACATTGGATACAAATTGTGTGAAAGAACAGAACTGTTCAGAAGGCATGAACCAGACAAGGAAGACGTCAGAGGTCTATTAAAAATAATGCACTAAAAGCTTGATTCCATGGTCTCTAGTCACATGAAAGGATGAAGTTGGACGAACAAGATGATTCCACGTACGCACGAGGGCAGAGCATGCCTTCACTCCCTGAATTTCTCAGAGCTAAGAACACTCTCAAGGCCAAGCTTCAAAGCCTAATTGACAGCAGACCAGACCACTGAGGTGATGATAGATTGATATGCTAATTGTTGGGAAGCAATAGTTAAGGCGAGCTCACCCGCACTTGGATGGCCAGCCTGCATGCTGCTAGACTTAGATGGAAAGTACTGAAGAAGGTTAGAGTACGAACCAATTGTAGGGGACAGTTTAATTAGGGGTCCTATAGTTGTGTAAACCAATTAGGGGTCCTATAGTTGTGTAAACCAATGGGACGTTGTGTATTTAGTGACATTCATAGTGGTCATTTTTAGGGGAGCGCTTAGTTGCCCCACCTGATGTTAAGTAACCAATCACATATTCACACTTTTTTAGACTAGTATGGGTCGTATACTTAGATGTTCACTCAGACCCAATCACCCATACTCATAGGTTTTTGTAGTTTGCCACGTAGGATGACGTTAGTAAACACGTAGCTTAACGTCATTGATGACGAGTTTTGTGTATAAGATCTCTGTTTTTTCTAGAATGCATTGAGAAGAGGATCGAGCAAATTTGTTGATGTTGTTATGCTCCCTGTTTTAGAAAATTGATATTAAAACAGTCTTCCTTTTGCCAACTACCTGAGTTGTTTTGATTATTGATGTATGAATAAAAATCTGCATCCCCGTCCATCTCCAGTGTAATTGCTACTCATCTTAAAGGGCTGGGTTATGCAGTTCACTGCAACAACGGTGTTCATGTCTGGTGCCCCTGCCGGACATCTGCAGGGTGGCTATGTGGAGTTCCACACACACCTTCGCGAGATTCTACTGCATCGACGACGGATTCCAGGGAGGATTCCAGAGTCGGCCAAGCAGTGCTACGCAACCTATTTGCTTGAGGTGACTCTGTTCCAGAGGTAAGAGTTGATTGCTTCTGTTGAGCTGTGCCCCCTCCCGTGGTTGTGTAATGTTGTACTGCTATGTATTCATTATTCATGAGCACGTGAATCCATGACAGGCGCCATGCTGTAGAAGTTACTTACCTGTAACTATTGTTCTCCAGCATGGGTCTAGCATGGATGCACATGCAAACCCTCGCTCTGGCCCCTCTGCGGCTCTTCTTGCTCATACTGCCACTTTCCGTGCTTACCAAATCTGAAAATGGCTGACAGAGGAGGGGTTTAGGGAGAGGACTGTCATTGGATTGGGGGCAGTATGACACAGAGGACAGATTGTTTTATGGGAGACATACAGTTTTAAAGTGAAAGTGAAACTGTTTTTTCTTTTATCGAGGATTCCCAGCCTGATGACGGGGAATATTCACGAGCATGTAAATCCATGCCAGACTCGTGCATGAGAACAATAGTTGTAAGTAACTTGTTCCTTACCACCCCAACCCCTCCACGTGCAGATGCCCGCCCCGCCTGGCCAGTTACCACAGCCAGCGCGGTCGGCCCAATCACATTTTGCCCAAGTGCCCAACAGTAATGTCAGTCCAAATGGGATAATGGCACATTGTCGAGGAACGAATGTCATGTGGGGGAAACCCTTCACGCTCCCTGGCACCAATACATATCCTGATGAGGACAGCCCACAGATAGCTGTTTCGTGCCCGGTCCTGTCCATTATTAACCACTGGACGAGGAACCCTTGGTGGGCGCTGGGATAGGAAACAAACAATTAATTTTCATGGTTGACAGATGTGCCATTAAATTATGCATCAGTGAAGGCACATTTCCATTATGTGGTGAAACACTCAACACGCAGGGGTTCTCTGGGGCTGTAGCAACGGTTCCATATACAGAAGAATTACCCATTAAAATAGGGGGCAGAGTACTGAGCGCCCTGCTGCTCTATTCAGAAACCTCCCCAGTAAATGTGTTAGGTCGGGATCTCTCAAGTAAATTGAATATGACCCTCTCTTTTACAGATCAGGGAATAGTTTGTGCCACCCTGGGGATGTGTGTCATGAGAGCAATGATGACAATACAGGCCATTGGAAGGGAGGTGGTAGTCTGTGGCATTCCTTTTGACCCCGATATGTTTGTGTATTGAATTACCGGCAGAGCTCTGAGAGAGACTACCCCAAGTAGGTAAGCCTTGCCCATGGCCCTTTCATAAATATTACCGGCTGCAGTAGCCCACAAAATACTGGGTAGTGAATGTAAGCGTCCCCAGAAACGCACCCCCCCTTAGTGAGAGGCAATAAAGGACACACCCCAGAAGGGGAATGAGGCCAGGACCAAGTGCGGGTGAGATCAAAAAGAGCTTTATATAGATCAATATAGGGTATGCAAAGGACTCTGCAAACTCAGAGAGCGCTCTGTCTGACAATAGCAAAGACAGTCAGTTATATTACAAATACATGTCATGCATGAGGTAAGCTATAGGGGCCACAGACTCTTAGGGATTGGGTGGTGATGGCTAGGTGGTATACTATGTATACATTTGCTTCTCCAGGATTGGCGGACGTTGGTGCTGAGCCACGTGGGGCGGGAGGTCAGCTGGGCTCATCAGGGTGGAGTGCCAGGCCGGACATGCCTTGTAATGATGATTGATAACTAAACTAACATTTGCCCTTTTGGTCACACATTCCCACCCATTCGTCACACTTCGTATTTCCCGTTGATTTGCAACTCTTGTAAGCGCTGACCTTAGATCAGTACATGGCCAGGAACATTTGATATGCGATCTGGAGTGTCTCAATACATCAGTTTGGAGGATACCTTAGGTTCAAACAATCCGGTCTCATGTGCATAGTCTGGGGCAGGGGCAGGGGTGCTTGATCAACCTGCCTTGGCAATTTAGGTGAGGGATGGTATTACGATCTGTTGGTACACGTGTGGGCGCCCCCCTTTTTAGGGTCATTAACTCGGGGTCGAAGGAGGTACTACTGGCCCGTGGGGGGCATGTGACTGGTGCCTGAGAGGCGGTGGGATTTAGGAACAGGTAGCTCGTAAGTCATGGAGTCAGGCTGTGGCGGACTCTGACAAGGGGGAGGTGGGCTGATGTTTGAAATAGGTCCAGCAGGGTCGGGAGGGATGGCAAAGCTGTGCTGTTTGAACACCGGCTATCTCTAGAGGGCCTGGGCAGGAGGAGGGGGAAATGGCCTTGCAGCTCTGTGCGTGGCATCTTGCACAAGGCAGTTTACTGTCGTATGGGTGAGGGGCGACTAACAACATATGGGGTTTCTAAAAGCGCTCATATGTATTTGCATTAAAATGGAATACTAGCTGGGGATCATACTCTTTCATAGCATTTCACATCTACAGTTGACATACGAACATGAGGTAGTGTCAGGCAGGTGTGTGTATAGAGAGAGCAACACATGTTATTGTTCACGGTTATCAGCTACCCAGTCTTTGTACATCTCTTCATTATATACAATATCGGTTGCATATTTTCTCTTTACCCATTCTCCTTTACATTAGCAGCGAATCGTTAGTCAACAAGGCACATATTACATAAATGGTTTCTACACATTGCAAGGGTTTTTGGGGTGGGTATGGCTGTGAGGCACCACGCCGTCCATAGTTGGGGGCTTGGTGCAGGGTCAGGGCCTGCAGGGTTTGGGCTGGTCTCAGTTACTTCCTAATGTTCCCGTTCATGGCAGTGGATCTGCCATGCAGTGGGAGGTGGGGGAAGTGTGGACCTCTGTGAGCGCGGTCTAGTTGGGGTCACTCTGCAGTGTTCAGTGTGGATGGTTGCTCACTCTGCCTTGGGTTAGATCTGCACATTTCTAGCAAGATGGGGATGGCTTAATACAAGATGGTGTCTGTGCTCTGCCACATAACGTGGTGATGCAGCCTCATGTGTCGGTCTGTATTCGCCCCGCCACCTGGGTCCGGGGGCCGGTGGGCTGCCGACGAGTCATGGGTCTTCACCAGGGTGGGACATGCAGTGGGAGGGGGGTCCTATCGACCTACCCTCCCCTACATTTCCCCCCTTTCCTTACTTAAGTAACGAATACCTTAGCGCCCCAGTCGTTCACGCTCTTTCCCAGCCAACACTGCCTCTTTCCAGGCTGGCGTTCCCTTTATTGGCATCCAAGTTCTGCAAGCCCCCCGGAGGCTTTCCCCCCTTCTAGCATACTCATCTGGGGTGCAGGTCATATATATACATCCCCCATCTCCCTCCAGGTCCACCCATACCTCCGTGTACCACTCTAGTTCCCGGGGCTCCTTTATTGTGGTATGATATAACCTGTCCACTATATCCCCGTCATAATATATGGGTACCATTCTATACTTGGACTCTGAAGCCTCACCAGTTTGTACATGTGCTTCCTGTTGCGCCCGTGCCCCTCCTCCGGCGTTGCGCATTGTCACCATCATCATTGTTCCATTGGGGACTACATTTGCGCAGCATCGAAGACCCAACTGGCACACACAAAAAATCACAAGTAAAAACACCACGAGGGGCATTAGTAGTTTCACAGCAAGCCCCATCCAGGAAGGTACCCAGGAAAAAAGGTTATCGAACCACGTGCTTGGTTCGGTGCCACCTTCCGTCTTCATTTGTTCCCCTAGGTTGTGCACTGCAGCAATGACGTGTGATAGTGTCCCATTATCAGCATCTTCAGAAGGTACAAAAGTGCAACAGGCACTTCCGATTTTTCGGTAAACACCTCCATCCATCGCTGTCAACAGGTCTAGGACATACCTTTTTTGCATTATCATGAGTCGCAGCGCACTTAGCTCCACCTTGATCACATTGAACCCTTCTTCAGTGTCGCTGGCCAATTGAATCAGCTCCCACCGTGTAATCTGCAGCCATTTGGCATTTGCTAGGGCCTGAATGCTTCAAATGAAGGAGGTGAAGAAACTTTCCGTTGAGCTGAATAACTTGTACCTGTCTGGGTTCTGTGCCAAAGGTTCTGAGGAGGCTTTTGAGATATAGTTTTATGACCTCCGTTTTCTGGACATGATTCCGTCGGCGTTTCCTTCTGATAGGTCGTAAAGTGGTGGCTCTTCAGTGAGTGAGGCATTGGCTGTAGCTTGGGTCGTCCTCCGGCCCCCTTGGCCGAGGTGGCTCTCCGGTATTACCATTAGAGCTGAGTGCAGTGTCGCCAGGGAACATGTGCCCCTCCATGATGGTGGGAGGTGCATGTACGCACGTTTGCCACAGACCCAGTAAGTGTCCATCAGGGCTGCTGTTCCTTTCTTCATATCTGGGATCATTAGGCTCTTGCTGCAGTTCGTGTTTCTTCTCATGTCGATTTTCCCTTCTCCCAGGAAGCAAAGTTCGTTTGAGATTTCTTTCTGTAGTTTCAATGCTTTCTCTATACCGCTCACCCAGGTCAATTTTGCCACATGTTCTGACCAGACTGCAGCACACGTCTTTGCAATCCATTGTAGTTTTTCGGTCGACAGCCCTCGCAGTGCTTCAGCTTTGCATGTTACCACATCATCTTTCCATTTGTTTTCTGAAAATAGTGTTCCTTTTATTACTAAGAATGGTTCTTTTAAGCATACCACTCCTTTTGTTCTTGAGTAGCACGTTTTCTCGTTCTGCAGCATTTCAAAAGATACCGTGTGTGCCTGGAAGGTGTTCTTAATTCTGCACAGAGTGAGATGGAGTAGACACTGGGCGTCTGCAAGAGGCAATTCTTGTGGCATTAAAACCTTAGGTGTGCCTGAGGCATGGGGGATCAGGGAGCACACGTAGCAGCTTTCATTAGTTGTTTGTTTGGCTGTGGAGCTCATGTCTGCATACCATTTATTCGACTGGTGTGGGTGCCTGGGATCTTCTATTGTATCTAGTCCCAGGCCATAGTATTTGTCATATCTCTTCCTACCTATTTCCCTCTTTCTCCTGTTTTTAAGGAATGTTTTAGCGTGCCTGGCTGCGTGCAACAGGGACTCCCTCTCCCCGGGCCCTCCTTCTCCCACTCCTCATACAAAGTCATAAACTTGTCAGTCATTTTAATATTCTCTTTCATTCTCTCTGTGGTGTAGTAATTTTCTCTGGGAAGACTGATTGTCGCTGTGGGCGGGGTAGCAGTGGTGCCATATAACCATGATATAACAGATGGGTGTCGGCCATTTAGTTCATGTACACTAAAACTTGTAGTATTGCTTTGGGGCTTCAGATGGGTGGTCGGCTTGTTGTTAGTATCGTTCTGATGTTTTGCCTCGTTTGGATGTGGGCCATACCCCCATACCAGCTGAAAGCCATCCCATATTAAATAGTTACCCTCCTTAAACGGTTTGCTTACATTTTCCATATTGGTTCCATTACTTCCCCCCTCATTTATCTCAATGCAGATAAATGTTATTATCCCATATAGTGTTAAGCCAAACATGAGTCTAAAAAATATAATAGCACAGACAGTCAACCCGCATTCATAGAAGTATGTTCGCAAATAAAAAACATTTCTACTCCTAGCGTCCCTATTGCTAATCGTTGCAGGCGGCCTGTTCGTTGCCATGGTTACTCCTATATGTTGAAACATAGAAAAGGGTACATTAAGCATATAGTGCAATTATTTTTTCCTTTTTTCACTTTGGAGTAATCATCTAGAGTGAGAGAGAAAGAGAGAGAGAGAGAGATCATGTTCATTTTATCCTGTTTCACATTTTGTCATAAACATTGTCATAATACAGTTGTTATTTCAATAACCCTCGCATGTTCTTGTGTGTAAATTTCTTTTATTCTTGCACATTTTCCCCGTTGGGGCCCTCTGCACCTTCTACTGTTTCCACACTGTCATATGCTTTTCGGATGTCTGTCAAATGTATCCAATATCTCAAACCCTTCACCTTCACTGCTGTGGGTGTGCAAAACACCACCTCGTATGGCCCATGAAATCATGGAGCATTCCACCTACGCACAAAGCTCCTAACATATATCATTTCACCTGGTTCCAGCTGACCTGTTGGGCTTTCTTTCTCTGGAGTGTGCGTTTCATTCTCCCCATCACTTATGAATGGTGGTGCAAGCTGTATCGCTATCATCCGTGCTGCCTTAGTGAGTTTTGTCAGGTAGTCATTGAATTCTTCTCCTAGTACAGTTGCACTTCTGTGTGCATCTGAATGTTTACGGAGGGGTGAGTGTGCTGTGTGCATTCGTCTCCCTGTCACGATCTCATGGGGCGACAAATGGTGGTCCTTGCTTGGCTGATTCCTCAGCTCAAACAAGGCCATGGGGAGACAGTGCACCCAATTTTTCTTAAGGGTGAAACACAGTTTTGAGAGTCTGTCTTTTAGTAATCCGTTTATCTTTTCTACCACACCGTTACTTTGCGGGTGATAAATCGAGCATAATTTGTGTTTTATTCATAGCAATGATGTCACTTCTTTAAAGAGATCGTTCACAAAATGTGTGCCGTTGTCAGAGCAAATTACGTCGCAAATTCCCCAGCGGGGGAATACTTCCCGCACTAGAAACTTTGCAGCGCATTTAGCATCTGGGCGGGCACAGGGACCTGCCTCTACTCACTGTGAAAAGGGGCAAACTACCACTATCATGTACTTCGCTCCGTTGCATCTCTCACCCATATCCGCATAATCTATATGCAGCTCTCTGAAAGGTCCTACCGGCTTGGGTATCGCTCCCCTGAGTGTTCTCAAAGTCATGACAGAGTTGTATATCTGGCACGTTGTACATTCCATTGCTAGCTTTGAATGTTGTTCCTGTAACCCTGGAATGAACCCGTTTTCTTGTATTTCAGCCGCGATGTGCTGCCTTGCGTTGTGTGCTGGGAAGTGTAGCTGCTGGAATGCTACTTCTAATAACTTAGTTGGCATCACTACTTTACCTGTGTTGTTTTGCCGCCATAATAAATCAGTTGCCGACTGGCTGCATCCTCTTTTTGTCCACAACTCCTTTTTGTCCTCAGCTGCCCCTTCCTGTAGCTCCAGTATTTGAGACACTGGCATGGCATTGTACCCGTCCGGAACATCTTCCTCCGATTCTCTTCGCATTAAGTACTCACCTGTGTTTTCCTTTCTTAAATATGATGCCTCCTTGTCAGCCGTGTCTGCTGCCGCGTTTTCCAAAGAGACAAAATCAGTATTATTGGTGTGGGCCTGGCATTTCACTATTGCTACCATGGTGGGTTCTTTCAATGCTTCTATGAGTTCCTTTAATAATTCTGCATGTTGTAGGGGTGAACCATCTGCCCGGTTGAACCCCCTTCTTCCCCACCTGGCAAGCCCTCCGTGTACTGTTGTGGCCATGTATGCCGAATCTGTGTAAATTGTTACTGCGCATCCTTTTGCTGCTCGTAATGCTTCAATTAATGCTACCAGTTCTTCTGCCTGTGCTGAGAAATGAGCCGGCAGTCGCTGCTGTATTAGGACCTCGTACTCACCTTCTTCTATTCGCACGACCGCCACCCCCACATGTTTTTCTCCAGTTTCGGAATTTATGGAAGCTGACCCATCTATGAAAAATACCTCTCCCTCCGCCAGTGCGTTCTCGTTCACCATAGTTGTGCCATTGTCCTCACCCTGATATGTTGCACAATCATGTGCCTGGATATCCTCTACAGTGCATGGTTCTGAGATGAATCTTGTGGGGTTAACCACCTTGCATCTTACCACATGTATATTGGCGCTTGACAGTATTACCTCATACGCGGTGGCTCCCTGTGTGGTTAATGTGCTTTTTGATCGCTCGAGTATGGCGAACAATGAGCGTTCTACATACAGTGTCAGTGAGCACCCCATTACTATGGTGGCGCTTTTCTCAATGGCGAACGCGGCGGCTGCGAGAGCCTGTTCGCATGCGAAATGTCCCTGCATTACTGCATCCAGTGTCCCACTGTAGTATGCCAGAGGCTTGTGACCTAGTGAGGTTTTCTGGGTTAAGACTGCTGTCATGAGTGCCCCCTTGCAGTGCGAGAATAGGTAGAACTCGTGCTCATAATCTGTTTTCGCGAGTACTGGTGCGCTTGAAATGAGTTCTTTGAGTGATGTGAATGCATCGTATGACTGAGTCCCACTGTATTTCTGTTTTTTCCTTTTGTGCTTCTTTGAGTGCCTGGAGCAATGGGTGTGTGTATGCAGCATAGTCTAATATCCAGGCACGACAATAATTGCACATCCCTAGGAATATTTGCATGTCTTTCACTGTCTTTGGTCTCCCCACAGCCGAGATAGCTGCAACTCTGTCTGGGATTATTTTCTTGCCATCCTTTGAGATTAATTGCCCTAAGTACAGCACTTCACGTTGACAATATTGCAACTTTTCTTTGTCCACCTCGTACCCCTTTTGGGCTAGTAATGTCAAAAGGGCTATGGAGTCTTTTCTATACTCTCCCTCGGTTTTGCTGCAAATTAACAAATCGTCCACGTACTGTATTATTGTGCTGTCGGCAGTCATGTTACCAAGATCTTCAAGCAATATTCTGTTGAATATGCTGGGGCTTTGGCAATAACCCTGGGGCAATCTGCAGTGTTCGTACCTCCTCCCCCCAGGGTGAATGCTGTCAGGTATCTGCACTCTTCTGCGAGTGGTATTGAGAAAATGCGTTTTTCAAATCCACCACAGTGAAGTGAGATGCGTCTTTTGGGATGCTGCATAGGATTGATGCTGGATTCGGGACCAAAGGGAACTCTTTCTGGATGACGTCATTTAGTGGGCATAAGTCCTGGATCATCTTCCAGGCCCCTCCTTTTGCTTTTTTAATTGGGTAAATACAGGTGTTACACGGGGAGTTCAAGGGTACTATTATCCCCTGTGTGAGTAGAGCATTTATTGTTTCTTTTATCCCTTCTTCTGCTTCCCGGACAGGGGGTATTGTTTGACCCGGGGCAGAATTGCTCCAGGCTTGAGGTTGATCTTTACTGGTGTGACACCGTGTAGTAGCCCTACGTCATGGGGACCAGTCGTCCACAATTGCCAGGGCACTGACTGCATGTCATCATTAAAGAACGAAGGTGGGGCGCCCACTACTGCCATTAACTGTACTTGCACCTGACTCTGCTGTATCATTATTTCACAAGGGATGGCTATTTCCATGATTATTTCTCCGTCACTCTCTGAATCTGTGAAAAGCTCCTCATCTGACAGATCTTGGAGTGCCATGTCAGCGTTTATGCATAATACTGTGCGCCACTCGCAGTCGTGTATGTCCATTGCAATTACAACTATTCTTTTGGCTGTGATTTGCACTGCATGTATGTCCAATGACATCACTGTTCCTGGCATTATCTCGGGGTGAGCTATTGGGTGGAAGACAAATTCTGCTGGTACTCTCCATTCTAGCTTTTTCAACTCAGGGACCACCCTAGCTAATGTTTTTAACCCCTGAATGAACATTACCGGTTTCACGGGTATGCTGCGCACCTCTGGGCATGTCGCTCTTGAATATATCACTAGCATCGCACGCGTAGAAGAAATCCCTGGGGTTGAGCATACAATCCCTCCTCTTTTTGTGAACGAGATAGTCATGTTCAATTTGCTGAGGAGATCTCTTCCTAGCAGATTCACGGGGGATTGTTCATAATACAGTAGGGGTGCCCTTACTGTTTTTCCCCCCACTGTCACGTCCAAATCTTCTGTGTAAGGAACTTCGACCACCGCCCCAGAGAACCCCTGCGTCTCCAATTTACGATTACATAGCGGAAACCGGCCTTCGCATATGCAGGATTTTTCGTCTCCCGAATCTACCATAAAGATGAATTGTCTATTTCCTATCCCTGCTCCTATCAATGGTTCCTCGCTTGCATTGAAGGTTGTCGATAGGATTGGACACGCAAGTGTTCTCTGTGTGCTGGCCTATCCTGGATGCCTAGTTGTTCCTCCTTGGCTGAAAACGTTACCTGAAACTACCGCTACTCCTCCATATGGGGCAGGCGCGCTGTTGGATGTTGTAGTGAATGGGTTGTTTTGAGTGTAGGGTAGGTGTTCACTGCTTTGTGGATGTTGTTGAAGGTTGTGTGGTCTTTCCCTGTATTGCTCTTGCCCCCTTTGGTCTTGCTGTTCTCTTCCCCCATCCCAGGGCAACCCGTATGGGATCCCCGGATGGGGGTGCCCGCATTATTGGTCATCTTGATAACCCGGGTTAGCCTGCTCCTGCATTCGTGCGAGAAATGTCCCCACCTCCCACAATTCCAACAATTTCCTTGCCCCCCTCTGGGTCCTGGTCCCCCATTTCCGTCATTACCTCCATATCCCTGTCCACCTCCTCTTCGCCCCCTGTACCCACCTCTTCTGTTGCTGGGGTGCCACGCTTGCCACTGCAGTCCTCCGTATTCCTCCTGTCCATTCCACTGTCTCTGCCCGTTGTCTGCCCAATTTGCAGCCATCCTCCCCTGTATCGCTACCACTCCCCCTCCTCCTACTCCGTGTCTCTGTCGTGTGGGAGGGCTGCTACAGCTGCTGCGACCTTCACCAGTTTCGTTTGTACTAACTTGGCCTCGTCTGCCAACCTCTTCTGTGCCAGCTCCTTCTCTCGTTCCTTAATTCTTTTGCAATGGTGCACTATTATGCTCTGTATCTCTGGCCATCATTTCGCTTCAATCCCAGCTATCTTGTCAAGCGCTTTTTGCACTGCTTTTGGGAGCCCTCTCTTTATTATGAAGTAAAATAACGATGTTGATTGGTCATATGGTGTACCCATTTCAGCTCTCCACATCTCCTGTACCCTAAGAATGTAATCCATAACTTCTTCCCCATCATTCATAGTACATTGCATTACTGACTGTAAATCTGGCGTGTCTGGAAATGTTTCCCTCAATGCGTCCCAAACGCGCGCGCGCACTGTATTGAAGGCAGCGCCATCATGTCTGTCACTATCCAGCGTTATTCCTGGAAAATCTGCTTTTGCCCACATCCTGTCTGATTGGTCCCCTACTGCTGAATCGAGTAAACCTTTGACATCTCCTATTGCCAGGGGCACCCCTGAAGTGTGTTTCTCAAAGGCGTATATCCACTTGCTAGCTCCACCTGATAGCGGGGGCAGAGATTTTAATAAGTTTGCCTTATCCATCTGTGCCCAAGGTATATAATTTGGTCATCCCGCCCCCCGATGTATTAGTGGGAGTTGTAATCATCCCTTACTTCCTTTCCCAATACTCACCTTTGTTCCTTTTTTCCCCACCATGGCTATCCTTCCCGTCCTGTTTCTTAACCTCCCTGTCCACTCCTGTTCCATTGTCCTCCCCAGTGGCATTTCCCCTAACTCCACTAAACTTCCTCCTGCCGCCATTCCCAATCTCCCAGCTTCTTGCTCGTCTTCTTCCCGGTCACTGTCATGATGCCTACCCCCAGGCATCCAGACCAAGCCCATCAGCCCCGGGAGCAGGCATCTAGACATTTAGTAAAACCTCAGCAGCCCTGGCTAGGGGATATCTGGGTTCAGTCCTGGCACCTTAGGCGCCAGGCTCATAGTAGGAATCAGTCCTGGCGCCTAAGGCGCCAGGCTCATAGTCATTACTTACCTCAGGCAGACCATGCTGCAAATGACTCCAATCCAACATGAAGCCTGAAAGGGACTTTTTTCTACAGGGACTATTTTTTACTCGAGTGTGGTTCTAGGGACTTCTTAGCTGGGACTACTTTTGAGGCTATTTAAACCATGCCCGACCAGCAACACACGCTTCGTGTTATTCTGCATCCAGCAGCGTAACACTCAACGTACCTGCAGCCTGCATCCAGTCTTCTGCCACGCCCGCCTCGAATCCGGAGCTCCTAAAACGTAGAGGAAAGAAAGGGACAAGGTTAGAAAACAAACTTATTTCTATTCCACACCTGATTCTGGATCCATCTTGTCTCCGGACCTGGAAAGAACATCATTTCTGCACGCGCCGCACCTCCAGCTGCAGCGCCGCGCCATACTCACCAGTCTTCACACCATCCTTCGGGTCGGCGCTGCCTCCATCATTTCTTCGCCGAACTTCGGCACCTAGGAGACAAAAGAAAACCACAAGGTGAGCCGAGGGAACCAACAAATATAATTCTTACCACCATAGACTTACCTGATTTACCACCGGAGGCATCCTTTTGTGACTCTCCATATTTTCACGTGCCGCATCTGTAAAGAGAGACAAAACAACACGTTTTCCTCGTGCAACATTTACCGGACAGCGCCGGGTAATACAGACTCTTACCTGAGCGCCACCAGCTGCCACAAGAGCATCTTTTCACGAGCCAGCTGCAAGGCAAGAAAGGAAGGGAGGAACAAGAGTGAACATCGGACATATTGAACTCTATGAACTTAATACTTACTGGTACTCACCAAGAACCTCAGAGTCAATACTCTCCGGAACTCTCCCGAGCCTTCAAACCAGTGCAGTAACTGGAATCGACACGCCCCTGCAAATCCACGCAGGATGGAGAGCTCATCTTTCAAGAATGTAAGGTGAGATTGCTGTGAGGGCATTTCGGAGGTGATTAGTTGGGGAGGACTGGGGGAGTGCCATCACTTGAATCCACAAGTGGCTAAATCCATCTCTCCACTTGCAGGAGAATATTTCTACGGGTTAAGCAGACAAGATTAGGAGGGCAGATCCAGTCAGTCATCGCTGCACTATGCATCACGTGGGTGGAGACCGCAGCTGTCCGGGTCCGACTGACACCCCTGTGGGAGCCAGGTGAGCGTAACAGTCACACCACAGCTCTTCTCTCCCACCATCTTCCACTTCTCCTCCCTCTACACATCCTCCTATATTGTTCTCTCCTAGTTATACTATCTGGGTGGGCTCCTCTTGCATTCTGAATAGTATCTCCCCTTTTTTCCACCCTTCCTCGTTTGACTTATCTAAGGGGTGGGACCGGGACAATCATTCTGACCTTGTTGTGCTGGGCTCACCTTGTTCACATAGGCTTTGTATCCTTGACAACTCTTCCCTGGCTATTGAGAGCCTGGCGTCTAAGTCTTCTGTCAACTTACATATGTTTACTGAGGGGGTACTCAACTGCCCATTTGATCGGGGGCACTCGTATGGCGGTGGTGCGGTTGGTCTTAGTGTGGGTGTGGGGGTGCTAGTGGGCACGTATGTGGGATCACTGTATCCTTCAGCGGGTGGGGGTTTATTTAGAAGTGGGTACAATCGAGTTACCTCTATGACTCCCTCTTTTCCCTCGTCCTCCTTGCTACCCTCTGTTCGCGCTGATGGGGTAGCCGTGAGGGCAGGTTGATCAAGTGTGGTGTCTATTTTCTTTGGTGGCGGTATCTCCTCGAATAATCGCCATAAATCTAGTATCTCTTTCCTATTATGAAATTGTTTTCCCTTGTATTTTAGGAATATGCAGGTGGCTACCATGTCAAGAACACTTTTATCAAAGGATCCTCCTTGTGGCCAGACCTGGTGGAGACTCTCCCCCTTCAGTTCCGTTACCCACTGGTCATGGTACTTAGTTATTCTTTCTGCATGTCCTGGTAAACTTTTACAGATGTGCGCTAGGGGTGTCTCCGCTCCCATGCCTAGACCAGTGTTACTCTGTTCTCTTGTATTAGTCTGTTCTGTCACTATGTGTGGGTCACTGTATACATGGGACTTCAACCACTTTCACGTTGTAATAAACAATTCACACTTTTACTCACTTACTTCTTTTGTTCATATATATATATATATATTTTTTCTTTTTTTTTCTTTAAGACCTTATTTCTACCCCGAATGAGAAGAATTTAGAGAAGAATAAGAAGAAGAAAAGCTAGTCCTAACATATTTTCCGTGTCTCTTCACTCAGACACCCTTAATTTATCTTTTCACTGTTTTACTTATTCCCAGCACTAGTCGAGATAGCACTACGCGGCGCTGCCTTCTACCCCCTTGCAGAGTTAGGTTTCCGTCCTCTTTTCCCTTTTCACTTTTGTACCCTAATGGCCATATGCAAAGAAAGAGAAAGCATTAGAAGTAAGAAAGTTCCTCTTATATCCCCCACTCCTTTCCTCTTGTTTCCCCTTGTCCTCCAAAAAAAATGTTTCCCTTTTAAACTTAATACTCATGTGCCCGTCTTGATCCGAGACTCTCCGGATTTGGTCTGTTCAAGCGGCGTGGCCTCGCACTCAATGGCCCCATCCGGCTCCGGTGAGTGGTACTAAGGGTTTTTTCAGACGGGACCCGTACCCTCTCGCCCTAACTGCGTGCGCATGTCTCTGCGTACCAGTTGCCGTTGGTGGGCGGCTCTGTTGAGCGGGCATGCCGTGCGTCTCCACTGCGACCGGGGCCGTCTCGTGCCAAGGGGACAGTTTAAAGTTAACAAAATAAATCACGTCTATGGGGTCACCACTGAATGTAAGCGTCCCCAGAAACGCACCCCCCTTAGTGAGAGGCAATAAAGGACACACCACACCCCAGAAGGGGAATGAGGCCAGGACCAAGTGCGGGTGAGATCAAAAAGAGCTTTATATAGATCAATATAGGGCATGCAAAGGACTCTGCAAACTCCGAGAGCGCTCTGTCTGACAATAGTAAAAACAGTCAGTTATATTACAAATACACGTCATGCATGAGGTAAACTTATAGGGGCCACAGACTCTTAGGGATTGGGTGGTGATGGCCAGGTGGTATACTATGTATACATTTGCTTCTCGAGGATTGGCGGACGTTGGTGCTGAGCCACGTGGGGCGGGAGGTCAGCTGGGCTCATCAGGGTGGAGTGCCGGGCCGGACGTGCCTTGTAACGACGATTGATAACTAAACTAACATTTGCCCTTTTGGTCACACATTCCCAGCCATTCGTCACACTTCATATTTCCCGTTGATTTGCAACTCTTGTAAGCGCTGACCTTAGATCAGTACATGGCCAGGAACATTTGATATGCGATCTGGAGTGTCTCAATACATCACTTTGGCACTTTGGAGGATACCTTAGGTTCAAACAATCCTGTCTCATGTGCATAGTCTGGGGCAGGGGCGGTGGTGCTTGACCAACCTGCCTTGGCAATTTAGGTGAGGGATGGTATTATGATCTGTTGGTACACGTGTGGGCGCCCACCTTTTTAGGGTTATTAACTCGGGGTCGAAGGAGGTACTACTGGCCCGTGGGAGGCATCTGACTGGTGCCTGAGAGGGGATGGGATTTAGGAACAGGTAGCTCCTAAGTCACAGAGTCAGGCTGTGGCGGCCTCTGACACGGGGTCGGGCGGATGTTTGAAATGGGTCCAGCAGGGTCGGGAGGGAAGGCAAAGCTGTGCTGTTTGAATACCGGCTATCTCTAGAGGGCCTGGGCAGGAGGACGGGGAAATGGCCTTGCAGCTCTGTGCGTGGCATCTTGCACAAGGCGGTATACTGTCGTATGGGTGAGGGGCGACTAACAACACATGGGGTTTCTAAAAGCGCTCATATGTATTTGCATTAAAATGGAATACTAGCTGGGGATCATACTCTTGCATAGCATTTCACATCTACAGTTGACATACGAACATGAGGTAGTGTCAGGCAGGTGTGTGTATAAAGAGAGCAACACATGTTATTGTTCACGGTTATCAGCTATCCAGTCTTTGTACATCTCTTCATTATATACAATATCGGTTGCATATTTTCTCTTTATCCATTCTCCTTTACATTAGCAGCGAATCATTAGTCAACAAGGCACATATTACATAAATGGTTTCTACACATTGCAAGGGTTTTTGGGGTGGGTATGGGTGTGAGGTGACAGGCCGTCTATAGTTGGGGGCTTGATGCAGGGTCAGGGCCTGCAGGGTTTGGGCTGGTCTCGGTTACTTCCTAATGTTCCCGTTCATGGCTGGAGCAATGATGTACTGTGGAAGGTTAACAGCTAGTGTTTTATTTTGTTGTTTGCTCGCGTCTGGTGACTCATGAGAACGAGTCCTCAGCGGATCTGCCATGCAGGGGGAGGTCGGGGAAGTGTGGGCCTTGGTGAGCGCGGTCGAGTGGGGGTCACTCTGCAGCGTTCAGTGTGCATGGTTGCTCGCTCTGCCTTGGGTTAGATCTGCACATTTCTAGCAAGATGGGGATGGCTTAATACAAGATGGCATCTGTCCTCTGCCACATAACGTGGTGGTGCAGCCTTATGTGTCGGTCTGCAGCTGCCCCCGCTGCCTGGGCCCGGGGGCCGGTGGGCTGCCGACGAGTCATGGGTCTTCACCAGGGTGGGACATGCAGTGGGCGGGGGGGTCCTATCGACCTACCCTCCCCTACAGTAGCCAGTGAAAGCCCTCTGGTGTAGCTGGAATCTACCAATGCGTGCACATAACACAGTATAAAATGAGAGATGCACCCCAGACCTTAGTAGCTCATCTGACCCTGTTTAAATTCATATTCTCTCCCTGGCACAATCCTCTGCCCATAGTTAGCATTGGGATGCTTCGTAGGCCATGTTGGCCAAATCGTGCACCTCCCAGAAGTGGTTATAATTATAAAAATGAAATTAATACTGGTACCACGCTATTTGCCCCAGCACCTAGGATCAGGTGTCATATGGGACAGCGCTTTACAGATAATTACCTCCTCATGTTGTCAGTCCCTGGGATAGTTAACGCCGGCTAACTGCATCTCCATTTATAGGATTAATCAGTTCGATAGGCCCTGCCCACACCACTCTAGGAGACCTTATTCCCAAGAGAAGGAGAGGTTCATGCCCGGAGAGAACGGCCTGCACAAAGCAGTTAAGCAAGCCGGGATACACTTTTATACTGAGACCTTTGCCACATTCTAGAGTCCATTTCCTGACATACATCCTATAGTTATTTATAGGCTTGGCCGAACTATCACTTCACTTCAAATCTATTCTAGTGGGCAATCTGGACCCCCACTATTGGTCTGGCTACTACTCAATGTAGGAAGTTCAGTAGTACACATTATGACTATCTAAATAACCCAAGACAAATTTTGTTATCCTATTTGAATCTACATGTCACACCTTATACTTTTATAACGTGTACATACATATTTGCTTTTTTGTAGATACAGAATACAATCTGTTGTATTTGAAAATTGGTCACGTCCTGATGAAGGCCGCAAATGCTTGGAACCACAGCTATGGTACTCGAGACTGCCAAAACACACTATGTCGACTTTATATGAAATGATGACACTGCAAACAAAAAGGGCCGGTCAAATATATATATAAATATAGAAAAAGTACAAACAAGGATTGAAACGGCTCTGTAATAAGTCGGGGTTTTTGGGTTTGCAGTTTTCATACATATGTAGGATCTATGTTGAATATAGGTGAAAAGTTGGAACTATTGGGTTTTTGCGTGTGAAAATCAAATGAGATGTCAATGTTTGTTACAGAAATATGCTTAATTGTCTAAATGTGGTCTGTAAAATGTGTACATAAGAATGTTTTTTAACTTTCTTTTATACAAATACAATTATATTTTGATAAATAATCACAGGTTTTCCAGTGGAAACAGATTGACGTACTTTGTGTGTGACATAAAGGACATGATTATTTTGCTTTGTAAATGTTGAATTACCTTGCTACTTGACGCAGGGCCCCAAATTGGAAAAGTGTGTTCTCGGGTGCCATCTGATTTTATTTTTAGACCAGCTTTTTCCACAGAGCTTGTTGCAGGAACCATGGTTTCACTGCACTTGGAGGGGTTGTTGCGTCAGAAAAAAGGATTGTGGTCATTGGGATGGATTCAGTTGGACATCAGTGGTGTACTGTATTGTGCATAGTGCTGACCATCCCTTTAAAGGAAGTGACACATTAAGAACACTTTGAAGACAAGAATGAGGAGGTTGAAATAGTGTTGGCTATTTGCATACCCTGTGACATAATGGTGCAATACCTCAGAGTACAATGTCCAATTATGGTGTCCAATGCAGCCCCCTCCTTTCGGGAAAGTGATTTAGCACATGTTCCTGAGAAGTTATGGACAACTAATGCCCACGATGTAGGTCCTTAGCCGGGAATGACCCCCAAACGAATAACAATCAAACCAGACACAGTGCTATCCTGAGTTAGTGCAGTACCCATTGTCCAGAGAAGCAGAGGAAGGAATAAGAGACACAATTTCTGCACTTTTACACCAAGGCATTATTGTAACCTCTAATTCACCCTGCAATACAGCGATCTACCCAATAAAAAAAGACAAAAGGGTCCCGTTGGAGGATGATCGAGGATCTCTGCCCCTAAACGATATTGTACAATCCAAATTTTTGATCGTTCCTAACACTGCAACAATTATGTGCAGCATCCCAAAGCAAGCAACATTTCACCGTCGTCGACTTGAAAAACACCTTCTTTTCCATACCCTTACATCTAGATTCTCAGTACCTCACTGTTTTTACGCATGGGGGAATGCGGAACGAACACACCAAGACTACCTGAAGGGTACTGCGAGGCCCCCAGTATATTCAACAGGATCTTTCATGCAGACATAGGGACCATACAGGTACCCATCACCATCATCCAATATTTAGATGACTTGCTAGTGGGCAGTGATGATGAACAACTGCAGGAGGGACTCGATCGTGCTCCTTCAGTTGCTAGCGCACAAGGGGTTAAAAGTGGACAAGGCTAAGTTACAGTATTGCCTTCAGGAAGTTCTTTACCTACGACAATTAATATCTGTGCACAGTAAGAAAATAACCCCAGAACACACTGCATCTGTACGCAGCGCTGCCCAGCCAAAGACAGTCAAATAAATGCAGAAATGTCTCGATTGTGCAATTATTGCAGAGCGTGGATCCTTGACTACTCTGCGTACACCAGGCCCCTATTGTAAGGCCTTAAAGAGGCACAGAAGACATGCATTCTTTCTGGCCATTGCTAGTGACCCCAGATTATACTCAAGGGTTTTCTGTTTTCTCGTTCCAATGGGCAACTGATGACTACCATACTCACTCAGAAAAGAACTTTGGGCCATAGGCCATTGGCCTATTACAGTGGAGTGCTAGATTCAGTGATGCAGGGCCAATTTCCTTGCAAACAGGCACTTACCGCCACTGCATTAACAATAGAGAAAAGTTCCACAATCACCATCAGGTATTCCGTAACATTGTATGTGGAGCATGCAATATTCACCATACTAGAGCAGTCTAAATTTACATTGACTACACAGCAGGCGTCCGCATATGAGATCATTTTATCCAGCCCAAAAATTAATATAGTGCGATGCAGGACAGTAAACCCAGCTACGTTTTTGACTGAAATTTTTACAGAGGAAATCTTACTACAGGACTGTGTGACTTTTGAGCGGGAGGAGGATCACATACCTAAAGCAAAGGATAGCCCACTTGAGGGGGAGAATTGCTTTTCATTGATGGTTCAGCAACTATCGACCAGGAGACAGGCCACAAATATACAGGTGCGGCAGTTGTCGGTCTAAACCTGGTGCGGCAGTAAGGAAGACAAAACTCCCCGAGATTCATAAACCTCTCATAGTTTCATGCTATTAGCACTTGTATCCCAGAAGGAATGTCTATTTCGGGGCTACCAAACTGCTGGAAAGCGTTTGCCGGGCCTTCCCTAGAATGCACCCTAAAGGCCCGCGCAGCCCATCTGTGCCCACTATCCCCGTATATCGCCGAGAGGGAAGGAGTGCAGGAGCCCACTCTTTACCTCCATGTGCGAGCACTTCAGGAGAAGCAGCTCCCTTATCCTGCATACTGCCATTAATCTGGTAAGCCAAAGCCAGCCTGAATCTCACCATTGCCCTAACATACGCTGTGCCACCTTTGCCTGCAAAGCAACCCAGCCTACTAGAGACTTACCTTTGTCCTTGGAATCTCGCTGTCGCCGCTCGTAAATGCCCGACCTTGAAAAAGTTGATTTTGGTTGCTAGGCAACCATCATAGCGCTCTGTGCTAATGATTGGTGGTTGTGCCATAGTTCCGGGCTACCACACCACTGGAAAGGTGTTAGCCGGCCCTTCCCTAGAAGGCCCCCTAAAAGGCATGCACAGCCTATTTGTGCCTATCAGTGACTAGACTGACGCTCGGTGCTCCACTTTGCATCACCTACCTTGCCGCACCTGCCTTCACTGCCTACACCAGCTCGGCTTCCCCATGCCTGTTCCAGTAAGCCAGCAAGCCCAAGTCTTCCTGAACTCTGTACGTACCTTCATCCCTAACTTCATGAGGCCATGTATGCAAATTGTAATCCCCCGTTGTGATAGCCTGCAGTATGCACATTGCAAGGTCCAATTGGTGTGTGTGTTGCCTTATACAAGCTGGCATGCCTGCACTCTTACAGGTTCACACATTTCTAGCAGTCTCCAATGCACCTGTATTCTCGTATGTTTAGCATTATTACTTGTCTCTATATAATTGAGCACTGTTGCATCTTTGCTATTGTTCAACTTTAAACCTACCCAGCACATATTTTTCCTATATATTTCCTATATATTTTCTACTTAGAATTTGGCATCTGACCTCTGCAGACCTGCCTCCCAGCCGCATTAACGAGCTCCTGGCGAAATCAAGTTCTTAAAACAAGGCGTTTAACTTACCTGACATGGTAGGTGACCCTTTTGCAGACTTGTCCTTGGCCTCAAACCCAGGGACCGTATCTCTCCAGGACTGAAATCACTACACTGGCTCCCAGTGACTGTGAGGATCAAGTTCAAAACCCTTTGCATTGTCCACAAGGCCGTCTGGGGCCTTGGGCCAAAACACCTTCAACTCTCTCTTCCTAAATATCTTCCTTCTCGTGCTCTTCGCTCATCCGCCTCCAACTCCCTCAGGGTCAGCCGCTTCTCCAAACAACGAGTTGGGGGCAGATCTCTCTTCGCTGCAGGGGCCTCCCTCTGGAACAGCCTTCCTGCCTCCCTGAAACTTGAGGAGAACCATCTCCGGTTCCGGAAGCACCTCAAAACCTTCCTCTTTGCCTCCGCTTTCTCTCCCCCTCTCCCCTGCTAAAATTACTGAAACTGCACTGAATCTGCAACTGGGCCACTCACCGTTCTCGGTCCTTGGCCCAGCCACTCTTCCCTGTACTGCCTCCCTGGCAACCCCTGCACTGCGGGACTGTGTCTGTATCCCTACAGCCCCCCTTCCCAGCACTTGTCTGCACTTACCTCGCACTTTCCACCAGCTGGCCCTTGTTATTTATCCTGTATGCTATAACCCTGTACTGCACTTTTCCCTCTACCTTCCCCCCCCTCCACTTTTCCCTTCCCCTCTACCCTTGCACTTGCGCGATCTGAATGACACCTGGCCTAGTAGGATCGTTGTCTGTCTCCCCTTGTTCCCCCTGCCCCCGCCTCGTCACGCCTTGAAACACTTGTGTATAGGCGCGTTACAAATGCCATATCATATCATATCAAACAATTTTAAACTGTAGGAACATCACCTCTCCTCCAGCCACTAACACAGTCCACTTCTACTTTAGGTGGACGCCTCTTTCAATTAACAAAGTCCCGACCACGACTATCTTGTCCTGAAGACAGTTCGGTGCATCCCGGCAGCGCTGCTCACCTTGTACAGCCACTGCCCACCACCAACTACACACCGAACCAGAAACACTCATCAGTGTGTCGACAATGTTGATGTGTTGTTACTGTTAAACAATACAAGAATTTAAATATTTTGTCACTCTGTTTACTAACCCACCAAATATGCAGACAACAAAAGTCTTGACCATGCATATTCCACATGCTACAGCACCCTCTATTGTATATATGTCTTTCTGTTAGTTCAAATAAATCTTTGTTTGCTTCTGCATTTCACGGTGACATTCCTCTTTGTGAGCCAACAGTCACCTGGCCCTGCTGCAAATGTGTGGTGACCTCGACTCTATCTCTCCTTGTTTCGGCACAATCAGTAGCGAGCAAGCACATCAACCTGTTGTAGCTACTGGCAGCGTTCAAAGCCCTAAAGGCATTTCAACAACAGATACAAGGGAAGATGGTCTTAGCCTTAACAGATAGCACCACAATCATGTTGTATATAAACGAAGGGGGGTGACACACTCACAAGGGCTGTCCAAACTAGCCCAAAACATATGGAAGTGGGCACTAAAGTACAACATGTTCCTCCTGTCACAGCATGTTCCATGGGGACACAATCCTGCTCAGCAGTGATGTTCAACTGCCTTTAGAACACAAATGGCACTTACACGCATACATCTTACACAATGTTTTTTCAGATGGACCTTTTCACAATTCTACAAAACGCACAATGCCCAGACTACGCCTCCAGGTATCCCCAGACAAGGTACAAGGTGAAAGTCTGTGGATCAAGTGGTCTGGGAGATTTGCTTACACCCCCCTCTACCCACAACACCTCAACAGGATAATTCAAAAGATGCACCATGAACAAGTTATTCTAATCCTAATAGCACCAATGTGAGCTTGTCAACTGTGGTTCTCACACCTCATGAAAATGCTACTTTGTCCTCCAGTCAAACGTTCATGCTCCTGCAACCTGCCCTTGCAACTGCAGGGGACACCACTACTTCCATATCCGAAAACACTAAACTTGGCAGACTGGCTCCTGTTGTCATAGAGTTTGGACATCTTAATCTACCACACAGATGTGTGGCTACTGTTAAAGAAGTATGTAAACCAAATACCAGACACTGTTATTTCAATAAATGGTAAAACTTTGTCATATGGTGTACTTCTCATAACATCAATCCAATTAGTTTCACTACATCTCATGTAGTGCTTTATCTAACTTACTTTTTGGACTTGGGGCTTGTCTTTAATTTACTAGAGGTTCACCTTCCTGCTCTTTCTGCTGATACACCTCTCAAAGTAAGTTTTTTTGGTGGAAAGTCCCTGTAATTAAAGCCTACATGGGTGGCATCAAAAGACTTCACCCCCACCCACCCCTAATATCTAATCCAACTCCCGGATAGAACTTAAATGCTGTCCTTACTAAGCTTATGGGCCCTCCTTTCGAGCTAATGCCTGAATCAAGTCTTAAATGCCTTACTCTTTTGTAGTGGCTGTTACTTCTATCAGGAGGGTAAGTGAACTGCAAGCCCTTCAAGATCCCTTTGTTATCATTCATAAGGACAAAGTGGTATTGCGCACACATCCATGCTTCCCACCAAAATTAATTTCTAAGTTCCATGTAAATCAATCCATAGGACTTCCAGCTTTCTTTCAAAATCTGATACATTCAGCCGAGAGATCTCTCTATACACCATGTTTGGAGAGCAGTGATGTATTACCTCAATAAGACAAAAACACTGAGCAAGACAGATCAATTCTTTGTCTTCATTTCCGCTGGCAGATAAGGTGATCCTGTCTCGAAGTTGTCAATCTCTAAATGAATTGTTAAATGCACCCAAATGTGTTACTCTTGTATCAAGAGAACTTTGCCTTTGACTCCTGGAGCACACTCTACTTGAGGAACAGGGCCCACTCTAGCTTTCATTGCAAATATACCTCTAGATGCCATTTACAAGGCAGCTACCTGGAGATCTGTGCACTGCTTTATTATTATTATTTAATTTGTATATGGCGCCACATGCCCATGGGCCTCAGAGCGCACAGTTAACAACACAAGACAAAACAGGAAAGGCAACAGTCAGTAGGTCAGTTATCATTAACCTGGTTTAAGATTGAACAGGTAGGTTGTCAGGCCTCTCTTAAACGCTATCAGGGACTGAGAGGCTCTTGGCACTAAAAGAAGCGTATTCCATTCTTTGGGTGCCTGATCACCAAAACTGGTTCCTCCATACTTGGCCAACCTAAACCGTGGTTGCTTGGGTTTATGGCTGTCATTAGTGTGCAAATGCCTAGTTGGATGATTTGCGCTCAGGTGGTCTGAGAAATATTGGGGGGCAGTGGAGGGCCAGTATTTGAGAGAGCTAAAAGTTTGTGAAAGTTCTTGTGCTTGACAGGCACCAGTGTAGGGCCCTTCTTGAGTGGGTAAAATGGTTGCGTTTGGATAAACCATACACTGCTCGTACAGCACTGTTCTGGGTGGTTTGAAGGGAGTGGAGATTAGGTTGGGACGTCCCGATTAAAAGGCTATTGCAGTAATCGAGACTGGAGTTTAATAGGGGGGTGGCCAAAAGCAATCTGATGTTGATGGAGATGTTTGACCGGATTTAAGAGCATAATGACATAGCCACATGACGAGTGTGTATGGCCCACCTGGATCTTCATGGTCAATTCTGCATCTAGATGGATTCCCAGGGTCTTGACACATCTGGTCACCATGATCTTGTTGTCTGTGATGTTAAAGCTCTCATAGGCTAAGTCCAGTTTCTTAAGCCGTGGCCCGGTTGTCACAATCAACAGCTCTGTTTTCTCATTATTGAGCACAAGGGAGTTTGAGGCCATCCATGACTAGATGGCGGCATACACCCCATTTAAGGTCTCAGAATTGTGAACATGATTGCCAGTGAACTCCAGGACCACCTGGGTGTCATCTGCATAGTTGGTATAGTGGACTCCCAGGCAGTCCAGGCGGTCGAGCAGAGGCCTAATATTGTTGTTAAATAAGGATGGTGATATCGTTTTTTGCTCAGAGTACAGTCAAAAAACTCATTATAGCAGTCAAAAAACTCATTATAGTGGTTTCAGTTGTCTGCACAGGTAAATACCTCTATTTTGACTGTATAATAGTAGAACATGATTTCTTGTTGGTGGTATTCTCCTTGTTGCGCCAACTGGTTATAAAAATCACTATTCTATTTTTTCATTTGTATCCTCTTACTTGTTTTCAATAGGGTGCCTCCAAGATGAGATCCAAATGTTTACATTATAGTTTGCAAATATTTTTGATTCCATAGTTTGAAATGAAATAGTTTGTCAAACCAGGCACTCGTTAAGTTCTCAGGCTTTATTGTTTGAATTATTTCTGGCGTCAAAGCCTCTATGGCAGAGGATATGATGTAAGACAGGTGAGATGTCAAGTCTGTGACATTCTCTAGAGCAGTGGTCTTCAAACCTTTTTGGCCTGGCCTCCCCCTGAGCAAAATTTGGACATGCTGGGCACCCCCCAAAATGACAAATGGATAGTATGTACAAATGGCTATGAACTATTGCGTGCCGTCACTGCACCGTACTCCCAGTATAGTCCCTGGTCTCCCCCACTGCTCCCATCACAGTCGCTGGGCTCCCTCATACCACTCAGTCCTTGGGCTCTCCCCACCCCATCACAGACCCTGGGCTCTCCCCACCCTGCTCCCACCACTATCCCAGTGCTCCCACTACAGTCCCTGGAACGGCATAAATATTTCCCACAAAAATGCCATTGTGACCGAGCATAGTGAGGGAGCCCGAGCCAATGAAGGGGGTTTCCTGGGTTTTCCCCTGTGAATTGTTTTAAATAATGGGTTAAAATGTTGCATTTTAGAGCATACTAAAAAATGGGTAAAAAGCCAAACAGTTTGCAATTGGCACTGAGGGGCTAAGGGGGAAAGCATGGTATTTTTGACCGGACAGCTATGATATATATCCAGTAAAAATAAAATACCATCACTGTCCCCTGGGCTCCACATCGCCTCAGAAGAGAGCTGATTTTGGCAGGTGGGTATGGGGATTGTGCAATAAAGGCAATTTTAAAATACTGTTGTTGTACAACCCTCCTTCACCCCTCTACCCCCCACTTGCCAAACTCAGCTCAACGTACCAAAACAAACACACACACATTCACAGAGCAATCACTCCATCATTCATACAAGCACCCATCACCATACACTCACTCATAACACAAGCTTCTCCAGCATTGGATCTTTCATAGATTCAGATGCTTGAATAGAATATTCCCCCTCGTCAGACTGGGAATCCTCGGTGATAAATTAAATAATAATAATAATTTTTTTTTTTTAAATATATATATATATGTATATATATATACACTGCCACCTAGCAGTGCATGTACATAGCCCATTATAGCCTATGAGCCACCTCATTGTGTAGTCCCTCCACCTCACTTTGGTCCTTTATGGCCCCAGCCAATGAGGTGGCAGGGCTTAAGCTCCGCCCCCGGCAGCCATCTTCAGATTTTTCACCGCAGTCTATCAGACACAGGGAATCCTCAAGCTCTCTGAGCTTTCTCAAATTCTTTCTACTTTTGTGTGGAATATATTTGTAAAATATATTCCATCTTGTTCCCCTTCTTAGGGGCTTTCTTTCCAATTAACCTTGGTGGCAAAACTTGTTGTTTTCCTCTCAAAATCGTCGACTGAACTTCTCTTCAGAAATGGAGGCACCTCAGGATGTCAGGAAGCCTTCCGTGTTCAGGGACTGCACGAGGTGCAAGAAGAAATTGGTTTACTACAAGGACCCTCACGAGCATTGCATTTATTGTCTGTACCCACATGACATTAAAAAATGCGAGATTTGTAAAACCGTTTCCACCAAGACCCTTCATGACAGGCATAGAAGACTCCTTTCATACATGGAATCCAGGGATCAATCTTCGGACGAAGAGTCTGTCAGAACAGCTCCTGTCCAATCCAGCATTCCATCTGAGAGGCAAACATCAAAGAGAAGGGCCTCTTCAGTGGAAAGGAGTTCCTCTCCCAAATCCAAAAAGAGGAAGCTGGAATTGATACCCTTTCTGCCTCCAGTTGACCTATCAAGCCAGAAAAAGTCAGCAAAATCTGCCTCCAGAGGTAAGGAGGAGTTTGCAAAAAACGGAGGGGGGCAGTCGTCGGCGGGTAAACCGCCCACGAATGAAGGGAAAGGTAAAGGCCCGTCATCGGCCATACCGTCGACGAAACCAGCATCGACGACGACGACGCTTAAGACATCGTCGACAGTTAGATCATCGTCATCGGACATGTCGACCGCGAAGCAATCGTCGACGAGCAAGAAACACCACTCGTCCACGAAGCATTCCTCCATGACGCAGTCGTCCACGGAACACACTCCACATTCGTCAACGAAGCCCTCGTCGACGGGAAAAGGTCAGTCGTCGACGACGAATCCCTCGTCGACGGGACAATCTCTGTCGTCGACAGGAAAATCTCAGTCGACAGCGAAGCCTTCGTCGACGGGACAATCTCAGTCGTCGACGGGAAAATCTCAGTCGTCGACGAGGATAACATCATCCATAACGCCTTCAGAGGCACCGCAAATTTCGGCAGTTACAGAGGAATTACTGCCTCTCACTCTTGAAGCTCCTGTCATTACAAGCAATATCATTGAGAAGAATACTGTAACTGAACCTCCGGTGCAGCAATTTTCACCTTTGGGGCACATGGCAGAACTTCCGGATATAATTCTTCAGGAAGAATTCTCTGATGCGGAAGTAGTGGAAGAGTCCATCGGTCCCTTACCGAAACAATACAGCCCTCCTTGGCACCCGTCCACGGGAGAATCCGAATATCCTCATGACCCGGTGCTCATGTTATCCGTGCAGAGGATTGTAGAAGAAATTTACAAACGGCAAAGGGAGAAGCAAATTCCGATTAATCCCATTCCTAGAGAGTCATCCCCGATTCCAGGCACATCGGGTTGCTCTCCTTACAGGAGTAGACCGCAAAAACGGATGAGATCACCTGCTCGAAGACCGAGGAGCAGCACCCACAGTGCTTCACCTACAAGAGTCCCGTCACCACAGTCATCGCACAGACCGCAATCGCCGGACGTAGATCCCACCATGGTACCGTCCACCATCTCGGTATCAGACTGGCAGGAGGATCCTTTTGGTGAATTTTCGGAACCAGAAGAAGGAGAAATAACTCAGGAGCCAGATGCACCCAGTGATTGGGATGACTACGTCGTCGAGAAGCCCAGGAGGAGAGACTCGCCGGGCAAGGCCTCACCACCGGATGATCTCGTCTCTTTCCACACCATAATAGGTAAAGCCGCAGAACTGTTTAAAATTCAGGTTTCTTCGGAGGAAAGGCAATCAGTGCTCTATGAGCACAGGGACGAAGGAGGACAGTGACCACAATTCCCCTCCTCGATACCATCTGGGATTCCGGATCCAAGATCCTATCTACGCCCTTATCGACTCCGGCGTTGGTGTCCAGGCCAGAAAAGAAATATAAAGCTCCGGATTCGGCACCGCTTTGTTTAAGGGGTCATACGAAACCGGACTCAGTTATTACAGTGGCGGCCAGAAAGAAACTCGCCAACCCCTCCTCACCGTTGTCGGCCCCACCGGATAAGGACGGACGTAAATTGGAAGCCATGGGCAGGAAAGTGTCATCTTCTGCATCACTTACAATCAGAGCCGGTAACGCACTGGCCATGACCGCAAGATTCGATCGCGAGCTTTGGCTCCGCATGTCTAATTTGGCGAAACAATTACCACCGGAGTTCCAGGAGGAGGCAAAATCCATAATCGCGGATGGTGAAGCAACATCGGATCACATGATCGACGCAGCAGTTGATGTGGCCGAATCAGGCTTCAGGCAGATGGCGCACGGCACAGTGCTCAGAAGGCAGGCCTGGATGAAGGCTACTAACTTTAGACCTGAAGTTCAGGCGCAGATACTAGACATGCCATTTGATGGCCAAGATCTCTTTGGGAAAAAGATAGACGACCATTTGAAGGCAATCAAGACAGACACTGACACAGCAGAGCCATCAGTTCTTTAAAGGACAAAAGTAAGGACCATCGGTCTTTTCGTCCCTTTAGAGGTTCATCTTCCAAGTTCAGGGGATACAGTCGTTCCTCCTATGGTCAAAAAGCACAAGGCGGCACGTACCAAGCCAATAAATATCAGTCATCCAACAGATACGCCCATAGAGGCAGACGTGGCTCCGCCCAAGGGAAGTCGCAAGGCAAGCAGAACTGACGACCAATCTCCCCCCCCCTTCGCCACGCCCCGATGGGGGGAAGGGTGAGCCAGTTTTTCCAGCGCTGGCGGTCAATTACATCGGACAAATGGGTGTTACAGGTGATCCGAAAGGGTCACACCTTGGAATTTCTGGACCAACCTCCTTCCCTGCCTCCAACTCCCCGCAGAGTGCATATGCTAAGACAGGTCATGTCCGAAGTGCAAAAACTGCTCCAGAAGGCAGCAGTAGAACCAGTACCCTATTCTCGGAGGGGAAAAGGTTTCTACTCCCGATTCTTCCTCGTCAGAAAGAAAAACGGTCAATGGAGGCCCATCTTGGACCTGAGGGCTCTCAACAAGTTCATCAAGCGCATAACTTTCAAGATGGTAGCTCTACAAGGGGTGCTACCTTGGTTAAACAAGCACGACTTCTTGGCCACTTTAGACTTGGAGGATGCATACTTCCACATTCCGATCCATCCAGCACACAGGCAGTTCCTCAGGTTCACAGTGGGAGGGCTCCACTTTCAGTTTCAAGTGCTTCCGTTCGGTCTAAAATCGGCGCCAAGAGTTTTCACGAAATGCCTGGCACCAATAGCGGCAAGTCTCAGGAGAGCAGGAACGGACGTTTTTCCATACCTGGACGATTGGCTGATAAAGGCAAGTTCAGCTGCAAAGGCTCGTTCGGCAGTGTCGAGGACGGTCAACCTCCTAAAAGAGTTAGGTTTCTCCATCAACCAGACGAAGTCCTGCCTCGTTCCCAGCAAGGTAGCTCTCTTCCTGGGAGCCAAGCTCGACTCCAGCATTCCCAGAGTGAGACCATCCACAGAGAGAATAGCAGCGATTCTACGCTTAACTTCGAACTTCCTACAGAAAGAGACAACATCTGTACGCTCTTACAAATCCCTATTGGGCATGATGTCATCATGCATATTCCTCATACCGAACTGCAGGCTTCGCATGAGGCCGGTTCAGGAAGCTCTGGACCACCAATGGAAACAAGCTTTCGGATGCTGGGAAGACATTGTCCAGATTCCATCGACGTTGCACAAGGCCCTTCGATGGTGGAACGCTCCGAGGAATCTTCTACAGGGAATGCCGTTTCAAGCACCGACATCGACCCTCCTGCTGCGGACGGACACTTCCTTATAAGGCTGGGGCGCTCATCTTGCGGACCTCCAAACCAAGGGATCTTGGTCGGCACAAGAGTCCCAGCTCCACATCAACGTGTTGGAGCTCAGGGCCGTAAGGTTGGCGCTGAAAGCCTTCCTACCGGTTATAGCTGGTCAAGTTCTTACGGTCCAGACAGACAACACGACCTCCATGCACTATACAAACAAGCAGGGAGGCACGAGGTCTCAGATTCTGTCGCAAGAAGCCCAACAGCTATGGGCATGGGCCTTGCGCTACGGGATACAGATCAGGGCAGAGCACCATCCAGGAGTAGACAATGTCCTAGCGGACAGATTAAGCAGAGAATACACAGCGTCACACGAGTGGGAGTTGGACGACAGAGAAACCCGACGGATATTTGCCTTATGGGGCCATCCGCAGATCGACCTTTTTGCCACCAGGAACAACAAAAAATGCAAGAGATTTGCGTCAAGATACCCCGAGCACCAATCGCTGGGAGACGCGTTCTCAGTGGATTGGTCGGGGAAGCTCCTCTACGCCTTCCCACCCATTCCCCTCATGTCGAGGGTACTTCGCAGGGTGAAAGAACAGGATTGTTCCTTGATTCTTATTGCACCCGATTGGGCACGGCAAGTCTGGTACCCGACGCTGAGACATCTATCCTGCAAAACCCCGATTCGTCTCAAATCGCATCAATATCTACTGACACAACAGAACCGCAAGGTCCTCCACCACGACCCGAGGAGCCTGTCCCTCAAAGCATGGTTCCTGAGCAGCGTAAACTGATGCACCTAAAGTTACCATCAGAATGCTGGGATATCATCAGGTCCGCTAGAGCCCCGTCCACGCAACTCACCTACACCAGAAAATGGACCAGGTTTTGCAAATGGTGCGAGACCTCTGCGATCGATCCCCTCACGGCCTCGGTTGATCAAATTCTGCCTTACTTGTTGCACCTGGCTAAATCAGGGCTCTCTCTGTCCTCTATCAAGGTCCATCTGTCAGCCATAGCGGCCTACACAGTAACCGCGGAGACGCAAGCCTTACTCTCCTTACCAGCGATCAAGATCTTCCTGAAAGGACTGAAGCGTACTTATCCGCCTACACCTACACCAGTTCCGGACTGGAGCCTCAACACCGTCTTAACAGCCCTCATGCAACCTCCCTTCGAGCCCATACATAGATGCGATATGAAATTCTTGTCCTGGAAGACATCCTTCCTGGTAGCCATCACATCGGCCAGAAGGATCAGTGAGTTGCAAGCTTTGTCTTCGGAACCTCCGTTTACCTTGTTCCAGAAGGACCGCGTCATCTTAAGGCCTCACCCGAAGTTCCTCCCCAAGGTACTTTCGGAGATGTCCTTCACTGAGCGCATTGTTTTATTAAACCTTCTTCCAGAATCGCGCTTCGGAAGCGGAAAGGACATTACACTTTCTAGACGTTTCTAGGGTGTTGAAGTTTTACTTGCAAAGAACCAAGGAGTTCCGCTCCTCAAACCGGCTATTCATTTCCTTCTCTGGCCGTACCAAGGGCCAACATATATCCAAACAAAGCCTGGCACGCTGGGTATCGTCCTGCATCACCCACTGTCATCAGTTGAAAGGCGACCCTTTAACTAGACCACCGTCTGCGCACTCCACCAGAGGAAGGGCGGCGTCAACAGCATTCCACGCAGGGGTGGCCTTGAAAGACATATGCAGAGCCGCCACGTGGAGCACTCTGCATACTTTCGCGAAACACTACTGCCTGACTGAAGATACCAACAAAGAAACTGCAGTTGGACAGGCAGTGCTCCGCCATCTCTTTGTATAAGGTAGGACCAGCCTCCTTTCCCACCTTTCCCGAAGTATGTAACCGTTGTGTTGCTGCATGGTAAAGGTTTGATCAGAAATATGTTTTTTCTGTAATTATGCATATCTGTTTATAATGGTGGCATGTTTTAACTGCTTGGTATTCTATTCAATCATCTGAATCTATGAAAGATCCAATGCTGGAGAAGTCTTAGTTACTTACCTGTAACTGTATTTCTCCAGCATTGGTATCTTTCATAGATTCACATGCGCCCGCCCGCCTCCCCTGAAAGGCTGCTCCTATGCTCGGCATCCATCATACTGTAATCTCTACGGTTCAAAATCTGAAGATGGCTGCCGGGGGCGGAGCTTAAGCCCTGCCACCTCATTGGCTGGGGCCATAAAGGACCAAAGTGAGGTGGAGGGACTACACAATGAGGTGGCTCATAGGCTATAATGGGCTATGTACATGCACTGCTAGGTGGCAGTGTATATATATATTATTATATATATATATTTTTTTTTTAAAAAAAAATTATTATTATTATTTAATTTATCACCGAGGATTCCCAGTCTGACGACGGGGAATATTCTATTCAAGCATCTGAATCTATGAAAGATACCAATGCTGGAGAAATACAGTTACAGGTAAGTAACTAAGACATACACGCATCCATACACATATTTAAATTAAAAAAAATAAACATAAACATACCTTCTGTAGGGGCCTGCACGTGGGTGCTGAAATGCTCCAGGTTGCTCTGTTCGTATGTGCGAGGAGGTACAGCAGCTCCCCCTCGCACATAGAGACATGCAGTTCCCCAGCCAGTATTTCCAATGAGCAATGCAAGGCTGGTGAAGCAAAACGCCCTCAGCCTTGCATGGCTCAGTGAGCATGTGCAGCTGGGGAACTGAACTCTCAAAGGGAAACAATGTTTCCCTTTGACAGTTCAGCCAGCCCAGGAGTACTCCCTCAGCTGGAAAAAGCAGCTAAGGGAGTGTTCAGTGTTTCACTGGGCTGGCTCCTCGGCTCCTCCATAATGGGTGAGGGGCCACTGGGTTGAAGTCCCCTCACCCATTATGGATGAGCTGCCAGGCTCAAACTGGCCTATAGGGCAATGCCCATACCAAAAATGCAAAATGCTAGTGTAGGCCAGACAAAATGGGCCACTTTGCTGGCCAATGTGGGCCAATTTGATGAGTTACTTCCCTATGCAGCTAGTAGTTGCCCCCCCCTAGTGGGGGGGGGCACACCCCACAGTTTGAATACCTCTGCTCTAGAGAGTCAAGAGGCGTCAGCTGAGATTTCAAGAGCACTGACAATTTGGGTGGTGTAATGTTCTGAAAGTTCTGGCTCTTTTTTAGAATTCTGGGCTGTTGATCTAGATGAGATGGTGCCCCAGGGAGAGGGACTGTACAATTCTCCAATAGATGGTCAGACCAGGGGCATGCAGATATGGAACCATTCCTAATATGCAGTTGGTGTGTAAGAACCCAATCAAGGGTGTATCCGTCCCTGTGGGTGGGTTCTTAATCCATTGGACATAGCCGAAGGTATCCAAAGCTGCTAAGTAGTGATGTAGCTGATTTGTCTTGTTTATCTTCAGCCCAATAATTAAAGTCCCCAAGGGCAATTATGGGTGTTTTAGGCTTAGCAATATTGTTCAGGAGGTCAAGGAGTTGTTCTCAAATAAAGGCATCTCCTTGGTGGTCTATACATTGTTAGAATGCTCACAAAGATGTTTGGATTTATTCAAATTTGTATTAAGAGATTTTCACAGACCTCCGGGTGACAGTCCAGATGATCCCTTAGCATAAGGGCAAACCCCCCGCCCTTTTGGGTAGTACGGTCTGCTCTAAAGATTTTTTGGTCCTAAGAAAGGGCCACAGATGCTGCCATATAAGTGGATTCATTAAGCCATGTCTCTGTAAAGGCAAGTATATCCACATTAGATGTGGTAATATAATTGTCAACCTCCCCTCCATGTTGCACAATGGAGCATGTGTTCAAGAGGGCTGCGCTAGGAAAGGAGGCTTGAAGGGGTGTCTTGTTAGAATATGTCTTGAAGGACCGAGTGATGTTAGCATCTGTGTCGGTGGGATTAGCAAGTGCTGTGTGTGAAGGACATATTTTAGTATCAAGGTGAGGCATTGCTTCTTTTTTAAGGCTGCTTGGTGACGAGAAAGTCAGGGTTTACCTGGAACCTGCGTTATCAGCCTGTGTGCCCATAAACTCAGGAATGCCAGGGTTAATTTCGTCGGTGTGTACATGTTCCAGTGGAGGTAGTAACATAGTAGAATGAGTGTTTAGGAGCGTGTAGCATGCTACAAAATCCTGTTTTGAGTGGTTTAGCTCAGTATCATGGGGTGTGACGTCCCTTACATTGCTATAAAACTTTGCAAAGAAAAGATGAAGATGTGACATGTTATATAGAGTTAAATGCAGAGTTTGTGTAGTAGAGTATCTTAAAGATGTAGAGTCGCACTGAGCATGGAGGAGACTCACTCCCCTGCACTCTCCAGTCACAAACCGGAACCTTCCCAATGCCCCGGCGGACCTAAAATGCTCTGAAGGCTGCTGGTAAACATAGTTCTATGGCGCTGAAAAACAGAAGAAAGCAATTTACAGTATTAAAGTTGTAAAGTTTGAAAAGACAGTGATGCAGTAAGCATAGGGAACTATCTCCTTACATGTGTTTCGACCCTGTCTCCAGTGCAGCCGCAGCCGTGCGCCACATGGACCGTCAGGCTGTCCAGCATCAATCAACCTTGTGGAATCACTACTTCTTCATATTTGGGGCCATCCCCAACCCCAGTACAGGACAAGCTGTCCATCGACATACTAAATTGCCTTGAAAATGACCCCTGCAAGTTGAAACATGTGTCAGCTACACAATTAAACAATTGTTGCACACCTGAACCAATGACTTCGATTCTTTAATAAGAGAGATTACACTCTCATCCTCCTACCTGATACCTGGCGCGTGTCCAAAGGGTTCAAACCCCAAGTGCAACTTTCTATTCTAGGACAGAGTGGCACTGTCCTAAGTGAACCCTAAACACACAGCAGGGTAAAACCAAAACCATCAAGTTGAATGCAGGTGTCCAATGGTTCTAGTGCTCCAACCTTACACCTACTTTCACCAAACTAAAAGGCTTGGTCAAAAGCAGAGGCAATATGCTAAAATGTGAAGCTCTAAACTTTACAGAACACTATTGCTTAGATACTTATTCTAAGACTGATTCACAGGTGGGTCAAGTGGTATTAAAACATTTTTTCCACTGTACCTTTAAACATCCCACCACCATCTCCTTGTACTGCTCGCTAGTCTATGTACAGCATGTGATTCTAAGCGGATCCACAAGCTTCAGAAGGTATAGATTAATTACCGTAATTGTATTTCTGATGCTTGTATCTGTTTAGATTCACATGCCTCCATGTGAATCCAAACAGATGACCCCACTATTAGGGCCCGAAGGATCTCTGGGGTGGGCACCAGACCTTTTAAAAAGGGGATTAAGATGACTTTTTTTGATATGCATTTCTTATAGCGCGCTACACACCCATGGGTCTCAGAGCGCTGAAATAACAGAAGACATTATTATCTCACACAGTGGTACTCAATGTATTGTAAGGATGATAGGCTCAGTTGACCCTGCTGGGACTCGAACCTCCCACAGCAATCTACACACAGATTTCAGGGGCAAGCATTTAGCTCACTGTGCTATCTGACCGGCTAAAACAGAAACAGATTTTCTACTGTTTATATTTTTTATTAAAAGCAGTCTCCTTAATCAGCATGAAAAAACTTTGAACGCCACCATTCAAGGACAAGACTTCCACTGTTTGTCACTTGGATTATGCTCATTAACTTAAGAGATGTTAAGTGTCTCTGTTTTTCATGTCTTTCATTAGTTTTGTACATGTTTTCAAGCTTGTTTTAGGTCTTCAGCAGAGTGTTGGCCCCTTTATCCAACAACAATAAACATCTAAAAGTAGGTCAAGTTATCTTTTTCCCCCAACTTTTGCTACCTGGAGTTTCCTAAATAAACACAGGGGTCCCAGGAGTCTCTCTGCCAGTCATTAGTCCTGGTTACGAGAGCCTTACCCAGAGTCTTTAGCTCACCATCTTTCACAGAAGAGAAATATCCAAAACACATCAGTCTTTGTCCTGCCCTGGGGCAGTCCAGCACCAAAATGCTAGGCAATTCTACTCTGAACAAGAGTACCAACAGCAACCCCAGGCACGTGTTTCGGTCTGGTTGGACCTCAGCAGTATGGTGGAGCTGTGCCTCTCTAAGAATAGTGAGCAAGGGGGGCACATCTGGATTCCCCTAGTAACTTAGGGTGAGACCCCTGGAGTTTCATACCATGTTAACAAGCCATAGAGTAAGTAAACCTTTGTTTGGAGTTCTGAGGTGGTGAGATGTCTGCATGAGCAGCAACTGGAAGTGTATTGTTTGATGCAACTCCAGCGTACACTCTACATTGTGGCTTGGCTCTCTAGTTCTTCGGAAATGTGTCCTGTCAACCACAACGTGAAATTGGATGCTTTGTTTACATTGGGACCTGAACAAGGGAGCCTCTGCCCTAAGACAAGCACAATTCCCATTTGATGAGTGATGGGATGGTACATCATTGAATCACACAAGGGGAGTTTTGGGGCCGGTATGAGGCATGGTTCCACTACCCACTAGTCCATAAAGTTAGGTGGCATGCAAACCACTTTCATAGTGGCATCTTGTAACAAATCAACTTTCGGGGCTCCAGAATATCGGTTTCTAAACAATCAATCAGCCCCACATCTCTAGTACACCAGAAAGGATCCGAACAGATTGGAAACACAAGCAAATTATAAACCTCCTTGTCCAATTTTGGTAACATGGACGGAATGGCAGGCTTATCTCCGCAGGGTCGTGGATCATTGGCTAGTTGCAAGACACCGAAAATACAATTATTACCCAATGATAAAAGGGATTGTCCGGTCAAGGTTGTATAAAAACATCTACTTTTTTATGATCGCAACAAACAGTTCTAGCACACTACAAAATACAACCCACCCTGTAAAGGAATTCAGAGGGCAGACCGTTTCACAAGGAAAAGAGATGCTCTCTGGATACTGAAAGGAGGGCAGTCGGTAAAGTCATTAATTGCAATAGTTCAAGGATGCTTGGTTTGAATACAAAGGAAGCAATGGGTCATAAAATGCCACTAGGGGCCTTCGGAGAAGGACCAGGGGGACAGAACCACAATGTACCTTGTGATGTAGATGTTCTTGGTGCTTGACAGGGTTGAGTTGATTTTAGGATGCTTGGCAGCTTCTGCAACAGAGTTCCAGACGGGAGACAGCTGCGGGAATCAGGCGGCAGGCAGTTTCGGTGAGCGAGGCTGGATGGACGGCTGCAGGCTGGTCTACATGGCGACTCCGGGTCAGGAATCGTCTCAGTAGTAGTTGGCGGTTCTGAAGCACTGGCGAGGCGTCTCGGACAGCGTTAGCGACTGCAGCATAACAGTCAGCGGTGCAGTCGGTTGCAGCCTGAGGGGCTCGACTGGCTCGAAAATGTCCTTTAAAGGCGGATTTCGGTAGATGCTTGTCGATGCACTCCTCCTAGCTTCTTCACTGGGCTTGTGTGTCTTCCTTTAAAGCGGACAGCTTGAAGTGGAGGAGAGTGTTGCAGGCAGCTGCCTTGTCCTTGGTTTGTTGCAGAGACTCTCTGGCACTTCCCACCTAGGAAGCTGGCTACAGAGCCTAGCAGGGCATGCTGTGTGCTGGCTGGGAACCGGTTCTGGAGCTGATAGAGGGTCTTCTGGATTCAGTATCTCTCTCTGTTCTCTGGGAGATGTTTAGGGGAGGGGCCTTGCTTCCCTCTTGGAGGTCCTGGTCTTGCTTCACTGCCTGAAGATGTAAGGCAGACTGTACTTTCTGTTACGCTCGCCTGGTATCCACGAGGGCACCACACGATACTGGATGGAGGTCTAAGCGCTATCCCGGACCCCTCTTTGCTTGGTTATGTGCCAGACGTTGGGTAGCGCTTATATCAGGAGAATGGAGGGTTAAGATACTGGTTCTGTGATGGGTGGACTCCCACCTTCCTCTGGTCCAAATCCCCTCCCTTGGGGTTATTGCTCACCTTAGGTTTTTGTGTGTTGAACTCTCCGTCCTGAGTCTCTGTGCAGGGGCGCGTGGTTGGTGCGGGCGTTCCGTGGACCTAGTTGCTTCAGTGGTCCGTGTGCACTTATGTCGGGTCCAGACCGGCTGTGACTCCGACTCTGCTTGCTGTCTTCGACAGCCTCCGACATTGGGCATCTGACACCCATGGGGCTTGGGTAAATAGATGTCGATGGGGGGATTAGCGTGTGGTTTCTCTCTTGAGGACTGGTTAACTCCTTCAGACTGGCAATGGCACAGACGATGAGCTCGAACTTCCATAGGTGACTATGTATTATCACCACCAGGCTTGAAGACAACATAGCATTTACTACTCAACAAAAAAGACAGTAAAGACAAATGGAAATACGCTGATGGTATCCATGTCTCACCCTACATTTGTGCATATAATTTGCATGTGGACTGCATGTTTGTCATAGAGGCAGGTGTCCTGCTTACAACGCGCAGCAGAGCCTCATCTGTAGCTAGATGTTTTGGTGATTGACCGGCTTCTTACTTCACCCGTCCCCTCTCCCACGCTGCAACCCATAGAATACAGCAAAGTCCCATAAAAAATGCGGTCCAGCTGTCGCATAGCCTATGACACTGCACCCTTCTCCAGCATTGCATCTGTTATAGATTTACATGCTGTGAATATTCCCCAGCGTCAGGCTGGGAATCCTCAGTTACCTTATTTTTGCATTGCTTAAAGCAAAGCATTTTGTATTGTGTAGGCTGACACACTCTTTATGGGTGCTTGTTATCCCAACCAATGGGACATTGAGTAGATATACCCTCCTCCTCATCCTCTCCTCAGATTATAACCGTGTGTCACGATGATGGGAGTCCTTGAGATTTTCTCCGCTGAGGAAATACTCAATACAGTGGCAAAAGGTTGGATTTTCTAAATAAGGCAGATTTTCTTCATTTTCAACGGAAATCTTAGAGCTGATCTCTGAGAACAACAGTTAAGTGGGAATGGAGAGCAAGTAAAAGTCGTTATTTAAGATCTGTGCCACCTGTGGCCTTAAGAATGTCTTTGAGGGAGACAAGCATACTGACTGTATTAACTGCTTGTACTCTAATCACACGGTGGGACAGAGGGATATTTGCAGGGCTTTAGTTCAAAGACCCTTAAAGACAGACATAGACGACTTTTCGGTTGGTTCAAGGAGGGACATTACCACTGAGTCAGTCAACCAAAAGTATGCCATTTCCAGAGAAAAGAGGCCGCTCTCCAATGAAAGAGTAAGGTCAGAGAGAGGGCACTTATATCTATCTCTCTATAAAAATGTATATAGCACCACTCGCCCAAAATGGCTCAGGGCACTCACAGACTTTAAAAAATATAGGCACCACGAGCAACATGGCCGCAAGCCGTCATTGGTGTGGTGGGCCTCATCATTGATACCTCAGAGCCCTCTTCTTTGTCAGGCAATTGGGCGATTAAGACGGTAAATCCCTCGACCGGGTCGCTGACGGCAAGCCAATTGATGAGTCCTCCATCATGGGGTCTTGCATGGATTCAAATGCTCATGAACATTCCGGAATCCTTTATAAAAAGAAAGCAGTTTCACTCTAAACTGAAAACTGCTCATCTCCTCTATAGTCTGTGTCCTTTGGGTCAAACTGCCCACAGCCAATAACACTCGTCCTCCTAAGCACCACCCCTAGTGGCCATCTTCATATTTTACTGCAGCTTTCTGGTGTTAGGAGTCCTCGTGCTTCGCTCCTCGTAAAACGTGTATTCTTTGCTGTTTTTTCTTTATCTCTTCTTTGTCAACCGTCACGCGATGAGTACCGGGCTCAGTCATACCTCATACAGGATCTCAGGTCACATGAGCGTATTCCCTCTGGAAAGAAGAGATCGAGGCCCTTTGGGGATACTCCTTCTGGGGAGATACAAAAGAAGCAAAAAATCCACACTCCATCTGCTCCCTCAAAACAGTCGCTGTGGCTGCAGGATCAAGTTCTGGAAGGGGTCCATCTCCGTCGATGGTTAGCCTGTCGGCTGGTGGGTTCCCTCTGTCTGCGAGGAAGTCCATGGCCCCATTTTAGCACAAGCAGTCAAAGAGCAAACCTTCTGGAGGCCCATCAGTGGCTTTGGCCTCTTCATCAATGACCAAGACCACTGCACCGTCGACAACCGCTTCGCCAACGCGCTCCTCGTCGTCGACCATGTCAGCAGAATCTGGAAAACCAGCTCTTATCATCAACGAAAAGTTCAGCAGTGACTGTCGTCTCAACCTACACGGTGACGATTACTCAGAGAGTCTATTTGCCTCCGACAACTGTCCCAACCATGTTGGCAGCGGCCTCTGTTCCTATTCTGCAAATTCCCATTGTGGCATCCTTCAAGATTGATTTGGGCCGATTGAGAGACTTGCTTCCACCTACCGATTTCATGCACAGGCCCATCAAACGGTCTCCTCGAGCTTCCATGGGATCTCAGAAGAAGTCTCTGCCTATACACACCAGTGCTGAGGACGATCTTTCAGAAGACCTCTACTCAGACCATGAGGGAGGCCAGGGATTCATGTCTCAGGAGGGGGGTCACTATCTCATGTGCCATTCCAGCTGTTTGACCCTACAACGGGTTTCAGCCTGGCTCCTGCTATGGCTGCGCCCTTTGCACCCTATACTGCACTGGGGGACAGTTCACTGGACATTCTAGCAACCTTGCATACGTTTGTGGTTGAGATTCAACAACGGCTGCTTGATGCTCCTGTACCTGGTCCAGCCAGCACTCTGCCCAGGACACTTAAGTGTCAGCCAACACTGCTCCCTAGGGCGCCTGTCACTCCGGGGTCAGGGATTGGGGGCTTGCCCCCTATGGAAGAAGAGCCAGTTTGCAGAGACACTGGCACTGACAACAATATCACTGCGAATCACACTTATGAGTATGACGATTATGTTCCTGCTCACGGGGAACCACCAGATGTGGACGAGCCCGCTAGGGCTTCACCACCAGACAAACTTGGCTCTTTCCACTCCATCATCTCGAAGATGGCCAAGCTCTTCAATGTGGTGCCGGAGGAGAAAAAGAAGGAAGGCTTCCTTTTCAACAGAGAGTTCTCAAGGAAGACCATTGTGATGGTGCCATTGTTGGATGACGTTTGGGAAGACGGATTGGCTATCATGAAAGTTCTGAATACAATGCCATCTAAGCGTGACAGGCTTGAGAAGAAGTACTAGGTCCTGGATTCAGCACCCAGGTGTCTCAGGTCTCATTCTTCGCCAGACTCAGTGGTGTCGGCCGCGCGCCAGGAAACAATTATGGAACCCCTTGTCACCCATGGTGCAACCTGGATTAAGTAATTCCTTAGCAACAAACTGTGTAGAGTCTGTAGTGAGGTTGCAGAGCCTACGCCTGCTCCTCTACCATTTGAGGTACTTCAGGATGCCTGCCTCTCACCTATGCTCGACAATAATTTTACAGCCCCTCTCTTTAATTTGCATTTGGTTCACAAATGACGCTGATGATATGCAATGTGTCATCCTGCTGTTCGGTAGTTATGGGGAAGATGTTAAAAATATTAACAATGTGTATGAATTGAATCAGGCCTGGATGGTCAAAAGTGGTCTTTCACTGAATAATGAAACTACAGAGCTAATGGTTGTGGGAACAGAAAACAGATGTTTAAAGTCAGGAATGGAATTCCTGCAATTTCAGGTAGCCGGCTGCAAGATTGAGACCAAAATGAAAGTTAAAACCCTAGGGGTATACTTAGATCAGTGTCTGAACATGCATGCTCAAGTAAACAGGTTGGTTTCTGCTTCTGCCTACTACATTTAGCTGCTAGCACAATTACGTCCATACATCTCTAAAGGAAACTGTGAGACTGTGGCTAGAGCCATTATTGGCTCAATAATGTACTACTGTAGTGGCCTTTTAATTGGATATGCAAAACGGACTGTGCTATACTGCAAGTAGTACAAAATAGTGCAGTGAGGGTCATAGCTGGTTTAAAAAAAAGAGACCATATTTCTGATACAAGGCGAGAACTTCACTGGCTTCCGATTGAGACTAGGATTGAATATCGTCCTCTGTTGATCACTCACAAATGTTTAGTGGGTGTGAGTCCGGCATATCTGATGGAGGCACTGAATAGTAATCTAAGTGTAAGAGAACTCAGATCTAACAATTCCAATCAGTTGAGGGCGCCCAGCTGCAAAATCACGCAGGTTAACAAATGTGTCTTCTTTGCTGTAACACCCAGAGCCTGGAACGTGATCCCCCCGGATTTCGATGGCTCCTCTCTTGCTCTCCTAGATATACATCTGTTGGACATCTCTTCCTGAACTCTGTTTGGCCTACATTTCATTTTTTTGTGTGTCTGTCTTATGCCCCTGGGCCATTTGGTGCACGTTATAAATGTATTAAGTAAATGGTGCGTCTGGCCCACAAGAAGCTGAAGGCGGCTGGCGAGCGCATAATTTACACCGCAGCCTCCACCATCGAAGCCGCCAACGCCCTCACTATCGTGTCTCGATATGACAGCGAGCTTTGGTACAATCTCGGACCTATCCCGGACTTCCTCCAAAAAGGCTGAAGCAATGGTCCCATTCTACGAAGGAGAGGTATTGTTGGATCCCACCATTAGAGTCGCGCTCGACATAGCAGACACAGGGTTCCGCCAGATGGGGAATGGTGTGGCCCTCCGGCGCCAGGTTTGGCTGAAGGCCACATATTTATGAGCAGATGCGCAGACCAAGGTGGTGGACATGCCGTCTGATGGGGACAACCTGTTTTGGAGGACAGTCAATGACACTCTCCAGGCAATCATGACAGACATGGAGACGGCACGATCTCTGGGTACCCTGCAGCAAAGGAGGCCCTCCTTTGATTCCCTGAGGGGAAGAGTTGTCAGGTCCTCCAAGGGGTACACTACGCCCTATCGTCAGCCCTCCCACTCCACCTCGGAGGAAGCCTACAGGGGCCACTGCCAGGTCTACGGCAGTGCAGACTAATGTCGTCATTGTTCACCATCCAGGGCACAGACACCCAAGCAGGCCTGAACCCTCCATGGACCCGCAACCCCGCTATCGAACTTTGTCAAGCAGTGGAGAAAGATCGCCATGGACAAATAGATGCTGGACTTTCTTCAGCAAGGATGTAAGAGGATTCAATCCAGCACTACAGCTAAGTCAATGCCTAGTCTGGGATACTGAATGGAAACCCTTATTGATATATCTTTATGTCCAGTTCATGAGTTCTGGATGACTACCCCTATATAACACCCCTCTCTTGGAACCCCCCTGACCCCACTGAGCCAAGAAATAGTTCTGTTTTGCAAGTTTAAACGGTTTATTTGAGAATGTAAACAATATATATATATCACACTTTATAATAAATTAATAATTAATATCACACTTCAGAACATGAGCAGTTAACAACAATGGGTAATGTTCTACTAATAAACTGATTTGATTACCCAGGAGTAGTATAAAGGATGAGGTAGCACGCTTGGGAATAGGAACAGAAGAATAAGGTGGTAGAGAATGCTTTATCTAGTTTCAGATGGATGCAATGTTGAATGAAAATGCAATACAGAAAATACTCAATATGATTTCAACAAAACAATGTAATCACTTTTCTCTGGCAATCCACTCCCCCCCTTATGCAATGTAAGGAAATGAAGAGGAGAGCACACAGTTCTTAGAAATGCAATCAAATGTAATTCAGTTCACCCCAGCAAGCTTAGACTACAGAAGTTTGAAACACAGGCCCAAAATGCTTTTATATGTGCTGGCAATGAAGTGAGGAATATGCTGAAAATGGTTTTAATTCCCTTTAGGAGATTCAGGGTGAGTGAAATATACTTGGGATGAGTTCAGGCTCACTTTAGCAAGGATCTAGGAGTAACTAGCAGGTTAAACAAATTTTTGGCAAAGGAAAGCAAGGAAGCTGCTGTTTTCACACGTGGCTGGATTTTTAACCAAATCGCGAATCGCGGCAAATTTCGCGAATGCGTGAATCACAGTTACGTGTAGCAAGTTGGTTCTATGCTTGTTGAAAAGTTGAGATACTAAGCTTTCAGAGGAAAGTTAAACCAAGTTCCTAGCACAAACGGTTACAGAGATACAGACGATTAAATAAAGGTAGTTTTTCGGATTTGAAATTTTAAAAGTTCAAAGCGACAGGTTACAGCTTGCAGCTAGAAAATGACAGGTGACAGTTCTACTTAGGTTAAATAGATTGAATTATATTATATTAAACTAAGGGATAGGTTCTGAGTTTTGCTGAGTACTCACAAGAGATTTTGGACAGGAAGGCGACTTTGTCACGGATCCGGTCACTGCGCACAGCACTTCACAGCGATCTGGTCTCCAGTTCCGAGTACAGCTCTGCTTTCTGGGTCACCGGCACTGCTCCTGGATCTTGGGTTCTGCTGGTCTGGTCTAGCACCGGTCTGCACGGCTCCTGGTCCCGCTTTCTCCGGACACAGCGCTGATCTGCACGGCTCCTGGACACTGCTACCGGTCCCGGCAATGTTCTAGTCAGGGAATTCAAACAGCTCGCCCGGCTGTTGATAGTCTGCAAATGATTTTTGGGCCTGCTGACAAATACTTTTGCTTGCAGTGGGCCTTCTTGGTTCAAAGTTCTGTAGTCTCTGTTTAGCTTGGAAGTCTAAGTGTAGGATCTCTGGATGTGAAGTCGTCGGTCAGCATGCTCCGCAGCAAATGGAATTGAATGTCTCTACCTGTCCCAGCAGTCTCTTTTTATGTGTTTTGAAAGTGGGTGGAGAGGCTAGCTTTCTAGGCCCAACCCCTTCAGAGTTCTGATAGGTTGGAGAATTCTTTGCGTTCTCACTGAAGAACAGGATTGTGTGTCAGAATGATGTCATTTAATGGCTTGCAGAAAGGACACGCCCCTGTCAAATTACACACAAATCTATATTTGACCTAAAGACATATTTCATAGATACACAGTGGTTTGAAATTACATGCACCCATCACGGATCACACGAGGTATACTCTGTTCAAACTCTGATGTTTCTAAGAGCTCGCATTCAGAACTGGCAACATTTTGCATTTTTTAACTGGTTTTGCAACATTGGTTTTTCATTAAAAATAAAACACATATACACGGCCTGTCCATACATACTCCAGTAAATTCCCATGTCTCTAGTTTAAACACAGAGTCTGTGGTGTCAATAAATAGCGGGGTTTTGCCCCAGAACATCACACAAATTCCCAACGCGTCTTAAAACGTGCACCGAAAAATCACAAGAATTATGGGATCATTTAAATAATTTTGACAAGTCCGCACTGTGAGTTATACATCTTTCTTAGAATCATATTCTGGGCAACAGGGGTGTGTCTTTTCAGGTCACATGGTATAGAAACCAGTTTATCCAGTTTCTGCCAAGCTCAGAGACCCTGCCCCTCCCAGCTTCTGCCAAGAGGAAGCTGTTTTACGGTCCCCCCAATAAACCATCTGCCTGAGTCAAGGCAGGGCTTTGTTCAAAAGGAAGCCATTTACGACCACCCTAATAAACCATCTGCCTGGGCCCTTTCTTTAGTTTCTTGCAATCCCCTGGTAATTCAATCAGAGAGTGTGTGACCTCCTTTTGGCAGGAGCAACAGAATGCAGCCGGGCCTGGGAATGCATTTGTTGGGCAAGCCCCCACTCCTGTCGGGGGTAGCTGTCTGGCAGAATTCCAGTTTCCTTAAGCCAGGTTTCAGGTAAAATGTCACTTTTTGTTCCCCAGTTTAAGTCAAGACAATTTTTACATATGCAGCTAGAATGCTGATTCTAAGTTCAAAACTATGACATTTTAACAGTTACAAACTATGTGACACTCAAAAGTAGGTCACTCAGTTAATTTAAACATTTTCGATTTTCGGTAGTTTTAAATCCAGTTTCAGTTAGGCTGCTGCAGACCTGCAGAGCTAAGCCAGTCTTGTTATGAACATTGTTTTGGGGCTCTTCAACTTCCCAGATTTAGTATGCACACATACTTCATTCTGCCAGATGTCCGCTGGTGTTCAGTGAGATTTTTGGATGTGTTGCAATGTTTGAAAATAGGCATTTTGAGCTGGCATTCAGAGAAACCAAAGGTAATTTTAAAGTGCGGTTTTTCCTTTGGCACACATTTCACTCAAGGCACCCCGGCCCATCCTGCTCGCACTGGTGGGTGGCAAGTTAGGCAACCATTTTAGTGTGCACAAACTGTGTGGTTCTCCTGGATTTTGGCACACATGTGGGCTTTTTGGCCATCTTGGATTTTCTAAGCCCACAGCACCAAATGTTGCAGCATGATAGCTCAAACGTGGGTCAGGACACCCAACAAGGACATGCTTTAGAATTTCATGACAAGTGCCCCCACATTCCTCCTGTTGCAAATCAAGAACTTCACTTGGCCCAACTGCTACAGGAGGTTCAGGCCATGTTGAGAAAAGGGGCAATAGAACTGATCCCTCAGTACCTCCAGGGCTCCATAGTGTACTCCAGATACTTTCTGGTAAAGAAGAAGTCAGGAGGGTGGTGACCGATCCTAGAATTATGATGCCTAAACAAGAACCTAAAGTCACAAATGTTCAGGGTGGTCATGTTGCAGCACATACTCGACCAGCTGGAGGAAGGGGATTTTCTGGCAACTCTCGACCTGGAGGACACATACTTCCACATCCCCATTGCAAACACCGGAGTTTTCTGCGTTTGGTCACCCATGGATGGCACCATCAATTCAAGGCCCTGCCCTTCTGCCTGAAATCAGCTCTGCGGGTAGCCACAAAATGCTTGGGCCCTGTGGCAGTATACCTACGCTGCAAGGGCATCCATCTCTACCCTTACCTGGACAACTGGCTCATTCGGTCCTGTTCTCATGCAGTAGCGACCCAGCAGACTGCGGAGACCCTTTGCCTTCTGACTTTGCTCAGATTCTCCTGAGTGGTACCATCAAGAAAGCTTTGTTCCTGGGCGCCCCACTCGACACAGTCTCATGTCTCCCTCGGAGGAGAGGGTGAAAGACATAATAGGGTAGGTTCAGTTGCTGTCAACTGTGTCCATTGCAACAGTCCAGTCCACAAGTGGGAACGTCAACAAGCGCAAGTGTCTCATCTCTTCAGCAGGTGGGGTCCTCCCCAGATCAACCTCTTCACGACAGCTGCCAACTCCAAGTGCCCGAAGTTTGCCAGCAGATACCCTCAGACGAGGAGTCTGAGGAATGCTTTCTCATTCCTGTGGGACAGGCTCTTTCAGTATCCCTTCCCTCCAATTCTGCTCCTGTTACATGTCATCAACACACTCGGGTGTTGCCATTGCAGGATGATCCTAATTGCTCCGGCAGCAGGCAAGCTCTTTCTGTGGTCGTACAGGCTCGGCAAGGAGTTCCTCAAGGGACTCTTCAGGATCTTTCCGCCAGTGAAGGCTCCTGCCCCAGCTTGAGAATTGAACGTGTTTGTGACTAGCTCATGGGGCCTCTATTTGAACCAATGCATCATGCTCCTCTGAAGTTTCTTTCATGGAAGACTGCTCTCCTAGTGGCGATCAACCATACTTGGCCTTTCATGCTACAAACGTGGTGCTGTGGACTCATTCCACCTTCATGCCAAAGGTTCCTTCAGACTTTCATCTCAACGAGTCTTTGGTCCTGCCAGGTTTCTGTCTGAACCCTTCTACGACTATTGAGGGCATTGCATTTGCTGGACGTTGCTTGTGCCTTGAAGTTCTAGGTGGCACACACAAAAGATTTTTGTCAATTTTGGACCTGTGTGACATGAGAAGACCATGTCTAAGGCTTCCATAGCCAGGTGGCTCTCCGGCTGTATCATGTACTCTCATCATCTGGCCAACAGACCTCTTCCAGGCCGGCAGAGAGTCCACTCCACCAGCGCCATCATAACAACAGTGGCATTTCTCTCTGGTGTTCCGCTGCTCGTCATCTGCAGGGCTGATAAGTGGAGGTCTACCCACACCTTCACAAAATGTCACTGTGTCGACAGGGAGGAGTCTCGGGTCGGCCAAGTGGTGCTACGCAACCTGTTTGTTTAAGGTGAGTCTGTTCCAGATGTAAGTGTACTGCTTTTGTGAGCATTGTCACCTGCCGTGGTCGTGTATATTTACTGCTGTGTAATCGTATTCATGAGCATGTGAATCCATGCAAGACCCTATGCTGGAGAAGGGACAAGTTTTGTCCAGCATAGGTCTTGCATGGATTCACATGCAAACCCTTCCTCCTTCCACTCTACGGCTCTTCTTGGTTCACATGGCCACTTTACATGCGCTACCAAATCTGAAGATGGCCAGCAGGGGTGGAGTTTAGAAGGACGAGTGTCATTGGCTGGGTGTAGTATGGCCCAAAGGACACTGATAGGCTATAGAGGACAACAGCAGTTATCAGTTTAAAGCAAAACTGCTTTCTTTATACCAATGATTCCCAGCCTGACGATGAGGAATATCCATCAGCATGTGAATCCATGCAAGACCCATGCTGGAGAACAAAAGTTAACCGTAAGTAACGTGTCCCTACCTCATCAATCAAGCACACAACACAAGGCAAAACCTCCATCGATGACGAGCCTGTCAACGCGTAAACACCACAAGATGAAACCTCCTTCAAGATCTATGACAGTCCCGTCGTCGAGTTCACAGCACCTGCCTACGACCTCGTCGACCAGTAAACACTCATCAAGTAAACGGCAGTTGACGACAACGCCAATCTCGGTCACATCTGATAAACAACAACCAACCACAATCACGTTGGCGAGTAAGTCCAAAACACTGCAGGTTGGCATGCCTCTGTCTACGGCGGATGCACTCAAGCCGTCAACTAAGCACAAGTCGTCTCCAGTCCCATCAACTGAGAAACAAGCATCGTCCACAGTCAAAAGCAAGCTGGAGGCCGGGGCTACTACCCCAAGTAAATCAACTCCTCCAGCAATGCCTGAAAGGTGAAAACATCCCTCAGAGGGCCATCAACAACAGCATGCAGGGCACCTGCAGGTGCTTACTTCGCTGGTCGCTCCCATTGCATATTTAGAGGTTATCCCGGAGGATTTCCTGCAACATGAAATAGATACAGACTTTGAGGCACAACAGACGGGGTGGCCACAGTTCTCGGACTATGAAGACTCCATAATTATGCAAGAGCCACAGCGAATGCCTATGTCTCCTAGACTATCCCTGAACCTGGGGAGAAACCTCCCTCTCTTTACCCCTTCAGGGTGTCAACAAGGGCAGGGATGCCCTGACAAAACACATCACCCAAGGCCAGGACCCAGCCTCCTGGGTACAGGGTACCCTGTCAGAACACGTCAACCATACCCAGCACCCAGCCTGTGTACAGGTACAGAGCAGCCGCAGGCAGAAATATGAGCCCTGCTAACAAACCCACAAGAGCTGCTGTCTCTGCAGTTCCTGTCGTCCCTACAGTGGGTCACTGCACAACAATCACAGGTCCTATCAAAAAAGGCATCCCTAGAAAGCGCACAGCAGCATTGATCACCCACTCCCACCAGGGCAAGGGTTAGGTCTAGAACAAGGATGAAATCTAGAAGTAGGACGAAGTCGGCCCATGGATCCTCAAGGTCCAGGTCAATATCAAGACTCAGGTTAATGCTGGGATCATGGGGATGGAGTGGATCACCCATTAGAAACAGGTCCCCGACCTCCCTCCTGCAAAGGCGCTCATTGGGACTCATTCCGAGTTTGACGCAAAGGGATACCGGGCAACGGTAAGGACACCGGTGCCGGTAATCCCTTTGCGCCATATTCCGAGTTCCCTTAGCGGGTCTCTTCCTTGACGCCTGGTTTTATCAGGGTTAAGGACGGGACCCGTTAAGGGACTTTAGAGCTAATAACGGTACCGCAATTTGCGGTACCGTTATTAGCGCCTTCCCCATTCCCATTGAGCCCTATGGGGGCTCAAATCGGAATGGGGAATGGCTTTTTCAATGGGGATTTACCGGTCCCGCAAAGGTCGGAATAGACCAGTAAGTCCCCATTGCATGGGGGCGGACTCCGTACCGGTATTGGAGGTAGTCATGGCGCTAATAGCGCCATGATTACCTCCAAACTCGGAATGAGGCCCATTGTCTCGAGTGCAGGAACAAGAGGAGGGAGAACTGATGGGCACCGATCGGGGTGCTTCCCAAGAGACAACAACATCGACCACAACACTCGCCACAAAGAGATGACGACTAGGATATGGACACACCGGTTGATGAACCTCCAGAAGAGGTGCAAAAACCCTACCCTTCCGGACAATATCTCAGCTTTCCATAATATGATCCAGAAGGCCTGCCAAGAATTTGGCCTGGTTGCATTGGAAGACAAGAAGTAATGCTTCCTTTTTGCTCACATGAGGAAAATGAGGAAAGCGGTGGTCTCCATCCCAATTTTGGATCATGTATGGGAAGAAGGACCCAAAACAATGAGATGTCCATTTACAGAGCCTGCAGTAAAGGGCAGGTTAGACAACAAGTTGAACCTACCAGACTGAACACCAAAGTCCCTCACATCACAATCATCCCCAGGATCTGTCGTTTTGGCAGCAGCGGAAGGAAGCCCCATCTGAAAAGCAGAAGTGTGCAGTCCCCCTGGAGAACGAAGGTTCCAAGCAGGATGCATTTGGGAAGAAGGTGCTGGCAATGGGCGCAACCACAGTCAAGGTGGCTAATTCCCTTGCCATTGTTGCACGATAAAACCAAGAGATGTGTCATAGACTTGCCCCCATACTAGAACATCTGCCAGAAGAGAAAAGGAAGGAGGCAAGGGCCATCCTTAAGGAAGGAGAGAGGCATCAAATCACAGCATTAACCTCGCTGTAGACCTGGCAGAGACAAGTTGTAAGCAGATCAGCAATGACATGGTGTTGAGAAGCCAACGGTGGCTCCAACTTTAGGCCAGAAGTGCATCACAAGGTGGTAGACATGCCTTTTGAAGGCGATAACCTCTTTGGACCTAAGATGGATGCGGCCCTCAAGGCAATAAAGGTAGACTCGGATACAGCGCGCTCCCTTACATCAATAAAAGGCAGGAGGTCTTTTTGACCCTTTAGGGGAACCTCAGGAAGAGCTTGTCGAGGAGGTAGATCATACACCAAAGGTTCATCATATTACTCCCAGGGTTACAGGAGAGCCTATCAAGGATTCAAGGCAGATGCAGAAGAGTAAACAGGCCACAAGCTCCCAGAGAGGGTGGCAGGGTAAGCAGCAACAAGACCTATACTCCAAGAAAAAAGCAGGTCGGGGTACCATGTCAAACTATGTCCAGAACTGGAGGCACGTAACATCAGACAAATGGGTCCTGGAGGCGATAACCCATGACAACTGCTAGAGTTTACAAAGCATCCTCCCAAAATTCCTCCACGTCATCACACACCTGCGCACATAAAGGTATTACTACATGAGGCAAAACAAATGTTGTCAAAGAAGGCCATAGAGAAAGTACCACAGTGATACAGGGGCAGAGGGGTCTATTCCCGATACTTTGTCGTGTGAGAACCGGACTGCAAACCGCGCCCCATTTTGGATCTTTGCAAGCTGAAGAAGTTCTTAAGAAAGCAGAAGTTTGCTATGGTAATACTACAGCAGGTGATAAAAACGGTGCAGCCGCACAACTTTCTGGCGTCCCTAGACCTCCAGGATGCATTTTTCCATTTACCAATTCACCCAAAATACAGGAAGTATCTCCGTTTCGTGGTGCAAGGTGCCCATTACCAAATTCGAGTGCTGCCCTTTGGCCTCAAATCACCAACTCAAATGTTTACAAAGTGCCTTGCGCCAATAGCCGCAAGCCTGCGAAGGGAAAGCCACCACATCTATCCCTATTTGGATGACTGGCTCATGAGTGCACCAACGATGGCCGGAGCTCAAGAATCCACTTCTTGTGGGCTGACAAAAGCAACATCATAAAAGGCAATTCCTTTCAGGAACCACCGCACCACAAAACACTCATCACTGACGCGTCCATGTTGGGTTCGGGGGCCCACGTCGACCAGCTCCATGTCTGGAGGCTCTGGACAGCTGAAGAGATGACTTTCCACATCAATCTGCTGGAACTGAGAGCAGTGAGATGGGTGCTAAAATCCTTCCTGCTGGTGCTAAAGGGACACTACTACAACAATGTATTACCTCAAGAAGCAGGGGGGCACGGGATCGACAACTCTCTCCCTAGAAACACAATGGGGGTGGCACTGGGCCATCTCCAGTGGCATCTCTGTACAGGCTTTCCCTCTCCCAGGATTCCAAAACCAGGTGGCGGACAGCCTCAGCAGGCAAGCCACGCAGACCCACCAGTGGGAGCTCAACGACAGTCAATGCCAACTGCTGTTTCGGAAATGGGGTTGTCCATCCGTAGACCTTTTTACCACCAGCCACCAAAAAAAAGTGTGTATGATTTGCCAGAAGGACCCGCAACAGGGACCAATGAGGGACGCATTGTCCTTCCCATGGGTGAACCTGTTTGCCTATGAGTTTCCTCCAATTCCAGTTATATGTCGGACAGAGCGCAGCCATGCTGAGTGATCTTAATCACACCGAACTGACCACTCCAAGCGTGATACTTGGACCTGCTTCATCTATTGGCGGATCAATCAATAAGGCTGTGTGACCAACCATACCTCATCGCAAGACCACGGCAAAATCTTACATCGCGACCCACGGTCCTTAAAGTTGGCAGCGTGGCTCCTGATTTTGCAGAGTTCAGACGACTAACAATTTCTCAAGACTCCAAAGACATTGGGCCTCATTACAAGTTTGCCAGTCCGGGAACTATGGCACGAGTAAGTTTGCCGGTACCGTGGTTCCCGGACCGGCAAACTACAAGTTGTGCTGGAGGGCATTGCGGCACCTGCGAGCACAGCATGTCGGATGCACCGGCACCATTCTGAATGGTGCCGGTGCATCCGACCTCCCCATTCCCATTGAGCCTGACAGGGCTCAAATGGGAATGGGGAGCATTCCATTCCGGCGCCCGCGAATGGGCAATTACTGGGTCCGGCACAGCCGCAATGACCTGGCAATTGCCCATTTGCGGGAGCTGGAAAAAATTGCAAGTTTGGCGGCAGCATGTCGGTTTTACCGGCAAGGCTACCACCAAACTTGTAATGAGGTCCAATGTCTGCTGCTAATAAGTCATAAATCATATATTTTTTTATTGTTGCATATATAGTTTACATAAAACCTTACACAACATGTTTCATTTGAAAAAGAAAAAACACAATTTAAATAAATCACATATTAATTCAATATACACAAGATTTTAAAAGAAACATAATTCATCTTTCTAGAAAAAAGGATTGAATGAAGGTTTATGGTCATTTTTTCGAATCAAAACATTCGAACAGTCAAAGTTCAAAAGGTACGACATGCTATGTTTAGAATGGAAAGTGCATTTCTTTCTAAACCAATCTATCGACAATATTCATGGATTGGTTTCAACTGAAATGCACTTTTATTTTGTATTTTTGTATTTTATTAGGTTTATATAGCGCTTTACACCAAAGCGCTGCACATTTTAACAACAGGATACATTTAACAATAACAGAAATAATAGTAACAATAGAAGCAAGATACAATTTTGAATCAGATCAACAAAACAATATGTGGAGCAATTAGATAGACGGGAAGGGAGTAGAGGAGTGAACTAGGAGGAGGAGGGAAGAATGGGAGAAGGAGGAGGAGGGAGATGGAGGGGTAGGGAAGAGGATGGAGTGCAGGGGAGAGGAGGGAGCTGATAAGGGGGGAAGGGAGGGGAGTGATAGGGGGAGGTGGAGGGAAATCATGGTGGGGAATTGAGAAGGCGAGATGTAAGGGAGGAACGGAATGAGGAAAAGGTAGGGATAGAGCAGATTGAGAGAGGTAAGGAGTTCCAGTGAAGGGGATCTAGGAGTTGGAAAGAGCGGAAGTGGGAGGAGGCAGAAGGGGAAGGTGGAACTGTGAGGAGGAAGTGGTCAGCAGAGCGAAGAGGGCGAGAGGGAGTGTAGAAAGAGAGAAGGGAAGAGAGATAAGGGGGAGCAAGATTATGGAGAGATTTGAAGACTAAGCAGAGAAAATGTAATTTAAGTTGGGAGTGAAAGGGAAGCCAGCCAAGTGAGGATAGGGAGGCAGAGATGGAATCGTGGGAGGTGAGGAGACAGAGAGTACGGCTGGCCGAGTGGTAGATTGATTTGAGGGGGGAGAGATGTGAGGTGGGTAGACCAAAGAGTAAGGAGGAGCAGTAGAAGAGGCGAGAGAAGATTAGGGAGAAGATTAAAAGTTTAGTGGCATGGAAAGTAAGAGAGGGACGGACTTTACGAATGTTATAGAGGTGGAAGCAACAGGCACGAGAGGTGAGAGAGATATGATGGGAAAAAGTGAGACAAGAGTCGAAGTAAATTCCTAAATTGCGAGCATGGGGGGAGAAAGTGAGGTTAGAGGGAGGAAAGTGAATGAAAGGAGGAGGAGAGGGAGGGGGAAGGGAGTTCAGAGGGGAATAAAAGTACCTCAGTTTTGTCAGAGTTAAGGGAAAGAAAGTGAGAAGACATTTTCAGGGTAATTCATAGAATTTCGCAGAAAAGTGTCGCAAGCGGCTGGCGCAGAGTGTCCGCGTGCGATTGTCTGCGCCAGGCACGTGCGCTAAAACCGATTTCCGCGCACAGCGTATTCATGGATTTTAGGCTCCCAAACCAGCCGTGGCGCAGAGTATCGCAGCGACCCTGCAGCAGCGCCAGTAACGCCCCCAAGAACGCCCTCGCGCAAGGAAAAGCCATCAAAATCGCTAAATCATCGCAAAGGGCTGCGCTAACCCTGGACCAATTTACAGGGCTGCCAAACAAGGAACGCAAAGCAGGTAACGTGCATATCAGGGGTACGCGTGAAGTTATACACGCGATTAGCCAGGCTGCCAGGGTACGTGTATTTCAGGGGTGCGCGGGAAGTTCAACACGCGATAGTCCAGGGAACGTGTATTACAGGGGTACGCGGGAAGTTCAACACGCGATTGTCCAGGGAACGTGTATTACAGGGGTACGCGGGAAGTTCAACACGCGATTGTCCAGGGAACGTGTATTACAGGGGTACGTGGGAATTATCACACGCGATTAGCCAGGGCACGTGTAATACAGGGGTACGTGGGAATTATCACACGCGATTTGGCTGGGTACGTGTATTACAGGGGTACACGGGAAGTTCTACATGCGAATCGGCTGGGTACGTGTATTACAGGGGTGCGCGGGAATGATCACACGCGATTTGGCTTGGTACGTGTATTACAGGGGTGCGTGGTAATGATCAGACGCGATTTGGCTTGGTACGTGTATTACAGGGGTGCATGGGAAGTTCTACACGCGATTGGCCAGGGTACGTGTATTACAGGGGTACGTGGGAATTATCACACGCGATTTGGCTGGGTACGTGTATTACAGGGGTACACGGGAAGTTCTACACGCGATTCGGCTGGGTACGTGTATTACAGGGGTGCGCGGGAATTCTCACATGCGATTTGGCCAGGTACGTGTATTACAGGGGTGTGCGGGAATTATCACATGCAATTAGGCACCATGGGCACCCCCCACCAGGCCCCCACTCATGTCTCCCACCACCCCCACCCCCCTGCCACCATGGGCAGCCCCCACCAGGCCCCCACTCATGTCTCCCACCACCCCCACCCCCCAGCAGTGCAGGGTCAACCTCCACCAGGCCCCCACTCATGTCCCCCTGCACCCCCACCCCCCATCAGTGCAGGGTCACCCTCCACCAGGCCCCCACTCATGTCTCCCACCACCCCCACCCCCCAGCAGTGCAGGGGCACCCTCCACCAGGCCCCCACTCATGTCTCCCACCAGCCCCACCCCCCAGCAGTGCAGGGTCACCCTCCACCAGGCCCCCACTCATGTCCCCCTGCACCCCCACCCCCCAGCAGTGCAGGGTCACCCTCCACCAGGCCCCCACTCATGTCTCCCACCACCCCCACCCCCCAGCAGTGCAGGGTCACCCTCCACCAGGCCCCAACTCATGTCCCCCTGCACCCCCACCCCCCAGCAGTGCAGGGTCACCCTCCACCAGGCCCCCACTCATGTCTCCCACCACCCCCACCCCCCAGCAGTGCAGGGTCACCCTCCACCAGGCCCCCACTCATGTCTCCCACCACCCCCACCCCCCAGCAGTGCAGGGTCACCCTCCACCAGGCCCCCACTCGTGTCCCCCTGCACCCCCACCCCCCTGCCACCATGGGCAGCCCCCACCAGGCCCCCACTCATGTCTCCCACCACCCCCACCCCCCAGCAGTGCAGGGTCACCCTCCACCAGGCCCCCACTCATGTCTCCCACCACCCCCACCCCCCAGCAGTGCAGGGTCACCCTCCACCAGGCCCCCACTCATGTCTCCCACCACCCCCACCCCCCAGCAGTGCAGGGTCAACCTCCACCAGGCCCCCACTCATGTCCCCCTGCACCCCCACCCCCCAGCAGTGCAGGGTCACCCTCCACCAGGCCCCCACTCATGTCCCCCTGCACCCCCACCCCCAGCAGTGCAGGGTCAACCACCACCAGGCCCCCACTCATGTCCCCCTGCACCCCCACCCCCCAGCAGTGCAGGGTCACCCTCCACCAGGCCCCCACTCATGTCTCCCACCACCCCCACCCCCCAGCAGTGCAGGGTCAACCTCCACCAGGCCCCCACTCATGTCCCCCTGCACCCCCACCCCCCAGCAGTGCAGGGTCACCCTCCACCAGGCCCCCACTCATGTCCCCCTGCACCCCCACCCCCCAGCAGTGCAGGGTCACCCTCCACCAGGCCCCCATTCATGTCTCCCACCACCCCCACCCCCCAGCAGTGCAGGGTCAACCTCCACCAGGCCCCCACTCATGTCCCCCTGCACCCCCACCCCCCAGCAGTGCAGGGTCACCCTCCACCAGGCCCCCACTCATGTCCCCCTGCACCCCAACCCCCCAGCAGTGCAGGGTCACCCTCCACCAGGCCCCCAACCATGTCTCCCACCACCCCCACCCCCCTGCCACCATGGGCAGCCCCCACCAGGCCCCCACTCATGTCTCCCACCACCCCCACCCCCCAGCAGTGCAGGGTCACCCTCCACCAGGCCCCCACTCATGTCTCCCACCACCCCCACCCCCCAGCAGTGCAGGGTCAACCTCCACCAGGCCCCCACTCATGTCCCCCTGCACCCCCACCCCCCAGCAGTGCAGGGTCACCCTCCACCAGGCCCCCACTCATGTCCCCCACCACCCCCACCCCCCAGCAGTGCAGGGTCACCCTCCACCAGGCCCCCACTCATGTCCCCCTGCACCCCCACCCCCCAGCAGTGCAGGGTCACCCTCCACCAGGCCCCCACTCATGTCTCCCACCACCCCCACCCCCCAGCAGTGCAGGGTCACCCTCCACCATGCCCCCACTCATGTCCCCCTGCACACCCACCCCCCAGCAGTGCAGGGTCACCCTCCACCAGGCCCCCACTCATGTCTCCCACCACCCCCACCCCCCAGCAGTGCAGGGTCACCCTCCACCAGGCCCCCACTCATGTCTCCCACCACCCCCACCCCCCAGCAGTGCAGGGTCACCCTCCACCAGGCCCCCACTCATGTCTCCCACCACCCCCACCCCCCAGCAGTGCAGGGTCACCCTCCACCAGGCCCCCACTCATGTCCCCCTGCACCCCCACCCCCCTGCCACCATGGGCAGCCCCCACCAGGCCCCCACTCATGTCTCCCACCACCCCCACCCCCCAGCAGTGCAGGGTCGACCTCCACCAGGCCCCCACTCATGTCCCCCTGCACCCCCACCCCCCAGCAGTGCAGGGTCACCCTCCACCAGGCCCCCACTCATGTCTCCCACCACCCCCACCCCCCTGCCACCATGGGCAGCCCCCACCAGGCCCCCACTCATGTCTCCCACCACCCCCACCCCCCAGCAGTGCAGGGTCACCCTCCACCAGGCCCCCACTCATGTCTCCCACCACCCCCACCCCCCAGCAGTGCAGGGTCAACCTCCACCAGGCCCCCACTCATGTCCCCCTGCACCCCCACCCCCCAGCAGTGCAGGGTCACCCTCCACCAGGCCCCCACTCATGTCTCCCACCACCCCCACCCCCCAGCAGTGCAGGGTCACCCTCCACCAGGTCCCCACTCATGTCCCCCTGCACCCCCACCCCCCAGCAGTGCAGGGTCACCCTCCACCAGGCCCCCACTCATGTCTCCCACCACCCCCACCCCCCTGCCACCATGTGCAGCCCCCACCAGGTCCTCACAATCCCCAATCATGTGCGTAATGGTCAGCCTCCACAGCCAAAAAGCCCTACCAAGTAACCCATTCACCCACATGGAAATGAAAACACATGTTACACCCCCAATGTTCATGAAGCAAATGAACCCATGTCCGTCACACACAGATTTTCAAATTGAATGGGAAAACACACAACATGACATGCATGAAACCAATGAGATGAAACCACACAGTGAACAATGGAAAAAAAATGTATTGGACAAAAATACGAATGGTAAAGAAAGAAAAATAACTACAATGTAAATGTGAAAAAATAAGCTGCATGTCCGCATAAAAACACAAAAGTAGAAAATCAAATCCATTAAATTTTGTCCAAAGTGAAATGTAAAAACTCTCCATGCAACAAAGAACTATGTACAAAAATAACAAGGGTCCATCATCACAACTGAACTAAGAAAACCTCCTAAAAAACCTACCTAAATATCAACTATATACAAAAAGTGGAGCAGTGTCCGTCGACTCCAAATCATAAGAAAAAACAAAGGAAACCTAAAACTAAAGAACTATATACAAAGGCGGCGGGCAAGTCCAGCGGCTCACTCCGTGGTGTTCCGGGCCAGGGCATCATCGAACTCCTGTTCGATGTCCCGGAGGCGGTCCAGTTCCATGGCCCTGAGGGTCCGCAGGGACGACGCCGTGTACTCCTCCAACCCCCTGCGGATTGCCTCGAGGCACTTGGCCCGCCTCAGGGCCCTCCGCATGGAGTTCTCCGCCCTGACCATTGTGAGCCGCGCCTCTTCCGCCCGCCGCCGCTCCGCACCTATGGCGTGGCCCAACCGCTGCCACACGGAAGACACTCTCTGTCCTGGGTCCTCCTGCCCTCCGGCCGATGCCTGCCCCTCTGATGTCGAAGGCCCCGAGCCTTCATGGCTCCCACCATGTTGCTGCTGCTGCTCTGCCTCTGCCCGTGCACTGCCTCCTGCTGCCTGCACATCCTCCGCCGGCTGGGGTGCAGTTGTTGATGTGGCCACCCCTGCTGGACGTCCGACTCCCGACTGTGGCAGGGATGCTTCCTCCACCAGCCTGGCCGCACTGTCAGAGGCAGCTCCACAGGGCACCCAGGTGACTGATGGGTGGGAAGATGGCACAGAGGACGACTGGCGCATAGGGGGTCCAGTTGAGGAGGGGGTCGGAACAAGCCCCATCAGACGGAGGAATCCGGTCTGGGTGACCTGTCCCAGCAGGCAGACGTGGTCAACGAGCCATTCGAGATGACGTGCAGTCTCTCCATGAAAAGACTGCAGGTCACCTCGCATGGCCACGCAACGCCACACCAGCCAGGACAGGCTCAACCCGGACCTGGATAGCCACGTCCGCAGGCAGAGGAAGGCCAGTTGACGTCAGCTCATCCCCTGCCTGGAAACGGGTCTGGACGTAGGCATCCCTGCTGGTGCAAGATGATGCAGGGACAGGATCGGGGACAGGATTGCACACAGGCACCTCCGCGGCGGCCTGTGCTGCCTCCTGTCCCTGGTCCTGGACTGCACCACTAGCACCAGTGGGATCCCCACCTCCAGACCCCGTCTCTGGTGCTTGCACGGCCTCCTCCTCCACCAGACCCCCCACCAACCTGGATGACTCCGTGCCATCTTCCCCTGTTGGGCCCTGTGGGGTCCCAGCTGCCCCTTCTGCTGCCGAGGAGTCCAACTCCAACCTCCGCCTCTTGGACCTCCCCCCGGCAGCTGCGGCCTGGGACGCGGCACCGGACTCCTCACTCCCCGACGAGATGACAACACGGGAGGGGAGCCGGGCCTTGCGTCTCCGGCTGGCGGTCGGATCCCCGCCGCTGTGCTCCACAGCACCTTCTCCGCCCTCTTCATCAGTTGACGCTGCAGACAGGGAGAAACAAAACACAGGCATCAGGGCACTGTACAATGGACACATACACACATGACAGTTGCACATGAGTGGCATTGGCAAACCTCAGACATGTCATCACAATCCCCAACACACATGTCATTGCAACTCGCACACATGAGCCATACCACAGCCATCTCGCAACTGCCACCACCATCCATACACATACAACAGCATGAGCAGCCAAAGGTGACCCAGACATCACATGCAACACAGGAAGTGCACCACACATGTACACACACCACCACACTTGCATGCATGTGTACACCTCTGCCAAGTGTCGCACTGTTCAGACGGGCATCCATGTCACATCTGCCAATCAGGCTTACACATACCGCAGTCACATGCATCCATGTTGCATCACTGTTGCACCCTTGTCAAATACACACACATGCACATGTACACAGTGCTCATACATGCAGCCCAATACAACATACATGCGTGACATCACGGACATGTCTACTTACATACACATACATACAAACATGTGTGCACGCACAACTGCATTTGCCATGCAAGCCTACACACACAAGCACCATCCATGTCTCACACATTACAGCCCTCGCATGTGTCAGCCCCACGGCCATGTACACCCCCACCCATACTCGACCCCATACAAACAGATGTGCAACCTGCACAATACCGAATAATCACCACACGCACTGCTCACAATCAGGATGCATGTACACTCACCGCTCGACTCCAGACGGGTCTGCTTCTCCAGGACCTGGACGTGGAGCGCTGGGGATATGCGTTCCAGGACCCCCATCTGTTCTTCCGACAAGTGGCCCCGGCGCCCCTTGGCATCCGCTGCCTTCAAGAGGCGCCGGGCCTTGTTCAGGGTCCTGGACCTGAAGTCCTCCCAGCGCTTCCTGACATGTTGTAAGTCCCGGACTGCCACCCCCTCCGCGTTGATGGCAGTCACGATGTCAGTCCAGATCCGAGTCCGTCCTTCCTTGTCGGCGCGGGAACTTCCGAAGAGGGCATCATACTGCCCCAGGACTTGCTCCACCAGGACACCAACTTCGGTGGCACTGAAGCTGGTGCCCCTCTGCCTCTCTGGCCGGGGGTTGTCAGTGGTCACAGATGGTGTTTGCCCCGACATGACAACCCCAGAGGCAGGAGTGGGTGGGCAACTGGGTCCTGGGGCTGGGCTGTGGAGCGATGGAATTCCAGTCGGGAGTCTTCGGTACCAGCAGGGGTGGTCACAGCAACAGCACCCCTGGCTGATGTGCAGGCAGCAAATGGCAGTGCACGTGGGCAGCAGGCAGTCAGGCAGCAGCAGATGGTAGATGGGAGCGTGCTCGGGGCTCTGGGGGGCAGTAGTTCGGCCTTCTGGGCAGGAGCGTGGTCTTCCGTGTGCTTACGCGTGGCCAGCTTGGTACGGAGTGATTTGGCACGTGAAAATCCTGCACGTCAGCGTGAAAATCGAGGAAAGGCCCTTAGCGCGTAAGCGCGTCAGCACGCATACGCGATTCTATTGGACCAAAGGCCCTCAGCGCGTAAGCGCGTCTGTGACGTGACCCGCACGGGTGTTTCCCACACAGCACGTGATGACAGAGCACACGTGGAAAGACTGCACGTCAGAGTCTAATCGGGTGTGATTGGTGGAAATGGCCCTACACGCAGAAGTGACAAAGCGTGTAATTGGTGGAAATGGCCCTACACGCAGAAGTGACAAAGCGTGTAATTGGAGGAAATGTCCCTACACGCAGAAGTGACAAAGCGTGTAATTGGTGGAAATGGCCCTAGCGCGTACACGCCGCGTAAGTGACGCTGGACGTGTGGGCCTGTATAAAAGGTACGCGTAGAACACCACTTCCTTGTACATGCTTTTCGTGGAGAGCGAGTGGGTGAATACTGTACTTCTTGTCGTTTCACACGCGATTTACTTCACGGCGTTTCAAGTTCGTATTCCCTGTTACCTCTGACAGCTTTTTCTCTTCTTTCGCTTTTACTGGTTTACCTGGGCCTGTTCCCTCAAACAGTGTTCCCTTCTACTGTTGTCCTGTCTCCTCAGACAGCGTACAAATCTTCTTTTGGCGGGGGTGTTGCCAACCAAACGTGCTCCTTTTACACGCTCGTTTACCAGGCAGACGGTGAGTCACGCACGTATCTAACATCTGTGCTTGCCCCGTGTGTAGCCTACCCCTTCAGAGGTCATTCTAGGCTGCGTGTGACACGCATACGTTCATTCTTGTGTTTCTGGGTGCCACAGCATAGTGCAGATTTTTCTTTCTGCACACGTGGTCTAGGAGGGGTTGCGTGCACGTCATCTCCCTTTTTTGGGCCTCCTGTGCATTGCGTGACCCGTCATCTTTCCCCAGGGGTTACATTCAGCCTTGCTAGAGCACTAGGGTACAATTACCATCTGGTACCCAACCCCTTTGACCCCCAATTGCCCAGGACAATAGTCTACATCCACTCCCATACGCACATTAACATCAGTGCCATGGCTGGGAGGCGAGGATTCCGTAAGGGTGGCAAAGGTGGAAGAGCCACAAGTGGTGGCCGTGGTGGATCCGGTAGGGGACGTGGTCGTAACTTGCAGGGTGAGCCTGTCCCCCCATGTGTGGAGGACCAGTCACGGGCACCCATAATCCCCCCCTCCCCCCTCCCATTGAGGCTGATGTGGCTGACACCATCCATGCTCAGCCCTTGTTGGACCAGCCCATTGTGGCACCAGACCTGGCTGACTCCATGGCTGACTTCCAGGTCAGCAGGGCTACGACACGTGCGCTGGTGCACGTTGATGCCATCATGCCACGTGGATCTGGGGCAGCAAGGTCATCTGCTGCACCAAGGAGGCAGGGCGGAGAGGCTGCAGGGGCAGCTGCGGCTCCATCCACCCCAGCCCTCACACACCCAGCCAGGACAGTGTCGGTCCTAGTCCATGCTGCTGACATTCCCCCTGACACCATCACACTAGAGCCAATGCCTGCACCAACTCCCATGCTGAGTGTGCAATCCCACACTCCTGATACAGAGTCCACCAGGGCTCCTGCCCCTAGTGTCCAGAGCGGCGCAGGACACTCAGGATCACCACCACCTTCCAAGCGGAAGAGGAAGAGTGCTCGTCCAGCACAGGCTGATGCCCCAGACATGGCTACACAGTCCGGCCCGTCCAGGAAGCCCAGCTTCACGGATGACGAACTGAATGCACTTGTCGAGTATGTGTCCGGACATGACAACGAGATGGTCATTGTTGCAGGATCCAAGACCACACCTGCACAACGCCAGGCACACTGGCAGACCGTTGCGGACATCGTAAGTGCCCTTGGAATTGTGAGGCGCACAGCCAATGATTGCTATAAGCGCTGGAATGACCTAAAGCGCAGGGCAAAGAGTAAGCTGGCCTCAAGTCATGCCGCAACTCTAGTGACTGGAGGTGGGTCTCCAGTAGTAGACATGGAACTCACTCCACATGAGTCAGTCGCTGGGACCTACGTCACGGAGGAACAGATCCAAGGCGTGGGAGATCTGGCTGATTACGAGGCATTGTCCGGTGAGTGCACATGCATGTGTGTGTCATCCATGTGCATGGTGTGTGTGTGAGGGCTTCTGTTTGTGTGCCAGGTGAGAGTGTGTGCGCCTGAGTCGTATGGGTCAGCCATGTGCTTCATGCAATACTTCCTGCGCAGCTGCATTTGGCCATAGCAGTATCCCTTCTGCCAACAGTAGACATCTAGCCCAACTGCACGCCAGTTGCCCTTGAAGTGTCACCTTGCCACAACATATTTGCTTATTTTTCACTGTTCATTCAGTCAGTTTGTTTGCATTCCACCACTTTCACTAGGCATGTCGCTGTCCACTAGTCACATGTCTGACATGGGTATGGTAAAGTGGAGTGACTTTGTTACCTGGATATCATTTGTACACACATGTCCCTGTGCAATTGGACCATTTCAGACTGGCAGCTCCAGGTGAAAAATCTGACCTGTTAGAATTAGAAAAGCAATTACATGCGGGAACTGGACTGAATGAATAGGTGCTGCCCTCCTCTCCATCTTCACTCAATAGCAATGGTACATGCCATCTGTGTGATGGCATGTGTGTTTCACCTGGCAATCACAGGCCAATGTGTGATGCCACTGCCAGGCAGCATGCAGAAAATGTGTTCATCTTCCATCTTGGTGTCATCAGTGTGTGCCATTTGCCTGCACTTCATACGCAGTGAGGGTGCATGCATGGGAGGGTTTTAGTCATGTGGGACATGTGTCAATCAAGTACTGTTTCTCTTGCTTCTCAGCCCTCATTGTGTGCCATGGTGCTAATGCCTGTTTCCATTTCTTTGTTTTCATGTCTTTGCAGGGGAAGACGCACCTGATACTGCTGGGGTTGTGGAGATGGTGCAGACCCAGGAGGGGTCCGAGGGCCGACCAACCACCAGTGAGGGACGTGGTGTGGTGGTGGGGGAGAACCCACAAGTGCTGCAGGTCGTGCTCTCAAGGGGTGTCTCTGGCTGCACCTCCCCCGAGCTGTACTCAGGTGTTGATTCGGATGAGACCTACGTGCCGTCGCAGGTGAGTGTTCCAGGGAGGGATTCTGTTCTGTCTCACCCACCTGCACCAGGGTCAGAACCCTCCATGGGGATGTCAGTGTTGGCAGCTATGCCTTCGGTGGTTACGGATGCAGGGTCACACTCCGCGACATCTGATCCTGTTCCTGGGCCAGCAGATCAGAGGGGGAATGCAGTCCTGCAGCCTCGGGCAGTGCCGGCACAGCAAGGCGCAGTTCGCCTTGCCCCAGACAGGTGTGGTGCCCGCCGACGTGGTGGCCGTACGCCACCTGGCAATACCGCATGGGAGCAATCCATTTACGGTATGGCAACCCAACAGGCTGCATCATCCGAGATGATGGCTCAGGCCATGGATAGGGTGGCCACTTCCATTGTCCCCCCAGAAAGGCTGATGGAGCGACTAGAGCAGGCAACCGACTCCATCTGCCAGTCACACAGGGAGGACATGTTGGGGTCCAACAGGGACAGGCGGGCGGCACTGGCGACTCTGCAGAAGGCCATCTCCATTGAGTCCCAGGGCCACAGGGAAGCCCTGAGGCAGGAGCTCCTTCACCTCAGGACGACTCTTGTTGAGCTTGAGGCTTCAACACACCAAAGGACAGAACAGCAGCTGGAGCGTCTCACCCGTACGCTCTCAGCTGAGATGCAGGCAACGAGGGCGGAGGTCCGGGCATCCCGTGAGTTGTTGCATGGGGACCTCCGCACACTCATCCTCCAGAACCAGACCTACCACACCCGCATGCTTGCAGCCATTGAGGAGCAGACTAGGGCCTTGCGTGGGCTGCCTCCCATAGTGCAACCACCTCCGGATGCAGCTGCACAGGGTGATAATAGCGACAGCAGTGATACTCCCACAATAGGGTAGCCGTGTGGGCCATGAGCCCATGGAGGTGTTTTATCTTCCCAGGATCCACGCAGGTGGGTTCTGGTGTGCATCCTGTCCTCAGACCTCCTGGGTGGCCTCCCCAACCCCCCCGGGCCCATCAATGGCCATTTTTGATTGTTTCTTATTTTTATTTTTATTTTGATTTCTTTTATTCCCAATTTTTTTGGGACGATCTGTTGGCTTCCGTGGTTCCTGTGGGCATACGCTGCATTGTGGGTGGGCACATGCAGGCTTGTAATGTATTTGGTTCAGATGCTTGGGTTTGAGTCACACACACACCCCTCCTGCTTCCCGTTTCCATGGGCTTGCAAAGGGTGTGCCCAAGTGACAGTGAATTACACAGTGACGTTGGACTCCCATGAGCTGTGTGGCCAGTCTGTAGTCAATACTGTGTATACATTCCTAGTGCATATTGCTGTTGTGTTGTACACTGCATGTTGCATTGATGTGTAACTCTTCTTCTGTGTCTACCTCCCAATTTGCAGGTCCCTTCCTCATGTCCACACAAGGACCTCTAGTCTGGAGATGGGGTCCATGTTGGCAGCAGTGCACCTACAACTCTACCTGGCGACAACACTGCACAGTTGGTAGTGGTGGGAGTGCAGGCATTTCCAGGTGGTGAGACTACTAATATGTAACATTTGTGATGTCATGTTAATGGTAGTACGTGCTCAAGTATGTTGTTGGTCCGGCATTGCTGTGAGCATTTCAGGTGTTGCAGGTTTCTAATAGGGACACTGTACATAGTGAGACTGATGTCATGTTGTGGGGATTACTTTGTTTACCTGCAATTAGCATGACATGGCACGGTGTGTCGTGTGGCGGTGCTGGGGTTGGGTTGGCTGACATGGCACTGTCCTCTTGTTGCATTTTGCAAGTGGGTATTCATTTTAGCTGCTTCAATGTGTAACTTGACAAAACTGCATTGGTGCTGTCTGTGTGGGTAGGGATGCACACATTGTGACACTTCCAGGTGAACAATCTCAGGCTGACATGGTATTCCCGGTTCATTCTCCAGACATTCAGGATCAGTGTCAGGTTGAGTCATCATTGATTGTCAGATGGAATGTGCCAGGGCAGTGTGCACTCCACAGGGGTGTGATTTCTATGTGAAGTAATTAGCCACTAGCTGTGTACGGGCTGCCTCCCCCCGTGCCCTTTCCCCTCCCATGCGCAGCGGCTGTGCATGTGGTTGGGGATGTGGGGCCACCACCATGTCCACGGCAAGGCCCCGGCGTGTTGCAACGTTGTGCAGGACACATGCTGCCACTATGATCCTGCACACTACTGGGGGAGCGTATAACAGCTGCCCGCCAGAACGGTCAAGGGAGCGAAAGCATGACTTTAGCACTCCGAATGTGCGCTCCACTATGCCCCTGGTTGTAATGTGGGCCGTGTTATATCTTACCTGGAGTGGCGTGGTGGGGTTCCGAATTGGCGTCATCATGTGTGGGCTGAGAGGGTAGGCACTGTCCCCTGTGGAGGTGGTGATTGGTATCATTGGTGGGGTTGTGACCTTGCTCAGTATCCAACATGCATGCATGTGCAGTGGCATACATACTCACCAAGCAGCCATGTATCGCCATGCCGCCCAGCTTCTAGGTCCCGGCTTAGGGTGGACATTCGGTAAATGAAGCTGTCGTGGGTGGAGCCGGGATAGTTGGCATATACTGAGGTGATGATTCCCTTGGCATTACATGCTACCTGCACGTTGATGGAATGCCAGTGCTTGCGGTTCCTATAGATGTGCTCAGATGCCCTGGGGGGACGTAGAGCCACATGGGTGCAGTCGATGGCACCTAGCACTTTGGGGAATCGTGCCACAGCGTAAAAATCCAGGGCGGCAGCATGTCTTTCTGCAGGTGTTCTGGGCAGGTATATGTGCCTGCGGAGTGATGGGCGTGCAGTGATGATGTTCAAGACCTGGTGTAGGCAGCGTGACTGGGTGGCCTGTGACACCCCACCCACTATGGCACTTGTCCGCTGAAATGATCCAGTGGCTAAGAAGTGCAGTACATTGAGGACCTTCTCCAGGGGGCTGAGTGCTTGGGAGCACAGGGTGGGTGATGTGAGGTCATCCTCCCACTCACTCACCAGGTCCAGTATAATGTGTGGTGGAAACCTGTACCTCCCATACACCTGGTCATCAGGCATCCCGAAAAGGCTGGTTCTGGGTGTGAATATTCTGGCCCTGACTATCCTCCTCCTCCTCCTTTGGTAGCCCACTGCCACTGCTGCTAGGAACGGTATGTTCATCCTGGCGTCTGAGCTTGTTATTGTTAAAGTCTGCAAATGTATGCTTTGCGCGTGTTCTAGGCGAGCGTGTGACCCGCGCACCCCTGGAATCCAGTTCCCAGTCCAATAGCGTGTGGAAATTCACACGCACCACGGGATACAGCGTGTGACCCGCGCACCCCTGGAATCCAGTTCCCAGTCCAATAGCGTGTGGAAATTCACACGCACCACGGGATACAGGTTCGCTGACGTACTTGCGTGTGTAAGTGCCCGCGCACCCATTAAATACACGTACATAGGCCAATCGCGTGTACGCGCACTTTTGTCCAATTACACGCGATGACACTCTGACGTGCAGTATTTCCACGTGTGCCCCGTCATCACGTGCTGAGTGGGGAACACCCGTGCGGGTCACGTCACAGACGCGCTTACGCGCTGAGGGACTCTGGTCCAATAGAATCGCGTATGCGTGCTGACGCGCTTACGCGCTAAGGGCCTTTCCTCGGATTTCACGCTGACGTGCAGGATTTTCACGTGCCAAATCACTCCGTATCAAGCTGGCCACGCGAAAACACACGGAAGACCACGCTCCTGCCCAGAAGGCCGAGTTACTGCCCCCCAGTGCCCCGAGCAGCCTCCCACGTGCCATCTGCTGCTGCCTGCCTGCCTGCCTGCTGCCACCGTGCCCTGCCATTTGGTGCCTGCACATCAGCCATCTGCAGGAGTCCAGTTGCTGTGTCCACCCCTGCTGGAACTGAAGACTCCCGACTGGGATTACATCGCTCCACAGCCCAGCCCTAGGACCCAGTTGCCCACCCACACCTGCCTCTGGGGTTGATATGTCGGGCACTTCCACATCTGGCACCAGTGGCAACCCCAGGCCAGAGGGGCAGAGGGGCACCAGCTTCACTGTCACCGAAGTTGGTGTCCTGGTGGAGCATGTCCTGGGGCAGTATGATGCCCTCTTTGGATCGTCCCGCGCCAGCAAGGAAGGACGGCAGAGGATCTGGGCCGACTGTGTGGTTGCCATCAACGCGGAGGGGGTGGCAACCCGCGACGTCCTGAAGATCAAGAAGCGCTGGGAGGACTTGAGGTCCAGGACCCTTGTGAAGGCCCGGCGCCTCGTGGAGGGGGGCCGGGGCCGCATGAGTTCCATCCAGATGAGGGTCCTGGAACGCGTACGCCCAGCGCTCCACGCCCAGATCCTTGAGAGGGAGGCCCGTCTGGAGTTGAGCGGTAAGTGTCCAAGCATTACTGTGTGAGACAGGGCATGTTGCGGTGTGCTGGTTCTATGATACTTGCCTGTATGTGTGCCATAGGCCATGTATGCATGTATGTGTGCAGGGACATCATGGTAATGCATGTGCGACCAGTGATGTGTGATCCACATGGTTGTTGCATGTGTTGAAATGCCGCATGGGGAGCCCTATGCAGATTTTGAACATGAGAGCATGCCAGTCTCTGTACCTGGACATGGGTGGGGGTGAGGGATGGGTGCTGATGCCAGGTACATATATGGTAGCCATGTCTGTGTGCCTGACCTGCGTGTCTGTGACTTGTGCATGCCATGGATGCATGACACATGTGTGTGACAATGCACAGATTCAGTGAAGCAGCCAAATTACCCTTGTATCCGCTGTGTTTGGTGTGTTTGGGGCCAGATGGATGTGACTGAGGTGAAGTGTGTGCATGTGATAGGCATGAGCCATGATTCATGTGAGTTACATATCATTGAATGTTTCAAGAGTCCATTGGACATGCATGGAAATGTCCATGGCATGCACCATGCCTGTTACTGTGTGTGTTTTGCCTGGACTGACCCATGTGTTGTGGAGGGACATGATGGAAGTGTACTTTGACAGTGGTGCTCATCTGCTATTGCTTCCTGTCTAGGGGACCATTGTACAGTGCCCTGATGCTTGTGTTCTTTGTCTCCCTCTACGCAGCGGTTAGTGAAGAAGAGGGCGGAGACGGCGCTGTGGAGCAAGGCGGCGGGGATGCCCCCACGGCTGCAGCGGAAGGGGTGGGTGAGCCCCCACAGGGGCCTGCTACAGTGGGAGACGGTGAGGAGCCATCCAGGTTGGTGGTTTGCACAGAGGAGGAGGAGGCCGCCACTGGGGCACACATGGGGCCTGGTGGGGGCATCCCTGCTGGTGCAAGTGGTGCAGTCCAGGGCCAGGGGCAGGAGGCAGCACAGGTCACCGTGGAGGGGCCTGTGCATGTCGCTGTCCCTGACCCTGTGAGTGCACCACCATGCACCAGCAGGGATGCCCCGTCCCAGGCCTGTCCGCAGGTAGAGGGGATGTCCATGTCACCTGACTCCCCTCCACCTGCGGACGTGGGAACCCCTGGCCGTGCGGAGAAGGTCCTGATTGGGGTCGCGATGCGCACGGCTGTGATTCGTGATGCCGTGCGTGCTTCCCGGGAGGAGCACGCACGTCATCACGAAGTGCACCGTGCCGACGTGGCCCAATTGGGATCGGCCATGTTCGGGGGTTTCCTGCATGTGTTGGCCAATGTGGCGGCCCTCTCCTCCTCTGTGCAGGCTATCCACCAGTCGTTCCCCTTGCCGTCTTCCAGCCCAGGTGCCACCAGGGCCCCCTGTGGACCTGCCCCGACCAATGCAGCCAGCTCGGTGGGGATCCCATCCCTGCCACAGTTGGGAGTCGGAGGTCCAGCAGGGGTGGACAACACAGCAACTGGACCCCAGCAGATGGAAGATGTGACAGCATCATCAGGCAGGGCACGTGCACGACGGCGTCGGTGGTTTCCATCAGCCTGGATGCCGTCGTGCTGGCAGAGGCAGTGGCGTCGGAGGCAGCAGCGGGCTCGACGTGGGAGGCATCATGGCTCGGGCCATCAAGATCAGAGGGGCAGGCATCGGCCGGAGGGCAGGGCAACCCTGGGATGGTGGTGTCTTCCGTGTGGGAGCAGTTGGTCCAGCGGATAGGTGCGGAGCGGCAGCGGGCGGAAGAGGAGCGGCTCGCCATGGTCAGGGCGGAGTTCTCCATGCGTCGGGCGTTGAGGCGGGCTGAGTGCCTCGAGGAAGCTCGCAGGGAGTTTGAGTGGAACATGGGGTTATCCCTGCGAGACCTCGGGGCCAGGACAGAGTCCCGCCTCCAGGACATCGATATGGAGTTCGATGATGCCCTGGCCAGCAACATCAACAAGTGAGCCGCAGGACTTGCCCGCTGCCTTTGTATATAGTTATATAGTTAGTTAGTGTTAGGTTTCCTTTATTTGTTTTTATTATTTTGGACCGCTCGGACAATGGCCACTTTTTTGTATATATTTTTTTCATTAGGTAGTAGTAGGTTTCCTTTATGGTGTTGGGCTCATGGACCCTGGTACATTCCTGTATTTAGTTTGTTTTTTGAAGGAAATTTTTCTTTTTTTCATTATTGTGTTCACCATGTGGAAATGGTTTTTCATTCTTTTGCTTCTACTTGATATTGCTTTGGTCAACATTTGTTTTTTTATTCCTTTTTCGTTTTTTGATTTTTACTTTTGTTCTCCAACATGGACCATTTATTTTGTTATCCACATAGTTGTATGTTTGATTTGTTTACTTATTTTTAATCTTTAATACAGTTTTTATTTTTACTTCCACTTGTCTTATTTTGTCTTTGGTTTCATACATGTCATGATATGGGTTTTGACATTCACTTGCAGCCATTGTGTATGTGTGTGTGACGGACATGTGTTCATTTACATACTTGCCATTGGGGTTGTGTCATGTAATTGCATTCACTATGTGGGTGGATGCAATACTTTCCTGGGTGTTTGTGCTGGGTATACTGCCCATTACTGCCATGATTGTGTATCGTCAGGACCTGGGGGCAGGGGGACATGGGTGGGGTCCTGGTGGAGGGTGACCCTGCACTGCTGGGGTGTGGGGGTGGTGGGAGACATGAGTGGGGGCCTGGTGGAGGGTGACCCTGCACTGCTGGGGGGTGGGGGTGGTGGGAGACATGAGTGGGGGCCTGGTGGAGGGTGCCCCTGGTGGCTGGGGTGTGGGGGTGGTGGGAGACATGAGTGGGGGCCTGGTGGAGGGTGCCCCTGGTGGCTGGGGGGTGGGGGTGGTGGGAGACATGAGTGGGGGCCTGGTGGAGGGTGACCCTGCACTGCTGGGGGGTGGGGGTGCAGGGGGACATGAGTGGGGGCCTGGTGGAGGGTGACCCTGCACTGCTGGGGGGTGGGGGTGGTGGGAGACATGAGTGGGGGCCTGGTGGAGGGTGCCCCTGGTGGCTGGGGTGTGGGGGTGGTGGGAGACATGAGTGGGGGCCTGGTGGAGGGTGCCCCTGGTGGCTGGGGGGTGGGGGTGGTGGGAGACATGAGTGGGGGCCTGGTGGAGGGTGACCCTGCACTGCTGGGGGGTGGGGGTGCAGGGGGACATGAGTGGGGGCCTGGTGGAGGGTGACCCTGCACTGCTGGGGGGTGGGGGTGGTGGGAGACATGAGTGGGGGCCTGGTGGAGGGTGCCCCTGCACTGCTGGGGGGTGGGGGGAGACATGAGTGGGGGCCTGGTGGAGGGTGACCCTGCACTGCTGGGGGGTGGGGGTGGTGGGAGACATGCGTGGGGGCCTGGTGGAGGGTGCCCCTGCACTGCTGGGGTGTGGGGGTGGTGGGAGACATGAGTGGGGGCCTGGTGGAGGGTGCCCCTGGTGGCTGGGGTGTGGGGGTGGTGGGAGACATGAGTGGGGGCCTGGTGGAGGGTGCCCCTGGTGGCTGGGGGGTGGGGGTGGTGGGTGACATGAGTGGGGGCCTGGTGGAGGCTGCCCCTGCACTGCTGGGGTGTGGGGGTGGTGGGAGACATGAGTTGGACATGTGTGGGGGCCTGCTGGCAGGTGCCCCACAGTGCTGGGGGGTGGGGGTTGTGGGTGACATGAGTGGGGGCCTGGTGGAGGCTGCCCCTGCACTGCTGGGGTGTGGGGGTGGTGGGAGACATGGGTTGGACATGGGTGGGGGCCTGCTGGCAGGTGCCCCACAGTGCTGGGGGGTGGGGGTGGTGGGTGACATGAGTGGGGGCCTGGTGGAGGCTGCCCCTGCACTGCTGGGGTGTGGGGGTGGTGGGAGACATGAGTGGGGGCCTGGTGGAGGCTGCCCCTGGTGGCTGGGGTGTGGGGGTGGTGGGAGACATGAGTGGGGGCCTGGTGGAGGGTGCCCCTGGTGGCTGGGGGGTGGGGGTGGTGGGTGACATGAGTGGGGGCCTGGTGGAGGCTGCCCCTGCACTGCTGGGGTGTGGGGGTGGTGGGAGACATGAGTTGGACATGTGTGGGGGCCTGCTGGCAGGTGCCCCACAGTGCTGGGGGGTGGGGGTGGTGGGGGACATGAGTGGGGGCCTGGTGGAGGCTGCCCCTGCACTGCTGGGGTGTGGGGGTGGTGGGAGACATGAGTTGGACATGGGTGGGGGCATGCTGGCAGGTGCCCCACAGTGCTGGGGGGTGGGGGTGCAAGGGGACATGGTTTGGTGTTCATTAGTTCAAGGAGACATGTGCCTTTGCTGGGGGGCATGCCCATGTTGGGTGGGCTGCCTGCGGGACATGACCAGGGATGCAGGGTAGTCCCCTGTGGTGTGGGCTGCCTGCAGGGGCCGTGGAGGGTGTACAGGGTACACCTGGGAGGACCCACACTGTCAAATCACATGTGGAACTTCCCGCGCACCCCTGAAATATACGCGCCCAGGCTATTCGCGTGTGGAACTTCCCGCGCACCCCGGAAATACATGCGCCCAGGCTATTCGCGTGTGGAACTTCCCGCGCACCCCTGAAATACACGCACCCAGGCTATTCGCGTGTGGAACTCCCCGCGCACCCCTGAAATACACGCGCACCCAGGCTATTCGCGTGTGGAACTTCCCGCGCACCCCTGAAATACACGCGCCCAGGCTATTCGCGTGTGGAACTTCCCGTGCACCCCTGAAATACACGTACCCAGGCTATTCGCGTGTGGAACTCCCCGCGCACCCCTGAAATACACGCGCACCCAGGCTATTCGCGTGTGGAACTTCCCGCGCACCCCTGTAATACACGCGCCCAGGCTATTCGCGTGTGGAACTTCCCGCTCACCCCTCAAATACACGCGCCCAGGCTATTCGCGTGTGGAACTTCCCGCGCACCCCTGGAATACACGTAGCCCGCTCCCCCAGGCCCGATCGCGTGAGGAACTTCACGCGAACCCCTGTAATACACGTAGCCCGCTCCCCCAGGCCCGATCGCGTGTGAAACTTCACGCGAACCCCTGAAATAGACGTAGCATGCTCCCCCAGGCCCGATCGCGTGAGGGACTTCACGCGAACCCCTGTAATACACGTAGCCTGCTCCCCCAGACCCGATCGCGTGTGAAACTTCACGCGAACCCCTGAAATACACGTAGCACGCTCCCCCAGGCCCGATCGCGTGAGAAACTTCACGCGAACCCCTGAAATTCACGTAGCCCGCTCCCCCAGGCCCGATCGCGTGAATAACTTCACGCGAACCCCTGTGATGCACGTACCCTGCTGAAATCGCGTGTTAGACTTCCCGCGCACCCCGGTATACACGCACACATATTTTTTGTCAGCGGGTGTCCGTGTTTGTGGGTACCCCTTTGCACGTCATTTTTCCTGGAGGGCCACAGTATAGGACATTCATCATGGCAGTATATAGGTGCTATTTGTTGGCGCACCTTTTGGCGCACATTTCTTACAGCCGCAGAGATGCTACCGCCTGCTTTCCTGTGGCGGTCGTGTTTGTGCCTGTGCGCTGGTTTGAGCGTGCGCTTTTTTGCCCTATTCTATTCCATGAATACGTGTTGTAGGTGAGCGTGTGGGCGTTCCGCGCACTTGTGCCCTGTACTTCCCCCGTGACGCCCAGGTTTTGGCAAGTTGTTCCCCATTCCGAGTGTTACGCCCGTGTTCCGCCTACTTTTGTTGCATGCGCCGCGCTATGTGCGAATTTCGCTGTGGCCTGTGCGATTTTCGCTGTGACCTGGCGCACGCTGTTAGATGGCCTGTGCGCCAACGTGCGCCGTGCACTTTTTTATCGCACATGCGCTGGTTTTCTCGCGCACGGCCTTCCATGAATCGGCGTGCGCTGCTTTTCGTGCGATTTTCGCAATTGCACTGCGATTTTCGCTATTCCACTGCGATTCGCACGTTTTTGCCCACTTGCGCCGCGCTAATTATTCCATGAATCGGCCTGCCAGTCTTTAATGGCAGTAAGACAGGACAAGAGTTTAAGGTGGAGATCAGGAGAGAAGGAAGAGAAGGAAAGGAAGAGCTCCGTGTCGTCAGCATAAAAGTGGTGAGAGATGCCAAATGAGGAGATGACAGGGGCAAGGAGGGAGGTTTAGAATGAGAATAGGAAAGGGCCGAGCACCAAGCCTTGGGGTACTCCATATTCTAGAGGCTGGGATGGAGAGGAGCGGCCACCCCAGGAAACAGAGAAAGAGCGGGAGGAGAGGTAAGAGGATAGCCAGTTGAGTACGTTTTACATGTTAAAAGTAGCATTTCAATGCCTTTTTTGTTTGTAATGTTGAAACCTTACATGGAGCTGTCCAGTGCTGAAATTACAGGACTGGACAGCTCCATATAACGTTTCAAAGTGTTTTGTGTATATTGGCATTAAAATGCCTTTTTTAACTTTGAAACGTTACATGGAGCTGTCCAGTCCTGTAATTTCAGCACTGGACAGCTCCATGTAACGTTGCAATGTTTTAGTGTATATTGGTGGGGGGGTTCCCCCCTATTCCCCCAACCCCCATGCCACCCTCCCACCCCCAACCCTAACCCAAGCCCCAACCCTAACCCAAGTTTCGAAAGGCAAACCTTCGAATTTTTTTCGATCAAATTGTCATTCGAAGATTTTGTAATTCGAAAAAAAAAAGATTTGAAAGTTTGCCAATCGAAACTTTTCTATTCGAAACAATGACTGGATGCCTTGAATGAATTGACCAGATTAACCAAAAATAGAACACAGACTCTTTAATAAAATCAATTCAAATAAAAATGCCCATTTCTAGATTTTTCTTATCCAGCTCAGAACTAGGAAAAATAAGAAAAGAACTGAGAGCTAGGACCAAAGAGATACTAGTGCCCCACATACATCGACACCAAAACAGGTTCCTAGACACTTCTGAACAGTCAGGGATCTTTTCCCTGAAGGACTTGCCACGTTCTTTATCAGAAAACGAACAGACAACAACCAAGTGCTTCAGGGTCTCTCGTGAGTCAGTAACTCCACAGAACCCGCAATTTCTCTCAGATGCATTCAGAACAGCCATGGTATGCGTCTTACTCCAATGTCTGATCTTCTCGTAAACAGGCAGCTGATTTAGCCTGAAGCACATGTAATTCGTATGTATGTTGGAGCGGGGAAATTGCTGAAGATACATCGGTAAGCATTCCCTTGCATGCACATACTGAGAATATTCCTCATAGCTGACATATGTTGAGATGCAATCCACTGTCTCAGACCTGTCAAACCTAAACAAGATCTTTTTAATGTGCCCTGGTCTTAGTACCAGATCTTCACGGGAGCCATTTATACAAGACAGTACTGCAATCAACCGATCGCAGTACCATCAAGCATAGCAGAATTCAAGTTTTCATATAGGGAGTTCTTGGGGGGGACAATCATTCTTCGGAAGAAGGAAAGCTGTCTCCAGACATACCTGGCCTTCAATGACACCAGATACAGCTCGTGTCTAATGATATAGTAATATAACCTCAAGTGGAAGAGGTTCTGTGCACAGTGTGCGAAACAACAGGGGGTCCAGCCACTCGAGCTACAGCCAGAGCAGCTGCTTCTGTATCTGCTCTACCTAGCTAAACAGGGTCTGGCTCATTTATCCGTACTATCCGTACGAGTTCATCTGGTGGTGAGCTCAAGATACACAAGAAAGAGGAAAGGCATGCCTTATATAGCAACAGGTTTATTAAGTTGTTATCAAAGAAAAGCTTTCCAGACCAATTGTGAAGAGTTCCAGTCCGTAAAGATGCAGTTCCCCCACACTATCCTCCCCCTCCCACTTCCCCCAAATCGTCTCCCATTTCCCAAGGCAGCACCTGGCATTATAGATTCTCTTCTCCAGGAACATACAACAGTCCATTTCAGCGACCCATTTTGCCAGTCTTGGGCGATCTGCCGCCCCTCACTGCGCTGCCACCCTTCGCTTCATCAGTCCGACAGCCGTAGATACACACATTTTCTCAAACCTCATGAAACCTGTTTCCCCACACATCCACAATAGCAATAAACGTGGATCTCAAGGTATCACCAATACGGAAACAGAGTGAACCTTGTCTTAGACATTTCTGCCTGAAGCAGCGAACTTGTGGGCATTCTCAGAGAATATGAAAAGAGGTACCCTCAGTTCCCCTCCATCTGAGGCATTTGGCGTGATCTTCCCAACCCCACTCGTATGAGGCAATGCGAGAATAATACACTTTGTGCAATAGCTTGAGCTGTATCAGCCTTATGCAAACTGAGATACCAATTTCTCTAGGAAAAAGTAGGGCCTCCACCCAGTCCTCTGGTTCCAGTATGCCAAGATCCCTCTCCCACGTATCTTAAAGTTAAGTCTTTTGTGGTGAAGGCAGTAAGAACCTGATAAAGGGTACAAATATCCTTTTTACCTATGCGCGCCGGTAGGAGATTAGCTTCTATTGGGGAACAGGCCAGGATTTCCCGAAATGACTGAAACTGAGCCACCAAGGCATGTGGGAATTGCAGATAATGGTATGTTTCGGTCTCCGGCAAACCAAATTTGTCATGCAGCTCAGGGAAAAGGATCAGCACTCCCTCTCTCACTACATCCCCCACCCGCCACAGGTAACTGTTTGGAAGTAAAAGAAACTCTGATTTTATTTATATTGCTTCCATTTATTGTGAATTATTTGATTTGTAGATTGTAATCTGATTACATTGACCCAAACATGTGCAGTTGGAAATGCATATAAGAGATGTATCCACCCCAAAATCTATTTCCGAACCCCATGCGATGGAGCACCTCCCACACGAACCTACATTCCACCGGGCCCTTTTCCAGGTCCACAGAGAGAAGCGCCAACGGCTCTCCCAGCATGTGCGCCTGAGAAATACCGCCATGAACAGCCTACGAATGATCTGGATCCGGATGGACCAGGGATGGAATAACCCTAGTGAGGCGCTTCACCAACACCCACGCCAGGATCTTAACTTCTGCATTAATGAGAGCGATAGGCCTAAAAGAGGCACAGGACTACGGGGGTCTACCCACCTTGGGAATTACCACAATGCAGATTCTTCTAAGGTCCAGGGGGAGCATGCCACTGGATTTCGAATGTGTGAATAGATTGTTTAAGTGTGGCAACATTGTTTCGGCTAGCATTTTCAACACCTCAATCAGGAACCCATTAGGTGCAGGAGCCCTCCCTGACCGGAGGTGTGTTACCGCCGCCACCTCCTCCCCAGTAATATCTGCCGCCAAGTCGTCTCTCTGAGCGGGAGTCAGTCGCGGCAGGGCGACGTGCGCCAAGATGGGAAAGTCCCCCACGTGATCCCCACACTGTTGGGAACAATAAAGTACCTTGTAATAGGTGGCAAACTCCTCTGCAATCCCCACGTCCTCCACAATCCGCATCCCTCCTGGATCTATCACTTCCCTGTCATACCTGTGTCCTTCCTCCCTCCTCTCCAGCCAGGCCAGCATCCTCCCGGCTCGGTCCCCGGGTTCATATTTCTGGCTTCTTTTGAGCCAATGGGCCTGTTTGGCATTATCCAGTGCAGTATTCCGAAGTCGCTCCTGTGCTCTGTGGAGCTCCCCCCCATCTATAAGGGGTGCCCTGTTCCAGATATGCATCTTCAGCCACCCTCTGTTGTTCCTCCGCCTCCCTCACCGCCTGTCTATGCACCTTTCTGTGAGCTGTGACCAGGGAGATCATCTTGCCCCATAAAACCATTGGTAATGAACGAAACGATCAAATCTAAAATGCTGAATGCACGTTTAGTATGCATTCGGCATAGTAGATTAGATCTTTTGCCCATGATACCAAACAGGGGAGCTGGGTTGCAGGGGTGTCCCCCGCTACCGCAGTTTGGTTATGGGCTGTGGGTGCGTCCCCTGCATACATTAAAGGCAGTGTGGGGGACAAACCTACGAAAGCCCAAAAGATCAGATTACAAAATATGGGAAAGTGGGCTCCGTGATTTTGTAATTTGATCTTTTAGGATACGTTTTTTTAACGTACATCCAGACCATCTTGCAACCTTACCATAATACCTCTGGGCTATGCACCGACTCTACATTTATGTCAAAATATTCCTTAGGCTTGGAAGCCAACCCATCTAAACCCCATATAATAGCTGTTCATACGCCATGGGGCCGTTCCTTCTTCTTACTTGTATCAAGCACCATAACCAAAGGAGAATGATCAGAGATGCCTCGAGCCAGGAAAGCAGCTGACCTAAGCCTATGCACGTCCCTTATCTGGACAAAGAAGTAATCGAGCCTAAATAATGAGCCGTGCACCCCGGACAGAAAGGAGAAGCCTTCATCCAACGGATACACCGCCCTCCAGGCAACCACCAACCCCATTGTGAGGGCAAACGTGCTCAGTTTCATGGGGTTTCAGGCCAGGTCCTGCAGTGTTACGTCTTCATCAGGAGATAGACAATTACACTCTTCAGAGCGAAGAAAAACAGCTAGGAGTTCCCAAAGTGAATGGCAGGAAAAACTGCTGCACCAATATGCGGCGTCCCAGGATGTCTAAGCTGCACAGCTGTCAGCCAAGTTATGATGGATGTCCAGTCCTGCAATGTCCAGTCCGTTGCAGAATTAGGAAGGTTAGAAATCCTCCAAGGGTTCTGTCACTTAACGTGTTGGTCTTAAGAGAGTCAAAAGACTACAGCAGCTCTCACGTATCTCATTCTCAATGGAGAAGTCTTGTCCGGGTACAGCCGCTCGCGGAAGAATCTGAGTCTGCCAGACATCAGGAAAGCTCGGGCTTAGTGTAATTGTCTATCTCCTGATGAAGATGTAACTCAAATAAAGTTAACACGTCGAAACCGGTTGAGAAACTAGAGATGAGGTCGACCCTGGACACTGATGTGACCCATCCTAACCCGTGACCACCTGTACACTCTATTGTGGTCTTATATATTGATGGTATATTTCTTTTACAACAAAGACAATAATTTATTGATTGTTATGACTTTTTTAAGAAGGTTTTAGCTTACATTTGTTATAGTTTGGCTTGTATGTATGAATGCTTGACGGACGCATGTGGATGAATGACATGAATTGTATGTAAAATTATGTGTTCTTAAATTTTTCCTGCGATGTAAAATTGTTATGAGTGCTATGATTAAATCATGATTAAAATTCTTACATTTAAATAATGCATCAGGTCTAATAAAATTCCTTGATACCCTGTTTTCAAAATTGTACCCTCTGGATCCTTTTTCCGAGTCTAGTAGTTTTACCTTTTGCAACCACTAACAATACTCACTGCTACAAAGTCTATTCACAGCATGTGAATCTTTGAAAGATCCAATGCTGGAGAAGGAGTAAGTTGCTTATGTGTAACTCCTGTTCTCCAGCATTGGTATCTGTCATAGATTTGATTGCGTCCTCCTGCCTCCCCTGCAAGGTAAAAGCCTTCCAGGTCTGGCCAGCATGGCGGGTCAGAATCTGAGGCGAGGATGAGGAGGAGGGACGATCTACTCGAAGTCCCATTGGTTGGTACCAACAGCACCCATAAAGAGGGGACAGCCTACACAATGCAACATTCTTTGCTTAAGGCAATGCAAACATAAGGTAACCGAGGATTCCCAGCTGTATGTCGGGGAATATTCACAGCATGTGAATCTATGAAAGATACCAATGCTGGAGAACAGGAGTTACAGGTAAGCAATGTACTCCTTCCTTACGGCTTTGCAATATGTGTTGCATGACTAAAACAATTGCTTTAGACCTAGTTATTCTCTGTTAATTGACATTTTGGCAATAAATGTACGCAAGAATTGTACGCCTCTTTCCGTTTACATGTCTGCTTAGACCTACAAATGGTCTTTCGAAGGGCGTTCATCCACCCCAGTGCTTCGAGGACATACCCATGGCAGCAGGCGTTATACCAATATCAAGTAACATAACACAACATTTAGTCTTGTTCTGGCTTCAGTGGTTGTTAGAAGGTTCTGCTGTGAAGGAATAAGGGGAAACCCTCAAGACACGTGCTATTGTACACTGAACTATTTGAACCTGAATAATTATCCCGACAGAAGTATTCATTAGCACACTCAGCAAAATAAGCGAACCACGATCATTGCATTGAATGGAAAGAAGAGGGCAATATTCTGTACCAGTAACAGAGTAGCAAAAAGCATTGCAGGCATTTAAGCAATCTGATATTTATTTTGTAATAGTTTGTCTTTGAGCCATGAAGAAGAGCCATGTGTAGGCTCTAACAGTACCCACAATTTGGCAAAATGCCAGAACAAGAACAAATTAGAACACTATCTATATAGATAATTGTGATGGAGTATTCTGTTCCCATATTGATTTACTGCGATTAATAATTTGTGAATAATTTACTCTGGATTGGCAAAAAAGTGCAGCCAAAAAAAAGGCGAAGAATTAACATAGAACCGACTCCTGATGGTTATATATAATAAATTGTAGTACATGACTGTGTGATGGATTCAACATGTGCTCCAATGACTCCTTGAAGCATGGAGTATTTTATTATTTGAGAATGTAGTTATATCGGACTAATAAAACACCATCATAGTAATACTGGACCTGCCAAAATAAGAGGCCAAGAGCAGCTACGTTTAGGATAGGCTATGTGACATTTAAAAGGAAACCTGAGACAAGGGGCCTCATTACGACCCAGGCGGTAAGTATCGGACATTACCGCCATGGCGTAAATAGCGTTTACGGCTTGGCCCGATGGCGTAAAGTGCGGCTCATTCCGACCCATCGGGCACGAGCTTTACGCCATGGCGGTAATGTAAAGTACACGATGGCGGAAATGACCCCAAAACGGCACTCACCGGCGTCGTCCGCCGCGCTAGGTACACTTCCGCCATCCATCTTAGCGGTCACCGTACTTAGCGGTGACCGTAATTAGCGGTCAGCGTACTTTACGGTCACCGTAAATAAGCGGAACCGGAAGTAGCGCCATCGCGCCGGAACGGGAAAGAGCATGGCGGCCATCTTGAAAAACACAATCCATCGGCATCCTCCGCAACCACTGGACATCTGACCCCGAGACCCTGCAAAAACCAATACCTACCCATTTCCCTGCTCGAAAATGCCCAAATCTGTCCGAAAAGCCTGTGACCGGCAGCGGCAAGACCGGTTCACAAGGGAGGAGCTCAATATACTTGCTGAGACCCTACAGGAGAATTCCGCTGTGGTCTTTTCCACACAGATGACCCGGCCGGCTATTGTGAAGAAGAAGGCCATATGGGCCTTAGTTGCCCAGCGGGTTAGTGCGGTAGGGACCGTCCCCCGCAATGCAAGGCAGTGCCGGAAGCGCTGGGACGATCTCCGGCTCCGCGTCAGGAGCATCCTCTCGGCGAACCGCAACATGGGCATGGCGACCGGGGGAGGATCTGAGTCCCCAATCAAACTACAGCCCTGGGAAGAAATATGCGCCTCAACAATCGGGATGGAGTCCATTGAAGGGGTAGGAGGGATGGAGCGAGGAGCACCGGCATCAGGCGATGCAGGTAGGTGCCTCAAATGAAGCCATGCTAGAGTCACTGAAGTCCATTCATGTGAAGCCCAATGTTACCCTATAGTGTAAATGCAACACATCAGCAGGGTACTGCCTAGAGCCACATCTGACCTCCACCCAGTACGCATGCAGTATGCACACCCTAACTGCAGGCACCCACATACCTCCATGCTACTTCCACGCAAAAGTGAGACAACCTGTATGCCCCTGCCTCAAATGTGCCGCATCTAGTAACCCAAATGATGTCATCCATCACGATGCACGCGCAATGTACGCAGACCCATCAATAACACTCTTCCTCCTTTGCTCCACCACAGGCTCAGACTCAGAACCCGATGATGAGGACACACCTGACACCACACCTGTCAAGAGGGCCAGGACCACAGGGCCAACACTACAACCCTCCACCTCTGCTGCAGCAAAAAAAACACCACAGCAGCCAAAGGCCGGTGCCAGACAACAGGACAGGCCACTGACCGGCACCCCAGCAGGTAGCAAGGTAGCTGCAGCAGAAGCAGTAAACATCCCCCAAATGGTTCCCACAGAGGGGACAGGTTCAGCAGGAAGCAGTACTATGGGGGAAACTGCTGCCATACCAGCTTGCTCAGACAGTGATGCAGGGGATGCAGAGGATACTGATGTGGGACCCCCCACTGCCCACCTCCAATCCCCCACCCTGTCCCAAAGCAGCCCACATGAGGATGCCACACAGGTGCAAATCGATGATGACGATTGGCCATCCCCCCCAAGCCCTGTTGTAAGTCTGCAGGAGGGGAGCAGCCCCATGGACACACCACAGGCAATAGGCATGGCACAGAGGGAACAACAGAGCCTGGAGGAGCTCATAACTCGCCAGCAGCAACTCTCCTCGCTCCTTAATGAGCATGTCACGAAATGTGGGGGTGCAAGGGCATCAATGGAACACTGCACCGAGACCCTGAGGGCAGCGATGGTGCAAAGCACCGAGACCCTGAGGGCAGCGATGGTGCAAACCTCCGAGACCCTGAGGGCTGACATGCAGTCCTGCACAAAGGACATTTGTGCCGAACTTGCTGGCATGCGGCGCGTGCTGTCTGAGCTTGCACGCTCAATTCGGGACATGCATCCAACTGAGCAGCCAAGCACATCCTCCGCTGCCAGTTCCACCCCGAGCAGCCCCGTCCGCCGATCAGGCCGGACCCTGCAGAGCACAGGCAGGGGTGCCCCGCGGTCTGGGAGAGGGGGCTGCCAATAGTGCCTGCCCGGTGCAATAATACATCAGCCACTTGATCACAGGGGGTGTTGGGGTATTCAGGGGGGAGGGAGAGGGGGGAGTGGGTGTGTTGGGGTATTCAGGGGGGAGGGGGGAGGGGGGAGTGGGTGTGTTGGGGTATTCAGGGGGGAGGCGGGACGGGGTGTGCCACGACATGTTATCTCCGAAATACACTTTTTGGTTCTCCAAAATGAATTGTGTCGACATTTTCATTGCATATGTGTGCTTCATTGGTGTACAGTCCACAGTGTGCATGTCCCAGGAACACACAGTGGCCCAAGTGCAGTCTCCATGTGGTACACACCAGCCGTGTGTGTTAGAAGCAGTGGTCGATGATAGTTTGGCGCATTGCACGCCCCTCCTGGGCATCGCCTCCTCCATAGGGTGCCGCCCCATCAGCACCCTCCTCATCCTCATCGTCAGGTGGTTGCAGTTCTGCGTCAGGGGGCAGGGGCACATTCCGTCTGACGCACATATTGTGTAGCATGACACATGACATGACGATCTTTGCCACCTTCTCATGGCGGTACAGGAGTGCACCACCAGACCTGCTGAGGCATCGGAACCGTGCCTTCAATAGGCCAAATGTTTGCTCTATGACCACACGGGTACGTGTATGTGCACGGTTGAAGTCCTCCTCGTGCTGGTTCTGCGGGTTCCGGACTGGTGTAAGGAGCCACCTCTTCAGGGGATAGCCTGCATGACCTGTATTTGGGCGAGATTGTATGTGTCAGTCATGACGTATGACAAAAAACATGATGTGCCACCATGGCTTGTATCCAACTGTTACTTAGGATCACTCCTACATGCACTGATCAATTCACACAATGCAACAAGTATATGCTCATGTCTCCCATGGCCTGTCTTGCATGCCATCAATGTATGCAGTGGGGTGGAGTGCATTGTGAGTGCCCATCCACAGTGTCCGTTCATGCCGTTTGGTTAGTTGGCCTGGCACATGTCCTGTAATGGCAATGCACACATCATTGCAACATTTCTGTGCGCCTCATCATGGCCCCAGTGAGCGATGGTGATGTGGACAGGGCCATTTTGGGGGCCCTGCTGTCTGTGTAATGGTGTGTTGATGTTTCTGTCCGTCATGTGCCTCCTTCGTGGTCAGTTGTGGGGGACAGGCCTGTCGGTTGATGGTGTTGGGTGCATTTAGGTGTTCTGCATTGTTGGCAATGGGGTCTGATTTGGTAAAATGCACATGCAGATGGTTGTGTCATGGTTGGGGCACGACCTCATTCACAGGGGAGGGCTGCATACATTGGGTATTGGCTTTACTGGCGTTGGGTGGAGTCTGGGTTGCTCTAGGGTATCATCTATCTCCGTTCTCTCTGCTACTCACAGCCAGGTGGAGTATGCATCATTCCCCCCCCCCTTTCAGCCAGGTGGAGTATGCATCATCCCCCCCCCCCTTTTAGCCAGGTGGAGTATGCATCGGTACGTCATTCACCTACCCACTTCACATTTCCATGGTCATGACATTGGACTCACCGAGTAGCCAGGATCTTGGGCCTGCATGTCGCTCCATGTAGCGTGGTATTGTGGAGTTCCTCAGGACTATTGCGTCATGGGTTGATCCGGGGAATCGGGCACAACAATGTGTGATGATCTTGTTGGAGTCACAGACCATTTGCACGTTAATTGAGTGGTACTGTTTCCGGTTGCGGTACGGTACCTCCATGGCACGTGGAACAACCAATTCCACATGGGTGCAGTCGATGGCACCAATGCAACCAGGTATGCCTGCTAGTGCATGGAATCCCACTTTGGTGTTTGCAATCTCCTGGGCAGTCCGTGGTAATGAGATGTGGTCATCTGTGTGCTTGAGGAGGGCATCAAGCACTTGGATGAGCGTACGTGAGAATAATGGTTGTGAGGTTCCATGCAAGTGCCCCACTGTGTGCTGATAGGTGCCTGTGGCCAGGAAGTGGAGTACAGACACTACCTTCAGTAGGGGTGGGATGGCGGTTGGACTTTCTATCATGCTGACGATGTCGTTGTGTGTCATGTCTACGATGGCGGTAATGGTGTCCCGGTCCAAACGGTACAGGGTATGGATCTGCTCTGCAGTGAGGTTGAATGGACTGGCTCTGATGCGTGGGATTGGGGGCTGCCTGCGTGGTGCCACTGGCTGTGCTGGTGGGGCTAGCTGGCCCTGCCTTGCCCTCCTTCTCCTCCTGCGTCTCCTCCGTGCAGCCTGTTGTTGTTGTTGTTGTTGTTGTTGTTGTTGCTGCAGTTGTAGCACTCGCATTGCTATCAGGTCCTCCAGCCCCAACATTGCTAGTCGTATTGGTATCATTGTGGAGTGTGACTGGGTGTGGGAAGGGGTGGGGTGTGCACTTTTTGTACTTCCTGAGTCTGTATTGCCTTCACCTGTGCTGTTTCTGTGCACCTGTGGCAGCTGCATTCACTTTACATGTCCCTTTACGGTTGGTTCGCGATGGCGTAATTATCACCATGGCGGTAAGGTACTTAACGGCCTGGGTGATGGCGTTAGGTGCATGTCCGCTCGGGTCGGCATTCGCGTACCTTACCGCCATGGCGCTAAGTACGGTGTGGGAGGTCGCGTGCGCGCTCCCTTGGTGCAGTTAGCGGCAGCGTTAACTACGATGGTGCTAATGGCATCGTAGTTAACGGTCACGGGTCATAATCGTGCCTGGCGGAAAACGATGGCGGTAACCATTTACCGCCATCGTTTTTCACTTAGCGCCAAGGTCGTAATGAGGCCCAAGGTGTTGGTAGAAGAAATTCTGTCATACTAGATATGCTACAAACGTTGCAACCCTTATTGTCCTTATTGTCTGAAATGTTCTTTGACAATTGGGGGCACCAATGCAATATGTCAGGTTGAATAAAGTGAACCTAAGAGAGGAATATGGCTGTTATCTGTGAAATTATTAAAGGTGGCCGTATCATTTGTAATCATTGATTGGATAGTCATTGCTTCTCACTCCAGTAATTTTGAGGATTGTGACTAATGATAGTAAACTGTTTGGCAAAAGGCAAGGATGATGCAGGGCTGGCAGAAAACCACACACCATATGAGTGGAGGGGAGAAAAAAGTGAACAGGGGTTGGTGGGCTTGCATACACTGGTCGATCCCACCTTCAAGCGAGCAAGGAGGTTTCTGATGAATTACATTGAAGAAAACTAAGAGGTACAAGGTCTTTGGGAATTGGGTAGGTGGTCCCATAAAAGAAATGTGGGGGCCAAATGACTTTTTTGAGAGTATACATGGGTAAAGAAGTAGGGCCCCTTCCATGGCGGGATGGGGAGGAGTTGAGCAAGAAAGCATTTAATGGTTTGCTCCTATGAGGACGATAATGTGAGATATATTTTTGCAGGAGGATCATCGCATTAAGATTAATGGGGTCTAATACAATTTAGTGAAGATGGTGAAATAGATCATACTGAACTGTATCTAAGGAATCTGGCTTTATGATTGGGCGAGATCTGGAGTAGGGGACACCCAGCAAAAACCAGTAAAATATCTAACTGGGCCCCATCCAGACCCATCGAAGGTACTGTAAGGGGGGTGGCTGCAGCAGTTACCTCCATTGTAAATTAATATATTATGTAGTTTATATGTTTGTCAAAAAATATTTGTTCATAGTATATTTATAATAGGTAATGTTTAGAATAGGAATGTTATGTAGGGGAAAATGTAGTGTCTGGGGAAGGCATTTAAGGGTAGGATGTTAGTTATATGAAAGAGAGTAGAGGGGAGGTACCCTGGCGTGAGGTAGCAGCTGCCTGCCTGAGGCAGCCTAGCTAGACGGGACCACCCACCAAGGCCATTCTCTTGCCTCACACTCCAGTGGGGGTGGTAACCTAGAGTTAGGGAAGGTGCCTGTTGCGTCAGACTCACTCTTAGGGTCTCCCTGAGACCCCTTCAAGGAAGGGTGGTCCGAGTGCGCAGATACCCATTTAGATGGTGCTCGCATCAGTGGGAAGTTTGGAAGGGGACTAAAGTTGAAGTGTTTTATAAATATAGAGGAGTCCCCATTGGGATGCCTATGCAATCCACCTTGGTGTCTGTGTTCAGTTAAAAAGTTAAGAACTCTGGGTGTAGTCCATCTCCTGTTAGCAGCAATTTTATTTTCAAGTGTAGCGCCCCTCCCTATCCAGCTGGCCTGTGGTGGGCGTGGCGGCGGTTCCTATGGGGACTGTCCTTCACCTGGGCTAGGAAGGAATGCTCCCCGGCCCGGGTTTGGGCTGGAAAATGGGCTACAATAGGTCACTGCATAAGACATCTATGTTTACCCAGCAGGGAACAGGTTTGAAAACATGCAGGAGTAATTTAACTTTTCATCCTTTAAGTGCCAGGTGTGGCTAGTCCATAATGGATGACGTTGCACCGAGCCACCACCTATTCTGGATGAGCCATCAGGCCCAGTGAAAACACTGAGCGCTGCTTCAGCTGCTGTTTGTAGCTGAGGTAGCGCTCCTGGACTGGCTTTACCTCTCCATGGGAAACACAGTTTCCATTGATGGTTTCTGTTCCCCAAGACTCATGCTCAATTGACCATGCAAGACCATTTTCGTATACCCAACCTTGCATGGCTCAATGGGGATGCAAGCTGGTAACTGCGGGTCTGAATGTGTGTAGAGGGCTTGCTGGCATCCATGCACATTCGGACCAATTAGGGTGTTGTTTTGAGTGCTTAGGTCCCTCTGCAATTGTTATGTTACGTTAAATTGATTTATACCCTGCACCGCTACCATTTGCATGGTCTCCAGGTGCTCATGTAGCTCTGTAAGAAAGTGGGTTGGGTACGTTAGTGAGAGAAGAGGGATAGGATAGAGGTTGTGCTCTTCTGTTGGCGCTTGCAGAACCAGGAGAAACTGGCATTTGTGTGTGTCGGCTTTCTTAGTGTGTTTGGATGGTGCACACTTGGATTATTGTATCCGGAGCTGCAATTTCCAGTGTCTAGGTGGTTTATTTGCAGCAGTTTTTCTTTTGGCGGTTGTGTGTTTTGTGTCTGGCCTGTTGGATTTTGTGAGGTATGTATGGGGTATGCTGGAGAGGAGTGGGAGCAGGGATGGTTAGTACAGTGTGGTTGTTTTATTGGTGGTTTCATGATCCGTACTGTCCCTTAATTGTCTTGGATCTGCTGTTGCAGTTGTGGGAGGTGCCTGTTTTTATGCTAGTCTCAGTGAGTTGATAAAGCACGTTTTCAGTTGTTTTCTAAAAGGTAAGGTGATCTTCTGCTCTTATTTTCTTTGGCATTCAGTTCCCTAGATTGGCCATTAGACAGAAGAATGCAGTTCTGCTGAATTTCCTTTTTTCATAGTGTTTCATTTCCATTTGGAGGTCCTTGCTTGATCTTAGGGATCTTCTTGGTTGGTAGCGGTTGATTTTTGCTTGGAGGAATTCAGCTCCTTGTCCTTGTAGTGATTTGTGAGAGATGCAGAGGGCTTTGACAAGTTAATGTGTGTTTTACTGAGAGCCAGTATAGGCTTCTCAGGGCTGGTGTGATTTGGTCTCTTCTTTTTAGTCTGATGAATATCCTTGCTGCAGTATTTTGGATGCGCTGGAGTTTTTTAGTGGGACATTCTGGCTTTCCAAGGTAGAGGCTGTTCTTGATAATACTAAGGAGATTATTGCAAGGGTTCTATGTGGGAAAGAGAGGTAGGGGAGGATCCCCCTCATTAGTCACAGGAGGTAGAAGCATTTCTTTGCTATTGCGTGGACTTGTGGTTCTAGTGTGAGTCAATTGTCCATGAGTATTCCCAGGTTTTGAATCACGTCTTATGCTTCCGGTTAGGTTCCCATGCCTGGTGGCCAGTTCAGTTGTGTGTCTGTTGCGTTATCCTCTAGGCGGAGATCATTATTTATCTTCTGGTAGGTTTTAGTTTGAGATTGTTGATATCTGTTTCTAGGTTGTGATGGCCCCCTTCGCACTGCCTAGTGCGCTCAGGCTACCGGCAAACAACTCTTGACAGTCTGATGGTGGCTGGCACTTTACCAAAGAAAAGTATCAGGGTAGCCACTCAGGGCACGAAATGTGCACTGTGTTCCCATTCTTACACTTCGCCTCAGCTGCACACCTAGAGGACCCATACTGGTAGGCCATCTTGTGTCAAAGATCTAATGGGATGCTGATAAAGCACTCAGAATGTTCTTGAAATTGGTAATCACAATCTCACGGAATACAACCTTTCTATTACAACTGCAAAATGTACTAAGCCAGCATGCTCTTTTCCAGAGATAATGCAGCCTTTACAGATAGCCCCAACTACTTCAAAGACAATTGTACATAAATAAATGTGAAGACTTGCACAGGTACGGCACTAGAAGAGATTGTGATGGTTAGCACAAGTATTTCACCTAAAAGAGCAGTGAAGGTTAAATGGACTGAAGGGTGAGCTATGTGCTGCACTCAAAAGGAACAGGGAGGGGACACTTTGGGTGGCACCTTATAATGTTATCCTGTCTATTGCGCTAGAAGACATAATCTATCCATTGCAATTAGAAGATTAATAAGTCAGCCACTGCAACTCATAATGATATTTGTGGTATCCTTGATACTGCACTATAAGATGTCCGATGTTAGTCTTTTATGGAACTTTGAAAATATAGAGTAAGACTATAAGGGTAGCCTTTTTGTTGCGCTAGAAAATCCTAGGCGCATCAAATCTCTTGCACTAAGACTCTGTCATGAGCTCCATCAGCACCCGCCCACAAACCTGACCTCTAGGGTTGCTTACTGGAGCCTAGCCAGTCCACCCAATTCGTAATTTTGGCCAAATGCACACATGCACTTTAAGCCCTTTCTGAGAATGTTAGCATATCTGATATTTGGTTCCCGTGGGCGTTCCTACCACAAAGCGCATTGAGGCCATGCAAATGGGAAAAGGTGCTATACTATAATACAATACAATTGTCATCCAGTTGGATATGCCCGTGAGGCATTTGTTGAGGGTTTTAGGGTCTTGGGTTGAGTTGAGGTTATCTTGAGTTGGGTATCATCTGTGTAGTTGTAGGTGGTCAGTCTCAGGGTTCAAATGAGTTTCATTAGGGGGTACATGTATACGTTGAAGAGGAGTGGGGAGAGGCTAGAACCTTGTGGTACGGCGCAGGAGATGTTTTGGATGTTGGAAGTAAATGGTGGTATGTAAGTTCTTTCAGTTCTGTTAGTGAGAAAAGATTTAAGCCATTGTAGAGCAGAGTCTTTTATACCACATTTTTCCAGTCTCCGATTAGTGTTGTGTGTCTGATTGTGCCAAAGGCAGCTGATATGTCCAGTAGTATGAGGGCTGACCTGGTGCTGTTGTCTGCATTTATTTTTAGGCCGTCCATTACAGATAGAAGTGCTGATTCCGTTCCTCTCATGGGTCTGAAGCCGACTTGGGTGTGGCCAAGTGTTCTGTTGGTTTCTACGTGATTGAGGATTTTGTAGATATGGTTCTCCAATAGTTTCGCTGGGTAGCGTAGATTCCATATAGATCTGTAGTAAGTGAGATCTTCCACACTTCAGACTTGATCCCATCCAGCCCGAACTGCTTGCTCACATCCTTTCTGCATGGGGCCCCCTCTTTTGTTTTTCCTTTTTTTCCTTGCAAAGCCACCAGGAAAATGGACGTATATGGCGATACTGAAATATAATGGCAGAGCCTATATGGATATGTTTTGTTATAGTAAAAATACTGACATTATGTGTAAAGTAATTGTGTATGTTCTAATATGGAAATACTGGCTTATAGTGGTACAGCCAGCATGAAAATGTTTTTACACTGGCATATATTGTGGGCAAATGCATGAAAATGCGTTGGAACATGCCCTTGTGCACGGTTTGTGACTTGCATCTATTGGATTTCTTTGAGTTACCCTACAATACCTATTGCAAACGGTGACTTTGTGAGTTCAAAATGTTTTATTGATTTTTTAACAGAGATAACAGTAGTCATTACAAATCTAGTGCCGTAGACCTCACAGAGGGAAACAGAAGATCACAAATTAAATGACAAGATGATAAGTATATAAAACATAAGCAGGAGAGAGGGCTACAGGTACACAGGAGGAGCCACAACATATGAATACAATGCATTGGATGATCAGGAGAAGATGTTGTTGACATTAATGAATTGATCTGCGACAGACTCTGTTGTGTGGTGTTAGGAAGAATAATATAGATACACTCTTTAATGAAGATAATTGAATTTTTTTTACAAAAGCATTAGAGAAATTGTTTATCTGTGCGGGTGCACACGAGTGTGTACCAAAAATGGGGGATACAATGGATTGTAATGTTGCTACTGAGAAGAAGCAAAGAGAAGGAAATAGATGTGCAGAAGGAGCGAATGTAAGAGTGGAAAGGAAGGAAAGAGAAGGGAACTCATGTTAATTGAACTACCGAGTGGTTCACTACCGACTTTGAAAGGAATCTTCTGAGGTGTGGCTGATGTGCTAAAGGGAGCAGCTTTGGGGGTGGAGAAGGGGAGCCCAGCCAGGAATGGCGATGGCCTAGATTGAGTCTGAGAGAAAGTTGTATTAGATGGAGCTGCTAGAGGGTCTCCATAGGGGATTTCTACTGGTTGTTACTTATGGAGGTTTGTGGACTTCTGGGAATGTGCAATTGGATGTGGAGATGGGGGGGGGGCTGGCACAGTTACTTCTCCAAGGGGTTCCAGATTTCTAAGAACTTTATAGTTTCAAAGGTGTCTTTACATATTGCTTTTTTAAGCAGTGTTATAGGCAGATGGAGTTCCACCCGACTCGATGCATTGGAGGGTCTTTATTTTTCCAATTGGCACTGATGCATTGAATGGCTGTAACTAGAAGAGTACCTAGTAGGGAGATTTACCTAATATTAAATAGTCTATCTTAAGCATTGGTAACTAATAGGTTGGCGCAAAGGTCTCTCAATGAGTGCATGGAGCCAATTTGAAGGATATCTAAGATATCTATTGCAATTTTCTTCCAGATCGGAAAGTTGAGGATGTGAGAAAAGCATATCCTCCATTGAGCCCAGTAGTTTTGTATCTTTGCATCTCCAGCAGTATGGGTTGTCACTAATTTTGGTCTGGTGTAATTTTTCTGGAGTCCATAATGCTCTGTGAAAGACAAAGAAAAGGGTTTGGGTTTTACTGGCTGATCTGGAAGCTTTCGCAAGTCTTCTGAATATTTTTTGTGATCGGTTCATATCCAGTACCAAGCCCAGAGCTTCTTTCCATTTTCTAGTGACTTCCAGATTCAAGCAATTGTGACTATTCGAGAGAGTGTTTCTTTAGTACACAAAACTGAGCTTGGTAAGTGAGCTGGACAATTCAATGTCTCCTGCTCCCTTTTTCTTCCCCTCACTCTGGCCGTGCTCTATGGGCTCCTTTATCCGAAGCCAGAAACCTTGGAGTCATCTTCGACTCCTCTCTCTCCTCCCTCCCTCACATTCAGGACCTTGCCAAGAGGTCCCATTTTCAACTCTTCCTTCTCAAAGGAATTCTCCCTTTTCTCACTTTGCCCCGCTAATATGGCCTGTAAAAAAGGAACCAATGGCCCCACTATATTTACTTAGGTTTACCTTGGATTTAACAAGTTGATCTGACCACCCCCTCATTGAACCTAATCCCCAGGTAGTCGAAGTGCCTAACTTGATCCAAGTCGAAGCCATCAACCTTGATGTTCACCTGACGGAACTTTAAAAAGGGGGTTTGAAGACTATAACTTTAGTTTATGTGCTGTTAAGCTCGAGGCCAAGCTCCTTACGTTTCACTGAGAAGATGTTAATGGCCACTTTCAACCCTTCTGGAGTAGTGGCAAGAATGGTACGTTGTCGGTGAAAAATAGGGTGGGCCATTTTTGTGACTCCATTTTTGGGGCATCCAGGGTACCTATCTCCAGTGCATCCACAAATTCCTGGATGTATAACAGGAAAATAAGCAGTGCCAGAACGCATCCCCAGCGTACCCCCTTCAATACATCGAAATGATCGGTCTGGTCACCTCCCACAGCATAGCGCACTGGGGCCTGGGTATGCACATAGAGTCTTTTAATTGCATCAAGCAAGGACAGATGAGTGGTTGTTGAAGAAGTAGGAAGGCAAACAGTATCGGGATTGGTGTGGAGCACCCTTTCAATCAGGCCAGTATATTTGAGAAGGTGACAGCGGTGCCTGTGTCCATGGATACGGAAGGGTGAAGTAAGAGAAGATAAAGGTGGTAGAAGGGCCATGGGGATACAGTTTGGTAGTGGCAATGCAAAAAATAATTGCCACATTTGGGGATAGCGATGAAACCTACTGGATTGTACCAATTAAATAACGTTTTCTGTATATTTCTGTGCTGGGGGCTACATGTTAGTGATCATATGGGGTATAAAATAGGTAATGTACATGCATAGAATGTTGGACACAACTCACATCAGCATTCGCTAGCATTGTCAGAAAAGGGAGCAGTGGGTTGATGCGAGTCATAATCTGAAAGGTCTGAATAACCACAGGTTGCAGCCTTCTTCACCAGGAATAAGGATGTTGGGCTTTCTCATATATGCTAGTGGGTATAGTGAGCAATTTGCAGAGAGGAACGTAGCACTAAACGATTGGCATGGGAGTGGTGATGTAGTTTGCTACAGGATGGCAGATGAGCAGTTAGGGCCCGGGTCTGCAACCTTTGGCCCACATCATGCTCTGGACTACATCTTCCATCAGCCCTAAACAGCGTAGTCCATGGTGATTGATCATGGGAGTCTAGTCCAAAACATCTGGAGAGCCAAGGGCTAGAGATCCCTAGGGCATGGGAGAAACTAGGAAAGTATGTATGGCTGCACTGTAAGAGAGCAATCGGGTGAACATCTGGGACTGGGCTTCCATGCAATGAAACTGGATGGAATGAAAAGACTCTTGGCCTACTACCAGGGTGGGTAGGGAATGAGGTGGTCTTTCATTTGGTTCCTTGATACCTTGTAAGGTTCTTACTGAAGAGCTATATGCACTGTTAACAGATAAAACACATGACCTAAATCAGAGACAGAAGGTTAACAAAGTGGAGTGTCGGGAGACTGGCAGACCCAGTTGGTGAGATGACTCCCTCAGAGGTTTATTTAGTTTCTCCAGCATGGAAGCTTTCATAGATTTATATGTTGTTGAATATTTCCTGTTATCAGGCTGGGAATAATCAGTAACAATGTGCAGTTTCAAAGAAATACAAGAAACTGCACCCACCTTTGCGTTCCATTAGTCTTGTTTTGGGTTATTTACCCTTTAGCCAATGGGCAGTGCTTCCCTTAGCTTCACCCCTGGAGGCCATCTTCAGATTATTTACTGTACGTTTAGAGTTGGGAGACCTGTCTAAGGTTCTCACTTTATTCAATCTTTCCTTTAGGAATTTTCATTGCTCAGCTTTAACTTTGAGTCTGTTTGAAAGCTACAGATAAGTACTTTAAGAATGGGGGTTTGGAAGTCCTTACACTCAATTTGTACTCCCCTAGAGAGGACATAGGTATGCTCCGTTTTCCTTCAGGGTTGAGGCCAGTGATGTGTCACTTCCTCTCCTTACCTTGGCTGATACCCAAGCCAAGAAGAGCCTATTTAAAACCAGCTTGTAGATTGAAAAAGATTTAGGTGAAGGATAGGCATAAGGAGTGCCTCTAGTGCCTTTACCCAGATCACAATCTGGAGTCCTGCTCTATTTGTCAGCCATCTTCCAACAAGACTTTGACAACAAGGATAGTCACAGATGACTGGTGGCCTGGCATGATTAAGGCACTGTGGCCTCAGACTCTGCTTCAGTGAGGAGTTATGCTTCACTGTGTCCCCTCTGGCCCCCAGAGAGAACCTCCTCTTCTAAAAGGTAAATGTCCCATGAGGTGGCTTTGTGTGGGAAAAGGGTGAAGGATATGTCCACCAGGGATCATAGGGGTGCTAATAGACCTGCCATGCCTAAAAAGCTTGCTTCTTCATCATTGCTCAAACCGTCCACCTCATTGACGAAATCTTCGACTGATCTGTCTTTGAGCCACACCACTCCTCATGTTTTGATGACTCGTAAATGACTAAAACTCCTTCGTCCATGAAGCACAAAACATCAACAACTGTCAGCCAGCTTGTCAATGTCTATGACTCTGAATCCTTCCTGTCCTCCTTCAACGACCTTGTTGACAACCAACACATCCAAATCTTCGATGGTGGCCCAATGGATGACCATATATAAGGCCAGCACATCTACCAATACTTCGTTGACGGCCTTGTCCACACACCTACCGTCATTGCATCTGCATACTGATCCTTCAATGCTGAGATCACTTAAAAGGCCGAAACAGCCTGTTTTTCAAACTCTAGACCTTTGCTCTGGCCACTCTGTCAGAACCTTCCAATATTCCTCTGGAGGATATCCTACTTTAAAGACCCAGAAAGTGTATTTTCTGAGGAGGAGGAGTTATCTGGGTTGCTTCCAGCGCAGGCTTTTCCCTCCTGCAATACCTTTCAAATCTGCACCAAATCCAATGGAACAACAAGGACGCTGACAGCCCGTTCAAAGGACTGCCACATATTGCCCGTCCTAGGATATTTTGAGCACCTTGCAGACTCTGGTGTCTGAGCTCCAGACGAGAGATCCAACTATCCCTCTAAGAAAGAACCAAACACCCATAACGCCGCCTCAGCCTTTGACTGGCCATGTAAAATCTGTTTCACTGCACAACCAAAAAAGGACTGATTGGATAAATGCATGGCACCTGATAATGCACCAAAATGCAAGCACGCACAACTAAAAGAGGATTTGGTTGTATCTGCAGCGGCTATAAAGATATCGGCTAATCCTTCATTGCCATGTGCAGTTTCTGCAGACAAGGAGGGCATGCAGCTTGGCAGTTTCAGCAAGCGGGCGATCTCCACAGCAGCAACCACCATTAAAGGTGCCAACTCTCTGGCCATCCCGGCAAGTGTGGTTTAAAATTGACCGCATCCCAGAGTTCCTCCCTGATGACAAAAACCCAGGAGGCCTTCACTACTTTAAAGTGGTGGATCCACCTCTGAGCATGCCATCTCTGTGGCAGTCAATATTGCAGACACAGATTCCGCTAAATGGGCAACAGTGCGTTCTTGCACCACCAAGGTTGGCGGAAGGCCACACATTTTAGACTTGATGTGCACGAGATGGTAATAGACATGCTGTTTGATGGAGCAGTCCTTCTTGGAAAAAGGTTGATGATATGCTGCAAAACATTTAGACTGGCACAGACACAGCCACCTCCCTCAGCACTCTACAACACCGGCATCCGTTTCTGTCCTTTCACTCTAAGCTACACTGCTTCTCAAGATCTGGCAGAGAGCACTGCTCATCATACCGCTCCCAATATTACACGTTTTTGTAGGTGTTGTGGTAAATCAGACAAAGGCGGCGGGCACTGAGGCATAGTTCGACACAACTTTATTAAGTAAAGAAAAGTTTGCTGTAATCCATCCATCTAAGATGAGTTCCCAATGCTAACAAATAACCAAAAGGTGCTCACCAGGATGTCTCCCAAGCTAAAGTTAGTCCTCCACCCAAACCTAAAATAACCTAACACTATTCTATTGTATAGGACCGAATAATGCTAAGCTGAGGCTTATTTAAGGGTTACTTCATCCCAGGAAGTAGCAGTGACTGGTTTCTGAACTTCATCCCAAGGTTCAGTGAGACACAAAAGTAAAACGTCACTTAAAGGTTCTCTTGTTCTCAAAATAACATCACCTAACCAAGGAATGTTGTCCCTACTCCAGGGACATACAGATTTGTACCAGGAGTCTCTTTACCCCCCCAAGTCGAAGAATGTTAATTCCTGGGCTCCCATGCTTGATGTCTTCAGGTAGACACCTTGCTTCCTTGTTCTGTCTCTTTACCTTCTAGCGGTTTGCTGCTTTTCTTAGCCCCATCTGGGCTCTGTGCAGCTCTGGCCGGTTGGTTGTTTTACTTACCCCCTTCTGGGGTATACCTGTAGTTGGCTCCTTGCAGGCTATGGGATTCTCTTGCCTGTTTGTTTGCTCTCTTTTGTTTACCCCATCCTGGGGTATGCTCTGTGTAGGCCTTTTGCGGGCTATGGGTTTCTTTATTCCTTCTTTATTCCTTCTGCTTGCTTGGTTTTGCTCCGCCCGTCCTGCGGTATGTTATCCGTCTGTCTCTCGTGGACTACAGGCTTCTCTTGCCCCTAAGTCTGTTCTGCTCTTGCCTGCGGTGGTGATCCCTGCCTCAGCGCCCCTCTCTGGCTCAAGGATTCGCCTTCATCGAAGCTACAGGGTTCTCTGTGCTGCCTCTGATTGTACCCACAAAGGCATCTGCTTCATACTCTGCTCCACATCTGCATAGCTCTGCGCACCTGCGTTCCTCACTCAAATGCAGATGCTCTTCCTTTTACTGCTTGATCATCAGTCTTTATGTTCCTCCCTGGCATGGAGAAAAAAATTGATTGGTGCTGGCTTCCAAAAGCAGGCGATGACAAATGTAGGTCAGAAATCGAGCCTTCCGCACTAAAGGGGCCCTGGACATAATTACCATGCTCACTTCCTATGTATCTCGTACTTAGGGAAGGTGGCGTGTTATCCTTCGGTGGGCATTCCTTGTCCCCAGAGGAGGGTCACCTCTCATAGGATCCTGCCTGACCTGTCTCCTAAGAAGGGTGTTGCATTGTATGCTCAGCCTATTAGCCCCAAAGGGGCTGGCTTCCCCTCGGGGAGAAGGAATTAATTATTTGGATTCATCACAGTATGTACAGAGTGACCACACCCTGCCACTCAGTTGCTCCGCCCTCCTCCAGTTTTTGCGCCTTCCAAGCCTCTATGTAAGGACTGTGAGCCAGCTCCAGGCAGACAGCATTGACTGGACTGCTGGTCATGTGACCAGGCCCTGCCACTCAGTTGCTCCACCCACCACCTATTTAATTAGTCCTCCTTAGGCACAATCATCGCCGGCGTCCTCAGCAAAGGACATGCGAAGACAAGGACCTCACCTGTTTGTGCCTGTTCTGGCCTGGTAAGGCCAAGAGCCGGAACCGCTATCCTGTATTTCACCTACAAACTAATTGCTACTACATCTACGGACCAAAAGACATCACCATGTGTCTTCTCCCTCCACAGCCCATCCCCACTCTCACTAAGGTTCGAATGGCAAGTGCCCTGGGCAAGCTGGGACCCGCACTACATCCAACTCTCTTTTCCGAAATACCTTCATTCTAGAGCACTTTGCTCAGCTACATCCAACTCGCTGTGGGTCAGACGCTTCTCCAGTCTGAGAGTGGGGGGTAGATTTCTCTCCTCTGCAGGTACCTCGCTCTGGAATGGCCTCCCTGCACTTCTCAGACTTGAGCCGGACCACCAGAAGTTCCAGAAGCAGCTCAAGACCTTCAATATTTCCCCTGCGTTATCTCTCTTGCTTCCTTTCTAACTTACTTGTCTGCTGCGCCGACTGGTTGCCTGGCTACCCTAAGAGTCTCAATGGTTACCAGGGTCCTCCATGAACAGTCTTCCTTGCACTGTCTTTGGGCCTATTGCACACTTATGGGCTGTAACTGTAACCCCTGTATCCCCCCTGCCTCCTTGCACTTACCCAGAGCCGCTGTGCTCTGGCCGCACTTACTCAGAGCCATGCTGCCCTGATCCAACTTCCCCCTACCCTTTCCCTTGCACTCTGTGTTGTCGCACTTGCACAATCCCGATATCTTCCCTCCTTTGTCTTGTGGTGCCTAGAAACAGTTGTGTACAGGCGCGTTTTAATTGTTATATCATATATCATATCAAATCACATAACATTACAGAGTATTGCTTCCACATGTAATATGTCATAGCACATGTTTTCAATGCATGTTTGCCTTAGGTGGCATTTTATTAAATGTACCTTTATTATGAATGTAATGTGATGTTTGATGTACTCATTGTGAGATTTTTTGTATAGTAATTTTTACTGTTTTTTTTAACAGATAATAAGGGAAATCCAAAAATGCCTTCATGCATCGTATTTGGTTGCCCCAACGTCAGTCATGCCAAAAGTGAAAAAAAGAGTCCTGCATGTCTGTCCGAAGGAAAAAAATGGAGTTCAAAAATGGCTGTCGAACTGTGAATTTCCAGTGTCCGAGATTGAAGGCAGAGCCAACGATGTCTTGGCTGATGTGAGGGGCAATCGATTCCGCGTCTGCAGCATGCACTTCTGTGAAGATATGTTCGAACAGTCAAAGTTCACTAAAAAGCTTCAACCCAGACCCCATTGCAAATAACTTCCCAATGCAGTTCCTACTGAATTTCAGCACATGCTGACCCAGGTGAGTAGTGTAGTGGAGGCAGAATATTTGAATCTATTTGACTTTTTTTATTTTTTTCAATATAATATGTTTTTTGAAATGATCATTAAATAAACTGAAATAGTCTGTGGACAGGTTACATAATGTATGGTTTAGAGTATTTGTGGAATACTTCCATTGATATTTTACTGCACACGTTGCCTTTGTGGCACAATGTACTATGGTTTATACAATTATAACTTTTGATTAGTTTGTGTATGCCTAGTTTAGGGATACACTAATAGTTCAGTGCAATGTGAGCCTTCTTAAAAAACATACAGTGCAACTTTTACAAATATGTCATTTTGTTATTTATTTTTATTTATTTATTTTTGTAAAGCGCACTAACAGCCCTTAGGCAAAGAGGCGCTGTTGCAAGAAAGTGTCTTAGTTACAGGAACATTTCATTGCTCTGGGTAATGATTACCATCTCTGTGTTTACGTAGACCGGAATGATGGAAGTTCAGACCATTACAATGGAGGAAACCATAGACACGTCCAACATCCATCTGATGAGGCCAAGTGACTTGCACATAAACTTACTTTATCGCTCTTGATGTGCTCTAATTTATAATACTAATGTACATTTTCTTTTTCTCACTGGTATGAATATATGTATCAATTAAAAGACTGAGATTTTACATCTACCACTATTTGCAGAGTCAACAGCAACCTCACTCACCTCCCAAGTAATTTTTATATACTAATCCTTCAGACGCGATGATACTAAATATCTATTTGTTTAAGTGCAACTTAAAAGAATATTGATTATTGTTATGTACAATTTTAGCTTTTGAAACAAAGGTAACGCACAACGATGCCACTTGCATGCGGATCTGTAATGCAAAGAGGGAGGGTGGGTGGTTAGTAGGGTTGAGCGGGAAAAGAGCAAGAGAGCGGACACTAGTGCGGATGAGTTAGTTTGACAGGAGTATCCAGAGGCGTGAGTTCATTAGTACGGATTGTTGGTGAAATTATTGGATATCCAACCAAGTGCATCCCCATAAAGACATCAGTCTAAGTTGCATTTAGGCTTCTATGTAAATATCGACCATCTTTTGCATGTAAATTCTGTTATCAATTTTGCTTTTACATCTTTATTAGTAAAATTACTTTGATATAGGGAGAGGCTGGAACTTTAACTACGTACTATTCCTGTACTGCAACCGGTATGGAGGATGAGGAATGACAGTTGCAAATGTATTGAACTATATTACTCGTTTCTTAGTAATTTGCAATACTGTCATTAAATTGCAAAGCATTAGATCAATAACCTTCATGTATTTCTCGCTGAAACAAATGCCACAATGAATGTTTATATAATGATAACTGTAGATTACTTTGTGTATCCCTAGTGAACTTGTGTGTCCAACAAAAGCCCTTTAAGACAAGGTAACAATACTTTGAGATAGATGGGAATGCCGAATATACTCAAACATCAATAATCAAACTGACTCAGGAAGTTGCAACATACGTCTGTTTTAATATGAATTCTCTAAAATAGGGAGTTACAACAAACATCAACAGACTCGCTCGATCTACTTACGCAATGCATTTCATAAAATGTTTTGCTTATATACTAAAAACTCATCATCGTTGATGTCTACCTAAATGGCAAACTACAAAAACCTACTTGGAAAAGTGATTGGCTTACAGGCAATATCTAGGTATACGTTCCATACTTCTCAGGGAAGGTGAGTGGATCGCTACTATCAGGTGGGGCAACTAAGCCATCCTCTAGTGCAGGTTTCTACGAATGTCATCAAATACATGACTTCCCATTAGTTATACAAACTATAGGGCTCTCTATTACATGGCCCTCTATAATTGGTTTGCACCCTCGTACCCATCTGTAATATTCCACATACGCAAGCAGCATGCAGGCTGGCATCCAGGTGCTGGTGGGCTGGTCATAACCATAGCTTCCCACCAATTAGCCTGTCATTTATCATTACTCTTGCCTCTTGTCAGTCAATTAGCCCTTTGAGCAGTGTCCTTGGAAATGTTCTCTGCTCTGGAGAATAAGAGGGAGAATCGGCATACTGTGTCTCTTAGTTTCGATACAGCTTGTCCCAGTATCTATTTTCATCCATCCACGTGACTGTAGACCATGTTTTAGAGTCTTTCTGCATTTAAAATTCTATTAAATGAGGAACCTCTGACGTCTTCAATGTTCTCGCTCCTCATCTAGACAGGAGTTTTGTTCTTTTCACACGTTCTGTAACCCCTGCTCGAACATTCAGGATCACAGTGGCCTTGACTTCCTGGTGCTGGGCAAGCCAAGCCTTTCTTGAATTCACCTCCATGGTTAAGTTTTCAATTTCTAACTGCGACACACTGAAAAGCCTTTCTGCTCACGGGATCCAGCTCTGCTAAAGTGCATTTGTGGAATCATACATAGTCCATACATTCCTATGTATATACGTTGGCACATCACTGCAATCTATTCACTACATAGCCAGCCTTTAAGAATACTTTGTCTACTTGTGTTACTGTATCTGTACAATTGTAAAATGACTTGATATCTTCTCCATTGTTTTTGTAGCATGAGCATCTTCATCTCGAGACTGAAATGTTGCTCATATTTGACACCTCCTCTTTAAAGCCTATAGAATGTCTTTGGTCTTCAGCTTCTTGTCTCTTGTCTAGGTCTGTCGGCTCTGCTTTTCATGAAGTCACCAAACTTCTCTATTGCTCAGTTTTCACACTTCCTCTGGGATTTAATTCAAATGGCTATCATATTGTCGCGAATGCATGTATGGCTTCCTCAATGGGAAGCTTACTTCCAAGATTCTTTTTGGTATAGGGATTTTCACCGGGAACTGCATGCGTCTCACACACTGGATCCCAACATGTAGGCAGCATGGGAGAGGAGCTTTGGGTGGGGGTAGTTGGCTCCACCTCTGCACTAGTTTAGGGATACACTAGTAGTTCAGTGCAATGTGAGTCTTCTCGAAACGCGTACTGTGAGGTAAAATATAGCCCCCGAATGTCAGAAATAAAAAGACCAGGCCAGTATTTAAGAGTGAAGCTGATTGGTGCTACCCATTGGAAAAAGCAGGCCAGTCCCAAAACACTTATTTTTCTGACTTGAGGCCTAGGACAGGAACAGAAATGGGTCTTTTTCAAGTTTACCAAAATGAAAAGGCACTCGAGTGAAGGAAAATGTGCCGGAAAACTTAAAATTGCTATATGTGCCCAATGCATGGCAAAAGACATACGTGGCTGAAAATGCTGTTTTCATTAAATATGAAAAGCTACACTTTCTACTTAAAAAGATAGATAGCAGCGTGTACAATATCTTTATGCAACATGAGACTGATTCAGGAATCCAGGTGAACTCGAGTCTATGGGCCTCATTACACGGTAGGCGGTAAGGGTTTACCGGTACCGGTATTTTACCGGTACCGGTAAATCCTTACCGCCTTACTACGAGGTCCCTTTGCGGGTTGGGGATTTGAACGCCTGCTTTTTGCAGGCGTTAAAAATCCAACCCGCAAAGGGACCAGGGTGCTAATTACGGTACCGCAATTTGCGGTAACGTAATTAGCACCTTCCCCATTCTCATTATGCCCTATGGGGCAAAAATGGGAATGGGGAAGGGCAATGGAGGAAGGAGGAATTACCGCCTTCCCAACCTTGGAATAGGGCGGTAATTCCCCTTTCCCCCAAGGCGGTACCGGTAAATTACCGGCATGAACCATGGCGCTAATAGCACCATGGTTTACCGCCTACCGTGTAATGAGGCCCTATGACATTTCACACGAGGGAAAAGAACATTTATTTTCAATGGCCAAAATGACATTTAATGGAAAAGATTATTTCCTTTTTCATAATTGAACACTTGTGCTCTCTGTTAACTGGCCTGTTTGGTGAAATTCTGAATGTACCTCGGGGTTTATATTGTGGAAGCAAAAATGTTATAAACAAAACAGGTTTACATGTAATTTACTATGCAACTGTGTAAACACAATGCTGTGCAAAATGTCAAAATGTAAAAACCTTTGGTTGATCTAAAGCTGTACTTTGAGAAGCATGGATGCAGAGGGACATGTCCACTGAAACGAAACTGTGATCCATGACTTGTTGTTTTGGTCTCTCTAGGAGAAAGATGTCTGGTTGTCGATTAGTTGCTGATAACAGGTCCTGCAGAAGTAACCTTGAGGTCAAGCCCTCCATAAAACGGTACTTTAAGCAGCGAACAAGGCCTTTGAAGCCACGAAGGACATGTGAAGATAAACCAGATAAACCAGATGGCTGGTCACATGTCTTCAGGGAAATTTAAAACTACTTACTGAGGCCATGTGATCCGTTGTCAATGATTAAACATTGAATAGCGTTTTTCCTTAATAAGAGGAGCAGCCATGTGTCCGACGGAGCCCATCCTGGGTTCAAATTAAACTGGAGAAACAGCCCATTGTGACCCTGTAAAAACGAAATTTGTGTGATGTACATAGTCTAAGTTATGTGGAAAAGTATGATTTTTGCCATTTACATACACCTGAGCAATGGGAGAGTTGGCACGGGGGTAGATCGTGAAAATGAGATCTAAATGGGAAATGGTCAATTTTTAGATATTCTGACACAGCAGAAAACTGTGAAAAACTAACTCTGCTCAGGAAGGGTGTGCCAAAGTAAAATTAGTATGCCGGATTTGCCGTAAAATATAGAACCCATATTACACGGCCACAGTAGTGGCTGTGTAGTTATAGTTAAGTTGCTAATCCCATAGGAAGAGCACTTTTTGGGCGGCATATCGCTTCGCTCTCCCTGGATGAATCCTCACCAAACTTTGCAAAAAAAAGTATATGGCCCACTCTGAATTTTTTTGCAAAGTTTGGTGAGGTATGGTCCAGGGGGAGAAAGTTATAGGGGGGGTCCCTAAATGTCTTTTTTTCCCATAGACTGAATGGGGAAAAACTTTGCTCATGCCTACAGCCCAAACCGCTGGAGTGATTTTCACCAAATTTGCGGCAGGAGCAGCGGCTTGGTCCCGAAAGTGTGCTTCTGTAAATTTGGTGAAAATCCGTCCAGTAGTTTTTTTAATAATTACCAAAAAGTAGGTCACAAAAAATGAGTGATATCTATGTCCGGTCCGCGGACAGTGTCCTGATTGACTAATCAGCTTGCGTCATGTCCGCGGACATGCGACGTGTTCGCTGATTGGATGGTGAGGAACGTGAAGTGCCCCAGATTTTTGGAAATGCCCGCCATCTTGGATTTGCGGACTTCACCGCTGTCCACAGACATCGCGGTAAAAACATATGAAAAAACACAGCATTCCATTAATCAAACTTATCAAATAATCTCTGGGGAGGTGAGGGGTGATGAGGATGAGATGGGATATTGCTGCAAGAAGCAAAAAAAAAATGGTGTTTTTTGCCGCGAAAGTCCGCGAGCAGCCCTGATGTTCACGAACAGTCCTGTGAAAGTTTGTGAACATTTTAGCATCACAGGGTTGGAGAAATGCAGTTCTTGGATGGCTTATAACTTTGGCGCCACTTAATGGAACTGCATGTATATTCCTGGGCTGATTTTGAGTGAATGTGCAAAGATTGGTGGGATTCTGTCATGAGGGGGCAAAATTAGAGGTGGGGTCCCAAAATAATGTAAAGGCTTATAAATGAGGTGCCCTTTGACGAATCCTCACTTAATTTGGGAAACTGATAATACATTTAGATATGAATGTTTTTCTGAAGTTTGGTAGGATCTTGTGAAGAGGGAGCAAAATTAGAGGGGGGGTCCCAAAATAATGTAAAGCTTATAAATTAGGTGCCATTTGACGAATCTACAGTTCATTTGGCAAACTGATAATAGATCAAGACATACATGTTTGTGCAAAGTTTGGTGAGATTCTGTCGAGAGGGAGAAAAATTAGAGTGGGGGTCCAAAAATATTGTAAAGGCTTCTAAGCGTGGTGCCATTTCACAAATCTACACAAAGGTTTGCAAAAAGATTATAGATCTAGGATTAGATGTTTTCGTACAGTCTGAATTGATTTTGTCAAGTGGGGGCTAGGTTATATGACGATTGTATGTGCATACATTTGACACTTTTGAAAAAATAAAACATGGGTGTATTTCCAGCAAACTTGCGTAAGGGGCATTGGTAAGGACCTACAAGCATGGTTTTGCAAATGTGCCAGCGTTTTATTATTTGACAAGTGTCATAATGTAGCTACATAAAATAGTGGTATATCTTTAGTGACTGGGGGGGGTAGCCTGTGGCCATGGGAAGTGGCCAGATTGTCCGGGTCATGGAATAAGGTCATGATCCGGACAATCTGGCTACTAGCCATGACAACAAGGGACAAAACATAGGATTAAAGTGGCCGTGTCCACCTGGGACTGGCTTTGTGGTAAAGTTATTCGAAATTAGGATAGATTTGAATGGGAAGAAAAATGTGCTCATGGTAATATGGTCATATGGTTCTCTTTTTGCCTTCTGCAGGCTGTTTTGGAAAGCAAAGAGTGGCCCTGTATGGAACCCTCACCTTCCCTTTCCATGGTGGCCATCCTGGAAAAGGATTTTCCTTCCTACTCGGTTACATTCCCAGAAAAGGTGCGCCAGTGTGCCTCACCTGTGTTTGCAAACCCAGCATGAATCAGAATCACTTATGCCTCATTCAGCGGTCTGTGCTGGCGTCCAAAATACTCTGTTCATTAGCTTGACCTTCCTTGCTCTATCTCCAAGGTGTTGGAAGAAAAATCCTATTTTTTAGCTTTGGGAAGCTAGGGTGCTAATGGCCTTCATCCCCCATTTCAGGGGCTGGAATGGGGGGATAATGGTCCAGAGACCTCGTTATCCACCCTCGTTTCGCTTGGGCTGATAACTTGGGCTGCTGGGCCGGTATCCACCGTTCCAGTCCCTGGAACAAAGGATGAACGGCACAATAGTCCCATTAGCATAACACAAAATGCAAATGGAAATGTTGGAAAATCTTATTTAGTCTATGTACTTTACTGAGAAATATAAAGTAGATGGAGTCTATACATTTTTTTTTGTTCTATTTTTTAACTGTGAAAGGCGGTTCCTAAAGGAATATGTCGTTTATTGTTTTTGGATGTATTTTTTTTGGCAGGAGAGCTGAGAACGAAAGGTGGTGAGGGAAATGAGGGAAGAGCAACCAAACACTAATATGGAGGGGTAGGTGGACAAGGGAAAATGTTGCGCGTGTGTTATTTCTAAGTTAGGGGGCACTGTTTCTCATACTCCTCGATTACAGCAGTGGTGGTGGCTCTTGGGGAGGAGGGATGGCATTAGCTGATGCCATTTTAAGATAAATAGCCGTTTTGCTAAAAGTATGTACTGTGTGCTAGATTGTTAATGGATAATGAGTAGGAATAGGTGTTGGAGCTGTGCAAGGGAAATTTTGAAGTTGGAAGTTCCTAGATCAGTAGAAAATGCAGTTCCGAACTGTCCGCCAAGCAGAGATCTTATCATGAAGTGCAGACGGGTTCTCAGACACGTCATCATGCCGCGCGCCAGCGTATGGTCATGTGGCACTGTCCGGAAGGTCTGCTATGAAGTCAGATGTTTGTAGACGTCTACGGATGCAAAACTAGTTGAAATAGTTGCAAGAAGTGTATAGAAGTGTTAAAAATTATTCCAGATGGTGGGAAATGGCAGAGTTTTAAGGTGAAACTTTGGAAATTGGACACAAATATTGCTATATTGGGTAAGTATGATATTAGTATGTTGTAGGAAAATAGCATGCACTAGTAAATAACTATAAAATTCAATGAAAAAACTTTGTTAAAGGGACGTTATGGTTAAGTTGCACTAATAAAAACCTATGAAATTCAAAGAAAAAAACTTTGTTAAACGGACGTTATGGTTCCAAGAAAAACCGAAAACCCCCTGAAATTCACCAGTTATGGTAAACTATATGTTGAATAAACAGGCACTGCTCATTCAAAGTTAATGGGTTTATTGAAGTGAAAACACAACAAGCAGCAGACACAACCCTGTGGCACAGCTGATGCTCTCAAACTGCCTGCCTCAAACGAAATCACTCTGAAATGGAACATACCTGACAGAATTCTTCATACAGAATAATGAGTGGGTAAAGTTCCATACTCATAACATAGCATATATAAACTTAACACTATACAACCATAACTCGCGCCACCACAGTGCACTGCTAAGACTAACACCCAGGACATCAAAGATGATATCACAAATGTCACTGATGACATCACTGATGACATCACACGTGAAATACATTATGATGAAAAGTCTGTACAAGGAATTGTGTTTATATTGTTAATGTCAGGAGTGATCGGGAGACCTATCATGAACTACTTAATCTATTAAAGAATGTACGTATCTAAAATCATTGTATTGGAGTGTTGTTAATACAGTAATCTAATCATATATACACATAGGCAATGACTGCAGCATGCACCATAGAAGTACATTGTAATTTTGGATAGTACAATAATGAATGCTCCCTTATCAGAGTTGTGAGTAATGTTAAACATGTAATAACTAGCTAACGATTCAAGACTTAAAGCACTTGTGCTGGTACAAACAATACATATGAAGCACCACAATGCATACAAATCAGAGGCACATACAGGGAAACTAAAGTAAGGAAGAAAGAAACTGCATCATCAGAAAATGTTAATGACATTAAAGTTTATCTTCATGTATACAAATGAACTGTGTGTTTGAAGCCTGCTCATTTCCCCATGTATGCGCACCATGAGCTGAGACCAAACCCTAAGGAAAGTACTTAAAGAACATATGACAAGGTTAACATCTAGATATATAGCACCTTTTTACATTTTATTATTCTGACTGCCAGTGAACAAAACCACCCGGCCTATATATGTCAACGAACAAAAACATCTGACCCAGATATGTGATGTCATCAGTGATGTCATCAATGACATTTGTGATGTCATCTTTGATGTCCTGGGTGTTAGTCTTAGCAGTGCACGGTGTTGGCGTGAGTTATGGTTGCTTAGCTTACCATAACTGGCGCATTTCAGGGGTTTTTCGGTTTTACTTGGAACCATAACGTCCGTTTAACAACGTTTTTTCTTTGAATTTCATAGGTTTTTATTAGTCCAACTTAACCATAATGTCCCTTTAACAAAGTTTTTTCAGTGAATATATATATATATGTATATATATATATCATGGGGTTATTTGAAAGACCAAGGGAGTTATTTCAGTATGAGATGTTTCAGAAGAAAAGATACATAATTTCAAATTGACAACAATTTGTGCATCTATTCTCCTCCCTCGGCCTGCATCATACATATCTCCCAACCTCTGGCACTATCAGCAGCAGTGGGCGTTTTCGTGAGAGGTGAAGGGAACGCGCTAGCCAATCCTAAATGTGGGAATCATGACAAGGTTGCTGTGTCACTAGCCATAGAAAAAGGCAGCTTTACATCCGAACTGGGATTTTTGTGAATTATTCCGTGAGAGGGCTGCTGCTGGACTCTTACGAGGAACAACTAGCAGAGAGGCCTCAATCATTGGATTTAAGACAGTGGCTGGGACATATGGAAGCTAGCTGGGAACCAAACCAGAGGAGCAGAAGGCATCTGGGTGCAGGAGAAAATTCCTGACTGAAAGTCCTTGACCAGACCTGTGCTGTCCTCAGAGGAGCCTTGCTGTTTCCCTGACAAAAGCCTCCCATGTAAGTAGATATGCCAAAGCCATCAATTGTCTGGGGAGCCACCTGCCTTTATCCCTTTCCATTAGCGGGTAGAGGGGGGTGAAACTGGCTAAGCCCTTAGAAAAATGTATTAAATCTTACTCAAACTTATTTGCCCATTAGAAAACCACCCCTCTGTTGAAATTGCATTGTGTTGGGAGCCGTCAACCTTAAACCTTTCCATTCATGTTTGTGGGGGGGGGGGGCTCTGTAGATCCTTAGCACAGCTGATTAAAGTAAATCAATTAATTCCCATATAAAAATATCGCAGGATGAGGGTTGTTAGAATTCAAAAACTAACAATAGCTCATGCCCAGTGTGTTAGAGCTGGTATAGCCCATACAGACCTGGTTGACTGTCTCTGAAATCCTTGACTTCCACATAGAAAGGGGGGAGTGTCCATCATCCCCAAAATGAAGTAATCCACATAACACCACCTTTTCAAGTAAGTGTGGAGAGTGCAAAAACCAAGTTCTGATTTAAAATTAATAAAGAATTACAAAGTAGTGTGCTCATCTATATGTGTGTTGAAAAACAAAATTCCCCATTACTTTTAAATCAGAATTACAAGGTATTGTACCTCATCTGTCTGTGGGTATAAAAACAAAATTTCCCCTTTTCTCTGAACCCATGTTATTCCTGCCTTTTATTTTCAAGTGTATTGAAAACAATTTTCATTTGAGTTCCTTTTTCCTAACCTTGCCTTTTAAATAACAAGCCCAAAATGATTTTTCCCATTGAATTCCTTTCCCAAACATCGCCCTTTTAAGTCGGCAGCAAAACGATTTTTCCATTGTGCTAAAACTCCTTGCACCTTGACTTTCAATTAAAGGGGTCATATTTAATTGAGGACTGTAGGGTGGGGGTTGCTGGGAGAAAAGTTTTGTTTCAAATAAGTTATTCCTGTGGATCTTGTATGGTAATGGGGATGTTTTCCATTGGTTACATTGAAATTAAATGTGTGTAAGATATTATCGCATGGTTGAAAATGTCAACTGTGTTGTTTTATATAACCCAGTTATTGTGTGATCTTGGGTGTTGCCACAGCATTGGTGTCTGATGTTAGCATTATTTTATATATAAATAAATATATATATTTACTACACACCAGCCTGGTTCCTAGTCTATTGGTGACACAGGGTATTTGTTGGGGTTGGGTTCGAGACGGGTTGGAGGCCTCACTAAATTGAACCTAAAATAAAAGTGCTTTATTATGTTCCCCCTTGCTTCGGGGGAAAGGAACTCCCTGATTTGAGAGTGACCGCATAATAAACCGCAACAAAACTGGGGGATTGTGCTGAGATTGGTAGAGAGTCTTCACTTGCGACAGTGCAGTAGCAGCAGACTGTTCATTTGGGTGCAATTGCATTGCAGTGGATGGAAAGTTGTGTTGCATTGTGAAGGTGCCATTCAGACTTGTACCCTGGGTACCAGGGTGGTGTATAGATAAAACAGCTTTGATTTGTTTTGTCTTTGTGAGTAGAAACCAAGCAGGAACAGGGTTGAGACTGTTGCCCTTGCATACAGAGCATATTAGGTGCAGGACACATTTCAGAATGAGTACCGTAGAAATGAATATGGCCAGGAAGCACCTACTATTCAAACTGTTTATTAAAGGTGAATAGGCAGAACAAGAACATGAAATGTGGCAGGATAGAATGAGGTGGGTGGTTACCTCTGCAAATGTTGATATGTGGCAGGATAATGAGCTATTACATCAGGTCCTGACAAACTTCTACATGACAAAGACCAGCAAAGGTGAGCAAATTAAAATGGCTCAGTTCACAGCATATATGTACTTCCATATGATAATCATGGAAGAAAGATACCAGGATAGTGTAGTCTCTGTGTGAAACCAGTCTAAGCTTTTGAATCAAGCCCATATGGAGTTGGAACAATTAGAAAAGAGAGCACAGCAGAGCCAAAATTCAGAGTTAAAATGAGAAAATATTATTCAGCAGCTAAAAGATAAGTTAGAGACACAACAGTAAGCGAATGTAGAGCGAGAAGTTACATTTTCTGCACTGCAAGAGGAGTATTAAGAAGGTGTTGAAAACCTGAGCTCGAGTCAACACAAATTCAATCAAATCAGATGAGCCAAGAGCTGAACAATTTAAAAACAGCAGAGAGAGCCGTTGAGGGAAGAAAATAGCAAATTGAATAAAGATAATAGTGCCCTGTTTCAGGAAGTGCATCAGTTAAGGACGGACAGAGAAAAGTGAGTTAAGTTCTCAGGAACTGACTGACAAGAGGCTAGAAAATGAAAAATTCATAGAACATGTGAGGCAAGCAGAGTTTGACATAGACAAGGCAACAAGCCAAAATTGAACAAGGGGAGGAGATCAGTCTCCTGAAAAAGAAGCGGTCTGAATATGACCAGACAATACATGTCACAGAGAAGGAAAATAAGTCCCTTTGTGAGGAGAACAAGAGACTCAAAAACCGAGAAGTGGCACAGAATAAAGTGCTAGAAGCTACTCAAGCACTGGTGTCAGAGTTGGTAACTCAGGCCGCTATATATCATCAACAGCTAGGGACTGAGATAAATAAAGGTGAGAGGTTGGAAAAGGAAATAGCCAAACACAAACAGGCTTTGAGGCACCCCAACCAGTCAGAGTATGGAAAAGCACCCTCCGATTACAGAGTTATGACCACTTTACCAGGGACCTCAAGCCAACTCGCCACCTCATATGTGCAGGGTACAGCTAACTTTGTACCTGCCAGTTTTCAAGAACAGTGAAACATGAGGCAGTTGGACTCAACCAGGCCTAATCCAACTGAGCCAGAAGGCCAGTCTCTATCAGATATTGATGAATATTCATGTCTACCCAGATTTAAAAATACTCTTACATGTACTTCTGACCAGGAGGGCTCCTATGATGAAGAGATCGGGGCGTTAGACTGGCAGACACTGAAGTTACAAAGGGGCCACCTGGTCCACTTGGCTCATAGAGAAGAACTAGAGTCCAGGCCTCAAAAGAGTATTTTAAAAACCTTCACACATTCAGGGAGGTGGGGGGATTTCCCCACCATACCCGGAAGGAGGGATGAGGAAGAGGAGTACTTCCCTGTGCAAAAAGGGGGTACAAGGGAAGTGGCCCTGAGAGCCCACAGCACCACAGAAGAGAAGAGACCAGACCCTGTAATTCTGGGAGGGATTCCCAGTCTCAGAGGTAGGGAGAACCTAGAGGACAGGGAGTGGATCACCAATAGTAGCAGCTCTGAGTCAGACGGCGAGTGGATTCAGGTGCAGCGAAAAACGAAGTCTGCCAAACAGAAGAGAGGTCTTGTGAAAGACCCAATTCGGCAGATAGAGGCCATAAAGAGCGTTATGAATCCCTACCATAAGAACGCCAAATACTCATTATGGAAGCATCTAGAACTTTACGACTAAATGACTTCATTTGGTCTCAAGACTGATAAAAATTCCATGGAGTTCGTCAAAGGGACATTCTCCCTGGAATATTCCAGCTTCCTTGCTGGGCTGGAGGACCAACATCACTAAAGATGGTCTACCTATAAGGCGACTATCTTAAAGCATTTCTCCATTCACCGGAACCCTCAGGAGGCCCGCAAGGCAGACTACAACGTGCAGTGTGGAGAAGACCAAGTGCCTAGAGAGTTGATGGAGGATCTGAAGCGAGCATTTGCCCAGTCCTCTAGGCGGGTGAACACCAATAGACAGCAGTTCATCAACACTTACTTCCATGCGCTCCTGAAATACATTATGACCCAACTGGTAAGGGACTTCCATGAGCGTAGGACCCTGGATTGGGTGACAGAACAGGCCACGAAGATTTATGAAGTCCAAAAGCCCTCTGAAAATAAAAACAACCCTAAAAACCCCAAACCGTCAAACACACATGCCGCTGCAAAGGTAGTGGAGGTGAAATATATTCCCATATTTAGCTTGGAAACACGGGGGCGGGGCTAAAAATACTCCTCCCACTAACTCCAATAAGTAGAATGAGAGGTAGAGGAGACACTCCGTTCCAACCCAATATAGGGGTAGCCAGGCATGGTATCCCACCACCGCTCCATCTGACCCTGTCACCTGTATCAGCCCTAGATACAAGGTTAACAGATCCCCTGGCACAAGGTGGGGGTCCAATCAGGTAAGTACTGCCCCAGGAAACCTCCCTCAAAACCTCCTACAGAACATTCCTCAGGAGGGAAGAAATACTCCACCCCCAACCTCAGTTTCTTTCCCAGATACCCTTCAAACCCCAATTTCCAGAACAATCATCCTCTCTCTTCCTGCTTTTATCACAATAGACTCCCAATTCAGGGAGAAGGGAGACCTAGGATGGAAGGTTATCAGGGAAACTCCCAATACCCAAGCTACTCAGGGAGAAGGGACAACTATCCTTTCAGAGAGCAGCAAAGGTATGAATCCAGACCCCCTACCAGCCAGAAAGGATGTCTCAACTGGAGCGACAAGTCCAACACTTAACACAAGACCTAGGTCGCATGTTGAGGGCTCAGTAGAACCCTCCACTGGAAACCGCTGCCCAGAATAACTTGACATCTGGGCCTGGCACCCCGGAGCAATGACGGGAAGAAACCTGCGACAACCAACAGATTCCAGAGGAGGGGGCCCGGGTGGAAGGGAGTTGCAAATCCCTAGAGGACGCTTCCTTTCTCATCAGAACAAAACCCCTGGAAACCTCTGAAACTGAACACAAATCTTCTACCCCCAAAAAGCTGGATCCTAGGGAACAGAGGGTAAGTAGGAGAAATCGAGAGCAAAACATAACCCACTTTGTGGAGGAAGTCTGCATCATCCCGTTTCAAGGGGAAGATTCCCTGGAGGATCCAGGGAAGAAACTCTTCTCTTTCAGGGATGGAGGAATTCCTCCGAAGGAAAAATGGGTCCTAAAAGACCCTAACTTAGACTTGGTAAGTATGGAGACTGACTCAAAGCAACACATTCTTAAACCCCAAGGATGTCACCCAGGTGACCATGAAACCATAGAGGTATCCTGTCCCCAAACAGGTTTGGGTAACTGTCTCCAGGAAAAGGGGGACAGCAAAGAATCAGGGGGAAAAGGGGACTCCCCCATCCCATTTGTTGCTGGTTGCAAAATGTTCTTTATAGATTCCCAGACTCTGACACAGAAAGCTGTCCGAGATCACACAGCGTCGGAGTTCATTATAAAAAAGTTAACTGCCAAGCTGGCACAAAATGCACATTTTCTTTGTCCCCTGGAAAAGAGAGAAGGAAGATTTTATGCCTCTGTCAGAGTACAGGATCAATGTGCATTATTAGCGCTGGTGGATACTGGGGCCCAAGCCCTCCCTCCTGTCCAAAATTGCTTTTGACCAACTAAATTCAGGAAGGGGAGAGTCACCAAATTCCCTTCACACCACTTACTGGACAACTACAAAACTTTGATGGCAATGATATTTCCGTTGAAGGGACTGCAGATCTGGAGATCAAAATTGGGCGACAAAGTGGACCACTCAGTGATAGTTGTCACTCCAGGGGGCACACCTTGTCTACTGGGGAATGACCTCCTTTGGAGGTTATCACCCCTGATTGACTGTGTGAACAAGGTCCTATGGACTCAGACCAACTGGCCAATCAAATTAAAACAACAAAGTACAAATTATGTGAGTTTAAATGGCACATGCCACATGATTGAACAACGGTCCGACAAAATAGAATTCCATTTTAGGAACAACCAAGACCGAGACATCACTGTCATCTCTGTAGGAGAACAAACTGGTGATGGAAACCCTTCTCCATTTTGGAAAATGTACCTCCCTCCCAGTTTTAAGTGCCATTCCACACTGGAAGGAAATATTCTAAAATGTTATACCAATCCACAATCAAAAGAAACCCCAAATCCCATGATGAAAGATGATGAAAAACCAGCTCAAAGTTTGAGCGACATCCAGATAAAGGGTGAACAGCTGTTTTCCCCATTAAGGTAAATGAGGGGGAGGAGCCTGTTCTCACCAGAGTATGCTTGAATAACAGAAGAAGCTTCATCAGCGAAGCATTATACAGGAAACTCCCAAAAGATCAGACCATTCCCATGTTTACGTTGATTGATAAGTGGGAAATGGGCCTGGAAACTCCAAATTCCAAACATCTCCTGCCTATCAGGGATATGCTAAAGATTTCCATTGGCAACAAAAGTATAGAACATAATGGTTGGGTTGTGAGAGATGTCCCCTCTACGTTTTACTTAGGGAGTGACATTCTCAATCGATTTGCAATTAATTTGGACCCAATTAATCACAAAGCCTGGTCCCCACTGCAGGGTACCCCCATGGGCTTTGACAACAATGAAAAAGCATTCCGGTCAGCTCAATTGCTGCTGCATGTGGTTGAAGTACAAGTAGGAGAAGAGGATACCATCCCATGACAGGTGTGACAATTTGCAATTCCCCTAAAAATTAAGCGAGGACAGAACCTCAAAAATAAGGACGCCTATGTAAATCTGAATTATCATCTCCAACAGCAAGGTTTGTATTTACATCCGACAACCTAGTTGACCTAGAACATGACACCATTTGAATAATTGTGGATAACAGCAACCCTAGAAGTATCACTTGGGCGCAGACACCTTTATTGGAATGGCGGTTGAGGCCCAACATTATTCTATTGATTTAGGTCATGGGTGCACAACATACGGCCCGCGGGCCAGTTGCGGCCCGCCATGCTGTTTTTTCCGGCCCGCGAGGCACAAAGACTTTCCTAATGGAGGGCGGCCCACAAGCAGCATCGGCCGCCCTCCATTAGGAAAGTCTTTGTTGTCTTCCGGGCCGGACAAAACACTGGCCCTCATTGGCTCAGCACACACGCACCACGTCACTCCTATGAGCCACGTAGTGCATGTGTGCTGCACCAATGGAGTGCCAGCACTACGGCTGGCGTGGCCAGTAAGGCTTGATGCCGGAAGGCATTTCAGCCTTGCTGGCCACGCCAGCCGTAGTACCACTCACCTCGCCAGCGTTCCAGCTTACTTGCCTTCCAGCACGTCTCCGGTAAGTGGTCTGTGTGTTTTTGTTTGTGTGTCGGGTCTGTTCTGCTGTATTTTTGTGTTGTGTATGTTGAGATGCAGGGTGGGGGGGGTGTCGGATGTGTATGAAAGTTTATTTTTGAGCGTTTGTGTTGTATATGTTGAGATGGGGGGTGGAGGGGCGTGTCGGATGTGTATGAATGTTTTTTTTTGAGTGTTTGTGTTGTGTATGTTGAGATGGGGGTGGGGGCGTGTCGGATTTGTATGAATGTTTGTTTTTGAGTGTTTGTGTTGTATATGTTGAGATAGGGGTGGGGGGTGTGTCGGATGTGTATGAATGTTTGTTTTTGAGTGTTTGTGTTGTGTATGTTGAGATGGGGGTGGGGGGCTGTCGGATGTGTATGAATGTTTGTTTTTGAGTGTTTGTGTTGTGTATGTTGAGATGGGGGGTGGGGGGCGTGTCGGATGTGCATAAATGTTTGTTTTTGAATGTTCGTGTTGTGCATGTTGAGATGCATGTATGGGTGCATGCTTCAGAGTTTGTGTGCTGAGTTGGGGGTTTGGGTTTGTATGGGTGCATGCTTGAGAGTGTGTGTGATGAGTTGGGGGTGGGGGTTCGGGTCTGTATGGGTTCATGGTGCATGCTTGAGAGTGTGTGCTGAGTTGAGGGGGTGGGGGGTTTGGGTCTGCATGGGTGCATGTTTGAGAGTGTGTGTGCTGAGTTGGGGGGTGGGGGGTTCGGGTCTGTATGGGTGCATGTTTGAGAGTGTGCTGATTTGGGGGGTGGGGGGTTCGGGTCTGTATGGTTGCATGTTTGAGAGTGTGTGTGCTGAGTTGGGGGGTGGGGGGTTCGGGTCTGTATGGGTGCATGTTTGAGAGTGTATGTGCCGGGTTGGGGGGTTCGGGTCTGTATGGGTGCATGGTGTATGCTTGCGAGTGTGTGCTGAGTTGAGGGGTGGGGGGTTCGGGTCTGTATGGGTGCATGTTTGAGAGTGTGTGTGCTGAGTTGGGGGTGGGGGTTCGGGTCTGTATGGGTGCATGTTTGAGAGTGTGTGTGCTGAGTTGGGGGGTTCGGGTCTGAATGGGTGCATGGTGTATGCATGAGAGTGTGTGTGCTGAGTTGGGGAGGGTGGGGGGTTCGGGTGTGCATGAATGTTTGTTTTTGTATGTTTGTGTTGTGTATGCTGAGATGCATGTATGGGTGCATGCTTCAGAGTTTGTGTGCTGAGTTGGGGGGTTTGCGTCTGTATGGGTGCATGCTTGAGTGTGTTTGGGGCATAGTCTAGTTGGGGGTGAGGGGCCCATCGGGCATAGTGTTTGGTTGGGGGTGAGGGACAGGGGGCATAGTGTTTGGCTGGGGGTGGGAGCCATGGGGCATAGTGTTTGGTTGGGGGTGGGAGCCATGGGGCATAGTGTTTGGTTGGGGGTGATGGGGCCATGGGGCATAGTGCAGTGGTCTTCAAACTTTTTTGGCCAGGGCCCCCCTGAGCAAAATTTGGGCAGGTCGGGACCCCCCAGAAATGCCAAATGGACAGTATATATTGCGCGCCGTCACCTGCTCCCATCAAAGTCGCTGGGCTCCCTCATCCCACTCCTACCCAGTCGCTGGTCTCTCCCCACCCCATCACACACCCAGGGCTCTCCCCACTCTGCTCCCATCACTATCCCATGGTTCCCGCCCATTGTGCTCCCACCATAGTCCCTCGGTTCCCCCATCCCGTTCCCAACACAGTCTGAGGGCCAGGGGCGGCTGGTGAATCTTTTTTAAGTGGAGGGGCATTAAGGGGAGGTTCGGGGGGGTTTCCCCCTGTGAATTTTTTTTTAAATAATAGGTTAAAATGTTGCATTGTAGAGCATACTTTTAACAAAAAATGGGTAAATAGCCAAACAGTTTGCAATTGTTGCTGGGAGTCCAGGGGGCAGGCATTGATATTTTATTTCTATCGCGCTCGTACACAAGTGTTTCAGAGCGTGACAAGGCAAGGGAGGGGAACAGAGGAGAATAAAACAGCGATCTTACTAGGCCCAGTGACATTGAGAACGCGCAAGTGTGAGGGGAAAAGTGCATGGAAGGGGGGAGAAGTGGAAAGTCCGAAGCAGAGGAGAAACAGATAAATAACAATAAATAAATAATAAAGGCAACAAACAGTGGTAGTGCAGCCAGCAATTTGCAAGTGCTACGTTTAAGGCAGCAGACAGGGTAGGTCTGATAAGTGCAGGAAGAAAGATGGTTCTCCTCAAGTTTTAGAGCGGCAGGGCGCTGTTCCAGAGGGAGGCCCCAGCCGAAGACGGAGATCTACCCCCAGCTCGTTTCTTTGATAAACAACTGACCCTGAGGGAGTTGGAGGTAGAGGAGTGAAGAGCTCGAGAGGGGAGGTATTTGCGGAGGAATAGCTGAAGGTATTTTGGACCCAGGCCCCAGAAAGCCTTGTGGACAAGGCAGAGGGTTTTGAATGATAGATGTCCGGTAAAAAGATACCATCCCTGTCCCCTGGGCCCCACTGGTCCTAACACAATGAACATGATTATGTGCATATGCAAGGCGCTGCACATTCATACAGCAATCACTCTATCATTCACATGAGCATCCATCACCATACACTCACTCATAACGCATCCATACACATGTTTAAATAAAAACAATGAACATAAACGTACCTTCTGCATTGGCCTGTGTGTGGGTGCTGAAACGGCCTGCTCCAGCTGCTCTGTCCGTATGTGCGAGGAGGCGCAGGAGCTCCCCCTCGGACATACAGACATGCAGTGCCCCAGCCAGCATTTCCAATGAGCTATGCAATGCTGGCGAAGCAAAACGCCCCAACACTTGCATGGCTCAGTGAGCATGTGCGGCTGGGGAACTAAACTGAACTGTCAAAGGGAAACAGTGTTTCCCTTTGACAGTTCAGCCAGCCCAGGAGCACTCCATTAGCTGGATAAAGAAGCTGAGGGAGTGCTCACTGTTTCACTGGGCTGGCTCCTTAGCTCCTCCATAATGGGTGAGGGGCCACTGGGTGGGCGCCTCTTGCCATTATGGATGAGCCGCCAGGCTCGGACAGGCCGATAGGGCAATGCCTGTACCAAAAATGTAAAATGCTAGTTTGGGCCAATCAAAATGGGCCACCATTTTGGCCAATGTGGACCATTTTGATGAGTTACTTAACTATGCAGTTAGTAATGTTGACCATTGTTGCTGAATATATCACAATTTACTTACATTTTAACACAAAGCACCCCTTTGGGTACTATTGAAACAGTGTGCTTCATAACTACTCTGGTGGTAGATGTGCCGGTAAAACCGGCACGGCTGCCACTGGAGTTGAATCCGGGTCTGGCACCCGCGAATGGGCAATTACTAGGTCATGCCGAGTTAGGCGGACATGATAATTGCCCTTTCGAAGGTGCCGGTAGATCCCCATTCCCATTTGAGCCCCATATGGCTCAAATGGGAATGGGGAGCTTGGATGCACCGGCACCATTAATAACGGTGCTGGTGCATCCGACGAGCTGAGGTCAGACCTGGCGGGGGCTGTCAAGCACCCACAAGCAGAACTCTTACTATGGAGGAACGGTAGCAACGGTGCCGGTAGCTTACCAGCACCGTTGTTACTGGTCCGCCATAGTAGTAATGAGGCCCAGTCTGTGACTAAAGGAATGAATATCCATTTACAACTGTGGGCACTTTTTCATTGTTGCCTGAGACAGTTTCATGCTTCAGCCCGCCCATGTGGGCCACCCCTGCCCATTTCTTCCAATCTAAAAAAAAAAAAAAAAAAAAAAAAAATCTTTTTTCATGCTGAGCTCTCAGGGCCCCCCTGGGATGCACCCGCGGACCCCTAGGGGGTCGCGACCCACAGTTTGAATACCACTGGCATAGTGTTTGGTTGGGGGTGATGGGGCCATGGGGCATAGTGTTTGGTTGGGGGGTGTTGGGGCCATGGGGCATAGTGTTTGGTTGGGGTGTGAGGGACAGGGGGCATCGTGTTTGCTTGGGGGGTGAGGGACAGGGGGCATAGTGTTTGGTTGAGGGTGGGAGCCATGGGGCATAGTGTTTGGTTGGGGGCCATGGGTCATAGTGTTTGGTTGGGGGTGGGGCCATGGGGCATAGTGTTTGGTTGGGGGTGAGGGGGTGATGTGTTTAATACAAATTGGGGGTTGAAAAAGCCTCCTGACATGTCCCGCCTACCGCCCCGCCCACTTTTACTTTTCGGCTCACTATAGCCCTCATGTAAGGTACTTTCGGCCCTCTGTCAAAATCAGTTGTGCACCCCTGATTTAGGTAATGAGATCATTGGCCCAATTCCAAACGACTGCTACAATTTTAATGATGATATCCCTCCGGGAAAGATTTTCATCAGGCAAGGGGGGAATTTCTAGGTGTACTCTTCCTGCACTTATGGTGTGGAAGAGGTGACCTGTGACATCAGGAAGGATGAGGTGGTATTTCGAGTCAACAGTGACTACCTCCCATTCTTGAAACCTCATGTCCAGGCCAACACCATAACAAGAAATCTATCCACCCAACTGGAGGATACTGCCGAAATTGCCAAACCCAAGGTCTTTTCAGGCTTTAAGCAGATACAATAAATAAAAACAATAAATAAATAAATAAATAAATAAATAAATAAGAGGTGCGGTCAGCTGGTGGCAAGTGCTGGTAAGGGGCTGTAGGGATACAGAAACAGCCTCCGGTCAGCAGGGGAGAGGAGGAGAGAAAGCAGAAGCAAAGAGGAAGGTCTTGAGCGGCTTCTGGAACTGGAGATGGTTCTCCTTAAGTTTCAGAGAGGCAGGGAGGCTGTTCCAGAGGGAGGCCCCAGCAGAAGAAAGATCTACCACCAAAATGTTGCTTGGAGAAGTGACTGACCCTGAGCGAGTTGGAGGCAGAGGAGCGAAGAGCTTGAGAAGGAAGATATTTAGGAATAGAGAGTTGAAGGTATTGAGGCCCCAGGCCCCTGAAGGCCTTGTGGATGATGCATAGGGTTTTGAACTTTATCCTTGCAGCCACTGGGAGCCAGTGCAGAGATTTCAGTCCTGGAGTGATACGATCCCTGGGCTTGAGGACCAGAACAAGTCTTGCAGTCCTATTTTTGATGAGTTGCAGAGGGCGGAGAGTAGAGGCAGGCAGGTTTAGAAAGAGCAACCTAAAGAGAACCAGAGCTCTGGAGACAGTGAGCTTCTGGGGGCAGGAGAGGAAAGGAAGAATACCTCTGAGGAGGTGCAGCTGGTAGTATGACTTCTTAGAGACGTCAGAGATGTGAGGAGAGAAGGACAGTGTGGAGTCGAAGATGACCCAGAGGTCTTTAGCCTCACAGGTGGGAGCAGGAAGAGGGCCATGGGAGGCCGGCCAGAGAGTGACAGGAAAGGAGGGAGCAGGTGTGCCAATTAGGAGAATCTCAGTCTTACTGGCATTAAGGCAGAGATCACTGACGGATCACCACTCCTGGATAGCAGAGACAGTCAGAGATGAGAGAAGGAGAAGAGGTGTCTGAAGGGCCTTCCATCTGCTCACCTTCCTCACTCCAGCTGTCCTCTTCGTATTCAGACATTTCCCAGTTGGATGGGGTGCTGCTGCACTTGTGCCTTGTGCCTGAACTTGCAGGCTGAGTCGCACGCCCTAGGGTACTAGCCTGGCTTGACCGGTGGCCTTGGCCTTGTTGCCCCTGCTGCAGAATGTTAGGGGCAAAGCTGTTCTCTTGCTTGCAGCTGTAAGTGACCCTCACGGCCAACATAAGCTGTGATCTGGCTTCACCTTTTTGTGTGCTCACTCTTTTTCTTATTATTCGAATTATTGTATGTATATATTTTTTTTTCTTTTCTTTTCTTCTTTCTACTTGTGATGTTGTGTAGCTGGGCCCCCGTGCGTTGCCACGGCCTCTGCCGATGCCGGGGGCGGGCTGATTCAGGGCACGGCGCGGGAGCAGCTGCGCGCAATAAAACACACGACTCGCGGCTTTCGTGCATAAACCCGGACTGACTTCCCCTCGTCAGTTACGGTGGTTCCTTTATTCTTCCGGTGTCACGTGCCTGCGCGTGCAGGGTCACGTGACACCACATTCCTCCCCAACTTGGAGATATTTATGCATTACATTTAACGACATGGCAATTAACACAGGATCCTGTAAACTGTTCTGACTTGCAGAGTAACGTGCGACTTAAATGCCTCTGCTTTCATTCGTGTCCTTCTTGGGGTTCATCTTGGCGTGGGCGTTCGCCTGTAGATTCCGTCTACTATGTATCCCTGGAGACGGCATGACGGTTTGGGCTTTTCTCTCAGACGGTATCGGGTGTTTCTTTCTCTAGGCCTGTCCCTTTCCGTGATCTCCGCTTCGGTTTCCCCATTGGGCGAGTGTGATCTGTCTGCATCTCCTGGTGTGGCTAGACTCTCTGTTGGTGCCGGTCCTCGAGGAGTCTGCGGTGTTCCTCTTTCGTCTTCCCTTGTGGGTGTTGATGGTTCTTCCCACATTTCCGGAGGCACTTTCCTGAAGTGTGACACATTGCGTGTCACGGTTTCTCCCCTCGGGTGGCGGTGACCATGCTGTGGTTGGTTGCACTGACTGTCCATGGTCGTACTTCAAAATTTAGGGACATCTTCTTGGGCGGTGCTCGGTTCTTGACAATGACAGTGTCCCCTGGGGTTAGTTCTCGGTGGCTGGCTCGCCTGGCGATGCTCTCCTGTTCGTTTCTCCTTAGCCGTCTGGCGTCTATCGCTGGGATGTCAGGTTCTGGGGCTGTCCAGTAGGGGTGTGCAGGGAGTTCCGCTTGTATAGGTACCCCGAACATGAGGGCGGCGGGGCTGATCCCGGTGGCTGAGTGCGGGGTCTGTCTGTGTGTTCTCAGAAACCGGTATACGGCCGTCAGCCACGGGTGCCTTTGTTCCTTGGCAATTCTGATGACCTTGTTAAGTGATCCCATGAATCTTTCTGCGTCTCCATTTGCTTGGGGCCATCTCGGGGTGATCCGCTGGTGCTTGATGTTCACTTCCTTAAAGTAGTCGCGTAGTTCCTGACTGGTGAAGGAGGGCCTGTTGTCGCTCTTTACTTTCCTCGGGATTCCGTGGGTGGCGAATATCTTCTCCAGCGCGAGGATGGTGGTTGCGGCGTCGGTCTAGGTTACGTGTTCTACCTCCGGATATCTGCTAAACTCGTCGATGACCACGAGCAGGTATCCTTCTCCAGCAATGGTGCAGTGGTCCATGCTGACCGCGTCCCAGCGTGTGCAGCTCCTTGGGGTACTGCAGATTGGTTCAGGGTGTTCGGGCCTCCTGGATGCTTGGCAGGCTGCACAGGATTCAACTAGCTCTACTACTCTTTGCTGCATGTTTGGCATCCACATCCTGGACTTGAGGTAGGCTGTTGACTTTACAATTCCTTGGTGTCCGCTGTGGGCTAATCTGAGAGCCCTTTCCTCTAGGGACTCTGGCAATATGATGCGGTGCCCCTTCAGCAGCACTCCTTCTGGAGCTATTGAGAGTTTGTGCCTGATCCCAAACAGTGCTCTGAGTTTGGTCTGGGCTGGTGCTGTGCGGTGGGCAATTGACATGAGATAGTTTTTCCAATTTCCGGACTGGATGGCTGCCGCCGTGTGTTGTAGGACGGTATCTTCTTCTGTCTCGCGCACAACTTCTTGTAGAGTCAGGGCTCTCGGTCTTGCGCAGGCAACTACCTGACAAACATGCTCATCGGTCTCCTTCGCGTGGTGCTGTTCACTGTCGGTAGCTGGCCTTGGGTGACGGGACAGGTAGTCTGCTGGGTTGTCCGATCCTGGGCGATACTCCACCTCAATGTTGTACGGTTGTAGCTGCAGCATCCATTTTTCTATGCGTGCAGGTGGGTGGGGGGCTGAGCCTCGGAAGATCGGGATTAGTGGTTTGTGATCTGTAAATACCTTAGCTTGCTTCCCTAGCAGGTAAACCTTGAAGTGTCGGCATCCCCACAAGATGGCCAGAGCTTCCTTTTCTATGTGCGCATAGGTTTGTTCAGGTTTAGTGAGGGCTCTGCTGGCAAATGCGATGGGGAACACTCTGCCTTCATTGTCTGTTTGGGTTAATAGTGCTCCTAGGCCACAAGGGCTGGCATCCACGAGGAGTTCGGTCTGCTTCTCTATGTCGAAGAATGCCATGGTGGTGGAGGTAGATAGAGTGTCCTTGATTTGCTGGAACGCTTGTTGGTGAGCTGCGGTCCACTCCCACTTCTGGTCTTTCTTTGTTAACTCTCTGAGTGGACTTGCGACGCTTGCGAGGTCGGGGATAAACGTGCGCAGTAGGTGGCCATCCCCATGAAGCTCCTTACCTCGGAGGCTGATAGTGGTGCTTTGGAGTCCTTGATGTCTCGCACTTTTGACGGGTCGGGGGATACCCCTTCCGCGCTGAATATGTAGCCAAAAAAACTCAGTTCACTCCTGTTGAATTCACACTTCTCTGCGTTGAGTGTCAGGCCTGCCTCTTCGAGCCTTTTCAGGACCGCCGCTAGGCGTTGGTGGTGTTCATCTTTATTTGGGGCGTATACAAGGATGTCATCGCTGATGTTGGTGGTCCCTTCTAAACCTGCAATGACTTTGCAGATTTCATGTTGGAACACTTCTGCCGCAGAGGATATTCCAAAATTTAGCCGTTTGTATCTCATCAGGCCGAGGTGAGATGAGAAAGTGGTGATGTACCTTGATTCTTTGGATAGGCGTAGCTGGTGGTAGCCCGATCTGAGGTCGAGTTTGCTGAAGACGGTTGCTCCGGTGAGGTCTACGATGAGTTCGTCGATCGTGGGGGTTACATGGCGTTCTCTCCCGATCGCGACATTGGGACGCCTCCTATCAATGCATATTCTTACGGCATTCGGCTGTTTGGGTTTTTGTGCCACGACCATGGGTGAGACCCACGGGGTTGGTCCAGATGTTTTCTCAATGATCCCTTCTTCTACAAGCTTGGCCAGTTCTTTTTCTACCGCGCTTCGTAGGTGGAACGGGATCCGTCTGTGTCGGACTGCTTTCGGTTTAATGGTGGGGTCTATGTGGAGTTTGATGGTCCTCCCCTTGAGGCACCCGATGCCCTGGAATAGTTTACTGTGTCGTTTTAGTAGGCTGCTGAGTTCGTCTTGTTGGAGGCTGAACGCGAAGTGTATGAGCTTCAGCTTCTCTGCTGTCCTGCAGCTCAGTAGCGTCTCGCAGCCGGCGTCCACCACGTATATGCGCGCACGGCAGTTGGTGTTGTCGTGGGTGAAGTTTGATTTGAATGACCCTCGCACGGGGAGGGGTTTCTTGCAACCGTAGGCGTACAGCCGGACGCTTTTTTGTTGGCGATCGGGCTTTGGGAGGAGTCTGTTGAATGCTGCCACCGGCAGGACGTTCACTGTTGCGCCGGTGTCGATGACCACCTTCAGTGGTTCTCCATTGGAGAGAACGGTGCACGATGGTCTCTTCCTCTGCCGTGACCGATGTGGCTCAACTGCGGATATGAGATGTATTCGGTGTATCCGTCTGCTTCCTTTTTTCCGTCTACTTTTGTCTCCTCTTTCGGGGGACGTGCTGATGTCGCTGTCGTCGCTCGAGTTTGGGGACCTTTGGGACTCATCGACGGCTCTGGCTTTCCCTTTTCGTGTCTGGGGGTGTGGGGTTTCTCTGGGCGCGAACTTTTTCCGGCGTTCTTGTGTCTGGCGTGGGGCAGGGTCTTTGTCTGGTGGGTTCAAACAGACCGCGGCAAAGTGGTTAAGGCGATTGCATTTCCTGCACGTGGATCCCCATGCGGGGCAGGAGTCGCCTTTGTGCCATGGGCCTCCGCACCATTTGCAGCTTTTGTCCCGCCCTTGTGGTGGGTGGGGCTTCCAATCTTGCCTCGTGCGAGTGTTCTGGTGTCTGGAAATGGCTGCTACATCTTCCGTAGGTCCGGGGCTGTCTAGTGGTAGTTTCTGGATCGCTGCTTCCATGACTGCTACCTGGTCTTCCGTTTGCTCACGGAGACGCGCCATTTCAAGGATCCGTGAGAGGCTTATGTTACGTTCTGAAAGTATAGCTCGTCTCAGTTTTTCAGAGGACATTCCGTTAATGATTTGGAGACGGATGGCGAATTCTTCGTCCGGGAACTCGCAGCCTACGGCCATTTCACGAAGGCGGGCGTGAAATTTGTCAACCGTCTCTTTCTCTTGCTGCCTCGCCATGCAAAAGTGGAAGCGTTCGTAGTCTGGGTTGAGGTCGGGCTTGAACATATTTGTGAGTGCAGATCTCGCTGCGTCATAGTTGTCTGCGTTGCCGCGGTTGGGTGTTGCATTAAAGAGGCGCAGGGCCGCTGCTCCAATGTTAAGTAAGAGGAAAGTGCACATTTTCTTTGGCACGGTGATGTCTCTGGCTTCGAGGTGCATCTCGAATTGTTGGAGCCAGATTTCCCATCTGATGGCGGCGCCTGAGGTGAACGGGTCAAATGGCTGCATAAATGATGTCTGTGTCGGGATGTTCGTAGGAGATGCTCCTCCTGGAAGAAGGACTCGTGCCGGCCCTCCCAGGGCTGGTGCTTGGACTCGACATGTTAATTGTGCGGGCGTTCTTCTTAGTGTTGGAGCGTGGGCCTAGGGTGGCGGTGTGGAGCGTGGCACCACGACGTCATAGGGGTTGTCGCGGTCAGCTTGTATGCCGCTGCGCAGTACCTGTACAAGGGCGCTGGATTCCACCAGGAGTGTTAGATGGTTTTGTTGCAGCTGCGTGTGGGAGCCCCTGTCTTGATCAGAAGGTGGGGCTTCAACCACCTCAATCGCAGCGTTGTTCTCGGCTGCAGGTTTTTTTTTTCTTTTGCCTTTGATGTGGGCGTCGGTGTATGGCTTTGTGTCGGGTTCGTGGCACACTTCGTCGCCAGTGTGATGTTGTGTAGCTGGGCCCCCGTGCGTTGCCACGGCCTTTGCCGATGCGCGGGGGCGGGCTGATTCAGGGCGCGGCGCGGGAGCAGCTGCGCGCAATAAAACACACGACTCGCGGCTTTCGTGCATAAACCCGGACTGACTTCCCCTCGTCAGTTCCGGTGGTTCCTTTATTCTTCCGGTGTCACGTGCCTGCGCGTGCAGGGTCACGTGACACCACACTACTAATGAGCTGCTTTGAGCTCCGTAGTGCTGGTGCTCTGTGGAGTTACCTGTGCTATGCGACCGTTAATGGGTCGCTCCTGTGCAACTCCTTCACAGAGCCTCCAGCGTACGGCGGCACCACCAGGCCCCTTTTTTTGTCCATTCACCAGGGGATGAGTGGGTCTCCTCAAGTGAACTGACTGACTCACGGACCCTGCTTGCCCCCGAGTGATGTCGTGTCTCCCCCCTTGGGCCGGGGACTGCAGCTTTCACTGCTGCACAGCGAGCCGAGGACCGGAGCGAGCTCCTGGTCGTCGGCTCTGGTAAACCGTCACGCGGGAGAGGGATCGGTCCTGTGGGGCATCGCTGACGCTGCACCAGCGCTCTAAGCTGTTTGCTGCAGTAGGTTACGCCGTGTTGAGCGCTTGCTCCTGCGCCACCTCACTACTACTCTTGGACACCATTACAACCCAACATTCCCGATAATTATTCTCTCAGAAATTCACCAAGAACGAAAAGCTACTTATCTTGCTGAAGAGCAGGAAAGAAAGAAGGGAGGCACCCTACAGGAAGTGACAGAAGAGGTGCAGGGAGTGCTAGTTGGACTACAGGAAAAGTGAATGGACATAGGGTGTTGTAGTCCAGAAAGAAAAACAAAATTAAAGTTTGTTTTTATCATATGGATGAAATGCTTACATTTTGAAACGGTTGGAGAGCATGTATTGTATTGTATTTTATTTGTCATTCATATAGCACCCTTTTGCCATTTGCATGGCCTCAATGCGCTTTGTGGTTGAAACACCATCGGTGACCATAGTTCAGGTGTGGGAGATTCTAGGAGTTAATTTAACAATGTGTGTGTGCATTTTGCCTAGTTAGGACTTGGTGGGCTGGCAAGGCTCCAGTAAGCATCCCGGAGGTCAGGCACGTGGGCGGGAGCTGTTGGTGGTTTGGGATAGAGTGCCAGAGATTCGATGTATGCCCAATTAAACAGACATTTTCGTAGGATGTCACTGTATACTAATGGCAGAGGTGTTGCGGTACGTCAGTGGTTTCAGTGTGAACGGCTATGTAAGCTGGTAGACCGGAACAGCCTCACCATAGCGGTACAATGTCGTTTTATCGACAGTCGTTTTTTTGACAGATGTTTTTTTATGAAAACACTTTGCTGGAAAAATTTGAAATTTTGGGGGGATGGGGAAGGGCAGATAAGAGGTTGGGGGGTCGGGAACAGTTAAAAATGGGTGGGGGAAGGGAGGTTCAGAGGGAATCCCCCTAAAAAAGAATTAAAAAAAATGTCAATTACTTTTTTCGGCAAAATGTTTTCATAAAAACACTAGTCATAAAAATGACTGTCGATGATATGACATAGAACCGCCATAACTACATTCTAGAGTGAACTGATGGATGGCTGTGCCTTCGGACCGTGTCCACAGACGTGGTGCGAGGTATACATACCGTAAATTTGGATGGAGTTCATCTTAGATGTTGATTTTCAAGGTCCAAAGCAATTGGCTGGTCTTGCCGGTTGTGATCTCCCTAGATTGAAAGTCTGAGCAATTGGAGGGGCCCAGAGGGACAGTGGGGTGGTGTACGATTGTCTGTGGGTGGGGTGAAAATTTGTCACAGTGTGCTTCTGCGAACGCTGACGGCCTCCGTGGAGGTTTGGTGGATAGCTGTGTTGTTGGGATAGGGCTAGTGTTTCTGTGCGCGTATCGACAGTACAGAGTGTGAGAGGGTTTCCAGAAGAGGAAGGGAAGAGCCACGTTTTGGGGGCCTTTCTGAATGCCAAGTGATTGTTGCGCATGTGCAGCGACAGAGAGTTCCAGATGCTCTGCGCTTGGACGGAGAAGGAGGATCCCCTCAGTCTGGTGGAGTTGTAATGTGGGACAACTAGGAGAGATGCTGTGCCAGATCTGAGTGTTCTTGAGGGGTGGTAGCGAGTGACTTTGTCTTGGAGGAATCCCGTGCCAGTGTTGTGGATGGCACAGTGAATGATGCGCATGGCTTTAAAGGTAGTGCATCGACCAAAAGGGATCCAATGGAGGACTCTTAGTGTAGAGGTGTCCTCTGGGAGGGAGGATAATGAGCAGGTGTGCCGTAGCGTTTTGGATTCTTTGCAGTTTCCTTAGCTGGAACGCTGGGGTGCCTAGGTAAAGGCAGTTTGCATAGTCTAAGCAGGAGAAGATGATGGCAATGATGGCAGAGAAATAGTGAGGATAGGTGAGCTATGGGAAGATACGCCTGAGGATACGTAGAGGGAAGAAACAGGTTCTGGATACAGAGTTGATGTGTTGGGAGAGGGATAGGTCCATGTCCAGTGTGCATCCAAGGTTTTTCACCGAGTTGGAGGTTGCCGGGGGGACATGGGGGTGCGGCCTAGGGATTGAGGCCAGGGAATCGATTGGGGAAGGAGCGCTGTTTTCCTGCAGACTAGGATTTCAGTTTTCCCAGGATTGAGGATGACGTGGTTGGTCGGTGTTAGGAAAGATTTCCATTTATCGGTTATTTTCCCTCCAGTTATGTACCCCCCACCCAACTTTTTGCTGTTATCTGACCATCGAAGCCTGACTTTTGCCAGTGGAGCCCGGCCTTCTGCTGCACTCTGCTCGGCTTTTGCTCATTTTGTTATGGGGAAACTGACACGCCCTCAAGCCAGTTAGTACTGGGAGACTTCGTTTCCCTTAGTCTTTCACTTTGTTGCTATTCTTTAGTAACATTTTGTCAGTGCACAAAGTACCTTGCAGTACAGTGCACTGGGGTCCCTTTTTTTCGTTTTAGAGGCCCTAGGCACCCTCAAAGGATTTTTGGTGAATGTACAGGTGTGCCTTGGACAGAACTCGTGGCAGCTGTTACTTTTTATGTGTTTTCAACTCTTTTCAATGGTCCAAACCACGTTTACTGCATTTGGCCCAGTACAGTGGCCAGTGCCTAAAATGGCCATGCCACAAGGTCTTTTGTTCTGTCCTTTGACCGTCTTGTCCCTTTCCCTTCCCCAGGTCAAGCAGACCTGGGAAATTCCTTATTTGGTCACAAACCAAAGCTTTCGCAGGCGTCTGCATGCCTTGTCTGCATGCATTGTCTGCATGCCTTGTGTGTGTGCGTCCAGGATGTGGGCTGGAAATGTCTACTTCCAATACACATCCTGGGTGCCAGGATGTCTAGTGTGCTGGGATGACTGGGACCACTGTGGTCCGTGATTGGTCCACCTCTGGGATGGCTGCATGTGATCAGATGTCCTATTGGTTTCTCTTTATTTTGGCATGGAGGAGATTTTGGATAAGAGAAGGCATATTAAACCCATTCGAGGTCGATCTTCTGAGTACACTCCAAACTTAGTAAAGGAGCCAAGTATCCTGAATCAACTAAGCAGATCCGTGGAACCACTGGTGACCGGCTGGAAGGTTTGGCACCCTGAGCCCACTGTTGTCCCATCAGACAATCTGTTTCTGATCAAACCTAGAAGGCTTGCAAGGGCGCTTTGACCCACTGGAATAGTGGAACAACTTAACCTGTAAAGAAGCATTTTCGGAAGTGTCCCTGGACGTCCCTGTGAACTGACCAGCTTGTATGGGACCTTTGCCCTGGAACCGCCGCCGTCTTGAGTTGACACGTGAGACTTTGGAGACTGTTAGCTCACTGTCCCGCCGAGTTTCGTATACCTAGCTTTCCTAGGTCTGGAATTAAGAGAACACTCCTGAACCTGAGCATACGCGGTCACTGTGTCCCCCAGCTGTGGTGATTAACTTCGTGGGTGCCTTGCTGTTGTGCCCCCCTGCGCTCTTAGACTCACTGCAGTGGAACTGGCCTGATCCCTTCATCAGAAGCAGAGAAATCACCACTGTCCCACCACGGAAGCATTCCTGGAACGCAGCCCCAGAAAGCCGCAGAGCCGCCAACTGCAGAATTTGAACCTGCGACCGAAGTGAACTCGACTGCCGAAGTTTGGTCCGGAGTGCGCCGAGGGTCAGTGAATACTTGCAACACTTGCCAGTGGCCGCTGGCACATCCATCAATTTTTACGCACGAGTATCCCCTGAGGGCTACTCCTATTTATCGATGTAGCCTGTGCTACCGAGCTATTCCCAATTCTTGTATCCTGTTCTGCCTTCTTGGGGAGTCCCTCCTCGAATAGTGGGAACTTATTCTTCACTGCCTCACCCCCCCTTCCTGAGTCGCTACAGCCCTTGAAAGAGACCCCGTTTTTACTTAACCGCAGGATCGCGTGCGCCAGCACCGAAAGTACTTTTGAGCTCAAGGCTCCACTCATTTTAGGGACAGGACTGCCTCTCAAGTTAGGGTTTGAATTGTTAAGGACTACCACAGAGATTGAACTGGTTGACTCCAGCCCTTTAAGACAAGGTAGCAATACCCTTGAGCTGGATGGGGATGGGGATGCAGAAGTTACTCAAACATCAATAATCGAAACTACTCAGGTAGTTGGCAAAAAGATAACTGTTTTAATATCAATTATCTAAAACAGGGGGTACAATGGACATCAACGGACATCTCAGCGCATGGTCTCTCAATGCATTTAAAAAAAAAAGCTTTCTTTTATAGCAAAAAATCATCATTGATGACGTCAACCTACGTATTTACTGTCGTCATCCTAAGTGGCAAACTGCAAAACCTAGTAACTATTGTGATTGGGTCTACAGGAACATCTAAGTATACGATCCATACTAGTCTAAGAGAGTGAAGAAAAGTGATAGGTTTCTTAACATCAGGTGGGGCAACTAAGTCATCCTCTTAAACAAGTCACTATGAACGTCACTAAATACACAACGTCCCATTGGTTACACAAACTATAGGACCCTTTGTCACGCAGCCCCCTACAATTGGTTGGCACTCTAACCTCCATCAGTACTTTTCAACCTACGTTAGCAGCATGCAGGGTGGTCTTCCAGGTGCTGGTGAGCTAGTCTTAACCATAGCTTCCCACCAATTAGCATATTCATCTAACATCACCTCAGTGGTCTGCTGTCAATTAAGGCTTTGAACTTGTCCTTGAGAGTGGAGAATTCAGGGGAGTGAAGGCACGCTCTGCCCTCATGCAAAGGTATGGTCGTCATGTTCCTTCCACGTGACTAAAGACCACAAAATCAAGCTTTAGTGTATTTAAAATACTTTTTTTCTAATAGACATCTGATGTCTTCCTTGTTTTTGTCCATGTCTTTGGAACAGGAGTTTCATTCTTTCACACGACTTGTATCCAGTGTCTGCTCACCCCAGCCTGATACAGCCGTGGCTTCTTGGGGCTCGCCCAGCCTTGCCTCTCCAAGATTCACTTTGTAATTCAATTTGCTTTTTAACTGTGGCACACATAGCAGAGCTGGATGACAAAAGGAAGGCCACTTTTTCTAATACGTAGTGGAAACATCCATTCTTTACTCGCTTCAATATATGTATTTGTTGGTGCATCCCGGAATCTATTCACAATAAAGCTAGCCTCAAGAATACTTCATCTGCTTGCGTTTCTTTGTATCTGCACACATGTAAAATTACTTGATATCTTCATTAGTTCTGTAGCATAGGTTTCTTCATCTTGTTCCCAAGATGTCACTTATCTTTGATACTTTTTTGATGCCTTATAGAATATCTTCATTCTCTTGTCTCTGCATCTCTTCTATGTACGTCAGCTTGCTTCGTGAGTGACGTCACCATTCTTCTCTTCCATTCATTTGCTATGCTTCTTCTGGAATTTCATACAAATGGCCATCATACTGTCTCGTATGCAGGTATGGCTTTCTCAATGGGAACCTTGCTTTCAGGATTCTCCTTGGTATCAGTATTTTCACTGGTACTGCACCTGTCTCACACTCTGGTTCCCAACATATAGGCAATATGGGCGAAGTGGTTGTGGTACTTGGCTCCTTCTCTACAATATATTCGCACTGTATAACCCTTTTCTTTACAGGATGTGAAACTGTCAGTAATATCCCTGTTGGCCATTGGTTGATGTATGTATGTTTGCTAGATTAGTGTTGTGTTGGTTTTGTTATTACTTCTGAATAATTACTTGTCTTTTACTTAAAAGGCCTTTAATAAATGTATATATATATATATATATATATATATATTTAATATACACCCGGCCGAGTAATTTGTGGTATCTTTTACTGTGTGTGCTCATTGTGGGCTTTCGATCACTCTCACCCTTCCTGAGACCTAGTCTTGACCGCCGCCAATGCAACCGTGATTGGTCTGGCTTGTCCAGAAGGTTACCCTGTTACAAGAAACTAGGCTGGCCTTCTGAACCTCTGCCCACCAGGTCAGAGTTCAAAATCCTTCTTAACAATTTGGTGTACAGCGGTGGGATAGGATCAAGGGTATCCAGTGTTGCGCATTGGTAAAGGTACTCATATTACACTTACCCAGGACACATAGTAACCTTAGTAGTAATGTAACAGGAAAGGCTAACGACCTATCTTAAAACATGGAAGCAATAACCAACATGAACTTGAATGCTTCCAAGTCAGAAACACTGAGAATGATGTGTACCGAGAGAGGCTCATCTGCTCAAGGTGCAAAGAGTGAAATGATCCAAAGGATCATGGCTTGACAAGAGGTGCAACTTGATGCCATTACCTCGGATGAGAGTACAGAAGGTGGTGGGGCTGCTCTCACTGACAGCTCTAGCAGAGCTGACACTGCACTTATCCATGGGGCCATGAAGAAAGGGATGATGTAGAATTCCATGTTTTATCTGTCAGCTCTGATGCTGAAGCCATGCTTGAATTCAAGAAGAAAGAACTGCTGTTTAAGTAGAAGGAGCTTGTGTTCAACATGACAAAGCTGAGAGTTGAGCAGGTAGACAAACAGAAGGAGAGGGATTCAGGCTACAACTGGCTCATCCGAGGGATCTGGACATGGGTCTGGGTCCTCCTCTCATCCAGGATTTCCTAAAGATCTGCTCAGTATGTATGATGAGAAGAATGATATTATGGACTGGCTGACTGCATTTGAGTATGCATGTGAGGTCCAAAAGGTTGTGGATGGTGACAAGATTGCATGGTTGCTCAGTCGACTACTCCATTCTGGCTGCAGTGCCATTATGGAAATGTCAAAGACTGATAGAGTATATTTTGCAAAATTGAAGCAAACTCTCATCTTAAAAGTTTGGGAAGACTCCTGCTCGATACTTAAAGAGATTTAGAGAGTACAAAAAGAAAGAAACACTTGGGTACCCTATGTTACTGATTCCTGGAAAAAACTTGACTGGCTGGGTTGAAGGCTATAAGGTCACCTCCTTTGAGGGTACGATATGTTTAGTCATGCTTGAACATATTTTTTCATCGTGTTACCCTGGACTTAAGCAGAACTTGGCTGATTCAAAGGCGATAGATCCTAAGAAGCTGGCTAGTGCAGCAGATTTGTGGGTGTCACACAGCGTGTCCTATATGGACAAGACTACTCCTGGTAACCAGGAAGAGGGGAAAAAGCACAAAGGTAAGGAGGGTGGGGATCTGATAAAACATATTCCCAAAAGAGCCACAAAAAGAAAAACAAGGGTAAGGCCCAAGATAATGTTCAGGGTAGTGGGAGTTATGCTCTCAGACAGAACTCTGGTTATAGTAAGCCTCCCTATTTCCCAAGACCAAGTGCATCTTCCATGGCTTCTGCGGCAAATGACCATGTGAAGGGGGACCCCAGATGTAAGGTAAAAACCTTGAGGGTCCACTCTGTGAGTCTGTCCTTCCCCTCATATGAGAAGGAAGAGATCACAGGGGCATCCTTCTCCTCAGACTCCTTCCCCAGTGGGATAGAGTCTGAGGTAGTCCTAGTGTACATGGGTTCCTGGGAGCCTAAAGTCTCATAGGCTTATGCTAGCATTCCAGACAATACCAAGCACTACATTAAGGAGAGTGTGCTAATCAATGGGGTCGAGGTAGATACTCCTGCACTTGGGGATAGTGGGGCCAGCAGAACTGTGGTGGATTCCACATTGGTAAACCCAGAGGAACTTGCCAGAGCTCCTTTGATGCCCACCAAGTTAGCGGATGGCCCACTCTCAGGTTCCCAGTAATGCCTGTAAATCTTACTACAAATGGTACTATGGTGAGGATTCCAGTCAGCATACAGAGGCATGTCCCAGGTAAGGTCCTGGCTGCTGGGGAATGATCTCAGAGACTTAGGCCTTGTGGGTGACACAGCAGAGAGAGCATGCACAAGGTTACAAACAAAGGCTGCCTCAGCCAAGACCAAGGCAAAGCCCAAGCCAAAGAGGAAACCCAAGGCTAAAGGAGTCAAGAAAGAAGAGAGGGAAAGAAAACATTCCCCCCAACTCACCTACCACTAAGGTGGAGGTAGTTGGCCAAACACCTGAACCTTATGAGGAAGAGGTGTTGCCTGAAATTCTTAATCCACATGACCATCCTGAACACCAAAGTGTATTGGTTGAAGGTGGTCCTTATAGGGTTGAGTTTAGTAAGGGCCAATATGAGTGCCCATATTTGGAAGGCCTAAGGAGAAAGGCCGGGGACCCAGCTTGAGTGTAAACCTCTGGAAAGCACAGGATTTATTGGGAAGGTGGGCTCCTCCACAGTAAGCCCACAGAGTCTACAGAAGGAGACCATGGGAGGTTGGTGGTTCCCCTTCATATAAGATCCTTCCTCTTGCAGCTGGCACGTGAAGTCCCCCTTGCTGGTCACCTTAGCATCAAAGGAACCAAGCAAAGGTTAGCCATCCACCTCTACTGGCCCAAGATGGGGTTCCAGTTAGAAAGTCACTACAGGAGTTGTGCCACATGCCAGTTTTCTTGAAAAAGTGGCACAACAATCCAAGCTCCATTGGTGCCACTCCCAGTTGAGGGGGTACCATATGAGAGGGTATGGATTGACATTGTTAGTCCCCTTGACCCTCAAGCATCCTCATGCAATAGTTTTATCCTGGTCGAACATGTCACTAGGTATCCTGAGGCCATCCCATTAAAGACTGTAACTGCCAAGTCAGTTGCAAAGGCTTTACCTGCCATATTCACTGGGGTCGGTTTCCCTAAAGAAGTTGTGTCTGATGGGGGCAGCAACTTCATGTCCAAGTACATGCAAGCCATGTTGAAGGAGTGTAGGGTTACATACAGGTTTTCCTAAGCATATCACCCCCAAACCAATGGCTTAGTTGAGAGGTTCAATAGAACGCTCAAAAGCATTTTCTCCTTCTTCCATGTTTATTGTTTGCCTACAGAGAAGTAACTCAAGAGGGGGTTGGCTGCAGCTCCCTTGAGCTTCTTTTTGGTCACCCTGTAAGAGGACCCATGGCCATAGTCAAGGAGTGGTGGAAGATTCCTACTCCCCCTATCACTATCAATGTAGTGGGCTATGCGCTAGGTCTCAGGAAGAGAATGGTTCTCCTGATGGCTCAGGCCAGTGATACGTTGAAGGCTGGGCAAGCTCTGGTAAAACACTGGTATGACCAGAAGGTTTCCCTTGTCAACTTTACACCAGGTCAAAAAGTCCTGTTCATGAACCCTATAAGGCCTAGAGATTTACAGGATAAATGGTCAGGCCCTTACTCAGTGGTGGAGTCACTGGGTGAGGTTAACTATTTAGTGGACCTTGGAGGGCTGGACAGGCTCCAAAGGTGTTCCATGTGAATAGGCTGAAGGCTTTCATCCATAGGGTTGAAATAGCTGCACTGCTGTTGGCTTCAGACAGAGCAGGACGAGTCAGAACCTCTTCCTGATCTGTTCCAGGGCAGTCCTTCAGACAGCTCCATTGAAGGTGTCAAAGTGGCCCCTCATCTGACTTCTGTTAAACAAGATGAGGTGAGAAATTTAGTGAGGCAATTCTCCCCCTTGTCTTCCCTAGCTCCTGGTTTGACACCTTGGTGTAAACAGGATGTGGACACAGGAGATAGTGTACCTGCCAGAAGTAGGGGATACAGGGTGTCAGATAAGGTGAGATCTTACATCAAGACAGAGATCAACAAGATGTTAGATCTTGGGTTGATTGAACCCTCTAGTAGTCCTTGGTCCAGTTCTGTGTTTCTGGTTCCAAAAACAGGTTTGTCTGAGTTGTGGTTCTGTGTGAATTACAGGGCTCTAAATGCTGTCACCAAGACAGATGCACACCCCTTTCCTAGAACTGATGAGCTGGTGGATACCTTGGGTGCCTCCAAGTACCTCAGCACATTTGGCCTGACTGCAGGGTATCGGAAAATAGTCCTAGCAGAACATGCCAAGGAGAAGACAGGATTCTAAACTTCAGAAGGCCTTTACCAGTTCAGGGTAATGCCATTTGGATTGAAGAATGCACCTGCCACTTTTCAGAGGTTTGTTAATCATGTCCTTAATGGGTTGGATGAAATCTATCTTGCATATCTGTATGATATAGCAGTTTTCAGTGCCACCTGGGAGGATCGTGTGAACCACCTTAGAAATGTGTTGCAGGCTCATCAGAAGGCCCACTTGACCATAAAGGGCAGCAAGTGCCAGATTGGTCAAGGTTCGGTGGTCTACCTTGGGCATGAAGTAGGTGGAGGCAGGATTCCGCCTCTCCCCAGTAAAGTACAAGCAGTATAAGACTGGCCTACCCCCACTACACAAACCCAGGTGAGAGCCTTTTTAGGTCTCGTTGGGCATTACAGACCCTTTATGGCAGACTATGGCACCATAGCTGCCCCTCTGCCTGCTCTCACTACTCCTAAGAAACCCAAGAAGGTCACTTGGTCTGAGGAGTGTGGGAAGGCCTTCAATGGCTTAAAAGACTCATTGTGCCAGGCCCCTGCTATCAGGGCCCCGGATTACAAAATACCTTTTATTGTGCAGACAGATGCCTCCAACACTAGGATAGGTGCTGTACTTTCACAGGTAGATGAGAAAGGCAAGGAACACCCGATTGGATTCATAATTCGCCAGTTTAAAGGACAGAGAGCTCAGGTGGCCCACCGTAGAGAACTAATGTTTCTCTGTTGTGTGGGCCCTAAGGAAGCTGAGGCCCTACCTCTATGGGACCCACTTCACTGTGCAAACTGACCATAAGCCCTTAAAGTGGCTGATGAACATGAACAGAGAGAATCCTAAATTGCTCAGGTGGTCCATAAGCCTGCACGGGTTTGACTTCACCATTGAGCATAGGCCAGATGTCCAACATAGCAATGCTGATGGGTTGGCCAGAATGTTTAACAGACCTGAACAAGAAGCTCCTCGTGGGGTGGATTAGTTCCCCCTGTCCTTGGTCTGGGAGGGGCGAGTATTAGGAAAGATTTCCATTTATGGGTTATTTTCCCTCCAGTTGTGTACCCCCCAACTTTTTGCTGTTGTCTGACCATCCTAGCCTGATTTTTGCCAGTGGAGCCCAGCCTTCTGCTGGACACCACTCTGCTTTTGATCATTTTGTTATGGTGAAACTGACATGCCCTTAAGACAGTCAGTACTGGGAGACTGTGTTTCCCTTAGTCTTTCACTGTGTTGCTATTCTTTAGTAACACTTTATCAGTACACAAAGTACCTTACAGCACAGTGCGCTGCGGTCCTTTTTTGGTTTATAGGCCCTAGACCCCCACAAAGGAATTGATTTTTGGTGAATGTACAGGTGTGCCTTGGACAGAGTTGGTGGCAGCTGTTACTTTTTACTTGTTTTCAACTCTTTTCAATGGTCCAAACAACGTTTACCGTGTTTGGCCCAGGACAGTGGCCAGTGCCTAAAATTGCCATGCTACGAGGTCCTTTGTTCTGTCCTTTGGCCATCTTGTCCTTTTGCCTTGCCCTGGTCGAGCAGACCCAGGAAATTCCTTATTTTTTTTCATAAAGTATTTTTATTATTATTGTAGTATAACAATCACAAAAACAAAACAAAAAACAAACAAATCAACATAAGGTCTATCATGGTCATTCTTAATCAACAGAGGCAGTACACATATCATCAGTGGTCGAAAGGCTTTCCCAGTACATATATTGGCGTGTTGTACATAGTACCCAGTGCACGCTCCCCAGCATGTAGGAGGGAGTCTTAGGTCGCTTCTTCTTCCCATCTATCCCATATTTTCGAGGCTTTGTTGGGACAGCCCCTTGCTAAGTAGATCCTATGCTCCATCATGGCGAATATGTCCATATCCAATTTCCATTGGTCCAGTGTCGGGGAGTCAGTGGCTCCCCATTTCTGCGCTATATTACGCTTAATCAGTCCCGTTGCCGTATGTAGGAGCAATCTCTCCCACTTGTTAGCCTTGATTTCGTTAGGCACCCCCAGGAGTAGGGCCTTTGGGTCCAGTGGTATGGTACGGCCCAGAACTCTGGAGAGTTCCCTACAGCATGCATTCCAAAAGGTTTGTATCCGGGGACATGCCCACAAGATATGAATGAAGGTTCCCTCCCCCTCCCCGCATCGAAGACAATTTGGGTTTGGGGCCCTTTTGCAGCCGTATAGGCACGTCCTAGGGGAATATACCCGGTGCAGTATTTTCAGCTGCACAAGTCGGAGCCTAGAGGAGATAGCGATTTCTCGGGGATGCATGAGAACTTGTATCCAGTCCTATGGATCTATTTCCCCCACATCCGCTTCCCATTTCGCCTTCAGCTAGTTCAGTTCAGGGGTGGCAAAGGAGGATATGGCATTATATAGGATGGAAGTGCATTTGGTGGGAATATACGCTGGCAAGATGTTACGCTCTATAGGGGTGTACTCCGGTACCATTGTGTCTGCTGTTAAGTGGGTTCTTAAGGCGTGGGCAAGCTATATGTAATGATACCTTTCCGTGTTTGGGATCTGGAATTGTAGTTGCAAACCGTCAAATGAGGTCAGTTTCCCATCTGTGAGCATATCCCCAACTCTCGTGACCCCTGCTCTCACCCATTTGGGCCATGGCTCAAATTTCCGGATTCCAGCTAGGTTATTATTTTGCCAGAGAGGTTGTGCGGTAGTAACTTTATTTTCCCACCCAATGAATCGGTGTGCTTGTCTCCAGACCATAATGAGGTGTTTTATGGTTGTGGGTGGGGGAGTTCTCGGAAGGGGTTGATAGAGGAGGGTCAGTGGGTCTGTGTTCTGTATATTGGCTATCTCAGCTCGTATATGAGGTAGGTCTCGATTTCCATGGAGAAGATCATTAACCACTGCCAGTTGTGATGCCCAATTAAGTATGGAGATGGGGGACTCCCACTCCTCCCTCCCAGATCGATCTCTGGAGTGTGGTTAGCGCAATTCGTGGTTGACCTCCCCCCCCATATGAGGTCTCTGAGAAGTGTCTCCACTCGATGAAACTCTGAGTCTGGGATTTTGAGTGGGGCATTCTGAAGGATGTAAAGGAATCTGGGAAGGGTCATCATTTTAAAGAGTGCCGCTCTACCCATAAGAGTCAGGGGGAGAAGTTTCCAGTGTTGGACATCAATAATGAAACGGTCTATGATCGGTCGGAGATTGTGTTCTATATAACTTGTCAAGTCCCCGGATATCCAGATTCCCAGATATCGGAAGCCCTGTCGTTCCACTCTGTACGGGCACTCCTGGGGGATGGCTTGTTCTCCGCCCTTTACAGGAAAGAAAACTGATTCATCCCAGTTGATTCTGAGTCCGCAAAATTTACCAAAGCGGATGAGCAGCTGTGTTACAATAGGGCAGGACCGTGGCGGGTCTCCCAGGTATATAAGGAGATCATCTGCGTAGAGAGATGTACGATCATCATAGCCCTCTGGCCATGTAAACCCCATCCAGGCAGTATTTTGGCGAAGCCAAAGAGCAAGTGGTTCGGGGGGAAAGCGGGCATCCCTGCCGCGTACCCCGGCCGAGAGGGAAGGATCGGGAGGACCATCCGTTTACTTTCACCTCAGCCTGGATGTTAGTATAGAGTAACTGTACCCATCCCAGAAAGGCTTCTCCGAATCCCATACGGCGCATAATCTCCCAAAGGCTGTCCCATCGAATTGAATCGAATGCCTTTTCGAAATCGATTGCCAGCAGGGCCAAAGGTCCGTCTATAATCGGAGATCTCTCCATTGCCAGATAGATTCATCCGGGTCGATTTGTAGGGCATAAATCCACATTGGTCCGGGTGGATCAGGGTGGGTGCAACCAGTTGTAATCGGTTCGCTAGGAGCTTAGCGAGGACCTTGGCCTCCCCGTTAATCAGTGATATAGGTCTGTAGAAAGCACATTTGTGTGGAGGTTTGTCAGGTTTGGGAATGACCACGATGGTCGCCTTACACAGATCTGGTGGGAGAGTCCCTTGTTCCCGGGTAGTAAGAAACATTCTATGCAGGAGGGGCGCCATTTTGTCTGCCCCTAGCTTTTGCCAGGTTTCAACAGGGAATCCATTTGGGCCCGGCGTCTTTCCCAATTGGAGTTGAGATAGCGCTTCTGAAATCTCAGCCTCTGATAAGGCGGAGTCCAAATGGTCCCTCTGTTGCACAGAGAGAGTCGGCAACGTTACCGCATCGAAGAGGGAGGGGTCCAGCGGAGAGGTTGGGGCTCGGTAAAAGTCTGCGTAAAACATCGAGAAGGCCTCAGCAATCTCAGCATCTGAGTGATAACTGTCACCCTGTGGTTTAACTATTTCCCGGACATGGCGCTGTGCTTCGTCTCTTCTCTGCAGCCAGGCGAGCAATTTACCCGCCTTGTCCCCTAGCTCGTATACCCTCGCTTTAGCCTGCCAATGGGCCTGCTTAGCGTCATCCATCTTTCTGTTCCGAAGGCGCTCTTGGGCGTGTTGAAGGGATCGATGAGTGTCAGACGTGGGATCAGAAATGCGTTTAGCCTCCCAGTTGCTCACCTCCCTCTCGGCCTCTAGTATCTTCTGGAGCCGGGTATTCCTTTTGTGTGTCGTCCAGGAGAGAATCTCACCCCTGAGCACTGTTTTATATGCCTCCCATAATGTCACAGGGTTATCTACTGATTCATTAATTTCGAAATATTCGGCGGATACTTCCTCTGGGCGATCTATCAGTTCTAGGAACCCTAGGTAGTAGCCATTAAGTCTCCATGTTCTAGGGGGGAGGGCACCCTGCATACATATTTCCACTGAAAGTGGCGAGTGGTCCGAGATGCCCCGAGGGAGCAATTCTGCGGACATTGCCCTGTAAAGGTCGCTATGTGGTAGAAAGAAATAATCCAGTCTGGACATGGAACCGTGGCCACCGGAGTGGAACGAATATTCCCTAACATCAGGGTGTAACTCCCTCCATACATCTCGGAGCCCAAGAGCAGATGTAAAGTTGGCTAATCTGGTAGGGGTATCTGGGCTACGATTCCGGAGATGGGAACGGTCAGTGTTGTTATTCATGGTGTCATTGAAGTCCCCCCTAGGATGTACGTATCAGGTTGATGTTTCCCTATAAGGGTGGTGAGGTCATCCAGTAATTCCTGTCCCAGACCAGGTGGAGAGTAGATTGAGGCAATTGCCACACTTTGACCCCAGATCATTCCCAAGATGAACACGTATCGGCCCCTGGGATCCTGTTCTACGGTTTGTTGAATAAATGGGATACGTTTGTGTATCAGAATGAGGGTGCCCCTGGAGCCCATTGTGTACCCCGCATGAAAAGCAAGGCGATAAGTTGGTTCTCTGGAAAAAAGCACAGTTTTACCCGGCCAGGTGGGTTTCTGTTAAGAGGGCCACATCAGGGGAATGTCTATTTAGGAATTGCATGATAAGACGCCATTTAATTCCTGAACCCATCCCATTCACATTCCAAGTGAGGAATTTCAAAGATTTAGTGTGTCGCATGAGTGATTTGCGAATTTCTGTAGAGGACATTTACTACGCATGATGGGGATTTTCAGGGTATAGCGATCAGTAAGAGATGGCGGTATAATTCTCGCCTGTACCAAGGGAACAGGGTTGCCTTGTGGAGTAGTACAAAGCGTCCCTAACAAAGGACAATGGTTAGTTCGACCTATGAGCATATGGCAGCCCTGAAATAACAAACAAAGTTTTGAACTTTCCCAACTCACCCCCACCCTATACTCCACCCCAACACGAAGTACCTGTCGCCCAAACATTGCTGACCCTTCAACTTAAGGTATCAGCTCAAAAACCAGACCCTTGGATAGAGTCCAAACAAGCAAGAAAGAGAGAGGGGAGGGGGGTTTGACCAGGGGAGGGATCAGAGCTTCCCCCAGAGTTCCCTCACTTGCGCCCAATGTCAACATCTTCCATGGTGGATAGATTATGCGTCGGGATCAGAGGCGCGGACAGTGCACGCCCGTATGTCACAGCATTGTTCCTAGGCCCTCTAGTAGGGGACAACAGTTTGTTCAGTGTTCTTCTTGTTCCGCCGCTGGCTCCAGGATCTCCTGTCCCCCCCGTTCTGGGTTTCTCCTCGGTGAGGCCGGCGTAGGTCCGGGTCGGGGTCTTCCTCTCGGTCCCCTTGGTCTTGCAGTCCAATCACCCTCTATGTGAGCCTCTGCCTATTTCCAGGCCTCTTGTGGGTCATTGAAGTGAACAGTAGTTCCTTTATGATAAATCTTAAGTTGGGCCGGGAAGAGCAGGCCGTATTTCACATTCAGTTGAGAAAGTTGTTTCTTGAGTGGTTCAAATGATTGTCGTGCCCGCTGCACTTCTCGGGTATAGTCCGGGAAGAAGGCGATTTGGGAGCCGTTATGGGTGATCGTCCCTTGCGAGCGTGACAGTTGTAGGAGGGCGTCCCTGTCACGATAGTTAAGCAGGCGAGCGATGACAGTCCGGGGCGGAGCACCCGGTAGTGGTTTGCCCGAAGGCATCCTATGAGCCCTCTCCACTGAAAAGAATTTTGAGTCCCATCGGACCCCCTGTTGTCCCATCGGACCCCCTGTTTCTGATCAAACCTAAAAGGCCTGCAAGGGCGCTTCGACTCATTGGAATAGTGGGACTAACTATTCTCAGCACCTCCAGCTTAACCTGTAAGCGAGCCTTTTTTCGGAAGTGTTCCTGGAACGCTCAGTGAACTGACCAGCTTGTATGGGACCTTTGCCCTAGAACCGCTGCCGTCTCGAGTTGACACTTGAGACTTTGAAGACTGTATAAGGCACTCTCCCACCAAGTTTTGACACCTAGCATTCCTAGGTCTGGAATTAGGAGAGTACGCCTGAACCCAAGCATACGCCGTCACTGTGTCACCCAGTTGTGGTGCCGAACTTGGTGGGTGCCTTGCTGTTGTGCCCCCATGTGCCCTTAGACTCGCTGCAGTGGAACTGGCCTGATCCCCTTATCAGGGGTGGAGAAATTGCCACTGTCCCGCCACATAATCATTCCTGGAACGCAGCCCCTGAAAGCAGCAGAGTCGCACAACTGCAGGATTTGAACCTGCGACCGAAGTGGAGTCGACTGCTGAAGTTTGGTCCGGAGTGCACTGAGGGTCGGTGAATACTTGCAACCCTTACCCGTGGCCTCTAGCGCATCCATCCATTGTTACGCATGAGTGTCCACTGAGGGCCACTCTTCTTTATCGAGGTAGCTTGTGCTACCAAGCTATTCACAATTCTTGGATCCTCTTCTGCCCTCTTGGGGAGACCCTCCTCGAATAATGGGCACTTATTCTTCACTGCCTCACCCACCTTCCTGAGTCGCTACAACCCCTGGAATACACCTCATTTTGACTTAACTGCATGATCGCGTGCGCCAGAACCGAAAGTACTTTTGAGGTCAAGGCTCCACTTATTTTAGGGACTGGACTGCCTCTTGTGAAGGGCTGCCACACTGTATACCCCCTTTCTTTACAGGTTGTGGAACTGTACTAAGTAATATCCCTGTTGGACATTGGTTGATGTATATATGTTTGCTAGATTAGTGTTGTGTTGGTTTTGTTATTACTGCTGAATATTTACTTTGTGTTTTACTTAAAAGGTTGGTAATAAATGTATATATATTTTAAATATATAATAACACAATTGAGCAAGGTCATGGTGGTCCAACTTATGATACAAATTTGCTGCTTCTGACAGAACAAACAGAATCTGGACTGACACTATTAGTTGATTAGAAACGGAAGACCACTGTCACGCCATGGAGTCTTCACGCCGCGTGTCTTCCACACGCTGCTCCACGGTGTGACAGTGGTCTTCTGTTTCCATTGTGAACGCCTGGACCCACGCGCAGTAATACACACCCTGTGATTTCACTATCAACTTGAATGGATTCACGTGGTACTCTGTACCACTCCCCTATTACCGTCAGTGTACTTGGACACTTTGATGATGTACGCCATTGTGCCATTTGATTACGAGTTCATAGGATCTCTCCCACACAAGAATTCACCCGTTCTGATGAAGGCCTACTTAACAACTGATATATACTTTTAGCATATAAGGCCGAAACACAGTTGTGTTGACTTGTTTTGTTTTGTTGGCTTGCAACCTTGATTGTCTTCACATTATATGTCCGCTTTGTACCTTGAACACTTGCAAACAGTGATGTCTCATTTCCTCCAACATAGGAAATTTAGAGAATGCAATTGTTAAAATTCAATCCCCAAATATTGTTGATTTGATTTTATATACCCATGTACTATATCATGTATACTTTTACAATTGAATTTCCTATGACCTAATTCGTATATGTACCACTACATTCACTGCATACAAATTAAATAGCAACTGCAGTGTCTAATCAACTAATATTGTCAGTCCAGATTCTGTTTGTTCTGTCAGAAGCAGCAAGTTTGTATCATAAGTTGGACCACCGTGACCTTACTCAATTGTGTTATTATATAGTTTACTTAGCTGGGTAGAGCAAGGCATTAACCAGGTGCCCTTTATGTACCTGTATATATTTTTAATATACACCTGACAGAGTAATTTGTGGTTTCGTTTACTGTGTGTGCTCATTGTGGGTTTTCGATCACCCTCACCCCTCCTGAGACCTATTGTTGACCGCTGCCAATGCTACTGTGATTGGTCTGACTTGTCCACAGGGTTACCCTGTAACAAGAAACTAGGTTGGCCTTCTGAACCTCTGCCTACCAGGTGAGAGTCCAGAAATCCGTCTTAACAGTCGTCATCCAGTGGTCTACATCCGGCAGCTTGATGACAGATCTGGACGGTTGGAGCCTGGTGATTTTGGTATTTTAAGGATGATCTGGGTGTCATCTGTGTAGTTGTAGCAGCTAAGATTGTGGAAACGGATAGGTATGGGGAGTGGGTTTCGATATATGTTGAAAAGAAGGAAAGATAGGGATGCACCTTATGGGAGCCCTTTTGTTACTGGTTGTTACGTAGAGGTGAAAAGGTGAAGCATGATTTGTCTGTGATTTGAGATGAAATAGGAGATCCCAGAGAGGGCAGTGTCTTTGATTCCTAAAGAGTGTAGCCGGTCTACGAGAATGGTGTGGTCCATGGTATTGAAGGTGGCAGAGAGGTCAAAGAGAATGAGTACAGCACAACTTTCTGCATCCGCTGTTCTTTTTAGGTCATCCCAGATGGACACTGGGGAGGACTCTGTTCCGCTGAGTGGTCTGAAGCCAGATTTGGCAGGGTCCAGGAGGTTGCTGGCTTCAGTGAAATGGCTGACCTGCTTGTATGCTGTGCAGTAAATGAGTTTGCCCAAGAAGTGGTTGTTGGACATGGGTCAGTAGTTCTGGGGGAGGAGTGGGTCGGTGTGTTTTTTTTTAGTTTTTAGAAGAGGTTTGGTGTAGGATGTTTTTGAGGCTACTGGGAAGTTTCCCAATTTTAGGGAGTGGTTGAGTATTGTGCGTGCGATACTGCATACACAGGTTGAGGCTAGGATGTTTTTGAGGAGGGTGGGCGGGCAAGTGTCCTCGGGGGAACCTGATGGGCAGCTTTGTGCTAGGAGTGAGAGGAACTCTTGGTGTGACATTGGAGAGAAAGCGGTAAAGGTTTGTAGCGGGAGGGGGCTTGGACGGGGTCAGGCGGTGGATGGGTAATGCGCGGGAGCATTATTTCTAGTTTAGAGATGATGACGGAGTGTCTATCCATAGTGACGTTGTGGAAGTGTTCTGATAAGGCATCGCATAAGGATTGGGAGTTCGGTAGAGGGGGCATAGAGCATCTTGGAACATTTAATTCAGAAATGGTTCTATGCAATTCCTTCCTCTGGTTGCGGGAGTTAAGGATTTTGTTCCCATAGAATGCTTTCTTGGTTTTTATGATTTCCAATTTATATGCCCTTGTTAGTTTTGCTAGGGCGGTTCTGTTCTGGCCGGTTGGGTTGGTTCTCCAGGTCCATTCCAGACAGTGTTTGAAAGTTTATAGCGATTCAAGGTTGGCGGTGTACCACCTGGGTGTGGGGCCTGATCTCTGAGAGGATGTTTGGGGGAGGTCCTTCCTGGAGAGAGAGCACTGAGAATGAGATGAGGAGGGAGCTGGCTAGATGCGGGGTGATAACGACTTTGTTCCAGAGCAGAGTGGGAGGTGTGGAGGTTGGTGGTGGTCAGGAGTGACCTTGGGCGCAGGCCGCGGTTGAGAGTGGTACAAAGAAGAAGATTTCTGAGTGATTTGTCCAGGTTAGGGGTTGTGGAGGCAGTATGGATATGATTTGTATGGTGCTAAAGACTGCATTGAGGGTGTGGCCTCCAGTGTGGGTGGGTTTGGAGATGTGTTGTGTCAGGTAGAAGGCTTCCAGGTTGTCTGTGAGAGATCGGGCCATTGGATTTGAAGGGGAGTCAAACCAGATATTAAACATCACCTAGGATGGTAAGCGTTGGATATAGGTTAAAGTTAGTTGTCAGAGCGTTGCACTGTGTCTGCAAAGGTTTTGTTGTAGCCAGGGGAAAGATGAGTAGGAAGCTGTGCGAGGGGGAGAGTTGGAGTTTTACAAGAAGGGATTCATAGTCTGTGGTGGTGGTTGAGGTGTCCTTAATAAGTAGTGCAAATTGGTGTTTGTGTAATCTCGCAAGTCCCCCACCCCTTCTTGATCTGTTCCGAACAACAAGGTTTTAGTAGGGTGGGAAGGTCTGGTGCACAGTAGGCTCGTAATCGTCAGCAAACCGAGTCTCTGTGATGAAAAGGACATCTGGGTTTTCGTCCGAGTTAAGGTCAAAGATGTTGAATTTGTTTTTAGAGACTGACCTGGCATTGATGAGGATGCAAGAGATTTGGTGGGGTTTCTTTGCAAATGCTGGAGGGGTCGGGTTGGGGATTGTAGGAGGAGATGGAGTGGAGGAGTGGGAGGTGGCGGGGTGTTGGGTCAGGGGATGGCCAGGGAAGGGCATGGGTGGACGGGGGTTGGTCGTGGTGGGTTGGGGGAAAGGGGTGGTCATAGGGGGGTATAGGGGAGGGGTGTAGGTGGACCAGGGGGGACAGTGGGAACATGGCTAAGACTGTGTTGGGTGCCGGCGGGAAGGCATGTGTCCTATAGTGAGATGTTAGGGATTGAGATCTGGGTTGAAACATGGGTGATGTTAAGTGGTCTCTGAGGTGGTCTAGGTCTGGGCCTTTCCTTGACTTTCAGGCAGGCCATGGGGTGTGGGTGAGAGTGGGTGGGCTGTGGAGGTTGGGGCTTTGGCCAGGGCTGCTCTTGCTGCGCTAAGAGAAGGGAATAGCGAGTTGGGGGCCGGGGCGTTATGTTTTTTGGAAGAGGTGCGTGGAGAGGGCGCAGGTGAATAAGTACCGGGGCAGGGGGTTGCCTGGGAAGATTGGCTTATCTGCGTTACTGGGCGGTGCGGTATGCTCAGGGGAGTGATGTTTTCAGCTCCCGCTCTCCATCAAACCGCTCTCGCTTGTGCAGACTGAGATCTATGTGGAGGATGTAGAAGGGGAGGAAAGGGGGTTGGACAAGGGTGGAAGAGGGGTGTATACCTTGGAGTTTTTGGGTGAGGGGGACTGGGAGACGAGATGGAGGGTTGGGAGGCTGGGCTTTGTGTTGGAGAGAGTTGGGTTATAGTGTGGTGGGTCTCGTCAGGTATACTGGCGTGCCAATGTGCGGCTATGTTTTGCGCAGTGTGTGGTATGGTGTCTGTCCTGTGGGAAGGATGCGTCCTTAATTGGGAGGTCACACATGTATGGACAGTGCAGTTGGGGTCAGGTGTAGGAGTAGGGGTAGTGGGTCTGTCCGGTAAGTGTAGAAACAGAAACGCCTACAGTAGACACACCTGAATAGAGTAACTGTAGAAACAAGAACATCTAGATTTGGTACACCTGAATAGAGGGGGCCACGTCCACCTGGGGCACCACAGCAGATGCATACTCACCCAGCTCTGAGACACCTTGACAGAGCGAGAAAGATAAAATTGGGATTCAAATATAAACAGTAAATGCAGCATGAACGTAGATTTGAGACACCTGGATAGAGGGAGAAAAGCCTAAAATGGGGGTTCAACAGTAAATAGCACATGCAGTAATGGTCAGACTTGGGACACCTGGACAGAGGGAGAAACAACCAAAACGGGGGCACAACAGCAAATGCCACAACAACCTAGATTTGGGATAACTAGATAGAGGGAAAAGGCCTAAAATGGTGGTTCAACAGTAAATGCAGTAACAACCTAGATTTGGGACACCTAGATAGTGGAAGAAACGCCTAAAATGGGGGTACAATAGTGAATAGAAAATGCACCAACAACAGGGTTTGGGACACCTGGATAGAGGGAGAAACGCCTAAAATGGGGGCACAACAGTAAATGCAGTAACAACCTAGATTTGGGACACCTGGATAGGGGGAGAAATGCCTAAAATGGGGGCACAACAGTAAATGCAGTAAAACCCTCGATTTGAGACACATGGATAGAGGGAGAAAGGCCTAAAATGGATGTACAACATTAAATTCAGTAACAACCTAGATTTGGAAGAAACACATAAAATGGAGGCACAACAGTGAACAGTAAGTGCAGTATCACCTAGATTCGTAACCTTGGTAAGCAGAATGCTTGCCTCCTGTCTTGACATAGAATCAGCAAGTGGGGAGGGCGGGAGCTGTCCTGAGTGGGGAGGGAGGGACGGAGCGAGGAAAGCAAGCCGCAAGGGCTGCTGACAGGGGCACAAATTCACCCAAAAATGCCTTAGGGGCAAATAAGAGGGTCACTGGGCCTTACTTGGTGGATTGATGCACAAACTCGAACTGGGAGCTAAATTAGTCAAGTTTTGGACGGTGCTTACACTACAGCGCTTCCTAGATTTTACAAGGGCAAATTAGCAGGGGGGGGGGCTGGGCAGAGTCGGGAGGGAGGGACGGAGTTATGAAAGCAAGCCGCAAGGGCCACTGAGAGGGGCACAAATCCACTCAAAAAATGCCTTAGAGATAGGGGGGAGAGGAACGGGGGAGGTGGGTGGCAGAGACAGAGTTGAGTTTACTGTTGCTGATTTCTTTTACCTGTTGAAAATTAATTAAAATCCATTTGACAAAAAATGCCTTAAGGGCAAATACCTGGTGGACAGGTGGAGCCTGCTCACATCAGCATGGAGATGGTATCACGTGTTAGAAGGCTGTCTCTGGATCCCTCCCCATCCTTGTGAAAACCAGGATTCAGTGGTGTGACCTGAGGGTGTGACATAGAAGTCTTTGTTACTCACAACAAAAGCTGGTATGATGGCATACATGGCAACATGCCCAATTCCATAGCTACTAGTCTAGTCCTGGTTTTAATTTGCATTCTAGGACTTGCAGTCCTGGCTTTATAATGGGGCAATACAAGACTACAAGTCCCAGACTGCAAAGTTAAAACCAGGACTGGACTGCACTACCCTCTCCCGAATGGAATGGGGCATGTTGCCATGGCATGTATGTGTAATGGTTTAATGCTGGGTGGAACTTTACCATCACTGCTAGAATCCACCATACTTCACATTAACACAAATTAAACAAAGTATTTTTTTCCTCATCAGTCTGAACTTTTAACATTCAATCAACTCATTGCGTAGAACCTAACACATGCATAAATAACACTGTGCTTCAATATGCAGCCTACAAACATAAAACATGTAATAAACTTGCTTTTTTCCTTTATCCCAGATTACAATTTGCTGCACTCCTGGGTATGACCTAACCTATGTTCGTGCTCATGTCCATCGAATTCACAGCAATGCGTGCGCGCTTTGTCGTGCTGTGCTAGCGCACCACGGTACTATGTGTGTGTAGCTCGCTGTGTTTTGTGTGCAACATACCACCACCAGGAAGCACAGCTTACCGCAACAATCATCTGGTTTTGAATGCCAGATGCTTAAAGTTTTATAGCAAACCTCGGTGCCATACCACAATAAAGCCGGAACACCCGCAGTGTGCCAGACCACGGAGCTCATGCAAAACAGCTGTGTGTTCCTGACTGTGCGCGCCAAAAACGTTTAACGAGGTCAAAACTAGCCCAAGGAAACCCAATGGAAGCACATGGGCAAGCCTCAGTCAATAATGGCCGCCAATGGAGAAAAAAAGCAGGCCCTGGATAGCTGTGGTTTGCCCATCATCATAAAAAGGGGATTTGTCCCTTAAAGAAAGGGCAGAATATACGCAACCACCAAATGCAAGTTTCCCAGTCGTGCCATATAACGTTAGTTGCTAATACAGTGCTTTATTCTGCCTTTTGGTATCTGCAAAATGTTAAATGGAGACTGTTGGGGGCTGCTCCGGGTCCCCGGGCAGCCCCATACTCATGTCGGGGGGGGGACGGGGGGGCACGCGACAGGACTCACAGGGGCGGCAATCACACCACGGACACAAGGGGGGGGAGTCACCCCACCCGCTCCTGACCACCGGAGCTCCACACGTGGCCGGGGGTACCCGGCACATAGCGGCACCGGCCCTGGGGGCACCCAGGCCGGGGTCGCCTCCCCAACCCGCCTCACATGGCTGGGAGGGACCCACAGGGACGGCATTGCCTGGCAGGGACACCGTCCGGACGGCGTTGCCCGGCAGGGACACCATCCGGACGGCTTTGCCCGGCAGGGGCGCCGTCCGCAAGCTGGGTCCCGTCCATGGGCCCAGCTTACGCAGCGCAGCGCCAGAATGGTGCTTCCAAAGACGACGCTGGAGTCAGGATCACTCGGACTGACGAGTCGGAAGCGGCCCGTTACTTTTATTATGTTGGTCACGTGGCTACTGCCACGTGACCCATGACAACATCCTGGGAGCTACCATGCTCCCAGTGGTTTACTTTACAACACCACTCCATTTTTTAATAAACAACCAAACAAAACATACCACTAACTACACACTACTGCTCCTACAACCACTCTACTAGTACACCCTTTATTAACCTGGGCGAGTGGTTCACCTAACACACAAACCCCAGTGCGAGCCACTGGCACACCCTAACGCATTCTATGTGTACAGAAGTACACCACCTAACATTGCCGCCCGCAGGGGCCATTCCCCGCCAGGCAGTGTCGTTTTGAGCTCGTACAGGCCTGCCGGCTCTGATTCTTCCTGGGGCGTTGGTGACACCGTCCTTCTTCCGCCCCTTGATGATGTAGGAGACCGGGCTGAGTCCTCGCTGGTGTTTGCCTTGGACCGACACACCAGTCACACAACGAGAGACCGTCAAAGCCGCACCTGGGGGAGCCCAGGGGCCACATCGGTGAAGTCCACAAGTCTGGAGTGCCGCTGGAATGCAGATGTCGTGGCAGGATGTGTGGGCAAACAGGGTAGGAGGGCGCACAAGCACTCATGAGAGCTGCAACCCTCCCTATGGAACCACCGCATTCACCAACACCATGCCCGGGTGATATCTGGGCCCTTCCTTTTCTAGAGTCTTCCGTTTTCTTGCTGCTCGGGAGGGGACACAGGGCAGTCAGCCCCTCCGGTTGAGGGCGCCTTGGGCTTGCATGCCCACATGTTCATAGGGATGGCTTCCCCCCACGGGCCGAGCAGCAGCTCCCTCCTTTTTTCCATTGCAGGCCCAGTTCGTGGTGGGCCCGCATCACATTTTTCTCTACCGCGGCAGGCCCAGGGTGTTTGGGGGCTGCCGCGGACTTCCTTCTCCGTTGTGGGCTCGGATTGGGATGGGCCCTGCATCTGTTGGGGGTGGGAGGAGGCAGCTTCCCTCCATGTCATGGTTGGGGAAGGGGCTGCCGGGCATCTCCTCTGCCCGCTCCTCGGAGCGAGCACTCCCTTGTCCTTGTGAGCCCAGCTGGTGCTGGGCCCGCTGCCTTTGTTCCTTTTGAAAGCCCTGTTGGTTTTGGGCCTGTAGCATCCTTTTTTTTTTCCTGCCGCAGCATGCCCTGGGCACTTGAGGGCTGCCGCAGGCTTCCTCCCGGCTCGCGGGCCCCGATGGGGATCGGCCCGCCTTCGGTTGGGGGAGGGGCAGGCTCACCCTGTCACGGCCGACGCCGCCATTTCCTCCGCCGATGCCGAGGCCGCACCCTGGCGGGCCGGACAGTTCTTTTGCGGGCCCAGTTGGAGTTGGGCCCGCATCACTTCTCATGCGGCGATGTTCGCCGCTCCTTCCCCCCCCTGTGGGTCGTGGAGGAGGGGCAGCGCCTCCGTGCCGCGGCCGACGCCGGGGCACTCTCGCCCCCCCCCACGGGAGAGGGGAAACAGCCTCCTCGCCTGCACTAGTGGTGGCAGACTCACCCTTTCTCTCGCGGCCGGCGTCGCAGATCACCCCACCCCCACATGGTTGGGGCAGTGGCTGCCAACCGTCACTCCTTTGCGGGCCGTGTTGGAGTCGGCCCGCCATCCTTTGTTTGTCTGCCGCTCGATGGTGGGGGGGGGGCCCTCTTCCACTTGCAGCAGATGCCGCCCATCTTTCCTCCCCTCCCATGTCGCGGCAGAGTCCGCATCCAAGGTGGGGGAGGGGCGCAGCCACCCACGCGGCCGATGCCGCAGACTTCCTCCATCTCCCTCAGGGGATGGGCAGGCAGCTCACCCACCATGTTATCGCTGCGGGCCCGGTTGGGCCCGCCTCCGCATATCATCTTTGGGGCACATGGCGCCCATATCCTCATTGCCATTGTTGGGGGCTGCTCCGGGTCACCGGGCAGCCCCAATCATGTTGGGGGGCACCTAATGGGACTCACAGGGCCGGCGATCATGCCGCGGACACAAGGGGGGGTCACCCCACCCGCTCAGGACCACCGGAGCTCCACACGTGGCCGGGGGCATCCGGCACATAGCGGCCCTGGGGGCACCCAGGACGGGGTCGCCTCCCCAACCTGCCTCACATGGATGGGGGGGGACCCACAGGGACGGCGTTGCCCAGCAGGGACACCGTCCGGACAGCGTTGCCCGGCAGGGGCACCGTCCTCAAGCTGGGCCCCGTCCATGGGCTCAGCTTACGCAGCGCAGCACCAGCATGGTGCTTCCAAAGACGACGCTGGAGTCAGGATCACTCAGACTGACGAGCCGGAAGCGGCCCGTTACTTTAATTATGTTGGTCACGTGGCTACTGCCACGTGACCCATGACAACATCCTGGGAGCTACCATGCTCCCAGGGGTTTACTTTGCAACAGAGGCCTAAAAGCGAGACATTGACGAGACATAGGAGGGGCAGGCACAGATCAGCTATAAAATCTCCTTGAAACCGCCCTCCTCCATCTCGTCCTGCGTCTCGTCATTTGCCTGCGTGAATACAACTAATGGATTCCTAGGTTATCTGTCTCGGGTTTTCAGCAGAGCACTTCCATAGGAATCCATTAGTAAACACCACATGGAAAGGGAATTCTCAGGCAGCATTTACTCTTCCAGGAGGACACGATAGAGTGTAAAATAGAAAAGTCATAGCCTTTACTCTTTCCTTGTTCATTCTGCCCCCTGGTCCTTTAAAACTGAGTGCAGGGGACCCAACAGGACGTAAGCTATAACATTGGTGGTCTCGTGCTTGCCATTTAGATTTGTTATAAAGTGACCCCCAGAGTCTTTATTGCGAAAATTGCCATATCCAAATTCGATGTTTAAAATGAGAAGTTTATAGGTAGACCTTATCATGTGCACAATTAAAAAGGATCATGGTAATGATAGAAGTGAGTAGAGGCTGGTCAATTTTCCAATGGCATTTGAATTCTGCTTGCATGGTGGCCCCTGTGCACGTTATATGAAACGATATGGCATTTATAACGCACCTATACACAAGTGTTTCAAGGTGCGATGAGGCAAGGGAAGGGGAAACAGAGGGAAGACAAAGGACACAGATCTTACTAGGCCTAGTGACATTGAGATTTTGCAATTGCAGGGGAGAGAGGAGGGGAAATGTGCTAGAGGAAGTGGTGGATGGGCGAGTGCCGTACAAGGGATCAAAAACAAGTAGTGCAGCCAACAGGTGGCAAGTGCAGACAGCAGGTGTCAAATAAGTGCAGGTAAGGGGACTGTAGGGTTACAGATACAGACCCAAGTGCAGGGGTTGATAGGAGGCAGTGCAGGTGTGCAACTGCGCTGGACGGGCAGGGACTTGAACCCAAATTCAGAGGGTAGCCAGGTGACCAGTGCAGTATCAGACAAGAGATCAGCAGAGGAGAGGAAGAGAGAAGGCAGAAGCAAAGAGGAAGGTCTTGAGGTGCTTCTGGAACCAGAGATGGTCCTGCCAAGTTTCAGAGAGGCTGGGCGCCTGTTACAGAGGGAGGCGCCAGCTGAAGAAAGAGATCTACCCCCAACTCGTTGCTTGGAGAAACGACTGACCCTCAAGGAGCTGGAGGAGCGAAGAGCTCGAGTAGTAAGATATTTCCGAAGAGAGAGTTGGAGGTATGGAGGTCCCAGACCTCAGAAGGCCTTGTGGACAATGCAGAGAGTCTTGAACATGATCCGTGCAGTCATTGGGAGCCAATGGAGAGATTTCATGGCTGGAGAGATACGATCCCTGGGCTTGATGCCAAGGACAAGTCTCAAAGTCCTGTTCTGGATGAGTTGTAGAGAGGGGAAAGAGTAGAGCCAGGCAGATTTTAAAAAGAGGCTGTTGCAGTAGTACCTCCTAGAGAGAACCAGAGCTCTGGAGACATGAGCTTCTGGGGGAAGGTGAGGAAAGGAAGAATACTTCTGAGGAGGTGCAGTTGGTAGTTTGACTTTTTAGAGACGTCAGAGATGTTAGAAGAGAAGGAGAGTGTGCAGTTGAAGATGACCCTGAGGTTCCTAGCCTCACAAGTGGGAGCAGGAAGAGGGCCAAGGGAGGACGGCCAGAGAGTGACAGGAAAGGAAGGTGCAGGTGTGCCGATGAGGAGGATCTCTGTCTTACTGGCATGAAGGCAGAGATCATTGGTGGCACACCACTTCTTGATTGCAGACAGACAATCCAAGATGAGAAAGAGAGAAGAGGCGGCAGAGGGGAGCCTGAAAACAAGCCAAATGTCATCCGCATAGCACTGAAAGTTGGAGATGAGAGCTGCAATGCAGTGGGCGAGAGGTGCCAGTTATTGGTTGAACAGCCAGGGAAAAAGGTTCGAACCCTGGGTAACACCACAGGTAAAGAGTGAGATAGAGGAGAGGAAGCACCCAAGTTGTACCTGGGAGGGTCGGTCTGAGAGGAAAGAGGTCAGCCAGGCCCGGGCTTGATCAGTGATACCAAGGTCATCACAGAGCTGGTTGAGCAGGATGGCATGGTTGACCGTGTCAAAAGCAGAAGAGAGATCGAGTAAGATGAGGACAGAGGTGTGATTAGCATCAAGGTTAGGGAGCAGGTCTTCACGGATGTTCAGGAGAGCCGTCTCCATGCTTCTGGCTGTTCTGAAGCCAGACTGATGCTCATGGAGACAACCAACAGTGTGAAGATTAAGCTGGGAGATGGCCAGCTTTTCCAAGAGTTTGCCCACAAAAGGATTGGTGGAGATCAGGCAATAGTTAGCTGGACAGGAGCGGTCGGCTGAGGTTTTCTTGAGAAGAGGGTGCACAAAAGAGTGCTTCAGGGGGAAGGGAAGGTTCCAGAGGCGAAAGAGTGATTGCAGAAGTCGGCTAAGGCTGGAGCAAGGGCGTCAATGTGGTCTTTGATGGTTTTGGAAGAACCTGTTTTGATGAGACTTTCATAGATCGGACTTGTCTAGAAACCTTGTCAGGGGTTAACAGAGGAAAGGCAGAGAAGGGAGGAGGAGAGGTGGCCGCAGGGAGGCCAGAGGTAGAGGAGAGCATAGAGGGAGAAGGAGGAGTGGACAAGAGGGTGGGCAAGATGCCCTGGGCTTCAGAGATGAAATGAGAGGGCAGGGCCGTGCAGAGGACCTGGGAGGGGATAACAGAGGTAGAGACTGCAGCAGGATTGGCCAGCTCCTTGCAGGTTTTAAAGAGTTCAGCTGAGTTGTTAGATGCAGGCTTGGATGGGAGCTCTCTTCTTAGTGAGGACAGAGAGTTGATATTGCCTTTGGAGCAGGCAGCAGGCCAGTTTGTCAAAGGATGCACAAGACTCCAGCCATTTCCTCTCAGCCACCCTACACTTGCGTTTAAGGATGACGAGGTCTGAGTCGTACCAGGAGTTGCACTTGGCATTAGAGAATTAGAAAGGGGGAGGTCTGAGTAGATCAGAACATCCATCCAGAGCGTGACCTGCAGAGTGAGTCGGGCCAAAGGGAAGAAAATGGAAAGGGAGAGAGAGTCGCAGAGGTCGTGAAAGAGTCCAGAGGAAGTACAGGAAGCATTCAGGTGGATGTTGAGGTCACCAAGGAGGAGGAGTTGAGTGGTCAAGGCCAGGAGGGAGGAGGAGAGGTCCGCCCACTCGGCGGGGACGGAGGTAGTCTGACCAGACGGCCAGTAGATAGTAGCCACAGTGAAAGAATGGCCAGGAGAGAGAGAGAAAGCCTGCAAACAAGGCATTTGAAAGAGGAGTAGGCCTGCATAGGAATGACAGAGGCAGGAATCCACTTCCGGGAAGATCAAGGCTACTGTTAGGCTCGCCTGGTCTCTGCGGAGGCGTTGGGGCACGGTTGCAGCCCTCCCTGAACTTAATCACCCCCTTCAGGCCTCACCCTCAGTAGAAAAGCTGGGAGTGGTGGTACGTGGTGATACTGCTCCTGCGTGGAGATAATAGCGTGTGAGTGCGCCAATCTGTGATTGTTGTACCTCTCGAACCCTTCACCCCAAAGTACGGTTTCTGTGAGCATACGCCAGCCCATAAAGCTCACCTGTGAATTATGGAAGATAAGCTCTCCGTCCTGCTACTTCTGGCAGGGGCGCGTCAAATGGGATCTAGTTCTTTCACTGATCCCTGATAAGGATTAGTCCAATCCTGCTGCGTCTATGCTTCTCCTTATGATTGACCGTCCCTCTGATCTAGCTCGATCCATTTTCCGATTCTGCAACCTATGATCGAGTTGCACCGTCAGGTCTATGTAGTCCGCACACCTCTCGGGGGGGGGGGGGATTCACCACTTGCGCCAACACATCCTTAAGTTGTCCACGTAACCCTTGGTAAAAGAGTGTAATCCTCTTCTCTTCTGGCCAGTTGGTCTGGGCTATGAGATGATTGAAGGTTGCAATATAGGTTAATAGATCTTGACTACCTTGTCTGAGTGACAACAACTCGTTGTCCAGAGCTTGTCCTTGAGTATGACGGGCAAACAATTTCTCCATCTCATGTTGTAAATTCCCAAAGTTCCGGAGTAAAGAGTCATCTTGATTTACCAAAGTTATAGACCGGTCCGCCAAACTATCTCGTGAATACGAGAGTACAAACCCACTTTGGCTTGGTCATTAGGAAAGACTCCTGGTCTGCACAAGAAATGAAGGCAACATTGGTTCATAAATACAGCGAACTTGTTTGGGTCGGCGATGAAGCATTTGGGAGGGGCTAGAGGCACTGCTCCTGGAAGAACCACCTAAACCGGTGTTTATTGTTGTGATGTGGAAGAATGAGAAGAATGGGACACTCCAGGCAGTGGAACCTGTCCTGCTTGTGCTTGTAGCATTTATCTTGCCAATTCCTCAGTTCTTTCTCGAGTTACAAGATCCCTCCGTAATGCATTAGTTTCCTGTCTTGAAGCATGTACTTCAGCCCGTAATTCCCCTAGTAAGAGGGCTAACTGATCTGTTTCTGAAGTTTCCATAACGCCCAGGCAGAGAGCATTAGAGGCTTTCTGTTCTGTTACGTTCACCTGGTCTCTGCGGAGGCGTTGGGGCACGGTTGCAGACCTCCCTGAACTTAAATCACCCCTTCAGGCCTCTCCCTCAGTAGAAAAGTTGTGAGCAGTGGTACGTGGCGATACTGCTCCTGCGTGGAGATAAGAGTGTGTGAGTGCGCCAATCTGTGATTGTTGTACCTCTCAAACTCTTCACCCCCAAGTACGGTTTCTGTGAGCATATGCCGGCCCATAAAGCTCACCTTGAATAATGGAAGATAAGCTCTCCGTTCTGCTACTTCTGGCAGGGCGCGTCAAAAGGGATCTAGTTCCTTCACTGATCCCTGATAAGGATTAGTCCAGTCCAACTGCAACTATGCTTCTCGTTATGATTGGTAAGTCTTTCTTGAGCTCTTGTGATGCTGTTCGTTCTGTTTAATGTCTTTATATGTTGCTCATATTTATGCCCACAATTCATTTTCTCTTCTGTTTTCTTCCCTTAGATGGAAATGCGGCCTCAATGCAGCTGCGAGACGCGGCCGGATGGAAGATAGATGCTACCGCAATGTTCAATAGCAGGTAAGTGGTGGTTTAAGGAAAGCGCGAAGTATGGCAAAGCGCAACCTTAAACTGACTGTTTTTTCTTCGATGTCTAACCTGGTATTCTGTTTTTCCTTGCAGGTGCTGCTGTCGACGATGGAGCGTGTCGTGCTGCGGTGCCAAGATGAAGATTTCGGCATTCCGGAAAGTGTAAAGATGAATACTTGGTTCGCCGAAGAGATATACAGGTAAGAACAGCTTCGCCCAGTTGGTGAGTATGCAGGCAGGAAGCAGGATGTCCAGGAAGCAGGATCTTCAAAGGTAAGTCTGACCTCAGGCGACGTTGAGCGTTACGCTGCTTGCAAGTGCAGAATAACGCAAAGCGTCTGTCTTGAGGATCGGGGCAGCTTATATAGCTGAGAACGTGGGCACGCCCATTAGGGCCGGCTTACCAGCCACACCCTGCCACTCCTAGAGAGTGAGCACATGCGAAAGCAATCCATTAGCAGCCACACCCAAGAATACACTTGGGGCTGCTTAATGGATGGAGTCATCAGGGTTTAATGGCTGTAATGGAAAGTTTTATTGCCAATGTATTTCAGAGATCTCAGTCTCCTTCATCAGGGTTATACTCGCCAGTAAGCTTAATGTAAATATTTACTTTTTCCTAACAGCGATTTTCAACTAATGTGATTATGACAATGATATTAACATAAAGCTTACTCGAGAGTATAACCCTGATGAAGGAGACCGAGATCTCCGAAATGCATTGGCAATAAAAGTCTCCATTACAATCATTAAACCCTGATGACTTGGGTTCTTCCACGTCATGAATGAATTTTATACGAAAGATAAAAGATACTCTAATAATGGCAATTGATTAGCGAAATGATCTACGATAGACAAAGAGTAACACGATTTGAATTAACACCACTTTGAATCCATCATTACTAACTTATTTACTCGAGAGGAGGTAGAATTGACAGCGGCTGTTTGGTTGGGTGTGACACACCTACCTTGTTCATTGATAGTGTACTTTTGGCTCAGGTGGCTCTGGGCTCTACACAGTCAGCTCCTATAAACCATAAAGGAATCATTCTTTACGTTTTCTTTTTCATATGGAGAAGGTTGCCACCCTTGAAAGACTTCAGGGAAGGGGTACAAATCAGAGGAACAATTCTGAAGGGGTACATTTGTTATGTCATCTTTGATGTCCTGGGTGTTAGTGTTAGCAGTGCACGGTGGCGCGAGTTATGGTTGCTCATCTTACCATAACTGCCGAATTTCAGGGTTTTTTTGGTTTTACTTTGAACCATAACCTCCCTTTAACAACGTTTTTTCACTGAATTTCATAGGTTTTTAGCAGCGCAATTTAACCATAACGTCCCTTTAACAAAGTGTTTTACTGAATATATATACATATATATATATATATTCAAAAACGAAAACCAAATCCCCAGATCCACATTGGAACCGGGAACAGCAGGCCAGCGGAATGCACTCCCAAGAACAGCAGAGAAAGCCAATAGTGACTCTCTGCACAGAGGCAAAACACAATCCAAAGTTTTACCAGACTGACAGTGCTTTATTTCTTATGTCAGCATGGCAAGGAAAGAAACCAGAAAACTACGCGTTTCAAGGTACGCAGACCGCTTGATCACATTCAAAGTGCAAACATAAACAAGGTGACTTTAAATAGGATACTTAGTCTCTTTGATCTTCATGTCGGACAGAGTGTATACATTCACAACACAGCGCTTTTTTGCTGCAGTTCAAAGGCAGACATCTTTACATGTGTAAAAAACTTTGTTGTTGCTGCAACATTTATGCACATTAAAAGGTACCTCTTTGTGTGCAAGTCACATTATTAAGCGATATTTACAATTATTCTTTACACATGCTTAAGAGTAAAATGAAAAGAAGAATAATTAGTAAGCTCCCGTGTTGTCGATGTTATTTCCTCGAGAATAATGTACGTTTAGTGCATCGCATTCATTCTGAAAAGACAACCATACTTGAGCATATTTAAACTCTGAATGCATGCTATTTTTGTCTCATCGCTACCGTGACTATTTAGCAGCCATAAAGATATCTGCATATTCAAACGCCGTACAATTCTGCCCTGATCCTTCCGAAAAAAAGTTGTTCAAACCTCCAGTAGCTTTTATATATTTGCTACTCGAACATTCACATTTGAAATCTATTGCGGTAGTTATTATGTTGGCACAGACCCAAATTCTGTGTTAAGTTGTTGTCAAAAGGTGAACAAAAGCTGTTGCTGGCATTCATAAATTAAATATATGCTATGATGTTAGGCTGGACATTAAAACTAAGTTGACTACCTAGTGCAAAATTGCAAAGCAGCAACGTCCCGGAGACTAATCCTAGCCTATAAAGTGCTCAGTGCCTTTTTTGCTATAAAGTGCAAAGTGCATACCTAGCTATAAAGTGCATAGTGCCTGTAAACATTTGACCTGTGCAAAATAGCAAATATTAGGTGCTGATATCCATAGTGCACCTAAAGTCCAGTCTCTAAAAATAATTCACAAAAGCCACATAACAGAGAACAGCATTATTACACATTTGATACTTATGAGTCTAAAATACAAAAATCCTAATTATGGATACGGAAGGAATATATAAAAGGACAGAAAAAGAAGAGGAATGACAGCAAAGAGACAGAATAAAAGATATCCTATTGTACATGTGACCTTGGCGCACTTTCATGAAACAAAATTAGAAGTTAAAAAAGATTTTTTGATGAAAAACAATACATCACAATTCTAAAAACAGAAGTATTTCCTCTGTTATGCCAGGGGTAGGGCAATAATATCACACTCAAATGAGCCCTATAGAATGATCTATATACTGAACCATAAAGGTTCCCCCTATGCATCAACAGTGTGAACTCAAACATTTCCACAGACCCTGAGGGGAAACCTAGTGACCACTGGGGGTATGGAATTAGGGAAGTGTAACAAGACGCGGTGGAAATAAAGCTAAGAGGATAGAGCTAGCTGAAAAGAATCAATGGGAGAGATGCAAAAAAGATCATATAAAAATACTGTGTAAAAATACCATCTCCAAATACCATCTAAAAATATATCTTACACCAGACTTGGTAAATCAAATTGGAAGTCCTCAGTCAATTCCATAATCTCAAACTATTTCTGTGTTTCTTTATCAAAAGGAGTATCCATGTAATCTCAGGTATAGTAAATGAAGTACAGTTAACAGGAAAGCACTCTTATAATGGCTGAAGTTGGAAAGGAGGAAGGGAGGGAAAGGAAAATGGAAATTTAAAGGGATGAGCACAAGAAGGAAACTGAATCTCGTATGCATTTTCAGGAGGGAAGAACCACATTATAACTCTAGATGGCATTATTTTAGAGAAAAGGTTATAATTAAGACCCTAAAAAGGTATATAGTTCTTCATCTAAATTGTCACCTCTTGGTTTCGTCGTATCAAGAATGCATTTGGTTTCCAATTGTCTCAAAGCCAATTCTCTGTTCCCACCCCTTGGGTGTTTGGCTATAGTATGAATGCCAAAATATGTAAAGCCATCCAGCTTTCCATCATGTACTTCTTTAAAATGTAAAGCCATGGGGTATGTTACATCAACATTTTTAATAGCTCGAATATGCTGCAACATCCGCAGCTTGAGCCTTCCTATGGTACTCCCAACGTACCATTTACCACAGGGACATGCGAGCACATAAACCACATACTCAGTGTCACAGGTGATTAGCAATGCGATGGGAACACTTTTAGCCAAGACAGGGTGGTCATAGCTAGAGACATCTTTTGCAAACTGGCAGGCCTTACATTTCCTACACTTTTGTAAGCCTGTATTTGATGTGTGAAGCCAAGTAGAGCCTCTTGGAAGTGAGGAAGCACTCATGAATCTAGAGACAAGATTATCTTTAAGTGAGGCAGAACGTCTAAATGTAATATTCATCCTGTCTCCCAAGATCGCCCCTAAGTGTTCATCCAGTTGAACAACATGCCAGTGTTTTCGCATGATTTGGCGTATATTCTGTGAATTCGTGCCATAGGTAAGGATGAGACGTGCCTCACTCTGACATTCCTGTGATAATGGCACCACTTTAGTTGTTAGTAATGAGGAGCGATCTTGGTCCCTAGCTTTATGGTAAGCTTGTTCAAGTATCTTCTTTGGGTAACCTCGCTGTTTAAATTCCTGGCCCATATACCCACATTCTGCATCAAAGGTCTCCAACTTGGAACAGTTCCTTCTTATGCGGATAAATTCGCCATATGGTATAGACCATTTCAGGGAAGTGGGGTGGTTGCTTTTAGCATGTAGAGGTATATTTGAACTTGTCGGTTTCCTATAAAGTTCTGTCACAAGTTCTTCATGAGCCACTTTAACAAGAATATCTAGATACACGATAGCAGTCTTGTTGTGGCTCTTTGTGAACTGAAGATTTAATTCATTGGTGTTAAGTTTCTTAACAAAATCCAACCACTCTGAGCTTGTTCCATCCCAGATTATGAATACATTGTCTATATACCGCAGCCAGAGTACTATTTTAGATATATAACTGTTGTACTCTGGGCCTCATGCAACAAACTTCTCCCACCAACCCATGAATAAATTGGCGTATGGCGGAGCAAATGTTGTCCCCATGGCTGTACCCTGAAGCTGTACATAAAACTCCTTATCAAATATAAAACAGTTATTGGTCAAACAAAGGTGAATCATGTCCAGTATCATGCGACTGTGTGATAAAAAGTTAAGTATATAAGGAAACCACATCTAGGGTGGTAAGCAAGTATGTAGGTTCCCAGGTGATGCCATCAATTTTATTCAGAAAATCTTTAATGTCTCTCAGATAAGAAGGGAGTGTCGTCACAAAGGACACCAAAGTCTCATCTACAAATGTTGAGGTGTTCTCATATAGTGCCCCACAGAGTGTCACAATAGGACGCCCAGGGGGCTTCCTCATATTCTTGTGTACTTTTGGCAAAAAGTAGATGGTCGGCATCACCGGAAATTACGGATGCAAGTGCTTGCACATATCATCCTCTAGTAGCCCCTTATCTTTATATGTGTTCACCAAGTAAAAAAGTTTCATATTCATACCTGCAGTGGGATCCTTTCCCAATTTAGCATAGCAGGATTGGTCGTTGAGTTGTCTTGCCGCCTCCTTGATGTAATCTACACGGTTCATCACAACAACATTAGTGCCTTTGTCTGATGGTTTAATAACACAATCTGATGATGCACTGAGATCCTTCAAGACATTAAGTTCATGAAGAGTTAGGTTGTCGTTATAACTCCATTTGATCTTTCTGATTTTTCTCAGATCATTAATAACTAGGTCTTGGAATGCTTCAATGTGTCTTCCCGGATTAAACATGGGATTAAATCTTGATTTGCACCTGAGTTGACTGGTCCCTGGCCAATCCGTATGTATATTCATGGAGTTCCAGTCTTGATCAATATTATCATCAGACGCTGCACTTCCTGATCCCAGGCTTATAAGGTTACCAAACGTAGTCATGTCTTCAATAGAAACTGGTGTATAACCTTCTAACATCTCTGGAGCTGATTGTTTGGACGGATTAATAGCTAAAAACTTTTTAGCCTGACCGTGCGCATATATTTGTAAAAATCTATGCGTGTTTCTGCATAGTTGTAATGGCTCGTCGGGCAGATGTTTAGGCCAAGTTTTAATACTTTGAGTTGGTCATCTGGGAGAGGATATGAGGAGAGGTTGATAATGGACATGTCTTGTTCTTCCATATAAATTTTTACAAGTTCTTGGTACCAGAGCGGGTCTTCCGTGCTGGCTGTTCCTTGTCCCCGATATCTGAACCTGTTGCTCCTCCTTGTTTTCTTCCTCCTCTCTGTCCCGTCGATTTGCCTCAGCCTCTTCCTCTTGGTTTTTTGTTGCTGTTTCGTGTATCCATCCCCAGCAACTGCATTTCTTCTAAAAAATTCAGCTTGCGTGTGGGTTGCTCGCTTTCGCTTTCTGTGGTTTCCACTTCCGAAGATGAGCATGCAGCAGGAAGTTCCGTTACTGTTGATTTGGGACCAGTGGGTAGTTTGAGTCTGAGGGTATCAAAGCGTTTGGCGAAGGTAAATACCCTTCCTTTTTCATAATCCTCCTTGTCGCATATAAATTTGCGTTGTTTCCGCAACTTGATGTCATCCTCAAATGCTTTGTAGCCCTTTTCCATGCTGTTTCTCATGACTTTCCCCTCTTCACTTGGATCAATGGTTTTAAGCTGGTCCCCCACTTCCTGTATTTTTGACAGTATCTTCTTTCGATCAATTCCTGCATACTTGATGAGGATCTTTAGAAAAGTAACAGAACACAAACCGCTTGCTTCTCCCCATTCTTGCAGCATTTCAGGATCTTGCTCTTCGAATGTGGTGTGGTGAGGATACGTAGGCCTCTCGGCACTCTCCTTACGTCTATGTAGTTCTGTAGTGAGAACTCCTCCCACCATTTCGAAATCTCTCGACGCTACAACCGGGTCTCACCTAGCATGTAAAGCACAGATTAAATACTTATTTATTATGTGTATAGGTTCAATAGCCTGAGTGATAGAACACTCACATCACACCCGTCTCAAAATACCCCCCAGGACACAGTGGACCAGGAATCAGGCTGGTTGATGAAAGTAAATATTTATTTATTTAAATTTCAAATCACACATCAGTTTTTATATATATATATATATATATATATATATATATATATATATATATATATATATATATATATATATATATATATATAAAGAAAAGATTGGAAACCAATCTGGGACACAACGGCACTCTAGCGATGCTTTTGGTGAGAGACTGGAAGTCACAAAAAGCAAATCCACAAGCAGTCAAAAGTGTTCCATGCAGCCAAATGTCCTTTATTAATTAAAAGTGCATGGGCAAAGGAGGCAGCAGCAGTTCCAGTGCAGAAAAAAAGAGAACGACGCGTTTCACCCTACTCGGGCTTCGTCTGATATATACATATAGGGCAGCAATCACCAATGTGGTGACAATACAAATCAGAAATAAGTAAGGCAATTGAATTCACTTTTGAGCAGCACAGAAGATAAAACACAGGGAAAAGACAGTTTTGGTTTATGAAAAGATAGCGCCTAGGTTAAAGTTTCCCCCTCCAAAGTTCTTAATTCACACATGAGCAATTCTACACAGATGTAAGTAATCTGCAGGTATTCAGGAATAAGAACAGAGTACAGTGTTTGAATATAATCTTCACTCCCTAAACAAGAGAGAAAAGCGTTTTAGGGAAATTTACACTTTTAAAAATGACAGTCGAAAATGGCTTTGTGAAACAAGGAAAAGTGTGCAAAACCCTTAAATTGATAGAAATTCCTAGGGGAGCAACACTGAATAGGTTCTAAGCAACATAAGCTACAATATGATCAATAGTACACACTTTAGATCAGAATGGAAGTTAAGAAACACTTTGAATGGGAAAACACGTGTAAAACTTTGCAAAAATGCGAATTCGTGCCTAAATTTCAGTATGCGATTTTTAATAAAAACAAGTCAAATATACTGTTTCACAGTGGATGTAGCTACAGGTCTTAGGTTTAACTCAAAGTTGAAATTAGCTATAAAATTGAAGAAGTTATGTAAGTTTTAATGAGACGTTTTTGAAAAAAAAGACCAGAGAAAAGCAGAAATTTGGTTTTAAAAATGACAGATTGGTTTGATTTAAACTATATTAATGACTAAGAAAAAGAAGAATGCTGCCCGGGAATCTCCACAGTTACGCACGGCCGCTTGTAACTCTTCACGTGGTGGATGCTACGTTTTCTGTGTGGAAATTACTTTATTTAATCCAAATCATGAATGGCTTATGGTCTAATGGAACAAAGGAGAAAATCAGTGCTACACTATGGATTACAAACAGGGTTGCAAGAATTGTTCTGACAGGGTTAAAGGTACTTAAGTTAAAGATGGGATAGGTTGTGAGATGGGTTTGGACAATGCAAATATACTATGGGTCACTAAGATTGTTATTCATACTTATAGTCCACTGTAATTTCAGATTGGACCGTCAGTTCTGGTCACCACGGGTCAGGTCTACCGGCAGCAGGGCACCTCTGGCGGGATGGTCAGCTTGGCGGTTCTGGTCAAGTGTACTGCACCTCAGATTGGATTAGACTGGATTGGCCCTTCTGGTCACTGGACATGTTAGACTAGCGGGATGGCGAGTTTCAGCGGGCAAGCCTTAATGGTAGCAAGCCAAACTGGATCAGAATTATTTTACTTCATGTTTGGGATGGTTGGATTTGGGCCTAGCTGAAAAGAGTTCAGCAATTACTGAGGCCTGGGTTTTGCAAAGAAGTCTGGAATCAGATGCAAGATGAAGAATTCTGGAACAGGGCACCACGCGGCAATCAGGATGGAGTCAGGAAACAGTGTGTGTCTGTGTGTGGTGAAGTTCCTATATTTATCATGTCAAGTGACATCACAAAGTTTATGGCAGGGGCAGAATTTCAAACCACACCCCCACGGCTGTGATAGGTTAGAGGCACTTGCCTCTTTCTGGTTGGAAGTCAACTTTCCCACAAATGCACATTTCTATAATTATGTCCCCTAAGAAAATCGGGCACATATATTACATATTTTGTGGGTTATCCTGACATCTAATTCCCATCTCAGTAAGAGCTGTCTTTGTCGTTCTGTGGAATTTTGTCAATTTTAATCATAACAGTTTGGCCTAACAATTCCTAATTCAGTACATACCTGGGCAATTACCCCTAAAACACGGGTATACCATATTATATTTGCAGCATCAATAGTTTTGCCACGATTATTCTTTTTGTGTAACTTTGGTTTCTTATCTAGTACAGGGTTCACTCATGTATTTACAGAAAGAGCATAACATTAGATTTACAACTACCTATTTGTAGATTTGTCCTCCTTCATGTTGCAAAGTTAAAGGTTTTCAAAACTTAATCACAAATAGGCTCTTTAAACAACAAATATCTTTTAGCAGTTTTTATTCTCTCCTTTCATCAGGCAACAGCTGTCACATTCCTTTGATCAAGGTGGGGGTGCAGAGGGAAGTTTCCTGCCCCTGCCCCAAAGGGATCAGTGCTCAGCCTGCCTTTGTCTTTGGCTGGGCCAGAGATGAATGTCTAATCAGTTCATTGTTGTCAATATACGAGAACCTCCAGCATCAATTAAGTCTTCCTGTAGCAGGGGAGTGTCAACCTGAAGTGTCATCTTTCCCAAGCGGGGCACTGTCAAGTCAGAATTAAATAGTTAACTCAAAACTGGGTTTTGACTTTAAGTTCTTTCATTTAAAACATATAAAATTGCAGACAGTTTATAAGGGATTTGGACATTTCACAAAAACATTCTTTTAAATAGGAGATTTTGCACTTCTTTATGGAAAAAGCACATTTAAAGTGAATCCTTTACATCAGAGTTTCCTCTGCTGAAATTGTTACATATTTTGCCATTTTTAGCCACATTTTTCCTGTGGAAATGGAACCAAATGTTATTGAGCTGGTATTTCATAAGATACATTTCTTAGCTGCTGTCAGTCAATGAGGCCCGGCTTCTCTGGCCACACTGGATGATCTGTAATTCTTTTACTCTCAATGATTCACTGAAAAATGAATGGATCTAGCGGCAAAACAGCACTGTGAAGGTTGCAAAAGCTGCATTTTAAAAGGCATTTTCGGTTTTTAGCCCAATTCTGTGGCCTTGCTCTGTAACAGCACCCACTGGCATTCTCCTGCAGTGAGAATTATTTTGTCACCCCCACTTTGACTGTGTGGCAGGGGTGTGCAGCCTTCGGTGAGTATGACCCATGCGCAGTTTTGCAGATTTTTGCGCGCACAGGGGTTAGCACATCCATTTTTGGCCGTTTCTTTCCCCATTTGTACAGGGGTGCAGTGGGGAGCATCGGCATGGGTAAAAACATCCCACAGTCTAGGCACACATGATCAAAGATTGCGAAGGACCACGCAAGTCAGGGACGCGCAACACAAGCGAAGCCAAGGATGTAAGTGGCACGGAAGCACACGCGATCAGGGGTTGCGAGGGAACACGTGGGCTGGGGACGCATGCGCAACAGGCAAGGATAGAAAGGCACGAAAGGCAAGGAAAGAAGGGCGTGGATGCACACACGATCAAGGAATGTGAGGGACCACGGAGGGAAGGACGAGCAGGTGCAAACGTAGTCAAGGATGGAGAGTGCAAGGAACCCATACAATCAAGGATTGCGAGGGACCAGGTGGCTAAGACGCGCAGACGTGAGTGATGGAAAGTGGGAGGGACATGCGATCAAGGAATGTAAGGAACCACGTGGGCAGTGGACACGCAGGCGCAAGCATACACAAGAATGGAAGGAGCGGTGAGGCACACACAATCACAGGATTGCGAGGAAAAACGCAGGCCAAGGACGCGTAGTGCGAACAGGCAAGGGTGGAAGTGGCGTGTAGGCACACATGATCGAAGATTGCGAGGGACCACGCAAGTCAGGGATGCACAACGCAAGCAAAGCCAAGGATGTAAGTGGCACAGAAGCACTCGCGATCAGGGGTTGCGAGGGAACACGTGGGCCGGGGATGCATGCACAACAGGCAAGGATAAAAGGCACGGAAGGCAAGGAAAGAAGGGCGTGGATGCATATGCCGTCAAGGAATGCGAGGTACCACGCAGGGAGAGGACACAGGAGGGGGACTAGTATGGAAGGGGCGAGAGGGGAAACTCAGGGACGGGTGGGGGCGGACAGCGCAGGTAGGAATAACAAGGGAAGGGGGTGAACCCAGCAAGGGGCAGGGGCAGAGGCGCAAGTTGCAGGGGACACTGTCAGAGGAGAGGCGCAGTCGAAAGGGCTAAGAAGCAAAGAGCAAGCAAACTCCCCAACTTCTCACCTGCCGGCATCACACAGGAGGGTGAATGGACCGCACTCACTGTCTGTGCCGCAGACCCCTTTGACACCAAATACCTGCGTCGTTCAACACAGCGGCCTTGTCCTGCGAGGGCTTTGCCCCAGAGGGTCCAAACCTCGGATTTTATAGGCTTGGTAGTGTGGACGTAACAAATGTGCTACGTATCATCAAGCTGCGTCTCCTGCAAACCTGCGTCGTTCAACACAGCGGCATTGTCCTGTGAGCGCTTTGCCGCAGAGGGTACGAACCTCGGATGTTATAGGGTTGGTAGCGTGGATGTAATAAATGTGCTATGTGTTGCCGGGCAGCGTCTCCTGCAAACATGGTCGTTCAACACTGTGGCCTTGTCCTGCGAGGGCTTTGCCGCAGAGGATCCGAACCTTGGATTTTATAGGCTTGGTAGAGTGGACGTAACAAATGTCTTACGTGTCATCGGGCAGCGGCTCCTGTGAACCTGCGTCGTTCAACACCTTGGCCTTGTCCTGCGAGGGCTTTATATTATGAATGGATTACTTGCCATTAATATTCATTACTCCTAGTGCTTGTCTTCCTTGTCACAGCACCAAACTTATGAGGCCCCATCTTTTTTTATTTATATATATTTTTTTTTTCTCACGAATACAGGAAACTCTTTCGCAAGCCTTTTTTCTGTTAATCCCCACAGCTCCTCCTGAGAAGGTATAACCCCACAGTCCCCTCACTCCCGAGCTTTTTTCCAAGTGGGGTCATTGGACTATAACTATCTCGTGGGTGGGTGAGCCGGGATGTTGGTACTGTGAGGAGGAAGCGAAGGACCAGGACTAATGAAGATGGGTATCGGACCAAAACATCGAACCATTTTATTGTGAATCCCTTAACAGGGGATTTTTAACATCGAATTTAACCGAAATTATAGATGGGTGTGTGGTTGAATCTAAATTAAGGTTGGGGTATGCAGGAGGGGCTTCAGGGTGTGTCCCCCTCATATATTGGTGCAGAAAGTGGCTAAAAGAAAAAAATGTATGAGATGTTATAGGACTCGCAGTAAAATGTTTGATGTTTTGAGGTAGTTCCTAAAGATGACTGGTAAAAGTAATCCTTCACATCCTTACCACTCATCCTAGCAGGCTCGGACTAGCCCATAGGGCAACAGGCCCATGGCAGAACCAAAAACACAAAATGCTGGTGTGGGGCAGTTTTTTTGTTCAAAGTGAGCCACTTTTTCGGCCTATTTGGGCCAGATTGATGAGTTAATTCACTCGGCGACTAGTAGTTTTGACCAGTGTTGCTGAATAAATATTCTTAAAATGCACAATTTGCATCACATGTAACCTCCCCCTTGGTTACTTTCCAAACAGTGTCACAAAAGGAATGAATAGCCATTTGCAGTTGTGGGCCACTTTTTCATTGGTGCCTTTATGTCCCATTTGGACCCTGGATCCTAGTACTTCATTTTTGAGATCTATCAAAGCTACTCAGGGGACTATGACAGACCACAGTGACACTTAGCATGCCTGCTCAAACTCCATCACCATCTTTGTTGCTGTTTGTGTCAAGAATTCCACACCCTCATAGTGAATTGCCCATCGTCGTATCACAATCCCAAAAGATGCAGACTTGGTGTCTTAAACATTTAACTCTGACTGCCTTAGAAATGCATTAGGATCGCGGCGTATGGCCGCCCTGCACATTTCCTGGAGATGTACCTGTAGTACAGCATCCCAGGAGCCCGCCAGGCCCCTTCTGGCTACTTCCCCGATATCTCATTTGCCATTGTTATGGGTGAGGAGATCCTTCACTAATGAGCACCGCTGATGCTTTGTGCTTCTGCCCCCTGTTCCAAAATTCACCAGCCGGTTTTCAGTTTGCCTGAAAGATTCTGTCTTCCAAAGTTACTCCAGCACATCCTTTGGACATCTAGGCCTCTTAGTCTGGAGAGAAGGCTGGGAGAACCACTTACTGCAATCTGCAAAAACTTGAGATGACCTTTGAAATGAAGGCCGGATCATATCTTAAAATAAGAGCATCAGACTGTGCTCTTACTGATGGATGTCCATATATCTGGGCCTCTGTCTCAACTACACACGTGCTAAAGTGCTCAATCAAGAATGCAGTTTTAAGAGTCAAAAACGTCATGCCAATTGTTTCTAAAGGTTCAAGTGGGACTCCCTGTAGATCCCCAGCACTAATAGTAAGTCCCATGGAGGATTCCTTAACATTTCCCTGACCCTTCACTTAGATAAGGTTATAAGCAATTTACCCACCACTTTGTTCCCTTCTGAGGTATCATTCCAATGCTCCTGAATGGCTCTAATGGCTACCAACGGTGTGCCCTTAAGGGTGACACTTTCTGGGACACTTCCGGATGGAAATGTAGGATATAAGGAAGCACACATTCTAATTCTGGAATATCATTCCTCCCACACCACGCTAGGAAGTTGGCCTGGCATATCACTTTGGGGTGGAAGGGCTTCTTGCCTGAAGAACTATCTTTGCTACCTAGGCTGACAATCTCAATCTCTGAAGGGTCTGCTTTCCGTTTCCACACCAACCATTGAATGAGTTGGGAGTACAGTCTGTCTTTGTTATATCTCAGAGGAGGAGGCCATTTTCTGAATCAACCATACCTACTCACTTTGCAACTCTAAGAGAGCCATACATCAACCTCTTCTTGTCCAGAAGGGAACCGCCAGATTTTCTACAACCTGGCAATCCCTGATCTTCCTGACAACCCTCTGTATTAATGGAATTGGAGGGAATGCCTACACTAATGCCTGAGCCAATCTGACATCATGGTATCCATCCCCCATGCCTCTGTGGTTTGAAACGATGAGAAGAACCTTTTGAATTCCTCATTCTGTGGAGAAAAAAAGAAATCTACCAGAGTGGTGCCGAATCTAAGACGTATCTCTTAAGGAATATGCTGGGACATAAAGCCACATATTTGTTGATGGGGAAACTCCTGCTGAGGTTGTCAGCCATCCCACTCTCTATCACAGTCTGTTATGTACTCAGATGATTCGCCAGCCAAAGACCAGTTTCCATGGCTAAAGCCCCCAGCAACCTCGTTCATGTCCCCCTCAGCAGTTTATGTATGCCGATGTGGTGGAGATGTCAGTCCCCACAACCACTGCCTGATTGTCTACATTCTCCTTGAATTTGCTGAGGGCCTTCCAATCACGCCAATTTCCTCCAGTTGGATGACTGAGTCCTTTTTCCCTGAGACCATTTTACTTGGTGTTGTAGATCAACCAGTGTCATCCATCTCCAGGCTGTTAAACTTGCATCAGTAGTAAAAGATGATCTTCCTCATGGGCTCTAAGGTCATACCCCTTCTGAGGATGACATGGATTCACAGCACCTGATGTCTTTCCCACAGACATCTGTCTATTGGAATCTTGCCCTAGAAATCCTGCGATGCAGGTCCTCTAAATCGGTTCAGGTGTCTGATGAAAGATTTCAATTGGAGACAAGCCCATGGTGCTGCCAAGAGACATGCCGCAATGTGCCCCTGAACTGTTAGTATCTCCTGGCTGTTGACATGCCCTTCTACAGCAACCTGCCGGGCAGCTTCTGGAGGCAGATCCCCCTGTGCCTCGAGAAGTGTACCCTTCCTTCCCTCATAAGAAAGTGTCCCTTGCTGTATTTTTAAATTCATCTAATCGCGACCGCCATCTTGGAAGGAACAATGGCGGACGAGGCCAGATTACTAAAGGGCTGAAAAAAAGTATGCTGCACAAGAATGGGGCATCCTAATTGCAAATATTAAATAAAATTGTACTTTGGTAATATTCTATTTGATATTTCAAAGGAAATGTGAAAAAAAGTGGTCAATACATATTGTGACATTTCCACCCAATAATGTGCACTGAGGGCATTAAAAAGCTGTGTTGTAAACATGCATATGTGATGGCTCAGCATGCACTAATGAATGTTTTGCGTGTGCTTCATGAATGTCATTTGTGCAAAGGAGTTACTTATGTGAAAACAAACTCCATTCAATTCCGATGTTAAGGCCAGCCTGAACAGTGTTTAGATTGTAAATCCACTTCTGTTCAAGCTGCCTCAGCTTTCGGTCGCGGTCTCCCCCACGAGGGTGTGATGGAACTGTTTAAATAATATACCACTCAATATCCTCACAGGTGTGTTTTGCTTTTACAAAATGAGCAACTAAAGGTTTCTCCGGAACTGAATTTTTAACACATGACCTGTGCTCGCAGAGTCTCTGCTTTACAGGTCTTTTTGTCTTCCCGATGTAAATTAATTTGCACAGGCAGATGATAGCATATATTGCCCATGCTGTGTTGCAATTGGTGAAGGCTTTTAAGTGCCATGTTAGACCCTTTAAATTGACAGTTTTCACGTTTTTTGTCAAACGACACACCGAACAGTTACCACATTTAAAGTGACCGCTCACTGTTGGCAGATGCCACAGTGTAGCTTGTTGTTGTTCTGACGTAGTTTTTGGCACTTGATATGTATGGACCAATTTGTCTCGTAAAATCGGGCATGCGCTTGAACGCAAATCGGGGTTTGTTTATAGAGAAGTCTTCAGTTTGAATTAAAGACCAGTTTTTTAGGATGCAGCGACGAAGGTTGCTAATTGGGGAAAACGTGGAGACACGTTATTTTGTCTTCTTGTACTCTAGGCGTTTCTCCAGGCATTGGTCTCGGTTTGTGTTCCTTGCTCTTTTAAGTGATCGGCAGATCACGTGAGATGGATATCCTCGTTCTTTTAGTTTTTGCGACAGGTGACTACTATGCAGGTCAAAGTCTTCCTTAGTGGAGCAATTATGCCTGATGCGTAAGAATTGACCAAAGGGAAGATTTTCCCGCAGTGATTGCGGATGAAAACTTTTGTATGACAACAGTGTGTTTTTATCTGTTGGCTTTTTGTATAGAGTGGTTTTTAATAAGCCTTGAGATGTTTTATAAATTTCTAAATCTAGAAAGGCTATTTTCTGATGATTGAAACTCATAGTGAAATTTATGCATGGGCTTTGTGCGTTTATCCACTCAAGAAATTCTGTCAAAGTTGTTTCACTTCCATGCCATAAAAGGAACACATCATCTATATACCGATGTCAAGCTTTGATGTTTAACTGGAAAGGTTTGTTTTCATGATACACAGAATTTAATTCTAAGTTGTCCATAAATAAGTTTGCTAAATCAGGAGCAAAGGTAGCACCCATGCTTGTTCCGTGTAGTTGTTGATAAAATTTATCTTCCACCATAAAGAAGTTATTGACCAGCGCTATTCAAATGCATTAGCAAATTAACTCAGATGGGACTGAAAGGTCTTCTCTGGTTTCGAGATACGAAAAAATGACTTGAATGCATTGTAATTGTGGAATACTGGTGTAGAGGGACTCTACATCTAGAATGACCAGAATATCGTTAGTGTCCGTGGCAAGTTCATCAATGATTTTAATCATGTTTGTGGTGTCCTGAACATACGACCTCATTTTTAGTACAAAGGGTCTAAGAAATGAATCTGTGTAAATTGATAATGGTTCAAGTAATGAACCAATGGCGGCTACTATGGGGCACCCTGGTGGTTGACTGGCATCTTTATGAATTTTAGGCAAACAATATAGAGCTGGAGTGGTGGGTTGACTTCTAGTGAGAAAAGCTTTTTCTTCCTCATCTATCCATCCCTCGTGTAGTGCATGAGACAGCAGGCTGCTGATTTCATCCCGTATGATGTTAGTGGGGTTGCCTGGCAGCTGTTTATAGAATTTTTTGTTTGTCAATTGTTTATGAACTTCATTATTATATTGTTGAGTGTCCCACAGTACCACACCTCCTCCTTTATCCGCCGGCTTAATGACGAATAGGTCATTATTTTCTAAATTAGCAAGAGCTAGCTTTTCTTCTTTTGATAAATTGTTGGTGCATCTGTTTTTAGTTTTAACTAGAGTTCTCATCTCTCGAAGGACTTTGTTCTCGAAACTGATGATTTCAGGCGAAATCATTAGTATTGGTGGGATAAAGGAGGACGGAGGCTTGAGGCCAGTGGCACTCGATCTCTTGTCCGATGTAGATTCTTTGTCACGGAAAAAGTATTTCAGTCTTACAATGCGAAAGAAGTTGCGTATCTCCGTTTCTGTTTTAAACAGATAAGCATTAGTAGTAGGCACAAATGATAAGCCTTTACTAAGAAGGCTGGTTTCAATAGGTGTGAGCGTGTGTTTACTCAAATTGAAATTCCCAATTTTGGAATTACCAAGTTTGAGGTGGCGGTTGCCATTGGCGAGTACGCATTCCATGATTGCCTGGCTGGCGCATTCTCCCTCGTCTGCCCCGTCCTTGAAAAAAACTGGCCTCGTGGAGGGCCGCCTCCCTGTTGGGAGCATTATTCCCAGAATCTGAACCACTACTATTGCTAGAATTTGAGAAGGAAACACATTTTTTGTGTTGTCTAGGCCAAATCGGGCCCCTTGGGAGGCCTTGATTCGCGTTCATTGATTGGTAAAAACCTGGAACCAAATATGGGTAAGTAATCTCTTCCCTATAATTTTGTATATCTTTTTTCAATTTCCAAATGTTTTTGTCTAGGGTGAATGTTTTAAATTTCAACATTTCATCTTGTAATTTGTCAAGCAGTGTTTTAGTTTCTGGGATCACAGACTCATCTAGGATCTTTCTTTCTAGGATGGCTAGATCTTTTTTCTGTTGTTTTGCCTCCTCTTCTGCCGTGAAAATAACTAGAATGACCCAGTCCCTTGAGCATTTGTTGCCCACCCCACAAAACCCAACCATAAACTTCGGGTTATCTAAAAAGACCCGGGGGATGTTTTTTACCTGGAGCCCCTCTGGGATGACTCCCGCTTTTAGGTACTCAACCATAAATTGGCCATGGGACTCCGTTCTAATGAGTTTCTTTTTCTTTTGTGTCAACAGGTCTAAGTCATTGGTGGTTTGGTCAATTCTTTACGCATCAGGCGTAATTGCTCCACTAAGGAAGACTTTGAACTGCATAGTAGTCACCTGTCGCAAAAACTAAAAGAACGAGGATATCCATCTCACGTGATCCGCCGATCACTTAAAAGAGCAAGGAACACAAACAGAGACCAATGCCTGGAGAAACGCCATAGAGTACAAGAAGACAAAATAACATGTGTCTCCACGTTTTCCCCAATTAGCAACCTTCGTCGCTGCATCCTAAAAAACTGGTCTTTAATTCAAACTGAAGACTTCTCTATAAACAAACCCCGATTTGCGTTCAAGCGCATGCCCAATTTACGAGACAAATTGGTCCATACATATCAAGTGCCAAAAACTACGTCAGTACAACAACAAGCTACACTGTGGCATCTGCCATCAGTGAGCGGTCACTTTAAATGTGGTAACTGTTCGGTGTGTCGTTTGACAAAAAACGTGAAAACTGTCAACTTAAAGGGTCTAACATGGCACATAAAAGCCTTCACCAATTGCAACACAGCATGGGCAATCTATGCTATCATCTGCCCGTGCAAATTAATTTACATCGGGAAGACAAAAAGACCTGTAAAGCAGGGAATCTGCGAGCACAGGTCATGTGTTAAAAATTCAGTTCCGGTGAAACCTTTAGTTGCTCATTTTGTAAAAGCAAAACACACCTGTGAGGATATTGAGTGGTATATTATTCAAACAGTTCCATCACACCCTTGTGGGGGAGACCGCGACCGAAAGCTGAGGCAGCTTGAACAGAAGTGGATTTACAATCTAAACACTGTTCAGGCTGGCCTTAACATCGGAATTGAATGGAGTTTGTTTTCACATAAGTAACTCCTTTGCACAAATGACATTCATGAAGCACACGCAAAACATTCATTAGTGCATGCTGAGCCATCACATATGCATGTTTACAACACAGCTTTTTAATGCCCTCAGTGCACATTATTGGGTGGAAATGTCACAATATGTATTGGCCACTTTTTTCACATTTCCTTTGAAATATCAAATAGAATATTACCAAAGTACAATTTTATTTAATGTTTGCAATTAGGATGCCCCATTCTTGTGCAGCATACTTTTTTTCAGCCCTTTAGTAATCTGGCCGCGTCCGCCATTGTTCCTTCCAAGATGGCGGTCGCGATTAAATGAATTTATAAATACAGCAAGTCTAGCCTTTTCCTAACGTAAGTGAAAGCGAACCCGGCAGTAACTATCCGCGTTCGTTTCGAGTGGAAGCAACAATGCTTGTGATCAAGTAAGTTCCTTGAAAAGCAGCAATTGTAAGCACTCATATCGCGCTTTTGTGATATGCAAACAGCACTATTCTGTTAGCTATATACGGACTGTTACATCTCTGTATTTCCTTTAACAAATTAGGTAAACTTCAATTTACAATACGAAAAACATCACATACGGGACATGTGTGTCCGCAAATGAATCTATATCGTAGAATATCTTCGCTTGGATCAAGAGGTATGTTCCTCCCTGTTCAAAAAAACATGTAGTATTTTATTAAAAAATGCTCAAAACAATAGTGCAACATAATTGATTTGAAGGCAGTTTGTATCACTTTAGGTACGAACTTAACTTGGCTCATTTAGTAGGCTTCGCTGCTATTTCACTTCCATTTTCGTTTTGAACTCCCGCTTTCTAACGAATGTAATACAAATGACAAACACTCAAAGGCAGTCTGTACCGCTTTAAATATGAACTCGATTTGGCTCATTTAGGTGGCTCTGTTGTCAGTCATTTTTGAACTTTTACCTTCTAATGAATGTAGCGCAAAAGAAAAAACAAACTTTTCATAAAAATCATTTTCGTTTGTTGCAGTTTCAAAATCTTTGAAAAGAAATCACAGTTGGGACCAGTGAATCCTGTCCGCATTTGTTCTAAAATCAAGGCCACACACGCCAAATAAACCACGAAAAGGTTAGTTGAATTAGTTGCATGTGCAAACACATAGAGACACTACACTTTGTTTTTATCTTGTTACCAACACGGTTTTTTCGTTTGGTTTTTAGGAAATTTACCAATGAACTATTTCTGAAATCCCAATTTGGGAGATCTATATAAATCAAGTCCTGAAGACGGGTCCGACGCATGCCTGATAGCATCAAATAACTAGCTACTGAGCCTGTTTAACCATCTTTTGCCAGGACCCAGAAACACACTCTTTGGTGTCGACAAAGTCAAGGACAGAAAAATTAACAAAGTCAAGGATAGTGAATTGCATCAAGGTTTCATTTAATAATAGGATGTCACCTTATTTGTTTACTAACCTCACTACATCACCAGTATCTGACGAATGTGCTCAGTTAAAACCAACTGGTCAAGACAATTGTTTTTCAGTATAGGTTCTCTTATGGAATGTTATATGCATTTTTGTGTCTCCTGTTTTTAATTTTTCTAAGTGTTTTGTATCCATGAATTAAAATATGTATTCCTCTATGTTTTCTGTCGCAAATAATTGATCGACATGAAAGGTAGCACGTTGTGCAACTAGACACACCTGGCACGTGTGTAGGCGGGTAGCTGTTTTTGTGGTATTCTTGTTGCATTATACCCTCACTGTAAGGGCCCACAAGTGACTCAAGGGAGAGGGCCATGTCGTCACACCCTTCATCTGTGAACCCAAATGTTCCAAATAACTCCTAAAATGGGGTGTCCTTACTCCTTTTTGGGAGCAGCTCCCTCGGCAGCCATATGCATTCCACCCACAACAGCCAGTTGGAAATGAAAATTGTCCAGCACTACCCATTGACGGTTGCTCAAATGCAGAACCTCGCCCATAAGCTGCGGTGCCTTATAGTATAAATGTGTGTCCGGGAACCCTATTCCGCCTCTTTCCTTTGGGAGCATTAGGGTCTCATACGCCACCCTGGCCTTCTTTCCCTGCCACAAGAATCTTAGGAGGCAACCCTGAACCTCACGGAACATGGAGTCCGGCATTTGAATTGGGAGCATCTGGAACCGATCTAGAATCTAGAGGAAGTTCATCTTTATAGTGTTCAGCCATCCCAATCACAGGATTGTCCATTTTCCCCATTTCTCCATTTCTCGAAGAGAGGCAGTACATTTGCTTCATATAAGCCCCCTTTTTAATCGTGAGATTTAACATAACTGATCTCCTTTGACATTCATGCCCGGCCTGGCCAGTCTCCACAGCTCGTTGTCCCTCAATTGGTCCAGTGGGAATAAGATGGACTTCCTTTCTTAATTTTAAAGCCAGAGAGGGCTCCATATTGCTCCAGAATTTCCACCACCGCTCGGACCGAGGACATTGGGTATCTGATGTGCAGCAAAATATCCTCATATAGCCCCAATTTGAATTACACACTTCCCCAATGGCACCACAAGACTGCCTGCCACTCGGGAGTCCTCCCGCAACCTCTGGGCCAGAGGTTCCATTGAAAGAGCAAAAACTAACAGTGAGAGGGGACAGCCATGCCTCGTACCCCTTCCCAACCTGAACCAACGTGAGAATTTCCCATTAATAGCCAAGCAGGCCTTTGGATCACAGTAAAGTGCCATAATACCTCGCTAAAACTTGACCCCTATCCCAAACTTAACTAAAATTGCCTTCAAAAACTCCCTGTCCACTCTGTCGAATGCTTCTTCTTCATCGACCGAAAGAAGCGTTGGGTCTCCCCCTCTGCCTCGGGCCTCTTCAATTACATGTAGACACTTCCACATCGTGTCTGCTCCTTGCCTCCCCCTTATAAAGCCCACCTGGTCGGAATGCACCAACCGTGGCATATGCTCGTTTAGTCTTGAGGCCAGGACTAGCGCGAATAGTTTTGCATCGACATTGAGAAGCGAGATTGGGCAATAGGAACCACATGCCCGTGGGCCTCTGCCCTCTATCTGTATCACCGAGTAAGAGCCTGTGCAACCGCTTTGGGGGCCCGACCAGTGTCCAGGATGCTATTAAACAACTTAGGTAAGTGAGGGACCAAGGAACCTGCAAACGTCTTTTAAAACCCTACAGTATACCTGTCCTCCCCGGTGCCCATCCCAGTTGTAATTTACGGATTGTCAATAAGATCTCGTCTCCCGTAATGGGGGTATCCTTTTCTGAGGCTTGTTCTGGGGTCAGCAACGGTATCAACACGTCTTCTAGATAGGTCTCTATCCCCTCTCAGTCTCTTCGGTCCCTACCCTTATATAAACTTTCATTAAAACCTGGAAACGTCCCCCCTATATCCCCCACTGACATCTCCAGGGTACCCCCGGCCCCTCCACTCCTGCTATCCACCTATTGGCACACAGCCAGGAGGGCATCCGCCTTGTCCCCTTTCGCATAATATTTCTGCTTCGGGAACTGAAGTTTCCGAGTTATCCTTCCCTCCTCCAGAAGCCAAAGTTCCTCCCTCTTTCCCCTCACTTGTTCTACCCATGCGTCTGCTCTCCCTTCTGAACCCTGTATTCTCCCTTCCAGCGCCCCTATCTCTTTCCGCAGCCTATTCTCTAGCAAAGACCTCTCCCTCTTGCTGCAAGCCCCTTCTCTGATTAACAGCCCCCGCCATGTTGCCTTCCCTGCGTCCCAAACCGTGGCCTGACCCACTTCCACCATGTCGTTTAAAAGAAAATACTCCCGTATCGCCTCCTCCAATTCCTCCCAAAACACTGAATCCTTCCAGAGGGACTCATTACACCTCCACATTGAACAATTTGAGCATTGGTCCGTCCAAGAAAAGTCTAGGGACAACATGTCATGTTCGGACCAGGCAATCAGGTGGATGTCAGCTCCCATCGCGACCTCCAAGAGATCCCTTAAAATACCGAGGTAATCTATGCGGGTATAGGTCCCATGAGGTGTGGAATAAACAGTAAATTCCCTTTCCTGCATGTGAAAAAACCGCCACATATCACGCAGTCTGTGTGTGTCAAAGCATGCCTGTAAGCCTAGCCCCCCTGCGTGTGCCTACATATTAAGTTCCTCTCCCACAATCGGATGTCCCACCCCCTCGTTCAAAGCCCTTTCTAACCTGGACTGCAAAAAATGCAGCGGGCCTTTGTTGGGGGCGTATAGCACCACAAGTGTATATCGGGTCCATCTCATAGAGACCATCAGCAAAATGGCCCTCCCCTCCGCCCCTCTCCACAACCTTGTTACTTCCATTCGCAATCTCTTATTTATCAGGATGCCAACACCCCATTTTCCTGCCTTCCCCCGACCCCCAATAGACATGCCCCATGAGACCACAGGGAATCTTCCTTTCCTCACCTTTAGAGAACCGTGTTTCCTGAAGGAAGAGAATATCAATACCCAATCTTCGGAACTCTCTGGCTACCAAGGACCTCTTAATCGGTCAATTTAACCCATGGACATTTAATGTGCATATCCTCAGATTCTCCCACTGCCCCCTCTATTCTGGCCTGCCATCGTCGTACTTCAGCATATTCATCTGGGCTGACCGCCTTATATTCAGAACAATTTCCCCCTGGATCCTGCAAATTCGTGTTACACTCTTCCCCTTTCCAATTCTTCCCCTTCCCCCACCCCACTCTCCCCTCAACCACCCCCCTGAAGCGCCTGGACCCCTCCAGTTAACATCACTGGACGAACACCGGGCCACCAAAAGGACCCAAACCACTGGGTCCTCTCCCACAACTCCAACCAAATTCGAGCCCCCCCTACTTTCCCTTTCCACTACCTACATTCCCCCCTATGTTCCCCTGCACACCTAAGTGTCATTTCCCCCTCCGAGAAATATACGTACGAGTCTGGCCATTGCGCCCCCCCCGGCATCGGGTACCCCCTCCTCCCTGAAGGACCTTCTACACAAATCTACTCCCCTTTCACAACCACTCCCAACCTATCACTCAATCCTTAACAAACAAGAAAATCTGAGAACCTCAGGAATGCCCCAACCACAAACATCCTCCCCAAGGAAGTGAGAAGGGCATCTCAGTCAGGAAGGCCCCGCTGGAAGGGTGTTCAGTTTCCTGAACTTCCACAAACTGAGCACCTTGCGCCTGTTTGGCCCTTTTATAAGCCATTGTCTGTCCTCAGGGCCCTTCACATCTCCTTCCATTGAAAATTACCCCTCACCCATCAGTCCCCCCACGGCTCTTTGTATATCATCTTCTGTCACCAGTTTATAGTTATAGCCATCAACCTCAAATCATATGGAGAAGCCCCATCTGTATCCCACTCCCTTCTCATTCAACCATTTTTTAAGGGGGGCACATAAACGCCTATTCGTCAGCGCAAGCGAGGACAGATCCTGAAAAATCAGGATATTCGCATTGCTCAGTGCCCTGCCCCCTCGCTCTTTCCAGAACCTTCTGTTTGTCTGGATAGTTGTAGAAGTGAGCGAGGACTGATCTTGGCCCCCTGCTGGACCCACCCGCTCTGTGCACCCGGCCAATTTTAGGTTCCAATAACTTCATCCCCAGCCAAAACCTTTGCCACCTCATCGATGATTCTTCGCAGGACCCTGTCTGATTCTCCCTCCTTCTCAGGCAATGTCCCTCTTCGTGGGCATGGGGTCATCACCTACCTCCAGCATGATCTTATTCGAGGTGTCAGTCTCCGATCCCTGCCTGTGTGGAAATTCAAATGGCTCCAGCTTTGTCCTCCAGTCCATAGTAGGGTGGGCCCCTCTATCCGGGACCAGCTGAGCTAGGTCTCAGTGGCTCCCCTCTGCCACACCGCAACTGGAGGTTTCCAGCAATCACTCCGACACACACCCAGGTCTCCTCCAATGAAGTTTCTTTCTGGGGGCGTGCCACAAGTATAGCCGGTGGTGCGATAGACCCCACGTCTCCCACCACCAGGCCCTTGACTGAGTACTCCAACAGCTCCTGCTCTGCTCCTGTGCCACATCCACCAGGCCTGCACCCCATGCACTATTCGGACCCCCGTCCAATTTTCCCCTTGACACCAGGGTAGACCACTTTCCTCTCCCCCTCTGTTATTGCCCTGCAGACCACCAAGCGAGCCGGCAGTTGGCCCCAAGCAACCTTTCTGGACTGGGCCCGAGCAACAGGCCTCTGCTCCCAAGCACTGACCTTATGCGTGTAATGGTCCCACACGGCGGGCATACACCCCAGGCTGTGACCTGGGGGCCCACACCTTAGTTTCCGGCCTCAAGGCCTGGACACACAGCCTCTCGCAATCCTCCACTCAGGGGCCATCGCCAATCCTGCAAATAGTCTCAGCCCCACAGTCTTTGGGAACCCGTACACTCAATGTCCGTTTGAGTCTCCGGGGACCCCTCAGCCCTCACACCTGATCCCCCACTCCTCCAATCACTGGCTACCTTCCAAGTCCGTCCCAGTCTAGCAGGACTCCTTTCTCTTACCGTCCCTAATCCCTCAAGGCCGTGTCCTTCAGGGGGGGAGGGTGGCTCCTGGACCCAACACCAGCTACTCACCCGACATTTCACTGGTCCCAGATCCACTACGCAGTGCTGGCCACGCACTTCCCAGCAGCCAGGAGGCCTCTCCTCACAGGCCCAACGTCACTCCCGGGGCTGCTCTGCAACCATGGCTTATGGAGCCTTTCGTCCGGGAAGGTACTTTCACATTCACGCTGACGGGTTCCTCACGGCGTATCTGTGCTTCTCCTGCCTCGTTCTGCCTAGAATTTCTGGCCCACGACTCTGAAGCATTCCCTCACAAAGGGGTACCACCAATGTTCACCCAGGAAGGACTCACAGATGGGGACTCTTTCCACGTATAGACCCGGTGATCTGGGAGGGACGAGCTCGAGCTGCGAACATCAGCGCGCCCCCTAGTGGCCTCCTTTAACTTTTTTAATCCTGCTATGACAGTCTCTGCCATGTAGGACGCAAGCATGTTGGCCTATTATGCCAGACTGGATCTCACATATGTTTTAATTAAGGATTGTCCATGAATAGATAGATTAAGAAATGTTCTTGTCTACAGAATCACTAATGCTTGCTTCCTCCAACTCCTTTGAGAATCTGCCCACCAGACTGGATAGAATTTCATCAATTTCAATGTCTCCAGAACTATAGACTCATCACCCTTAAATCGGTATCGTTTTCACATGAACTGGCATAGAAATATGCTACGGGTCTTTTTATTCTTCCAAAATGTGTCCATAATGCACGAAATAACCCAGATATTTCCCCATGGCCGCTCCTTCCTCTTCGGATCCTGATGGGGAACTCGAGGAGCAATATAACGACCGAAAAGACGAACTTGAAGAAGAGAGCGATGGTAATAATGAAGATGTCATTTTCCTGTTTTACCCTTTTTCTGGCGTCTTTCTGCTCTTTCAAAGCCTGCTTTACAAAGTCATTTATTTCACTTTTATCCATCCTGTTCGAGTGATGGGGTGCATGCATCCTCGACTTCTTTCTTTCTTTTCTTGGCTTCTGTCTCCATAGCAGGAGCCTCAGCCTCAGTGCCCTCCCAATGCTTTTGTTTTTTCTTCCTTCTCAAACTCATCAATGCGATCCTGTCATTAAGCAGCCCTCTGGGTCTGCTGCTTAGTAATGCTATGCACCTTGTTATCGAATACAGATCTGTACCGCCACCTGGATCCCAAATTCAGTTGCGTATGATCCAGCCAATGAAATCGCCTAAACTCCTCACATCTGAAACCCAAACGAAAGTCTGTCCTATGACACCAGGTCCTCATGTACCAATAGATCGAAATTATGCCCCCTGTTGCAATTGCTCCATTTACAGACAATCTTATTGATCTGGGACGATCTATTGCACCTCCTGTCAATGATCGCTTAAATCCTTCCCTCTGAGAAATAAAACAATCTTTTGCTGATAATAACTCGGATGTTTCCTTTCTTTCCTGGAACATTGGTGGCCTTAATGGGGAAAATGGAAAACCCGGATTGGTTGGAATTCATCACTGGCTTAATTATCTCCATGAAACCTGGGCAGTTGAACCGAGACATCTTGTGAGCTATAACACTGAGGGCAAAATGCTCCATTTCGGACATTGACTTCTTGTATATTACGGCACTCAGGATTCACATGCCTTGTGATGTAACTTTTTTACTGGTGAATGCCTATTTGAGATCTGAAGCAAGAACAATATATATGTTTGAAATCATGCTAACATTCTTGACTGCGATAAGGAACACTCATACAATGGCGGTTCACTGGGATTTCAAACTGCAGATATTGTCTATTGGGAGTAGGGGGTCTATAATAGAGACTGAATACTCATTGTGGGATATTCCTCCTCTTGTGGCAAGTAGGTCACATAGGTATGCTGAATGGATGGCCGGCCTCCGGATTATACTCTCTGGGTTTGAGGCCCTATTTGCACAAAACATCTTGTACCGATTATGCATTAGTGGTTGTTAGCTCATGGGATACTTGTTAATGACCCTTGCAATCCCTAATGACAATCAAAGTTACAGCCTTATAGATGTACCTACTTCAGTCAGAATACAATGGTCTAAAATTAATAAGGTGCAGGTTCTTCCAGCTTTGTACAAGACATTATTCCTCTTCTTTGAAAAACATGGCAATTAAGATCAACGAACCAACACTCTTGAATTCCACAGGGAACTAACCAGTCTTACGCCCCATTAAGAGACAGGCAAAGGGGTGGGGGGGTAACTCGAGTAGTAATACAATAGGGAGTGCAGGACTGCCAATGCTAAATCTATCAAGACCTAATAAGAAAGAAAAAAAGAGGATTTTAAATCAAGATTAGGAGAACAATTAAAGATGTCTTCCAATTCTGGCACTCAAAGGATAATTTTGGCTATTAGTAACTAAGGAAATGGCAGTAGGGACTGTGGACCTCATGACCAGTTTGGTGGCAATTCAGCGGAAAATCTGCAGAAGGACTGCGACACCTGTTTATCGCTACTGCCATTTGGTCCTGTGGGTTTACCACAGGATTATTAGTGGTGGTAGAGTGGTGTTGACCCCCATTTCTGGAGTGCATAGGACGCCATTGGGATGTCAGTGGAAATACTACGACTGGTAATTCCGTTGCAGTAATTCCTCCGATTTTTTACTTTAAAGTGGCAGAGTTACCTATGGCATGAGGATGGAGGAAAATCCTCCACTTGAAGGTCCAGCTTGTAGTTTGGCTGTGCGATAAAATTGGCAGTAATTCCGTTACTGCCCATAAAAGTGGCGGTAACGGAGTTACTACCCGTTTTTCCCAACCCGCTGAACTTGAAATGAGGCCCTATGAGTGTAGGCAAGAATAACTCCATAACTAATGGGAGTTGGAAAAATATTACTGAACCTTTTACAACAGTGAGCCCCTCTCATGTAATGTTATTACCAAATCGCATTTAAATAAAGCAAGACCAATGTTCGGCAAAGCGCCAGCGCTATATTTTATCTCAGAGGATATGTTTAAGGAACACCACGAAGTCTGAGCTACATGCCTTTATGTTTTTTAATACTTTTTAAAATCCTTTTAACAACACAACACAATGATAGAAAAAGTTAAAAACAAAATACAACCAACCCAACGGGCGGGGTACATGAGAGATATGAACAAAGGAGGTGCATCACAGCATCGCTAAAATGATATCATAGCAGCAGATTCAAGGTAGGAGGACACAGGCAAAGAAGGGCTGCCCAATCACAAGAGACATCCAGCAATGAGGACATATCAGTTGGACATCATATCAGAGAAAAGCATCTCAACAGTTGTGGAGGAATGGGAAACCTCTCACTGAACTCATGAAGAGGAACCAGGTCACAACATGCTTATTCATGGACCCCAGGGAAATGGTACAAACCTTTTCTGCCGCAGCTAGTACCCACACTGTATACCACCAAACATTGACCTGTGGACCCTCCTCTGTCTTACTGCTTCTGGCCAGAGCAATACGAGCAGCCGCCAACAAGTGAGTAATTAGCAGAGCTCTAGAGCCCTTCATAGCATATACCGATCCCACCGGCGAGCCCAGCAGAAACACCAGGGGATCCATAAGTAACGGGGAACAAGTTATATCCTTAATAAAGGCCAGCAGATCCCTCCAGAAATGCCAGGCCTTTTCAAAAGTCCACCGGAGGTGCAACAAAAATTGCCCCTCTGACCACAATTCCTCCAGCAAAAGGGGTAAATGGAGGGATTCATTTTGTTAAAAAAAAGTTGGATACATGTACCACTAGTATAAGATTGTGTATATATTCTTCTTGTTTGTCACACTTCGGGACACACTTGCAGCCCTCACCCATACCTTGCCCAAGGTCTCGTCCCTAATCGAGCAAACCAGGTCTTCCTCCTATCATCAGCAATCCGGGCAGCCGGATACGGTCTGTCCAATGGTCTATACAACGTAGTGATTTTCTTATTGGGGAGCCCTTCCTGCACAGTAATTTCCAACATGGTGAATGAACGGGTCCCTGACTCTGGCGTTTTGGGATTAGGAATTCAGTGTCTAATTTGATCATATCTGAAACTCTCTGGCTCAGAGACATCAAACAACTCCTTGCTATCCTCAACAGAGGGACATCCTCACAATACAGCTGGTTTATGTGTTGCAGGCTGCCCCAATGCCACGCACCAAAGGTCCCCACAGCGAGCCCAGGAGAGAAGGAAGGGTGTACAAAAACCAGCGACAGGGAGTCAAGGCCTCACAGAACATTCCGGAATGTAAGCAATTTGTCCCAATACACCAGGCAGACCAGGGTAGAGGGCAGAAAGCTCATCTGTAAGCTCCACTAAGGTGCAAGAGCATGCCCTCTTCCCGCCTTCCCTACTTGTGATTGGTTAGCTTTCCTTAAGGAGGCTGCCCTCTTAAGAGAGAGACCCAGGGCAGACTTGCCAGGGCAGCCAGCCAGCTAAGGGCCAGAGGCAAAGGGCAGCTTCCTTCCCTGTTTGCCCCTGTTCGCCCTTTGAGCGCCCAGTGAGATAACCTACAGCAACAGACAGGTAAGCTGTACGGGTCTGGAATACAGGCATTACTGTACTCCAGTAAAACCCCACCACTTAATTACCTTCTAATACTTCATTAGGGGCAGGTGTCATGCCCCCCGGATTCCTACAACATTCTCATGCAATGGGATGAAGGCTGTGGTGCTTGTCCTGGCGATTACATCAACGCCAGTGTCATCGCCGGTAAAATACTACATTTCCCAATGGGACTTGCGCTTGGCATGCTCTTGGAACGCTCATTTCTTTGTATGCGTTTGACGCCTCATACTAACTTACTTCCTGTATTACGGTGAGCAGCGTTTATCGGAAAGTTTCTATGTTTTCTGTTTACCTGGTTTCTGATTCCTGCTTGCCTCCCGGACTCCGGTGCCTGCTCGCTGATTCTATTTTGACGCCATTCTGATCCGCCCTGCTGTTTGACCACAGTATTCTTACCGGACTGCTTTTGGACTCCCTTTCTCATGTCTGGTCCTCGGCTCCCTTTCTGACTCTTGGTTCCGCATCTCTTACCCATTCCTGTTATTTTGCTCTTAAGGGAAAAGCATATTCTGCTTGACAAACATTAGTTGTATCTAGGTGTTTATAAACACTCCACCTTTTTCCTAAAATTTTTTTTTTCTCTTTTTTTTGTGCATTTGGGAACACCGTGCTGTTTGCATACACTTTGGGAATATCAGAACACTTTGCAGTTTGTCTCCACCCTTTGGGATTTTGGGACACTTTGCTGTTTTAACAACTCATTGGATTTTGGGACGCTTTGCTTTTTGAACAACTCATTGGATTTTGGGACGCTTTGCTGCTTTACCAGGGATTGTTCTACCACCTCCCTAGTAGCGTCCTCATGCCGCCCGGGTCAGGGAATCCCACTTACCTGGTCTTGGGGCATCAGTGACACTTTCCTTGGGACACTCTCAAAAGGTGTTATCAGAAAACCTGCTCCTCCACTTTGTCTTGTGTTCTGTCACAAGTAGGTATTCCACGAATCAAGGAATTTTCACAGGTAAGCTTGTGGGTCTCGGATTGGGTAGAGGGGGTTTGGTTTGTTGCCATCAACAACGGTATGTAATAGTTGCCTTGTTTTTTTTCCTCCAGATCTGCTGTGCATTCCGCCTTTTCGCCTGAGCCCTTGGCCTGACAGGTTTCATTACCCTGCAAGCCGTGCTCTCAGGAAGAAAGTCTTCCGGTCTAACGGTGGATCTGACGGAGTATGACCGATTTAGGAGCCCAATATTGGTGCCTGTTTGTCTGTGATGGATCCTAGTGCAGATCCCATGGCTGCTATGACGCAGGCCTTTTCCACAATCCGTACAGACATGGCAGCAGCACATGCTTCCATGCATCAATGAATGGATGGCATGCAAAGCCTTGTGCATCCTTTGCCCACGGATGAGGAGTTTGGGGATGCTCCCGGCCTGGTTTAGCTCCGGTGGTACTACCTGGCCCCTTTCCCTTGGCCCCAACAGAACGCTTCACGCGGGATCCCAAATCCTATAGGACATTCATCAACCAACGTCACCTACATTTTTTATGCTGTCCTTTGGCATTTCCCAATTCCAAAACAAAAGCAGCATTCGTGCTCTCACACCTAGGGGGTATGGCCGCGGCCTGGGCGAACCCCTTACTGGAATCTGATGACCCTGTCTTGTATGATTTTGACGCCTTACTAGTAGTCATGAACCTGGTTTTTGATGTCAGATATAAAGCTCAGGCTTCGGATTTGGAGTTTCTGGCATTGTCTCATTGTCTCAGGGAAAACAACCCCTCTTGGCGTACCTAGCCCGGTTCAACCAGTTGGCTGCAGATACCGCTTGGCCTGAACAGAAAAAGGTGGCAGTCTTTTATAAGGGCTTGTCAGATGAACTCAAGGACGCATTGTCTGTTGTCCCCTCTGTTCCTTCAGTATTCTCTGACCTTCTTGATTTGGTGTTGCAGGTGGATGCTCATCTGTAACAGAGGCGTGGAGAATGCCGACATCCTGATCTACACCCCTGTAAACCTGAATCGCTATCTTCTCCAGTCCCTGGGGATATAGAGCCCATGCAGATTGGGGCAGTGAAAGGTCCTCTTACGAATGCCGAGAGAGAGAGAAGACTACAAAATAATCTATGTCTGTATTGCGGACAGACGGGGCACTTCATTCGTGCATGTCCGAAGTGCTCCGTTAAGTGGGCGGGAAACGCCATGACCCGTCCCTAAATCGTGCCGATGTGACGGGTCAACCTTCCAATGGCTCACTCCTTTGCCCAGCTGCCACACATATATACCTGGCCATGTCCTTTTCATTGCCCAACTCTCAGCCCTTCTCTAGTCAAGTCATGATCGGTTCTGGGGCAACAGGCAATTATATGGATGAGCAAATAGCAGCAACCTATGGTATCCGTTAGACCCTAAAGACAAACCAGAAGCTATTTATGCAGTAGATGGCTCCTGTCCGGTTTTGGGCCATGTCACAAAACAAACACAACCCCTGCAAATGAGTACGGCGGAAGGACATACTGAATACACGTCTTTCGATTTTATCTCTGCACCTCAGTTTGGGATTATTTTGGGCCTCCCTTGGTTGCAAAAACATAATCTGGTCATTGATTGGGTAAAACAAACAGTGATTATTTCCTCTCCATCATGCAAGGCAGATTGCTTTCCTGTTCAGGGGATGCCTCTCTCCTCTCCATGCATGGCTTTAATTTCAAGCACGCACACTGTTAATGCCACCACAAAGGTGGTACCTGAACTACCTTCCGTATATCGGGATTTGGTTGATGTGTTTGATAAGGGTTTGTCTGAACAACTCCCGCCCCACCGGGAATATGACAGTCCTATTGATTTGGTACCCAATGCCATTCTCCTTCACGGGCGAATATCTTCCTTGGCACGACCTGAGGAAGATCAGTTAAAGAGTTACATTGAGAAGGCTTTAAGACCTGGTCATATAAGACCTTTCCGTTCTCCAGCGGCATCTCCGATTTCTTTTGTTCCAAAGAAGGGGGATCTCCGCCCTTGTGTGGATTACCGTGCTCTCAACGTGGTAACGATAAAAAATCAATACCCGTTAACTCTCATCTCGGAATTATTGGATCATCTCACATCTGCTAAAAACTTTACAAAATTGGATTTGAGGGGGGCCTACAACCTGGTTAGGGTGCGTAGAGGCGACGAGTGGAAGACGGCCTTTAAGTGCAAATACGGTCTCTTTGAATACCTAGTGACGCCGTTTGGCTTAAGTAATGCCCCCGCAACATTCCAACACTTCGTCAACGACATTTTCCGAGATGTGTTAGATGTTTTCGTGGTGTTATATCTGGACAATATATTAATATTTTCCGAGACATTATCACAAAATAGAGGAACACGTACGGACGGTATTACTCCACCTTCGTGAACACGGCTTGTATGCGAAAGCAGAAAAAAGTTTTTTTCACATTTCCTCTGTTGAATTTCTAGGTTTTGTGATATCCTCTCAGGGAATACACATGCATGATGCAAAAATACGAGCAGTCTTAGACTGGCCCACTCCTACTTCCCTTAAGAGTTTACAATCCTTCTTAGGATTTGCTAACCTTTATAGAAGATTTATTGTATCATTTTTGTATATTGTAGCTCCTCTGACACACCTCACCAGCCCCTCAGTTCCTTTTTGTTGGGACAATCAGGCCCAGGTCACCTTCCAGACTCTGAAACAGGCTTTTACTAAGGCCCCAGTCTTGCTGTATTGAGAACCCCTGTTGCCTTTCATCGTCGAGGCCGATGCCTCTGCCATTGCCCTTGGGCCCATCTTGTCACAAAAATGCCCCACGACTCGGCAGCTCCACCCAGTAGCCTTCTTTACCAGAAAACCGACTTCCCTGGAAAAGCATTATACCATAATGGAACGAGAGCCGATGGCCATGTGAGCTGCTTTTAAAGAGTGGCAACACCATCTACTGGGGGGACGGCATCCTGTTACGGTTTATACGGATCACCGTAACCTTCAAGCCCTTTCTACTGTAAAATGTACCAACTCTAGACAAATCAGGTGGCATTTGTTTTTTGCACAGTTCAATTTCACCGTCTCTTACCGGCCAGGTCCCATGCATGGCAAAGCCGATGCGCTTTCTCGCATTGGAAACGATGCATCTCCCGAAGAAGCAGTCCTTCGTATTTTGCCAAAAAACACTGTTATGTGTGTTTGTGCTGCGACCAGTTCTTTACTCGAACAGATCCGCCGTTGGACAGCGGACCATGCAACTGTTCTTCAAGGGTTGCAAGCACGTTTGATATCGGGACTGCCATATATACAGAAACGCCTGTATATTCCAGATGTTCGGACCCGGTTACAGGCTCTAAATTGGTCTCATGATATTCGTTTAGCCGCCCACCCAGGGCAAACCACGACACTTGACATTCTCCTCCGATGGTTTTGGTGGCCAAATATGAAACGGGATGTGGCAGATTTTGTATCCAAATGTGCTGTATGCACACAGTGTAAAGCTGTACCTGTGAAACCTGTAGGGCTTCTCCAGAGAATGCCCATCCCGCCACATCCATGGCACACCGTGTCACTTGATTTCGTGGTAGAACTTCCGCCGATCCAAGGGTTAACCACTATTTTAGTGATCGTAGATACTTTCACCAGAATGGCCCAGTTCATTACCTGTAAAGATGTCCCCTCTGCTCCTGCACTGGCCAAGTTATTCTTCGAACAGGTGGTCCGTCCGTTTGGTCTTCCTTTGGTTTTCTTTTCGGACCGGGGATCCAAATTCACCTCACGCTTTTGGTTGGCCCTCACCCGGTTCCTTGGCATCGATGTCCGTTTGTCATCATCATACCATCCTCAGACAGACGGACAGACAGAACGACTTAACGTCACCATGGAACAATACCTCCGATGTCTATATCTACAGTACCAGCATGACTGGCTGTCCGTGTTGGGGGCTGCTGAATTCGCATATAACAATGCTTGTCACGCATCGGTTGGTTGTTCTCCTTTCTATGCCATGTATGGCCAACACCCGCAGGTTTTACCGTCCGCCCTTCCTTTGGTGGCACAGGTGCCCGCAGCTCAAGCAACGGCCCATTCTTTGCTGTCTATCCGCGCTGCTGTAATTCAGCATCTGCACCAAGCATAAGATCGCAAGAAAAAACAGGCTGATCGACACCGATCAGCCCCGGAGTATCGCCCGGGGAACAAGGTCTGGTTATCCACTCTGCATCTTCATATACCAGGCAAGCGTAAGCTAAACCCTCGCTACGTGGGTCCCTATCCCATCACGCAGTGCATCAATGCAGATGCCTATCGCTTGGGTATACCTTCTGGTTGGAAAATCCACCCCGTATTCCATGTCTCTCTATTACGTCCTTATATTGTTGGTACGCGGCTAATCAAACATCCAGCTCCAATTACAATCCAGGGAGAGGAAGAATATGAGGTACAGGCCATTCTAGATACTCGGGTTGTCCGAGGTGTCCGCCGTTATCTAGTAGACTGGAAAGGTTACGGCCCGAACACCATACCTGGGAGCCCGCTTCCAACATTCATGCTCCGCGTCTTTTGCGGGCATTTCTCCGAGCTCGTGGTCTACGGCCCGGGGGACGCCCATCTTTGGGGAGGGGTACTGTCATGCACCCCGGATTCCTACGACATTGTCATGACATGGGGGGAAGCCTGTGGCGCTTGTCCTGGCGATTACATCAACGCCGGTGTCATAGCCGATAAAACACTACATTTCCCAATGGGACTTGCGCTTGGCATGCTCTTGGAAAGCTAATTTCTTTGTATGCGTTCCACGCCTCATACTAACTTACTTCCTATATCTAGCCACGCCCCCAGAGAGACGGTGCTCCTAAACCGTTGTATTACGGTGAGCAGCGTTTATCGGAAAGTTTCTATGTTTTCTGTTTACCTGGTTTCTGACTCCTGCTTGCCTCCCGGACTCCGTTGCCTGCTCGCTGATTCTGTTTTGATGCCATTCTGATCCGCCCTGCTGTTTGACCATGGAATTCTTACCGGACTGCTTTTGGACTCCCTTCCTCATGTCTGGTCCTCGGCTCCCTTTCTGACTCTTGGTTCCGCATCCCTTACCCGTTCCTGTTATTTTGCTCTTCTTAAGGGAAAAGCATATTCTGCTTGACAAACATTCGTTGTATCTAGGTGTTTATAAACACTCCACCTTTTTCCTAAAACTTTTTTTCTCTCTTTTTTTGTGCATTTGGGAACACTTTGCTGTTTGCATACACTTTGGGAATATCAGAACACTTTGCAGTTTGTCTCCACCCTTTGGGATTTTGGGACGCTTTGCTGTTTGAACAACTCATTGGGTTTTGGGACGCTTTGCTGTTTTACCAGGGATTGTTCTAGCACCTCCCTAGTAGCGTCCTTGGGCCGCCCGGGTCAGGGAATCACACTTACCTGGTCTTGGGGCATCAGCGACACTTTCCTTGGGACACTCTCAAAGGCGTTATCAGAAATCCTGCTCCTCCACTTTGTCTTGTGTTCTGTCACAGTAGGTATTCCACGAATCAAGGAATTTTCACAGGTAAGCTTGTGGGTCTGGGAGGGGGTAGAGGGATTGGTTTGTTGCCATCAACAATGGTATGTAATAGTTGCCTTGTTTTTCTCCCCCTAGCTCTGCTGTGCATTCCGCCTTTTTCCTGAGCCCTTGGCCTGACAGGTTTCATTACCCTGCAAGCCTGTAGAAAGTCTGTATTTCTTCAGTGGCGTGTAGTCCAATTGGTCTTCCAGGCTAACGGTGGATCTGATGGAGTACGACAGCAGGGCACCACTCCTTATCTGTGTTCAGGGGTGGGAAATGTATTGCACTTAGATGGATTGTTGGGGGTAGAAAATGTGTCGCAACTAGATGGATTGTTGGTGGTAGGAAATGTGCTGTACTTAGATGGATTGTTGGAAGTAGGAAATGAGTTACACGTAGCTGTATTTCCAGGGTAGGAAATGAGTTATACTTAGATGGATTGTATGGGGTAGGAAATGTGTTGCACTTAGATGGATTGTTGAGGGTAGGAAATGTGTTGCACTTAGATGGATTGTTGAGGGTAGGAAATGTGTTGCAACTAGATGGATTGCTGGGATAGGACATAGGGGGGGGCAGGAAAGGTGTTGCACTCTTTCATTAGCCTGTCTATTTACGCAGATGTTTATGATGATATCCTGTCCTCAGGGCTCAGATGATCATAGGGAGAACCGGCCCAATGCGCCTGAAGTCCTTGAGAACAGACTGGGCCTCATTACGAGACCGGCGGTAACCTGCCGGGGCTACCGGTGGGTTGTCGCCAGACTCGTAAGACTTTTCCAGCACCTGATATCCCGGTGCCACCGGGACATTACAAGTCCAGGCGGCCCGGGATTTCAGGCGCCGGAAAATGTTGTTCCTCATTCCCGTGGAGTCCCATAGGACTCCATGGAAGTGGTGAGAGAGAAGCACCTGCAACGTTGCTAATGGTGCTGGTGCTTTCGTGAAACCTTTGTGGCCGGGTGCCGTTACACCCGGCAGGTCAGACCTGCCGGATGCAACGGGCCCCACCTGCAGAGTTGTAGTGTGGGGCATTCCGGAAAGGGTGGTGGCATGTTGGTCCGGACTGCCACAATCATAATGAGGCCCTGTTTATTGCACCGAGAAGATGTATAAGGATTGCTACCTTTGCGGTTAAAGTTCTGTCAGGATAGCTTGCCACTGCACCATCCCTTGGTTTCGGACCTGGCAGATTCTTGATGTTAGCCCGCCCTTAGTCATCAATACTTGTGAGCATAGCCATGGGCTTGCACTTAGATATGTGGGTAGCCTGGTATTGCACTTAGAAGACTAGCACACGTAGGTTAACACATGTGTTGCACTTGGAGAATTATGTGTAAGTTAACACATGTACTGCACATGGAATAACTTTGAAGATTAGCACATGTACTGTGCATGGAATAACCGAAGATTAGAAAGTGTACTGCACTTGGTAGATATTTGTAGGTCATGTGAGAAACATGAGGGTCTTCTCAACTCCCCCTGGATCCTCTGTGCAGTTGGCCAGGGAAAGGCCATTGCTTTTGGATCCTGCCACTGGGGGCAGACAACTGAGGGTGGATCACCTGGGTAGAGGGTCCTTGGGGATTGGTGGTGGGATGCCCTTAGGTAAGACACAGTATTCCACATCCTCCTTTCAGGAGGGAACCCCTATCCCAGAAGTGGTTATGGAATATTGTGCACCATGTTCCCTTATCTCTGAGAAGAGCAGGAGATACTATCATCCCAGATGGGTTGGACAGAGAGGGAGAAAGACCGGTGATGAGGTACCTTGGGTCAAAACACAGTATACCTGTTGTCCTTATGACTTCACCCTAACCCTCTCCCGACCTTTATGGGTCAATATAAGGCAGTCCCCCTTTATTCCCCTCTTGGGGTACCTAACATTACTGAGACGAGGAAGAAACAACTGAAAGTTATAAATAGTAAGTACTTGCCCCACTCTAGTACTGCGACGTGGAAAAAGCAACTGAGAGTAATAGACATCCATTGCTCTCACCACTTTGGTACTGGGACGAAGAAGATGCATGAAGGTCAGGTATGTCGGTCAGGTATGTCTGTGTAATCAGAGTCAGGCAGTATTAATTGATGGTGTACACCTGCTGCCCATTAAAGGACCACAGGTGTACAGAAGGTGGAAGGCTGAAGTACCACGGGGAAGCAGGCAAAGAGGAAGGCACAGAACAAGGAGCCGTGCAGAAGTGAGAGAAGCTGAGATGCTGGGAAGCCAAACAAAACCCTACGAGTCCTGCTGGTGTGACTGCACAGGACGGAGATCCCACAGAAGGGAAGGCAGGCAATATGCGGTGCTGAGAAGTGGAGGCAGAGCTGCGCGAACTAGAGCTGGAGAGTGCTGAGCGAAGCACCCGGAGAACAGGCTTTCCTGATCGGGAAGAAGCAGTTACAGGAGCTGCCAGGTCCGGGTGAGTACCTAGGACACTAGGACCACCTGGGCACTCCAAGGGACCGTGGATGGAGTAGCGGTCCACAGGAACAAGCAATGTTGTCTTTCTTGGATACTGAATCAAATGAAACATGCAAAGTTGCCGTTAGTGTATACAACGAAATGAATGAAACCAGCAAAGTTGCAGTTATTGAATACCGAATCGAATGAAGTTTGCAAAGTTATATTTATTAAATACAGAATGGAATGAAAGAAGCAAAGTTGCATTTATTGATTAACGAATTGAATGAACCAAGCAAAGCAGCATTTTTGGAATATAGAATTGAATGAAGGAAGCAAAGTTACACTTATCGAATACTGAATTGAATGAAACACGCAAGGCTGCAGTTTTTGAGTAACTGAATGAAATGAGCAAAACCTGCATTTATTGAACACTGAATGAAAGGGAAGAACAAACTTGTTAAATATTGAACAATTAACTCAAAGCAAATAGGAAACTAAGTTGAATGAAAGACTCTGAGGGCAAAGTTGGAGTTAAGGTTGAGAAACCACTTGTATATTAAAGTTGTTGAGCTACATTGGAGAAACTACTTATTTGGCTGAATATTGAACTACTCAAGGAAACCTGGAAGTTCCTGGTTGCTAGACCAGTAATGGGTGGACCACGTGGTCTAAAACTTCACCAAGACCAGAGAACTACTATCTGTTAAATAAAGAACTGTTGAAAGGAAATCCGAGGTTCCTGGGTGCGTGACCTGTAATGGGTGGTCTGTGTGGTCTAAAACTGCACCAAGACCAGAGAACCTCTATATGCTAACAAGGAGGTTTGCTGTTGTGGAAGAAGGAAAACAATCCTTGGCGTATACTAGACTTGGGGAAGGGAACCATGAGTCGTAAATAATTGTTTTTATTTGTATTTTATTGAGTCTTATAAAGCGCTTTTGTCCAAAGCGCTGTACAAAGTTAAAAACAACAGTGCAAAATTATTGCGGTATAAAGTAATTCAAATATGTCGGAGAGCAAACAATCAAGGTCAGTGAAGTAGGTGATTTTTCAAAGAGACCTGAAAGAGGGAATAGAAGATAGAACACGGGACTGGGCACAGGGTGGATGACGAACAGTCTACCTAAAAAGACAGGAAGAGCTAAGAGAACGAGAAGGAATATAGAAGGACAGCAGAACAGCAAGATAGTCTGGAGCTAGCCCATAGAGAGATTTAAAAACTAAGCAGAGAAAATGAAATTTAAGTTGTAAATTAAAAGGTAACCATCCAAGAGATGCAAGTGAATCTGAGATGGAATAACTGTAAGAGAGGAGGCAAAGTACGCAAATAGAAGAATGATAAATAGATTTCAGAGGAGCCAGGCGAGAAGAAGGGAGACCAAAGAGCGTAACAGAGCAATAGAATAGTCGAGAAAAAATAAGAGAAGAGATAAGCAATTTAGTCACATGAAAAGTGAGAGAAGAACGAACTTTGCGAATATTGTGCAAGTGAAAGCGACAGGAGCTGGATGTAAGGGAAATGTGATGGGTAAAAGAAAGATTAGAGTCGAAATGGAGACTGAGATTGCGAGCAGTGAGAAAGATAGAAAGTTGACGGTGGAAAGGAGATTGACGGTGGTGGAGAAAATGTATTGGCAGGGAAAAATAAGACCTCAGTTTTCCCAGCATTCATAGTAAGGAAGTAAAATGCCATCCAAGATTTAATGGCTGAAAGACAAGAAGTAAGAGTATAGTGAATTTCAGGCGTGAAAAAAGAAAAGGATAGAAAAAGTTGTGTCATCAGCTTTAAAGTGTTGTGAGATTCCAAAGGAGGAAACACAGGAGCAAGTAGAGAAGTATTAATAAGGTTACTCACCGTAGTGACTACCTTACTCCTAGTCCAGAGTCCCCTTTCCTCCATACTTATAGGACATTCCTCCGTCCTGTCGGACGGGACCGGAGCACTTTGTAAAAAAGCATCACATTTTTCAAAAATGTGTCCTTCCTCTCTTTTTACGCGGGGTACTGCACGCGCCCATAACCCCGCCCTCCTTAGCTCCGCCCAGCGCATCGCCCATTAGTCCTTTTCTATCTCCAGGTCTGAGAGCTTTAAGCAATAACAGAGGAGGAGACGGCGGGCGGGCGTATGGAGGAAAGGGGGACTATGGATTAGGAGTAAAGTAGTCACTACGGTGAGTAACCTTATTATACTCCTACGTCCTGTCCCCTTTCCTCCATACTTATGGGAGATTCCCAAGCACTCCTCACAGAAATCACGGGTGGATGGAAAACTCCTTATTGAAACAGGATTTTTAGCACAGCCTGACAGAACTGAGCATCAGCTCTGGAGCTCAGGTCTAGATAATAATGCCTACAAAAAGACGATGGAAGGCCCACGTAGCCGCTTTCACGATGGTCTCCCAGGGGACATACTTTTGGAAGGCCCTGAACAGCGTAAGCCTCCGCAATATAGGCAGCAATCCATCTGGAGATGGTCGCTTTCGAGGGCGGCTTCCCTTGCGGATTACCGAAAGTCACCAAAAGCTGAGAAGAGTTCCTAAACTCATATGTTCTGTCCAGATAGACCTTAAGAGCTCTTCTAACGTCTAGGCAATGCAAAACCCCCTCAGCCTCGGAGGCTGATTTTGGAAAGAAGACAGGCAAGAAGATTGACTGATTCAGATGAAAATCAGAGACCACTTTTGGAAGGAAGGAAGGATTCGTCCTCAGGACAACCTTATCCTTATGAAGAACCAGAAAGGGATGCTCCACCGACAAGGCCTGGAGCTCACTCACGCGCCTTGCCGATTTAACGCCCACCAAGAAGGACACTTTCCACGAAAGAAACTTAAGTTCTTCCATAGCATTGGGCTCAAAAGGCTTATGGCACAAGGCCGTAAGGACCACATTCAGATCCCACGTTGGATGTGGTTTGCGAACAGGAAGGTAAAGGGGCATGAGGCCCACAAAGTGTCTTTTAACGACTGGATTTGACAGCGAAAAAGAGCACTGATCCGTGGCCAGGTAAGCGGCAATAGCCGACCGATAAGTCCTGCAGAACAAGACATGAATGCCAGACTCTGCCAGATGAGAGACAAAGGACAGAACTACGCCAATCGTAGCCTCCCTGGGGACCAGCTGACTAGCCAAACACCAGTAGCAGAACCATAGCCATTTACTTTTATACTGACATCTCGTCGAGGGCTTCCTGGCCGCCTGAATAATGCGCATGTTATCTGCGGACAAATTGAGGCGCTCTAAAGATCTGAACTCAGACACCATGCCGCCAAGTTGAACGATTGTGGGGAGGGGTGCCACAACTGCCGATCGCTCTGGTGAAGCAGGTTGGGAACCATCGGAAGCCTGATCGGTGCACACACCGATAGATGCTGAAGCTCTGAAATCCAAAACCTGGCCAGCCACCACAGTGATATGAACAGATGAGAACAATTCACTGTGCCCCTCAGCTTGCAAAGGTTTGTAAGAGGGCCTCCATGTTCAGTTCCCACTCGTAGCTGACCATTGTTCGTCGGCTGAGGGCATCTGCAGTAACATTCAGCTGGCCGGGATGTGTACTGCAACCAGCCAGATGCCATGCTGAACAGCCCATTCCCAAATCTGAATGGCAAGATCCACAAGAGGAGGGGACTTGGTACCCCTTTTCTTGTTGATATAAAACATGAACACCACATTGTCAGTGCGGACACGGACCACTTTGTTGACAATGATAGGCTTGAACGCTTTCAGCACCAGGAATATCGCCAGATGCTCCGAGTGATTTATATGAAGCTGTTTGTCCTGTGGTGACCAGAGATCGGAAACCTGAAGAAGATCCAACATCGCACCCCAACCCAGATGGGAGGAGTCCGTTGTGACCGTCAATAGCAGGCAGGGATCTTGAAAAGCCACACCCACCGACAGATTGCTTAGAGAAGGCGACCACAAGAGGTCTATCCTCATGAAGGATGGAACCAGAATCATTTTGGAATCTGGATCCACTGCTTTGCGCCAAGAGCTCCGAAGAGCCATCTGCGTCCTCCTCATCTTGAGCCGAGCAAGAGCCAGCACACATGAGGCCATGAGGCCCAGAAGCCTCTGGAACCACCAGGCCGACATGCTCTCCAACCGCAAAAAACACCTGACACGTGGCCAACAGATCTGCCATTCGGTCCCATGTCAGGTATACCCTGCAGTGGATCGTGTTCCAACGAAAACCCAGGAAAATCAAGTCCTTAGAGACCGTAATGGAGGATTTCCGCCAGTTCGCCGACAGCCCAAGATGGAACAGGAGCTGGAGGAGAGACTGAAGGTTGTTCGAGGCTGATAGAGGACAAGGACTGCGTAGCAGCCAATCATCCAAATACGGATACACATGGATACCCTGTAGCTGAAGATAAGCTGCGATGACCGACAAAATCTTCGTAAAGACACGCAGTGCCGAGCTGAGGCCAAACGGGAGCACACAAAACTGGATATGCTCCTCCCCCATGGAAAACCGTAGGTATTTCCAATGCGGACTCCAAAGAAGGGTATGCATAGAAGCATCCTGAAGGTCCACCACGCTGAGCCAGTCGCCCTTCTGCAAAGAGGACTTTATCTCACAGGGCGTGATCAATCTCTCTCTTCCCCAAGAGAAATTCAAGATGAACTGGGAAAGGTCTAGAATGGTGCGCAGGCCAGCCTGGTTGGGTTTGGGCACCGTAAACAGCCGGGAGTAGAAGCCCTCCCCTCGCTCCCCTAGGGGAATGTGTTCCACCGCCCTGAGATCCAGAAGCTTCTGGACCTCGGCTCTGAGGGAGGGCGATCTCAACTGCTGGAAGAGAGGATTGAAGGGTGGGGTACGAGAAGGTGCAAGCGGAAGCCCGCCCGAGCTACTGACAAGACCCACAGGCCCTCGGTAATGGTCTGCCACGCCTCCCAGTGAGATGCAATGCCCCCTCCCACCTGGGTCTCGTGCGAGTGCAGAAAAACCTCATTTAGCTGGTTTTTCGTTGGCTGCACCACCAGAACCTGAGGAGGAGGCTGAGGATCGAGAGAAAAACCGGCCCTGTTGCTGACGCTGACGGGATTTTCCTGTTGGAGTATCGACCGTACGGGTCTTCCGATCTAGAAACCCCCGAAAACCAGAGGAAGGCCGAGTCTGCGAAGATGTCCTCTGTGCCCTGAAAGGCGGTTTCACCAAAACGGACAGGGACTTGGCGGTCTGAGTGCTGTCCTTAGTCTTGGTCAGTTCAACGTCTATCGATGAATATAAAAGCTCTTTGCCGTCAAAAGGCAGGTCCAGAACTTTATCCTACACCTCTTTAGAAAACTTTGTGGCATGAAGCCAAGCCTGACGAGAGGTGTCCACGTCAAGCATGAGGCCCCGAGCCGAGGTGTCAACATGATGCACTGCAGTCTCAAGCATATCCTGCGCCAGGACCCTGGCATCTGATAAACCCGCTTTAAAATCGTCTAGTTTATTCGCCCCTTCTAACACAAGCTCTGCGTTCGCGTGACGCAACTGCAGCGCTGAATTAGCAAAGATCTTCCTCCCCAAAGAGTCAAGAATCTTGTCCTCTTTGGCCAGAACCTGGCCTGCCGTTGTAGATGGCGCTGAAGCCAGTCTGGATTGTAATGTGGCAGGCGCCACCACCGTGAAGGAAAGGGGCAGACAAGATGCTAAGGCAACCTCTTCAGAAGAATGAAGCCTATAACAAGCGTCAATCTTTTTGTTAGTCCAGGATGTGGTTTATCCCAGACCTTTTGGACCTCGGCCAAAACGTCCTTCTGGAAGAACAAGCCGGTACGCTCCAGAGGAGACAAGGTGAATGGCCCAGGGGAGCGGGAGCCTCGGGTACTCGAACATCCAGAAGACACATCAAGTCCAGCACGCAGTCGTGGAAAGGCTCTAACAGAGCGGGGCTGGTCCTCGCTGTCCTGATCCCCCTGTGTCTCATCCGACACATCGGGTCAAGCTGTGCCACATCTGGCCCTGCTGAAGATTTGTCCACTGGAGACAAGGGAGGGAGAGCCGGTGGCGGGCCGGCAGGTAGAGGCAGAGCTGGAGGAACCACCGGTGCCACGACTGGAACCGACGGCGCAGGAGCCACTGGAGGGCAAATTTCCCTAAACAAACCTCAGAAATACTCCTTCGTGGGGTCGTGCATAAGCCTTTGAAATTTTCTGAAAAAAGCATCCTCCACTCACGGTTTAGGCGTGGCCGGAGGAGGCCTCTCATGAGCGGAGTAGCTCCAGGGGCGTAAGGGAGAGGGCTGCCAAGAAGGCCCTTCTCCAACTGAATCAACGTAGATCAAGGGCGCAGATGCCGCAGGGAGAGAGACGGTGTGCGGTAAAGTCATCCGAGCGTTCCAGTCATATACTGGACGAAAAGGATGTGCACAAGGAAAACGATGTTCACCTGAAAAACCGCTCCCAGCACCTAGCGCCAATGGCGTAGTTGTAAGGGAGGTATCCAAAATGGCCACCGTAGTCTTGGCGGGAACGGCTGCCATTTTGTTAGCGCCTGAGGAGAACTGCGACACATGTGGGAGTGAGGCAGGGGTCTCCACAGACAGGTCAGGGGTCTTCATTTTAGCCTTGACACAAGGAACCTTGGCAGACCCGGTACTGTGTGGCCTAGGATGTTTCTGAGACATGCTATCAGCCCAATTAGCCTCCAACGGAGGGACCTCGGCCACTCTGGTAATAGAGGAATTCCAGTCAGAGACCTCACTCTGAGCCTTCTCAACAGAACCGGTGTCACCGCCCGAGCGGGAGCGATGAGGAGTACACCTCACTGACAAGACCCTTACAGGCCTCTCAGAACTGTCGGTCACCTTAGCCTCAAACAGAGGAACCTCGGACCCGAATCCGGTAACAGCCCCCTCACGAGGTGCCTCGAACCTTAGTTCGGTACAGAAAACCTCCACAGAGGCTTCAGGGCGTACCCCGTTGTTTGTATGGGAAGCTCCAGACAAGGAGACCTCGAAGCAATCTGTGGTACCCACCGCCTCAGTAGAACTGGGCCCACAAACAGCCCCCACAGGAGGAGCCTTGGATTGTAATCCGGTGTCAATAGGCCCCTTACGGAAGCCCTCGGAGAAAACTCTGGTACACTTTTTAGGCCTGGAAGGCACCTCAGGGCAAACCCTGGTAACAGAGCTTTTGAAGCTCTTCCCGAACCGGGAAGACCCCGGGAAGGAGTCCCCCGGCCAGGGTGCTCTAAAAACGAAAGAACTTACCGGGCGACTCTTCTTTTCGTCGATGAAACTTTGAAAAAGCGGAGGAGGAGTGCGCTGAAACTCCTCCTCCCACCGCTCCAGACGACATTGAAGCGCCCGGACCACAAGGGAATCGCAGTAGAAGCACGAGTCCCAACGGTGGTCCGGACCCAAACACTCTAAACAAAGAGGATTGGGATCCGCCCTACCAAAGCGTCGATCGCAGGAAGAACAACAATTAGGAAAATCTAACTGAAACGGCATAGACGGACTACTATGCGACCGCTAAGCCGGAGCAGTAGAGGAGGACACTGGAAGGAAAAAAATCTCCCAAAGTTGCAAGTGCGTCCAGTCCCGATCGTGCGGAGAAAAGGAATGATGGGAGATGTGCTGGGTGGAGCTAAGGAGGCCGAGGATACGGCCGTGTGCGGTACCCCACGTAAAAAGAGAGGAAGGACATATTTTTGAAAAATGTGATGCTTTTTACAAAGTGCTCCGGTCCCGTCCCAAAGGACAGAGGGGTGTCTCATAAGTATCGAGGGAAGGGGACGTAGGAGTAAGAGTGAAAAAGAAACAGGCCCAAAACTGAGCCTTGGGGAACGCTGTGCTCGAGAGGGAAAGGTGAGGAAGTCTTTCCACCCCACAAAACAGAGAAGGTTCTATTAGATAGATAAGAGGAAAACCACAAAAGAACAGAACCCCTAAAGCCAAAAGAAGAGAGAGAATCCAAGAGCAGACAGTGGTCAACAGTGTCAAAAGCAGCAGATAGACCAAGAAGAATAAGAAAAGAAGAGTGTTTAGAGTGACGAGTTGACAGAAAAGAGTTGAGTACACACATTAAAGTGGTCTCAGTAGAGTGACGAGGACGAAAGCCAGATTGAAAGTATGGAAGGATAGATAAATCATTAACAAATGAAGAAATCTGAGAATAGAGGAGACACTCCAGAAGCTTAGATAAATAGGGTAGAAGAGAAATAGGACGGAAATTAGAGACAAGAGGATTAGCTGAAGGTTTTTTAGAAAAAGGAATAATAATAGCGTGTTTTAAAGTTGTTGGAAAAGTAGATGTAGAGAGGCAAATGTGAAAGAATGAGACACGAAATGGTACAAAGGAAGGATAGAGTAAAGCAATAAGAGCAGAAGGAATAGGATCCATAGGGGCTGCTGTAGGATGGACTTTGGCCAGCAGTAGTGTTACATCTGAATTGGACATGGGCGCAAAGTCCAAAAAGAAGGTTAGAGGTTTAGGTGGAGGAGGAAATAGAGTATTAGAGGTGGAAGAATTAACAATATCTTGGCATAGAGCGTAAACCATAGAAGAAGAGAAGGAAGCAAAATCAAGAGCAGAAAGAGTAGAATTAATAGAGGGATTGGGAAGAGGAGGAGAGAGAAGACGGGTTAAAGTTTGGAACAAGCGTCTCGGATGAGCCGATTGAGTATGGAGAAGATCAGAAAAATAAGTACGTTTAGCAGAATTTAAATAATTGTCATAAAGTGCATGGTAAGAAAAATAAGCAGAGTAATTAGATGGAGAACTAAATTTGAGGCAACCTTGTTCCAAGTGACGTAGAAATCGCCACATGGAACAAAAATGGGAAGAGAGCCAGGGTTGGGCAGATTTACAGGAGGGCTGAAAAGCAAGAAGAAGATATAGTTGATCAAGACGTGACAAAAGATTGTTGAAATACAAAACCAAAGCTCCAAGATACTTTTTTGTGCCATCTTTTGATACTGATCTTGGGGAAGGAATCTCTGAGACGTGCAGCCCTGAAACTGTATTGAACTTGAGGATGGGCATCCCGACCTTTATAAAAGTGTGGAACTTTATTGCTTCAAGTCCGATAGAAGGTCAATTGAACATTGTAATGGACGTATTGACATTTGGGGAAACGAAGCTGAAGAGTAAACCTGAGCTGGAGGTATCTCAGAACTTTACTTTTGGAACACTGTTTAATTTATGGTTGCCATCCCTACAGGCCCGGCTCCCTACTGGCCCGGCTCTGGCTCCAGGTGGGCCAGGTTTGTGATTAGGGGTGCATGAGTACCCTAAACAATGTGCTGGCATTAATCCATATTTCCGAGATCCGTGATCCAGCAAAAAATGCCTTCCCGGATCGGGAAAATACATTTGCACTGCTGTATAAAAAACAGTACAGAGCAAAAGAGAAACAGGGGAAATAGGTAGAATGATGCTGCAACACTATCTTCCATTGCCATCTACTCTTCCCCTTCTATAGTATCCACTTCTCCTTTACCTTTCACCCTTTAGTAACCTCCCATCAGATCAAGTCCCCCTGACCACCAATCCCACTTACCTCCCCTCCCACCTACCCCAAAAACCCACATCATGTCTGCAGTGCTTAAATTGAAAAAACAAATAAGTGTCAGGGCCCAAATATTTTCTAGCACTCCTGTGACATTGCTTGGAGGGCATTTCCCCACCACTGCTGCCACCACCCATAGGTGCTTTCCACAGTGTCGACATATTTGGGGTTCGACTACAGCTCACACCTGCTCATTGTGGTGGATGGGTGCACTGACTATCACCCCTTCATAATTAAAGTGAGTCTGAGACAATAAGTGCTGGGGCTCAAAAATAAACCCTGGCAAACACCCCCACATATTAAGCACTGCATGTCTTACTTAGCCTGGCTGGGGAAAATTAAGGGTGATGCTTCGTCCTCTGCAAGGGCTGAGCAGTGAGGCCCCCAGTCTTTGTTCCTTCTCAGATGTTGTGAACTCAAAAATGCCACCCTGAACACTGTGGCTACTCCCAGCAGGCCTAGGAGGAGGTGCTTGTGGTCTCGCCATCTTTTTGTAAAAGACAGGGCCCCCATTCAGAATACTGAAGCAAGAAATAGTAAATTTTGTTTCTTACACAATAAAATTTCAAAGAGCAACATTTTATTTGTTTGTTGCATTTTTGCAGAACATTTTAATTGAGTTGAGTGTATGAGGGAGTGCTGGCATGCAAGAGAGAGAGCCCGGTTGTGGGGCGGAGGCGAGTGGGATCAGGAATGCCATGCACATGTACATTATTGTCTGGTACATATTGTTTATATCCTGGTTATAATATACAATTGTCCATGATGGCTTTTTGTTTGATGTGTGCTAATTAATTTCACAATTTTGTTCAATAATGTGGCCTGATATTTTCAAAGCAAGGTGTGTGTGTGTGTTCTTGGCAGGTCCTGAAACATGCGATGCCTATCTATTAAACCACGAGCAAGGCTTTTTTGAAATAGTTTATACTGTGAACCAAATCACTTCTAGAGGCACCTGATTTTGGCAGGTAAGGGACAGTGTAATTAAATGATTTGCCGAGGATCACACACTTTGGTTACGGGGTAAAGGCTGAATTTGAGCCTAGCTTGACATTTAGATACTTGACCACACATCTTCCAAGCTCAGGTTAGTACAAATATGTGTAGAAGTTTGGTTTTGAATACCTACAAAAATACTCAATTGTATTCAATTACTTTAAAAAGTGACATGATAAAGCAACCTGGGAATGTATACATCATTGTAGAAACATGTTGATGAAAAAGAGTAAGGGAATCATTTAGTTTTGAATCCTGAATTGCACAGAGGGGACCACTCCTGTTTGAAGCATTTGCAAAAGGGCTCCTCCATGCAATTGTTTCCACCAAGTACTGGTAAAGTAAAGCATAACACACTGGTAAATATTGCCTCTGATCGTCACTTATCCACTATGTGTCTGGAAAAGTGTAAATCCCTTCCACAATTAACGATTGTGGGAGCCATCCATAATGGTTTCTTTTTTAATCTGCTTGCTTTTACCAGGGTGTAAAAGTCAGGTGGATTCCATAGGAATTCATTTGTTTTCTACCAACCTAAAAATACATGCTGGTGGAACACCAATCGGATTCGGCAGGGGGACCTGTAAGAGCAAGCAAACTTGTTAAGTCCTATCTGCTCTCCGACTTTGCCTGCCAAATCATGCAAAATGCTGCAGCGCATAAAAAGTGGCGATAAATGCTTTAAGCGCCACTTTTTCCACTCTGCTTGACTTGAAAAATGACACCCTATGATTGTAGATTTATTTTCTTCAACCTGAATGGAAGCATACAAGCTCCAGCATAGAAAATAATGAAAACTTAGAAAAAACTCCATAGGAGAGAAAGTGAAATGAAATGCATGACAAGTTTCACACAGCTTGTTCTGCATCCCCTTAATTGCGAATCACCCAACAATCACACCGTATATAATTTAAAGAAAAAAGTGTCACTGTAAAGGTCACTGCCAGTTACATTTTCACATCTCTAATCACTTCCTGTTGTAAATAATCTTCCTCCGAGACACATTTAAAAGATAGGACCTCACTGGGAGGGCCTGTGCAGCCCTGGCTGTTTGTATTTGAAGGGAGAGAGGCAGCTCAGGGGGGAAGGGGCACGGACATTTGCCCCTTGTCCAAATGTTAAATCCACCTCTGATTGCACTCTTTAGGAAATATTGAAATACTGTTTTTTTGTTTTAAAATATGTACACCTTATATGCTTTGTCTGAAATATTAAAGAAAACACTCCACTCTTGTGTTATTTTCCAGGTGTTCATGATTAATCTTCTGAGAGGTAAATGTTTAGTAGGGGCATGTGGCAACAATCCTGTCAACCTTCTCCCCTCCCCATCAGTGGTGGGGTCCCACAGCAAATAATATCCATTTCCAGCGCAGCCTAAACACCCAGCACCCAGGATTTACATCATACTTTCCAAACAAGACCCACAATACACATGATGTATTCTGTTTGCATGCAAACTCTGTTACGTTACACAAGCAGTATGAGGTTATCAATTCAGTACTTATCAGATTGAATCATGAAATGTTCTAGCAGTTCAGGCTCGGCTTCCGCATCGACAAAGATCCATTCTATGTATGTCGGAACTCCACTGGCAAGTACTCATGAGAAGATGATCTGAAACTAGTCCATACTTGCCATTCTAGCCTTTTCATTTGTAGGTAGGGCCTTTTTGGAACAGCTCGGTGAGGTGCAGCTTAATTCCCTAGGCATAGCAAATGAAGCACCCACATCTTGGCATATACACTTTCACTTTGGGAGACAAATTGAAACCAACATGCATTGGCAAAACCAACAGCTTTGGCTTTTGATTAGGCATGGATAGGCTTTTGCTAGGCACTGCCACAAGGGTATCACCTGTCCATAAGATGGGAACGGCAGGAGAACTGTGCGAGGACCTGGGCTTATGATGTCATTGCATGGCAAATGGCTGTCTAATAGCTATACACAAGCCAGAACTGCTGGCTTTGCGATTGCTTGCCTTAGACAGGACTCCTGTGCTAGGAACAGAGAGATTGACAGAGATATTGCTTATAAAATCAGCTGGTTGAAGACACACACTAAGAGATTTTTATCACACCAGGAGCTCATTTACAGAGGCAATTAAGTAATTAAACACCTCAAAAGAATGCATAAATAGAACACTGCCAGGGCCTATACAGCAAAGAGATTGGTGTTACTTTGTGATAGAGCTTCCTCAAAAGAGTTCCCAAAGTACACGTTTTGGCGGTGGGGGGCAGGTAGTTGGTAGTAATGCCAGAGGCATTCACCTAACCATGGCTAGTCATTAGGTGGGTAAATGACCAAACACGCCCGTAGAATTTGCGTTTCTCCCCACATTCTGCCTCCATCCTATCTGTGTTCAACTGCAGGAGTTCTGGCTTACACCAAATAGGCAAAACTCAAAAAGGAAGGATGTAAGTCTCTGAATCAATCATAACCACCAGCATTGCTCTGGTCAGCCTTACATACCATTGTCTGCAAATCAGCCTTGGCCCTGCCACTAATGTGAGCAACCCTGCCTAACTGCTAGACTACAAGGCCCCAAAATGCCTGTGGTTGCTTGTGTTCCAGTGGAGATGGTACATGGCCTAGCAATTGAGACAGAACTGCACCTTTTCGTGGCAGTACCAAGAGTCATTTGCTCATGGCTTGTCCCCTTCTGTAATAGCACAGACATACTAAAGAATGATGGCATGGAATGATGTGCAGAGCAATGATAGTGGTAATGTTTAATTGAAATCCTTGCATTTATCGCATTTTGATTTCACTACTCTCTCCTCCAGAATTACATTATTGTTACTATCAACCTTATTTTTTCACTTATACTTAAGTTGTTGATGCAGAAGAAATTGCAAATGTCCGTAGACAGGTGCACACCCTCCAACCATTTTCAATATAATTTGCGTTTTCAAACGCCACTCAATCCCTTCCAAAGAATAACCCGCTTAAAAAAGGTATGATTTCTAGACAAAGGACCTTGTTTTTGTTCAATTTCTTTTTTATTTTGTTCTTAAACTGGTTATCATGAAAATATATCTACAAAATATACAATAAGATGTATTAATTGTCCATGCTTAAAAACCACTATAAATAGCATACATATATCACACCAACCAGTGAACACATATCACACTTCATACATCCCATTTACTTTCATCCCCATTCATACCCAAAACCTTTTGTACTTGTGCAAAAAAAAGCAACGTGATCTATTCTAAAAACAGCATATCTATATTGTAGATATTTCACTGCTGGATATTTGTTTGTTTTCGAATAAAGTGCATCAACCTCAATCCTAAACGTGGAATTGTTATCAAGTTTGTTTACAGCATATAATAATTGCCACACATTTCTTTCTATATAAACCCAAGTCAGAGCAACTCCCAAAGTGGGTTGGGTCTATGGTATGTCTACTAGAGTTTCGGGCAACGAGACGGTAGTACAATTTCCATCTAGTGCACCTCATCAGGACACACATTTTTTGAAAAAAAGAGAGCAATTAGTTAACAACAATTCAAGTTGGTGTACATAAAGTTTAGTCCAATGATTCACATGTGGATTCTTCCAGCTTGCAATTCAAACCTTCTGTAGGTCAGATGTGTTACCACTGACTTGCAGATGTAAACACAATAGATGTGCTTTTGCGTGCATGCCCATTCATCAGGGAAAAGGTCTGTACCGTCTCTCTGCAAGGAGGCTTGACCATGCGTGCTGCGTCTATTCGATGCTCTATTCCATTTTGCAACAGAGTTGTGTTCGCTCACATGAACCACCTGGCTTGACTCAACGTGCAGATAGCTGATGGTGAACACCCGGGTACAGAGCCACTGCTCCTCTTTTGTTTGAAGGTTGTGTTGTGCTACTTCCTCTTTTGCTACGTTATATGGTCCACTTTCACACTCCCGCCGCCCAAGCTGAATTGGGCTGATGATTTGCCTCTCGCACGCCGCCTGCACTGCTCTTTCACTATTCTCTCCTCCAGAATTACATTATTGTTACTATCAACCTTATTTTTTCACTTATCCTTAAGTTGGTGATGCAGAAGAATATATATTTTCAATGTAATTTGTAAGGGCCCTGTGACGAATCTTTGAATAATGTCAATTCTCAACCTGGGGGAGCCCTTCCATGTAAGGTAAGGGTGGTGCGGCTGCTAACCAATATTCCCATAGGGGTGGTAACATTTGAGAGGTTCTTCCAGGGGAGGGCTTCCCTCTTGGGGATGAGGACGTAAATTCTGTGCCACAACCACCTTATTCCTTTAATAACCTTATCATCCAACATACCAGTACACACCACCAGATATGCCTTACTTGCGATATTGTAACTCGTTAAAGTCCAGTAGTACTAGAATGAGGAAGCCCTGAGGAGGCGGAGAGATCGCCTCGGTAAAACAGACAAAAGGCTCTTCTACAAAGAGGAAAACTCCTATAAAAATAGAAGAAGAACTTAACTTATTGTCAGCCTCAGCTGGGAAAGGCAACAGGAACAGAAACCAGCGGGAGTTTCAAATGCTGTGGGCAGACCAGAGTCGGAGGAGAGTGCAGGACGCCGGCGAAGCACAGAAGAAGTTCTCAGTGGGTCCAACTGATGTAGACCTGAACGCAAAGCAGGAAAGAAGATCCGAGAAGCATACCAGAGCGTGGAGCTGCCGCGGTGCTTTGGAAGCCAGAGTGAAAAGCCTGGTGCATCTGAGAGAAGAATCCCAGTCCCAGGAAGTCCCAGTGGCATGCCAAAAGCTCTCAGATGGTAACAGGAGGTGCGAGAGACTCAGAAGGTGACAAGGGGGTGGAAGATAGATGGGTTGGGGACCCTAACACTTGTATACCCAGCATCCAAAGAGAGTTTCCTTGTCGTAGTTGTCACAATAAGCCCACTGAACACCAGAGATGGGTCAAAGACCCCAACCAGTACAAAATCGAGCATTCGAGGAGAACTTTCTCATTGCAGTGGCAACAAAAAGCCCACTGACCACCCGAGAAGGGTTGGATACCCTAATCAGTACAAACCAAGCATCCGAAGAGAGTTTCCTCATCGCAGTGGCGACAACAAGCCCACTGACCACCAGAAACAGGTCGGAGAGCCCAACAATTGTAAAATAAGCACCCAAGGACAGCTTCCTCGTCGCAGTGATGGGAATAAGCCCACTGACCACCAGAGATTGGTCGGAGATCCCAACTTTTGGAAACCAAACATCCGAGGAGAGCTTCATTGTCGCAGTGGCAGTAATAATCCCATTGACCCCCAGAGAAGGGTCTGGGACCCCAACAAAAGGGAAATGAGCAAGCAAGGAGAACTTCCTCGATGCAGTAGTGGCGCTAAGCCCAGTGATCAACAAATAAGTATTTTGGACTTTGCTAAAACCAAAACAGAGTGGCAAAGTGTACATCAAGCTGAAGATTGTATGAAAGAACTTTTTTGAGACCAGAAGAAGGGAGTCATTACCCTAGGGAAGGGGCTAAGGGTCCTGGGAGAAACTTTAAAGACGCCAGCGGAAGGGAGTCATTCCCCTTGGCCTTGTTGTGTACTGTGCCAAGAAATACCATGAGAAGGGAGTCATTCTCCTCGTTCCGAACTGTGAGTTGTGCTAGAGACGCCAGGGGAAGGGAGTCATTCCCCCTGGCTCTGTTGGAAATTGTATAGACCTCTACCAAAAGAAGGGAACCATTCTCCTGGACGTGGAAATTATATAAAGGATGTGTGAAACACGCAAGCCAGGGGAAGGGAGTTATTCCCCCTGGCATTCTTGTTGCAATAGATCATTCTTTTAAAACCCTATCTGAGCATCAGGAGAAGGGAGACTTTCTCCTGGAGTAGGAACTTTCTGTTAGATTATGCTTTTGTTGTAGTGTGAGGGATAGAAGTAGGTATTTGACACAGGACGGTAGAGTTTGATGTGACAGACATTTGATGGACCCTTTAGTATTAATGTTGAAGCAGGCAAACCCCTCTTTGAAGATAGGGATAGTGAGGGTCTCTTTATGCACAAATAAAAGTCTATAACCACCACCATTCCACCTTTGTGTCAGCTACCTTCTTCGACACCATTACAGCCCACAGTCGATGCACCTTCTGCAGAAATCTGTGTGCAAGCAACATCATGTCATTTATTGTTTGATATAGTTAAGCATTTTATTAAGCATGATGTGAAAAAACGCTATATTCCCACAAAATTGAACATACTTTATATTACAGAAACCAACTTTTTGATCATAGGTTTGAGAAAATAGTTGTAGATAGCCTGCTTGAGTAAGTGTGATTGAGTAAATTGGCTACCTCACTTAGAGGTGCGAATGGCCCTTCATCTTGCTGGTCATTTGTGCTTTCATGGCTGTGCGGCATAAATCGTTGGTCAGGGCAAGTAAACAAATCCTGGCCAGGCCTCCTGCCGTGCAGCCTCTCAGAATGCTAATCTCTCTGAGGCTCCTGCTGCACATTTAGAGCGAAATGCCACCCCCTACACCCCAATGCCCCCACTCCCTTGGGTCCCACCATCAAGGCCTCCTTTCTAGGGGGGCAGGGGTTGGCCTAGGGGGGCCTGCATCCCTACACATTATTTCATCTTAGTTGTGAGGGCAAGTATAGGTTTGGACACAGACAGACTTTTCAGTGGAACACATTGACAGGGATACTCCTTTATTTCTTTAGGTAGGGAAATCCCACCTTAGTATAGGGCAAGTTAGGCCTTACTGCATCCTGACATTTTCATTAATAAAAACATTTGTTATACATTGAATCTGTCGTCTGTGACTCCTTCCATGATGCCAATCTCACAGTCAGAACACTTTTTGCGCTTAGAAATTTGTTGTAGGTTAGCTAATGTATTGCTCTTAGAAAACTGCAAAGGTTAGCTCTTGTTTTACACTTGGAGGCAATTGTGTGGGTTAGCACATGCATTGCACTTAGAAGAATTTGGGCATGACCAGCATTTGTTTTGTACCTGAAGAACTGTTAAGGCTGGAAATTGGGTTGCACCTAGAAGTATTTTTGTCGGCTGGCACCTGTATTGCACTTAGAAGGAATTGGGGAGGTTGACACACGCATTACACATGAAAAAGTGTGAAAACTAACACTTGTACTGCTTTTAAATAATTGTGAAAGTCAGCACATACTCTGCACTTAGACGAAATTATGTAAATTTAGCACACCTATAGCACTTGAAAATATGTGAAGGCTGGCACTTGTATTGCACTTAGAAGAACTGTATTGGTTGGATGGATCGGAGAGTGGGCAGTGTGTGGCATTACATGGATCTGAGAGTGGACATCTTGTGTTGCGCCTTATAATGTTAGTCCAACCTTTATGCTCGAAGTTATATGTTGCATCCCTCCATTGCACTTAGATACTTAAGTTAACCATTGTAACGCACAGTGGTTATATGCAGATATCTTCTATATTGAATTCAGCAGATTCCTGTTGATAGCGTTTATAGAACTTGGAATCTATTGAGTAAGACTATGAAGGTAACCTGTCTATTGCATTTAGAGAATACTATTATCTTAGATCCGATGGTAGTCGGTCTGTCGCGCCTAGAACATTTATTTATTTTAATTAATTATTTAATTGATTTTTTACAACATGCCTAAAACCATACCTGAGTTTGGTTTCTAAGCACAGATCCGGGATTCAAACTCTGTTGCTCTGCGTGGTTTTGCTTCCGAGACCAGCGTGTTGCCAACAGTTAGTTGTGAGGGATCAAGAGTAAGACTCAGACACAGTAGCACATTTTGCATTGAATAAAGACTTTTGTTATCAAGATAAAAAGAGGGGTTGGGAGATCCTACCTATCCCTAACTCTAAGAGGGCTTTTCCTGCCTTAACAAAACAAAGGAACATCTGTGTCACGGTGTCTAAAGCAAAAAGAGTTCTCTGTTCTGTGTCCAAAATCCTAAGCTGACCACACACACTAAATGCAATATAACGTGAAATGGGAATGCCCTTTGGCTGAACACCTGCAGCTTCCTTCTGAAGCTTCAAACATAAAGTCTCTTAAGGTGAGGAGAAGAAAGAAAAGAAAGTTCCACTAAAAAAGGGACCGTCCTTTCCACTAGGGTGCTTTTGGTTATTCACAATGTTACTTTTGGCTATTTCTACAATCCCAAGGAGGATGGTTCTTCCCTCGAGTTTTCTCTGATTCCACAACACTTTACAGTTCGTTCTCTGGACCCCTGAGGCCCTTTTCAGAAAGGGGTATGGTTCTTCCCTTTTGGTCCACAATTCAAAAAGGGGGGTTTTATCCCCTGTTTGCTCTGCACTTTCTGGGGGTTCTGCTCCATTTCTCCAATCCCTGTTTTCCTCTCCTGTCAGGGTTTCATTTTGCTACTTGGATGCGGCCCAGACTAGCTGTGTGGCTGGTTGTACTCCCCTGCCAGGGTTTTTATGTCTTTTCACTTGCATGCAAGTCCCAAAATCGCTGGGTACTTGGTTTACTCTCCTGACAGGGATTTTTGAATCCTCTCAATATTTGAGTGCAAATCCCAGGTTCACACTTTTAATTAAAATTCACTTGCTTCTATATCAACGCAATTATATCTTTCAAATGTCGGGCCGCTGACCCTTCTCCAACTGTGATAAATGGCCTAGGTCCCTTGTGTCGGTTTTTGTTCTTTACTAATGGCAAACTGCATCCGCCCAGAAGTGGCCCGGTATCCCAATCTCCTTCTCTGGGCCTACCGGTCTTCTTTAGCAGCTTCTGCATCCCTTGCATCTCACCATTTCCTCTGCTATTTGTTTGCTGCCAGGGAGCGTGTCTCGTCTGCTTCTCGGTTCCCACCTGGCCTTCTCCTTCACTTAGCAGCTCCTGCTACTCGGGAGAACAGCGCAGCAAACACTCTTCCGCTTGACTTCTTTGGATGCCATCCTCGCCAGCTCCTTCGCTCAGGTCTCCAGCTCGCTTTCCTCCCGTGTCCCAACCAGCATCGGGAGGGCTGACTCTCTCGCTCTGTTCAGGTGTGTTGTATTTGTATGTCCCGGCACCTGTTAACTTTGTCCAACCACTAGAAGGTAGTGTTTGCTTTACGGCTTCAGAAATCTTCATTACTCCAGTCCTCTTTCTCGTCTCTGTGCTGTCCGTCAAAGGGGAATATACATGAATGTTATTATTGGCCCTGACTGCATGCTCTAAATCAATTATACAGTATGCCACACATAAAAGGGGCGGGGGGTTAAGGAGTGTTGTTAGGACTTAATGGAACAGGGGGATACCATGTTTGGCTTAGCGAGTTTATCCCACTCCCATGAACGTTGTCTCCACTCATGTGGTCCTGGAATAGCCTTCCCCAGTGTCTGGATCAGGTAGCTCTTCCTTGTCTTGTCCACATGAGGGACTTTCCCTGGGAAAGAAGTGACTGCATCGCTAGATTCGTCACACAGTCTATTGCGCTGAAGTAGACTTGAGGGTAGCCTGTCCATAATGCCTAGAAGAGTCTGTGTGGGTAGCTGGTTTCTTTTGCCCACAGATGATCAGATGATGCAGCGACATTGAAGATAAGCTCCCTCTGAGCTTATGGTATGTATAAATGCACCACATTGGTGGGAATCTGCCAGAGGCACGGCCATCCATCCACACACTTTCGAATGCAGCTGTGACTACTACAAATTTGGTCTAGCTGGACACATAATGGCTTCACCCTTACACCAGACATGCCTCAACACCTCTGCCATAAGAATGCAGTGACAACCTGTGACAATTTTCGGTCTAGCTGGTCACATATCGCATCTCCTGCACTACCGCTCTGTCGTGACCTACCTCAGCACCCATCCTTATGCCTGACCTCTTGGGTTGCTTATTGGAGCTTAGCCAGCCCACCTAATTCCTAATCTTAGCCAAATGCACACATGCACGTTAAGCCTTTCCTGATGATTTTCGCATATCTGGACCTCGATCCCAGAGGGCGTTTCTATCACAAAACACTTTGAGGCCATACAAATGGGAAAAGGCACTATATAAATAACAACTACAATGCAATAAAATACACTAGAGCAAAGAGATGGTTGAATAATTTGTATATTTGGGAATCTGTGTGGATAGAAAAATTACTTGGAAAACTGTGCTTGGAAGGAGCATATCGACTTTATTCCACAAAGGCGAGGCAGTGGTAAACTAGGCCATGGGTGGTCAAGTTATCGCAAGTGCTTTGGAAGTTTACAGGTGCCAGGCAGTGACTGCTCAAATAAAAGAATTTCATGCATGGGGCTTTGGTCCAGCTAAGGCTCTTGACCATAAAGAAAATAAAATTTGATTTCAAAGAGATTGCTATGTATTCCTTATAATGAACGCTATTAAAACGAAAAATAAAGAAATAAATTGTATATTTTAAGTAATCCCTCAAGGAAGTAACCGCCACCGTGAGAAATAAAATATGTTATCATGTTACACTTCTTTGTGATGTTTGTTTTAGTGGTCTCAGTCAATAATCTGTGATCGATCAAAGGAGTCAAAAAAGGGATTCCCAGCTATATACAGCTTTTTACTATCACAATGGGAATTCCTTCCAATTTCCAAGTGAAGTTCTTATACTTGCTTTTACTCCCATTGATGATATTTTGGTTTTAGACAAATTAAGTACCAACTCATTCTCCTTGGAATATTCGTATAAGGCAGTTAAACTCTGTTGAAATGCAATGGGGGTCCGTTCTAAAAAAAACTGTGTCATCGGCATATGATAGCCCACTTATATGTTGCCATCCAATTTTAGGAGGGTGATTTTTTACTTTACTAAATGCATCATCCAGGTCAGAAATATATATATATATTTATAAATGTATCGGGGCCAAGATACAGCCCTGCATTAGGCCATAATTCGTGATTATTGAGTCACTAAAATGGCCATCCATATTAATTTGTACGTGGGATGAAGTATCAGAGTACAGGGCCAGGGGTCCTGCTAGGTCTGGAAAAGATCTGGGGCTACGCTAATGTCGGGACTGTCTGGACTCTGGGCTAGCTAGCCTTTTGGTTGTTGCCCCTGAGCTTCTATTTAGGGCTACAACCAAAAGACCCGTGGCTATTGCCATCTCAGCCCCCACCCCCAGCAATGCCTCTGTACAGAGCCATGATCAAATGTAAAATTGTGACATCCAATCCCAATTGATATAATTTTTGCCAGAATCTATATCTGTTGAGATTGGTGAAGTCCACAAAGCATATAAAAAGTGTTTATTTTTAAGATGAGCCGAACAAATTAAATATGATAGATTCCACAAATTAGTTAATGTGTTGTTTCCTTTCAGAAATCCTGTTTTCTGTCTTGTTAAAATCTTTTTCTTTAAAATCCCTTTATTTAGTTCCTTTAATATAAAATGGCAGAACATCTTTGCTATAGAATCAAGCATAGCCAAAAGTCGATCATTTTCAGGGTTTGTTCTAAGGCCTTTTTTGTGGAGAAGAACCAAAATAGATCTCTTCCAGCTATTGGGGACTACACCAGTTCAAATAACTTGATTAAAGAGTCTTTTGATAATTATTGTCCAGGCATGAGGGTTATGTCTTCGCTACGAGTTCAGGGGAAGGGGGTCTGGATTCCTTTAACTTGTTAATTATATCCTCAATGTTGTCAGCGACCATTGTAGTACCATCTCCACAGAAACTGAAGCCGAGGTAGATTTCATGAAACTTTTTTTCCTCTATGATAGATTTTTTTGGGTAAAGTTCTTGTACATATAATATCCAACAATCTGTAGAAATAGGATTAATTTCATTCCCCCCCCCCCAAACTGGCATAGTATGCTGCGTGTAGATATTCCAAAATGTGCATTGCACTACTCATAATGTGCCACTGCACATTGGCCATTGAGCTTTTTTGCTGTCTAATCCAGTTTCTGTATCCTGTAAACAGTTTCTTCAAGGCCTCTTTTTTCTTCATGTCTATCAGATCAGATTTCTTTAATATTCAAATGTTTTTTCGTACCCGCTATTGCCACAACATAAATTCTCGTAGAGTGAGAATCTTTCATTGGAAGCTTCCCCGGTGTCTCTAAAATACTTCCCATTCTTTCATAATATTATCTATTTATTTATTTTGCAATTTATGTAGCGCGCCGAACTAGGCGGCATCTGGGCGCTGAGCTTTACATGTGACGACAGTACATGAATCAAAAGACAGTTTAACAAATATACTATATGCAGCAAATATAGACGGTAACGTATATACAATACAGTTATGGGATACGCCAACAATGATGGTAGGACAAACCTAGATGTTGGAAGACAGGTTGCTGAGTAGGATGGGCATGTTTGCGAACAGGAGCATACTTTACTTACCGGATTCCTGTAAAACGAGGTGTGTTTTCAGTTGTTTTCTGAAGGTCCAGAAGGAGTCTTCAGACCATAGTGTAGCTGGTAGTGCATTTCAGTGTTTTGCAGCTATTGGGGGGAAGCTACTGCCTCCTGCTTTCTGTAGCTTGAATCTAGGTGTGACTAGCATGTGACTGTGTGCGGGACACGTGGCTCTGATCGATTGGGATCTGATGATTTTGTCGGCCAGGTAAGTAGGTGCTTGGTTATTAAGACATTTGAGTGTCAGTGTGAGAGTTTTAAAGATAGTGCGCTCTTGGACCGGGAACCAGTACGCATTCCTTCTTATGTTGGAGATGTGAGATGTTTTCAGTACATTCAAGGCTTCTCTGAGGGCCTTATTCTGTAGGAACTGATGTTTTTTGATATTTTGACTCTTCGTGCCCACATAGAGGGCATTGTAATAGTACAATCTGGACAAAATGAGAGCTCTAGACAGTGTAGTGCAGCTGTCAGGAGATAGGAAGAGGCTCCATGCGTTAATCGGCTTAGAGGTGGAGGATGCTGCTGGGGAAGTTGCATTAACTTGTTTGGATAGTGTCAAGGTGGCGTCTAGGTAATAAAATAAGGTTTTTACTTCTTTCGAAACATTTATGACGTTGCCATCTATGTTGGAGGCCTTGAAGGAGTCATCAAGTTTTTTTAGGCAGTGTTGAGATCCTAGGAGGAGGAGTTCGGCTTTATCGTCATTTATGCATAAACCCAAGTTTGGATAGTTTGATAGATGATGTTGAGGTTGGCTGAGTCCAGGTTATAAGAGCCAGTGATGGGAATGAGGATTTGGGTGTCGTCTGCATAGCTATTGTAGGTGTCATCCAATTCGTCAAGGCAGTCAAATAGAGGCGTGGTAAAAATATTGTAAAGCGTCAGGGAGACGCAGGAGCCTTGTGGGATGCCACAGGTGACAGGACTAGGTTGGGCTGCTGTGGTCGGGGAGAAGACTCTCGTAGTTCTGTCCGAGAGGAATGATTGAATCCATTGAATAGCTTTAGGCGAGAAATGCACTGCTGATTCCAAAGGACTACATAGAATTTTATGATCGGGAGGATAGCTCAGGGGCAACGTGCTCGCCTTGAAAGCAAGATGTCATGGAGCACCACAGGTTCGATCCCCGGGTCTGTGCTTAGAAACTTCTGGCTATTAAGCTTGTTATAAATAACCTATCATATCATATCATTGACCAGGTCAAATTCAGCAGAGAGGTCGAGTAAAAGGAGCAGGGCTAGTTTGCCTTTGTCAATGTACTCATCCATCTGCATTTTCAGATCCAAGATTGCAGTTTCCGTCCTGTGTCCCGAGAGGAAACCTGATTGGCGAAGGCCGAGGAACTTGTTGACTTCCAGATAGTTTTGGATCTGGAGATAGGCTACTCTGTCCAGTATTTTGAGTAGCAAAGGCACTGTGGTGATAGGTCGATAGTTGGTTGGTATATTGGGGTCAAGTGATGGCCTTTTTAATAATGGGAGTACCCAGCCATTATTTAAGTTAGTAGGGACAGTGCTGCTATTAAATGAGGCATTGATAAGGCTAGTAATGAAGGGGGTAAGTAAGAGGCACAGTCCTTGATGACCTTTGCCGGGCAGGGGTCACCTTGGCATTTTGATGGTTTAAGGCTGGTGATGATTTTTATTACTTCCGATTCCAAGACAGGGGCGAATTCAAATTGTTGAATGGTATTGTTGCCTTGGGGAGTCGGAATTTGATGCAGTGGTTGGTCAGGTTGGATAGTGCTTTTTTTAGATTCGATTTTGGCTTGCAGTAGTGTGATTTTATCAGAGAGCTTTCTGAAGGTTGGCGCACCAGCTTGTATCTTTGATGCAGACATCTACTGGAAGTACCGGGGACTCTAGTTCTCTAAGGATGGCAAAGAGTTCTTTGGTGCCTGATTTTGCGTTGGTTATTCTGTCGTTGAAGGAGGAACTTCTTTTTAGGAGGATAGCCTGTTTGTAGTGGTGCGCTGCATTGGGAAATGTAGTTTTGTTGAGAACTCTAGGGTATTTTTTCCAGGTGGCCTTGGTTGTTCTCTTGGAGTTGCGCAGTGCTTTGAGTGTCGGCGTGAACCATGAATTGATGTGCACTGCTGGTTTGGATTTGCACAAGGAGAAGGGGTTATTTTGTCAATTGCAGCAAGGACAGTTTTATTGTAGCGTTCAACCATCGTCGAGGGGTCATTGGTTCCTGAGTTTAGGTCTGTCAGGATAGGCTACAGCAGGGGTAGTATGTTATTTACTGTGCTGTTTCTTTTATTTCCCCACCAGCAGGGGGTTGTGGGGTTTAGCGCTCTTGGTGATGTTGAAGGTGATAAGGTGATGGTCAGACCATGGACACTGGGAATTGGAGGTGAGGTTGGAGTTACAGTTCAGGTTGGCTAGCCAGTGAAGGATCCGTCCTTTGGTGTGTGCAGGGTTCTGGATGTGATGTGAGGAACCAGAGGTAGAGATGTCGTTGGCCAGGCACAATGCATTTTTGTCCTGGGCATCATTGAGGCCTAGGTTGAAGTCTCCTAGAAGTAGGGTTTGGGAGATGGTTTTGGTGTTGATGTTGAATGAGAGGAGTTGTGAAATAGCCTCCTTGAATCATAGTATGGGCCGTTGTGGATGTTAAGGGTGGCAATGGGGGAGATTGCCAGTTTCACTGAGAGTAGTCTGACAGATGGTAGGGTAATGTTTGGAGTCTCTCTAATGCTAAAGGAGTTTTTTGCGATGATAGCTACTCCTCCTCCTTTCTCCGTAGGTCTGTCTGTCCTGAGGATTGTGTAGTTATCTTGGACTGCGAGCGCAAGAGCAGGGCTTGACACTGCATGGTGCCAGGTTTCTGTAATCACCATGAAGTCAAGGTTGTGTGTAGAGATGTCAGCAATGTCGAGGGCATGGGCTGGGAGTGATCTGGCATTGAATAGGGCTCCTTTGATCTGAGTTTGCTTTTGCATAGTGCTAGGGTCAGGGGCTACAGTAGAGTGTTATGAGGACTTAAGTTTGAGGGAGGCACACATGTTGTAGATTCAGTTGTTAGGCCGATGCAGTTCGAAGTTTGTGGTGTCCAGTTCTTTGCGGAGCTATTGTACTTAGTAGTCTTGGCAAGGCTATAAGTAGTTCTGTAGGTGAGGTGTGCATTCCTTCCAGTGGTCAGTGGGGTAGATGTAAGGGGGGATTTACATCATGTTACATCATGCATTCACCAGCATTCATTGTGGAATAGGTGGAGGCGGATTCATGTCCTTTCTAGTGTTCCTCCCATCATGGCGTCCGAAGTGCCATGCAACGTTATCGTTTTTTCCAGGATGGTGTGCAGAAATGTCAGCGTAATGTCTGCAGTGAAGGAAGCCTATCGAGTAAAGATATAAAATCACTGGAGCCTCAGCGCGTTGCTACTTTGCTACTAGACACTGTGTAGGTTTGATTACTTTGTCTACAGCAATTCCCTTTTTTGTGCATGTTGTTTCATTTCTATGTCTTTTGTGTGAAATATCTGTTACTGTTTCTATCTTTCAGATTCAGTGTTAGTTCATTATCGAACCTGACAATGTCTTCTCGCCCAGCTCCCGTGTTCCTCTGCAGATACAAAGGCACTCTCCCCGTAACGTTCCTTATACCCAGACTGCAGAGCTGAGCTCATTTCCAGTGTTCACATTCTATTTATTTATTTATCAACTTCTGTTCTTTCTGCAGGGCGTTTACTAATCAGAACCGTTATACCACAGTCACCCTGCAGCACGCCTTCACATCACAGCAGATCCACAGCTGTCTTTCCATTAGAACAAGAATGAGAAAAATCCTTGAGGACACGATAGAAGAAATGGTTTGAGCATCCATGTCTACAAGACTACATCCCTACCAGGGTTGTATTCCCCAGAGAGGTTCCCTGGGAAGTATGTGGCCGTGATATTTAAATAGTTGGGGTGACAAGAGTTACAGTGGGATTATTACTGTCTCCTGATTTGGTCGTAACAAAAATATACTAAAATCTAAATCTTGCACCTCCTCTAAATCTGCAAATATCTTTAATTCTTCATTAGTAGTTTTAACTATTTTATGTTGTGTCCAAATCAGTCTGTCTGCAGCATTGTTGGCAACACAAGTTCTAGGCATTTTTTCTTTCAGCTGTGCAGTTGCCCAAATAATACCTATTTTTAGAGCTGCATGGTCACTAGGGGTGTTAGTTTATATCTGGAACTTATCGATGCTATCATACAGGCTATCATGGACAAGGATTTAATCGATCTAAGATTTATAAAGACCATTTGACCAAGTAAACGGTATTCTTACATCAGATTGAACATCTTTATAACGTTTTTTAAGTGGAAGATTATCAATAACTATTTCCTATGGATTCTCCGTAAATCTTCAAACATACTCTTATAAATCAAATTCCAATGCTACACTATTATGGCTATTTCTACAAAGAACATAATATTTTTCTTTGTCCTTATTTTTAGGATTAGAAGGATAATTAAAAGGCACATGCGACTACATATCGGCTCAATTTTTTCATTAAAAGTCACTCAATTACTATGCTTTCTACCAAAAGAAAAACTTTGGGTGGTTTCAGCTCCTCTCCGGGGGTCATAAACATTAATAATCATGATTTAAGTTCCTATATCAGCTGTTAATACTCCAGCTAGGGCATACAGACTAGCAAGACCCGGCCTGAAAATTTCAGTTTAAAAGAATTCTTGGCCCCCATAAGAAGGCCACCCTATGGTCTACCTGTAAAGTTGTATCAGGCCCTTCTCTGGATTATATTAAACCCATCAAGACTAAAATCTGTGGTAAGCCAAGACTCATCTGTAATAAATATATCTACCTCAGACAACAAGGTATGACCGTGAGGATTTTTTGTGAAAGAGCTGAAACCTCTTGTGTTACATGTCAAAAATGAAAGATGTTCTAACGTACTCCTTCTTGGTCAAACTGTCTGTTTATTTTTGTTTTCCTTGTTTGGGTCTCACATTCTGGGCTGATGCCATGATAGCTCCCAAAGCTGAAGCCAATTTAGCAATGAAGGTTTCTAGATCTTTAACTGCAGGATTTTCTTTTTTTGTTTTTTATCTCATTTGATTTTACCATGTTCTCATTCCCAGGCTTATCATTTACGTGATTAAATTCAAAGCCCAAATTTGAGAAAACATCTGCATTAAACATTATCAGCTCAGTGATCATGGGAGCGATACATTGAACTCTCGCCCAATTGGTTTCAAGCGACAATCCTGAGATTTCAAGCAATATAAGGTCCTTTCTGGAGATAAGGTGCAAGTGCGGTAAACAATTAATAATCTCTAAGAGTCGCTGTCAATTTAGAAAATACACTATCCGCTGTGGCAAACTGTTCAATAATTTCAATCCTATCGTTCACCTATCCAATACTCAGGTCTAAACATACAGTTTGCAAGTTTTGATTTAATAGTGTTAAATGGTATGGATCACATATTTGTCCAGCAGGTTTCAAAGAATTCTCCTCGATTAAGATACGCATATCAGCTGCTATGCTTCAGATTCCTGAGTCGTTTACTGCAGCCAATTTGGATTCCTTAGGCTTTATCCAATTATCCAATGGCCCCGAAGTTTTATTTTTGAGCGGGTCCTTATTCAACTTTGTTACAATTAATGGTTTGGCACGATTTTCCAAAGTAATACAGACCAAGCAGGTTGTTCTTTGTCAAGCTTCATCCTGCCTAAAGTTTGCTCCATATCTCTTTCGCCGATTCTTCATAGACTGACCCCTAATTAGTTTTTTCACTTGAATGGGGCTAACCACAATGGAGGAAAATGTACTGTTCATTTCGGAGACCATTTTTTCTTCTTGTGTGCTTTCATCACTGGTCACACTAGTTACCTTTTCGCATGACACCTCCATAGGGGAGCCTTTTGCCTTATTAATCAGTGAATTATAAAATTCTTCTATGGATTCTTCCATGCTTTCTCCCCTTGGTTCTTGTATATTGGTCGGCAAATTATGCTCATATGACAGGGACGATAAGACCACATCTACAAGTTTGACCAAGCCAATTTTTAAGAAGCCCTGCTCCTTATGCATATTATTGCAAAGAGCATAGAGAGCTTTCAAAATTTTTAATACATCTGAATCAACACTTCTTCATCTGAGGAATCAGAGGAGCTAAACAAAATGTTGTTAGTCTGTGAGGAGGCATAGACACTTTCTGAGATCCAAACCAGATCGGGGGCTTTGATAAGTTAGAAATATTACTAGAAGAAATGTCAATTACCGTGATTCAAATCTTCGCTTATGAAGCCCACATTGTTAGTTACTGTGGAGAAGTCTATCAAGTTACGTTGACGGCTGATACTTAAGTTTAGCAGCAAATTATCAATTGGATCCAGCATTGATAACTCGGCTGTCATCAATGGAATACATTCTTCTGCTGGTGTTAAATTATTTAATTAGCTTTAAGGGCTACTGGTTTAAGAAATGTTGCAATTTTGCTCTGATCCATTCTCAGGGCAGTTTCCACTCTGTTTTCTTGAACTGTAGCCACAATGCCCTGCACTGTCGAATTAGCATGCAACTTACCACGGACCCGTTTTTAAAATTATGACTCGTATCCATAGAGTTTTGCCCATACTGGTTGCACTTCTTAACTGCTATGATTTACGAGTGGCAGGCACTGACACGGAAACAAAGGGGGCTGTAGGCTCTAGAAACTCGCTAGAGGCTCAGAGATAAATGAATATAGTTAAAATCAAATTAAAATCAATGGAGTCAAAAGGAGTTTAAGGTCTTCCAAGCATTACACAAACCTTTCAATGTGTAGCGAGCCCAGAGAGGCTATCCCATCCCAGGTGCTCACGGCAGGGTGCGGAGTGCACTCACTGCCGCATGACCTGTTTTTCGGGAGCTTTCCCCTGAACACGAACAACTCCCAGCCCGGTTGTTTGTAAACTCACTTCCACCACCAACGGCATCTGCCCCAGCAATGTGCACCGCACACTGAGTGCTGGATTCACTAACCAGGTCCACAACCCGGCACCGGTCTCTTCACAAGGCTCATCACGCCTCCTTCTCCCAAGCTGAAGAGAGCTGGCGCTACCGCAGAGCCCAACCCAGCACAGCGCGACAGCAGCTGTTAGAGGAAAGGAACGAAATTACAAAAGTATACGCCCGCGCGGCACACTGCGTCAAGCCGCATTGCATGCTCTACACTGACTCGCCCAGCAGCCGCTTCCGACACACTTCCTGGTTTTGAAGACTATATGGATATGCTGGAGCCAAAGGAATGTTCATTGATGTTAAAATTAAGGTTAGGAATTCCTCCTGTACAGGCGTTTACCTCTAAATTGGAAAAGAAGGCAACATCCAAATGCAGTTACTGTAAACACCGGATCAAACACAAGTGCATTTTCTGTTCTTTTGCCCACTTTATATTGTATGGTACCTAGAAAGCGTTGGCAAAAACTGCTCTTGTTCTCAGGTCAAGGCATATCAATGATGCCTTGCATATAAGCAAGTCCACAATTATTCTGAGATATGTAAAGGCAATTGCTTTATACTTCGCAATGATGTGGCAAATAAGAACACCTCAAATTAAGGCAAACTACTTGTCTCTATTTTCCATTGTATAAATCCGATGACGTGGGTACCTGACTAGCTGTGTAAGTTGCATCTTTTGTTAAGTATATATCAGTGTTTTCTTTTTAATTGCTGTTTTCTTTCTTTATTTCTATATTATATTGTCAATTTTGATGTATTACATTTCTATACATGGAATCTTAATTATGTTCTAATTGAAGTTGCTAATGTATGTGTATGTTAGTTATGCTGCTTTTATGATTGTAAATGGAATAACGTTTCAGCGTGTGCGTCACTGTATGAAAGCTTATGTACCCATCCAAGTGCTTCATGGATGAGAGCCGGGTAAGAATCTCCCCTCCGCTCACCCCTTTTTAATTGTCTGTGTTCTTTTTATTTTTAAAAAATAAAAGACACAGAGGGAATAGTGGATCGATGCTCATGAAGAGTTTCGCCAGGAAAAATCCTCTCGGTTTGGCAGCCGAGTTCTGTCTGTGTGCTCAAGAAATGTACATGTGATATGTTGTGTGTTAACCGTGTTGTGCTGAGCCCCTTCACGACCAATGTAATGTTTTGCCCTTTTTCCCCTCTCTTCAAACAGAGTGTCACATTTTAATTTACTATACGACTTTAAAAACCATGCTGCTTTATTTATATTTTGTAGCTTGTATTAGCCCATTGACAAATGTAACAAAAACTCATATACTCTTAGGGGATCATTCTGAGTTGGCCCCATTTTTAATAGGGCTGGATATTAATAGCACCTTATTTAAATAAATGGGTCTGTCTCTCTTGGGATTGAGCAGTTTGTAGGGTGATCCAAACGTAATGAAAATGCTATACCATACTGCACTCGTGTATTTAAAAATTATACTTTAGACGTCATAAAACTTTTTTTTTAATTCCTAGTAATCTTGATCCATATTTAAGCGCGAGACCATATAAACTAGCATCTTCACCATGTGAGAGAAATAAAACACACCTTCTCGTGCACAACTCACAGCCAAGTGACTTAATCACCCAACATATAATAGTTAAACTCGTAAATGTATCTACATTCAACAACGGCCAGGGCGTCACTGCCTAATTTTAGCTCTCCACATCTTTCGAGTTCAGTTGACTTGTTCAGACTTAGAAGTATGAATTTATTACATAAAGTATCCTCAACATGCCATGTTTCTGTTCTGTGGAATAAAATACCGAACATTCATCAGGAGTAAAAAATAGTTTTTACGCAGTGTTCAACATATACAAATATATAATGGTCTGGGATTTCTTCAGCCCTTTGAGAAGGTATTGTTCTATGTTTCGATTCTACCCAAACTAAAGCGGTTCTTCGCTGTGATTATTTTATAGGCGCTAAGTGCACATCTGCATGGGTTATAACTTAACACCCAAATAAGTCTGGTAATTCTTCATTTATACCGGTAGGTTTAAAGCTATCAGAGTTCTAGATCGCTCTCTGTCAGATGCTTTGTCGTAATGTCAGGGTGTTCTTTAGTTACTCGTATACTCGATTCCTGCTGCTGTGTAACTCCTTCATAGTAAAACTGGTCGGTGTGGAGATAGGGGGCACACAGGGGGTAAAGAGTAGGGACGAGTGGGTAAATCCACCCCTTCAAAAGCCATACAAGCATCACCTCAAAGAGACGGAGGGTTCACTAATATGATTTGTGGTGTAGCAGCTTGAATTGTAGTTTTTTGGCAGAACTCTTCAAAGACATCAGCATAAACACTGTCAAGTCTTGATTAGACACTCATGTCAGCTCATGGAGTGCGAGATCGGTGGCCAACCTACAGTCACAGGTTCAAAGTCATACAAAGGCGAGACATTTACGACCCTTGGGTTGGGTAATAATAACACAGATCAATACAGCATTTAGAATTAGGAGGAGTGCAGCATAAAGTGATATTAAAACACTATATGTGCTTAGGGCTACACCTATGCCTGGCCAAGCTGAGATGGGAAACCACGCTCAGCCCAGAAAAGTCAAGATGTCATGGATTGCATCCCAAGAGGCTAGGATGTAATCTGTTGCTTTAGGTCATTCCTCAGTCCTACACTGAAAGTTTGCAATTGTTGAATGCATGAGAGGTGGTTTGGTGATCACTCGCCTAGGAACCAAGTTCCTGCGAATGTGGTCACCAAGGCACCATACGTATATCACAGTCGTACAGCTCAGCAATACCTGCGGCCAATCCCTCACCTTTTTCTGGGTGCACGGATGAGCAGAAGGCAGCTGCGGAACCCATGTCATAGGCAGTGCCATATTCTCAAATGGGCACACTATCCATGTGCCATGGGACCCTGAAGTTTAGTAGGGCCTGTAGGTTTCGCCCAGCGTTTACCTCTTATGTATAGCTGCTGTAACATTGAAGCAGCACGGTCTGCAGCCTGCTGAATGTCTCTTTATGAGGGCAAGTGTGTGTGCAGACTGCAGTCCTCCTTCTATTGTTACATAATAAGCAGTGGTTATGAATTGTTACAATTGTGACAGAAATGGGGGGGGAATGTCAGTAGCTAGGACATTCTAAATAAAAACAAGAGTTTATGTTGAATGCCCCAGTTACTTACCGTTAATCTTAATTACTCATTTATTGTCTTACTTTTCCTCGCCCCAGTACTTACACATGAAGGCCTTTCAGCTCCTCTTTTGAGATTCCTAAAATCTCAATTTCTTGATTTGAGCACCACCTGCAACTCCGTCTATAAGAGAGGCCACCTACCAATTCACTTTCTGACACATCATTCTAGTGGAAGCAACACCTGTCCACCAAGGGAGGGAGAGAGGGCAAAGGTACTTGTACAAAAAAAGAGTAGGACAAATAGTCATCTTAGGGTAAGTAATCATGGCATTACCGCCACATCCCTCTTTCTCATCCAAGTCCTTACACATGAAATATACCTGAGACGAACGTCGACCCAAATCAAAACATGATATTCGGTAATGCACACCAGGTGAAATTTTAATCAAGAAGAGTGAGCCTTACAGTGAAGCAGCCCTCCTGCAAAACAGCATGGCCAAATTGCCCTTTCCCCAACCGCAGTAGATGCAACTAGTAGTGTTATGCAAAGGTACGTGGTGAAGCCCACGTTGCCGCCTGAGAAATCTCCATATAGGAACACCACTGCCTCCAACAGGAGGCAGCACTTCCTTTGGCAAAACGACCCTAGGCGCTGGGAGGACATGGAAGACCCTCCAAAGCAAAAGGCCAGGGAAATTGTCTCTTGCAGTCAACAAGAGGTGGTTAAAGAAGGGGCATTCCTCTCTCTGCCAGAGGCCCCAAAAGTTACAGAAACACTAATGGGGCTTCCAAAAGAAGCAGTTTTGTCAAGATATGCAAGAGTCCTCAGAAACAGTACAGGAGGCAATAATAAACTCCTGGGACAGATGGAAGGGGTAGACCAATTTTAGTCTAAAGGCAAAGGTCACAGGATGATAAGCCCTGGAAAAAACAGACGATAGTCAGGGGAGCAGAGGAGAGCCCAGAGTCCATTCAATGGTCCCGCTGAGGTCATAGCGATCAGGAAAGATATCTTCAAGGTAGGGAACTTAAGGTCTACTGAAGGCAGGGCTTCAAAAGGGGGACCCTGAAGAGCACATAACACCACCAGAAGTTCCCAAGCTGAAGGGAGAGGGCCCCAGTCTTGGGATGGCCTAAAGAAAAGCTTTTTAGAAGATACCAAATAATGTCTTCAGCCTTCTTGGCTCCCACCTAGGGGCCCTGAAAGCCATGTTGTCTCTCCAATGAGCCCGTAAAGAAACGTTGGCTAGACCCAATCAGAAGCCATTGTGCAGAAACTGCTGAAATTCATGGATTCCACAGTTCAAGGGAGGGACCCTTTTGCTTCTGCACCATGACACGAGTGACCTCGAATGGTATGCATGAGAGCTAATAGTCGAACACTTACAGAAGTCTGTAAGGAAAGGGGTACCTCCCCATTCAATCCCGGCTTTCTATGTCCCTCCTGCTCAAAAGCCAGGCGTCCCGGTTCCACCTGTTGCTCAGCCGGTAGCTCTCAGAGGAAATGACCTGGGAAGAGTCCTGAGAGAGTGAGAGCGTCAGGGGAGGAGCAGAGGCTTAGTCTATTGGATGGGGGAAGCACTTCCTTCTGGGCCAAAGGGGAGATCACTTTGGATCTGCTGCATCTGATCCTCTGGATGGCTTGGGACTCAAGGTGACTAGAGCAAAGGCATAGTCAAAATCCTTCAGCTAAGGGAAAGAGGGAGATTATCCACCCCCATGACACCTCCTCTCAGGTCTGACAATGGAAAATGGGCAGGAAGAGCATTCACCCCAGAAGAAGGCATGTCTATCCTGTGTCCGCCCCATGTCTGAGTGATCACCAGAAAGGCCTCCATGTGCATCGGTCTGGCCTGAATCCATTCTCGACCCCCCTCAGATGAATAGCCCTAGGAGAAAGACAAGTGTCTTTTTCACCAGAAACCAATCTTCTAGGTGATCTATTCCAGATGCCTGGATCTTGTGCCTCTGATATGTTCACATAGGCATTGTCAATGTGTTGTCCATCAGACCAGGATCGCCTGGTCCTTAAGCTACCGTTTCAATAGATGCAGGGCCCTCCCTCAGCTATCAGTGATTATGGAGTGCTCCGGGGTCACAGTATTCAAGTGAACTTACCAGGTTTGGCTTGTGCATCTGCTCACTCCGCGCAAGATGGCTCTATGTTTATTCTGTTGTAGGCGGACTGGAAAACAGCCTCGCTCAGTTTTCTTCATGCCGCATATTTCAAATATGGAGCACTCGTTGCTCCACAGACTGTCAGGTGCTTGCCTGCCACCTGAGCCTGTCTTGCTTTGCGGAGAGTGTTCCCACTTCACGCTTCCCTCTGCACGAACTCTGCAAACATCATCCTCAAGGGGAAAGCTTTCACAATACACACTTCCCGTTGTGCGACCTCTGCAAACAGAGTCCCTGAAGGGAGAGACACTTTCATAACCGGCATCCATAAAACAAAGGTCGGCGGACCTGTCGTCTCTGCTTCCCTTCAGCTGCAATCTTGCCATGGAGTCATGCTAAGCAGTTCACCTTCTGCTACTTCTGCTACCCCTCCTGATGGCCTGGAACTAAGGTTTTTTTTTATGCCGACCCAGCTTCCCTAAGGTGTGCGTCATTACCATTGATAGGCTGCAACTGGCAGTTTCGTGCCACTGCAGCCTCTTCTTCGTCCCAGTATTTCTGGCATTATGGGACTTGAAGTCCCCAATGTCAGATTCCCTTTTAAAGGAATATTCGCCACAAACTTTATTTCTATCTTTAAGTTTCTTTTCAAAACGATTATAATAAGGTTTTACTACATGGTCTTGCTGTTTAGGGAATATATGACTTCCAGAATCTGATATGATAACATTCACAGATTCATCTTTCATATTCCTTTGTTGAACATGAGAGCTCTACTCTTGACAATTATGCTTAAACTTGGGAGAATGTTTTCTGTGTCCAATACAGTTCTTATCACAATCACACTAATGAGCTTTAGGGAAGAACAGCTTCTTCTGGCAACAGGCTATTGTAGACTCCGGTATTATTGTCTCCTCCTCTTTAGAGGAAGATAAATACTGTGTTTCACCCAACAGAGGCCTCCTGTTCCCGTGGGGACCTTCTCCTACCAAGTGATCCTTCCAGCTAATGCCACCCCATGGTCGTGATCATGTAGCGGCTGCCTTCCCCTGGTCACCTGGCAGGAGACATTAGGCAGGGTGTTTGTGTGAACTGCGCAGGATTCATCACATGGTCCACTAGGACTAGGACGGGGTCTTGCTCCGCTCACTGTTCACAGAGTATGCCCAGCAGTGAACTTCTGGCATATTGAGCAATTTACAATAAAAAGAGCTCTTCCAAATTAGGGACGGACCGGCCCTCCAAACCAGTACTGCAAGACACTCTCTTGATGTGTGTGCTGGGTGATACAGTTGGTCTAATGCTACTTTAAGCAGCCCTAGGGGTATGACTGGTTTCCCGGTGCAGTCCTACCTCCACATTACATCTGTGGGGGACAATGAGCGTGCCCTTCGTTTTCATAACTCTTGCTCCTCTGGTGGTGCCCTTCACTGTAGTTCGGTAGTTTGTGCTATGGGTAGTGTATTAAAACCCTCCATCAACCATGTTGCGTGCACGTGTGTATTTGTTCTGTGCAGTCGCAATGTCAGATATTTTGGAAAAATCTGCAGCTTTTTTTTGCTCTAAGGTCAGCAGCCTCGTTGCTGCGAAAAATCAAATCTGCACCTCTCATGTGTGCTGTGTACTTCACCATAGCAATGACCGATGGGAGTTGGAGTGCGTCTGTGAGTCTGTCCAATAGTGACACATGCTGCACTGGTGTGTCGTCTGCAGGCAAGAAGCCCCTCCATTTCCAATTTTAGTAATGTTGACAGAATGGCAGGCTTATCTCTGAAAGGTCGTGGATTGTTTGTTAGTTGCAACGCAGCAACACTACAATTATTACCCAATGATAAAAGGGACTGTACAGTCAAGGTTGTATAAACATATATACTTTATTCTTCATCACCAAATAAGTTTATTCGGAAAAAAAATCCATAAACCACATTATCATAACAGGAAGTTCCAGCAACACTACAAAATACAACCCACCCTGTATAGGAATGCAGAGGACAGACAGTTTCAAAGAAGGAAAAGGGATCACTCTGGATACTGATGGGAGGGGGTTGGTACAGTAAATAATCACAACAGTTCAACGACACTTGGATTCAGCACAAAGGGAGCTATGGGTCTTAAAATGTCTCTAGGGGCCTTTGGAGAAGGACCAGGGGGACAGAACCACAATGTCCCCTGTTCTTCTCAATGTTCCTGGTGCTCGACAGGGTCGAGTTGGCTTCAGTGTGCTTTGCAGGCTTCTGTGACAGAGTTCAAGACGGGAGACAGCTGAGGGTATCAGGTGGCAAACAGTTTGGTGAACAAAGCTTGATGGTCGGCCTACATGGTGGTTCAGTGTCAGGTATCGTCTCAATGCTGATCAGTGGTTCTGAAGCACTGGTCGAGACGTTTCGGATGGCTTTAAGCGACTGCGGCGTAACAACCGTCAGTGTTGCAGTCGATTGCAGCTCGAGGAACTCGACTGGATTAAAAAATGTCCTTTAAGGCGGGCGCCAGTAGATGCTTGTCGAGGCACTTCTCCCAGCTCCTTCAATGGGCTTGTGCTATCCTTTAAGGCTGATGGCTCAAAGCTGAGGAGTGTGTTGCAGTCAGCTGCCTTGTCCTTGGTTTAGGATTCAGAGACTCTCTGGTACTTCCCACCTAAGAAGCTTGCTGCAGAGCTTAGCTGGGCACACTGTGTGCTGGGTGTGTACCAGTTCAGGAGCTGCTGGACGGTCCTCTGGATTTAGTATCTCCCTCTGTTCCCTGAGAGATGTTTAGGAGAGGTATATTGATTCCCTCTTAGAGATCTGGGCCTTCCTTCACTGGGGGAAGATGTAAGGCAGACTGTACCTTCAACTAGGGTCCAATGTTGAGTTATTCTTTCTGCTTCTGGTGAAGCCTTCAAATGATCTGCCACAAAAGGGGCTCAGCCCTCATTTAAAGCCCAATGGACCACAATGATTGATGTAGGCTATGCCTACCTTATTGAAACAATTCTGGGGTCCCTACCAACGATCTCCTGTATGTGTGAGGTCATAACCAGAGTGCTTTGCAACAGAAAAGGAAAGGTAAAGGTGTGAAAACATGTAATACTAAGTCCAACCCATCTTCCTGTCTGTTGTGGATCAAAGGGTCCCTCTGGTTAATGGAGTTCCCTGTGATTCCCAATTAAAGCAGCATGTCTCCATTGAAGCTGCGGCAAGACAAAACTTTTTGGTTTCTTCAAATCACATACTCGTACCTTCTGAATGGGGTCCCCCTGCGGGGATGATTACTGTATTCAAGCAGTCCCAGACATGACATTTCACTGTCAATCGATACGGGGGGCCGGAGCTGGCTTCAGGTTGACACAGTGCATTTGAAAGGTTGTTGTGGTTTCCTGTCTCCTTTGTTAGCCTCTGCATCCAGGCTCCATATGGGCCTGTTTGAAGTACTCTGTGAATAGTATGTGAAATGCAGCCACAGGCTACAGGGCCCAACAAAAGGACAGGGCAGATCCATGGAGCCTTTGATAGTTAATTAGGCTGGCCAGTGCAGGTGGAATGTTTGGCCCTACCCCTTCTGGAGATGCATTGTGTGTTCCTCCTGTCATATCCCAACTAGATACGACAGGGGGGACTGCGCCTGTAGGCTGTGTCCATCCAGAGTACACAGATCTATGCGTATGTCATGCAGTGTGCATAGGAAAATGGGTGCAGAATAGCTGCACACATTTTCAGGAGGTTGGTCTACCATAGTTCAATTTCATTCAAGATTTTGAAAAAGACCAGGCGAGTGTCCACCCACTCGGCAGATGGTCGAATTCTTCACAATCACTGTTGTTCTTCTGCGCCTCAGTTTTCTTGTTTAATCAGATCAATAAGATCATCAGGAAAAACTGGCATGTATTAACAAAAGCTCAATGTGCCATTAATCAACCGAGATGTGCATACTTCAGAGGACAGAATTTAAAAGATATCATAACTAGTAATATTTATGAGTACTCTGGGAACCAACCAACATTTACTGAACAATGGGGAATGACTAAACCCATAGGCCATACTCCCTGTGGGTAATGCAGTTGCTGTTTGCAAACAAAAAGAACACACAAAGTAGATTTAGGGCTAACTAGACCATGGCTACAAAAATCATATACAAATTGTAACATAAAAATGTTTGGATATACTATTTGGTGTCCATGCAGAAGATTATACATGGGTAAAACTGAGCGCAAAATAAAAATATGTATTTGCGAACATAATAGCTGCGTTAGAAATAAAATCCTAACCGCCCCCTTAGTAAGGCACTTAATAACAGCAGATCATAAATGTGACGATTTAAGGTGAACGATATTAATGAAAATAAGTCCTAGCAATAATAAAGGCAATGGCCAAAAGATGTTATCTAGACAAGAACAAAGGCTAATTTCTTTGACTAAAAGCCATGACTCAGGGCTGAATTAATGCATAGAATGACACAATGCACGTTAATCATTATAGCCTCTGCCGAGACACAGGCCGATTCATGGAATAAATGTGCGCCGAAAATACCGGCGCAGAGGGGCCTATACGTGCGCTGCGCCGAAAAATAGCGAAAAGCGCAGGGAAACCAGCGCACGTCGATTCATGGAAGTCCGTGTGTAAGAAAAGCATAGGACGTGCGCTGAAAAAGTGCGCGGCGCACGCCGGCGCACAGGTCAACCAACGGCGTGCGCCACGGCCACTGCGCTATCACTCCGAGCGCAGTGCACAGCTCTAAAGTAGGCGGAACACAGGGCGGGACACTCGGAATGGGGAATAAAATGGGGCACAACACTCGGAATGGGGAAGAATGTGGGCGGCACGGGGAAGTACAGGAGGCAAGTGCGCGGAACGCCCACACGCTCTCCGGCAACACGTATTCATGGATTCGAACAGGGCAAAACAGCGCTCGATCAAACCAGCGCACAGGCCCAAAAACGTACGCCACAAGTAAGCAGGCGGTAGCGTCCCGACGCACTTAACGAAAGTGCGCCAAAACCTGCGCCAACAAATACCACCCACATACAGCAATGGGCCATACCGTGACCCCAAAGGACAAATGAGGTGCAAAGGTGTACGCCATTAACACGGACACCCACTGTTCAACAATTCGCGCGTGTGTGTACAACGGGTTGCGCGAGAAGTCACTCGCGCGATTGCCCTGGGTACGTGTATCCCGGGGTGCGGGGAAGTCCCACACGCGATTGCCCTGGCCACGTCGATATCAGGGGTGCGTGTGAAGTTCCACACGCGAAAAGCCAGGGTACGTCAATTACAGGGGTGCGCGGGAAGTTTCACACGCGAAAAGCTAGGCTACGGGAATTCCAGGGGTGCGCGTGAAATCCTACACGCGAAAAACTAGGGTACGTCATTTACAGGGGTGCGCGGGAAGTCTCACACGCGAATAGGCTGGGCGCGTGTATTACAGGGGTGCGTGGGAAGTCCCACACGCGATTACAGCAGGGTACGTGTATTTCAGGGGTGCGCGGGAATTTCCACACGCGAATAGGCTGGGCGCGTGTATTTCAGGGGTGCAGGGAAGTCCCACACGCGATTGCCCTGGCCACGTCGATATCAGGGGTGCGTGTGAAGTTCCACACGCGAAAAGCCAGGGTACGTCAATTACAGGGGTGCGCGGGAAGTTTCACACGCGAAAAGCTAGGCTACGGGAATTCCAGGGGTGCGCGTGAAATCCTACACGCGAAAAACTAGGGTACGTCATTTACAGGGGTGCGCGGGAAGTCTCACACGCGAATAGGCTGGGCGCGTGTATTACAGGGGTGCGCGGGAAGTCCCACACGCGATTACTGCAGGGTACGTGTATTTCAGGGGTGCGCAGGAATTTCCACACGCGAATAGGCTGGGCGCGTGTATTTCAGGGGTGCGCGGGAATTATCACACGCGATTTGGCTTGGTACGTGTATTACAGGGGTGCGTGCGAAGTTACACACGCGATTAGGCTGGGTGGGTCCTGTCACCCTCGACGGCCCCTGCTGGCAGCCCACAAAACAGGGGACTACCCTGCACACCTGCTCATGTCTCCCACCACCCCCACCCCCCACCATCCAGGGGCACCCTCCACCAGGCCCCCACTCATGTCCCCTATCACCCCCACCCTCCCGCCACCAGGGGCAGCCTCCACCAGGCCCCCACTCATGTCTCCCACCACCCCCACCCCCCCGCCACCAGGGGCAGCCTCCACGAGGCCCCCACCCATGTCTCCCACCACCCCCACCCTCCCGCCACCAGGGGCAGCCTCCACCAGGCCCCCACCCATGTCTCCCACCACCCCCACCCTCCCGCCACCAGGGGCAGCCTCCACCAGGCCCCCACCCATGCCCCCCACCACCCCCACCCCCCCGCCACCAGGGGCACCCTCCACCAGGCCCCCACTCATGTCCCCCTGCACCCCCACCCCCAGCAGTCATGGGGCACCTGCCAGCAGGCCCCCACTTATGTCCCACTCATGCCTCCCACCACCCCCACCCCCCAGCACTGTGGGGCACCTGCCAGCAGGCCCCCACTTATGTCCCACTCATGCCTCCCACCACCCCCACCCCCCAGCACTGTGGGGCACCTGCCAGCAGGCCCCCACCCATGTCCCACTCATGCCTCCCACCACCCCCACCCCCCAGCACTGTGGGGCACCTGCCAGCAGGCCCCCACTTATGTCCCACTCATGCCTCCCACCACACCCACCCCCCAGCAGTCATGGGGCACCCTCCACCAGGCCCCCACTTATGTCCCACTCATGCCTCCCACCACCCCCACCCCCCAGCACTGTGGGGCACCTGCCAGCAGGCCCCCACTTATGTCCCACTCATGTCTCCCACCAACCCCACCCCCCAGCACTGTGGGGCACCTGCCAGCAGGCCCCCACTTATGTCCCACTCATGTCTCCCACCAACCCCACCCCCCAGCAGTCATGGGGCACCCTCCACCAGGCCCCCACCCATGTCCCACTCATGCCTCCCACCACCCCCACCCCCCAGCACTGTGGGGCACCTGCCAGCAGGCCCCCACTTATGTCCCACTCATGCCTCCCACCACCCCCACCCCCCAGCACTGTGGGGCACCTGCCAGCAGGCCCCCACCCATGTCCCACTCATGCCTCCCATCAACCCCACCCCCCAGCACTGTGGGGCACCTGCCAGCAGGCCCCCACTTATGTCCCACTCATGCCTCCCACCACACCCACCCCCCAGCAGTCATGGGGCACCCTCCACCAGGCCCTCACTTATGTCCCACTCATGCCTCCCACCACCCCCACCCCCCAGCACTGTGGGGCACCTGCCAGCAGGCCCCCACCCATGTCCCACTCATGCCTCCCACCACCCCCACCCCCCAGCACTGTGGGGCACCTGCCAGCAGGCCCCCACTTATGTCCCACTCATGCCTCCCACCACACCCACCCCCCAGCAGTCATGGGGCACCCTCCACCAGGCCCCCACTTATGTCCCACTCATGCCTCCCACCACCCCAACCCCCCAGCACTGTGGGGCACCTGCCAGCAGGCCCCCACCCATGTCCCACTCATGCCTCCCACCACCCCCACCCCCCAGCACTGTGGGGCACCTGCCAGCAGGCCCCCACTTATGTCCCACTCATGCCTCCCACCACACCCACCCCCCAGCAGTCATGGGGCACCCTCCACCAGGCCCCCACTTATGTCCCACTCATGCCTCCCACCACCCCCACCCCCCAGCACTGTGGGGCACCTGCCAGCAGGCCCCCACCCATGTCCCACTCATGCCTCCCACCACCCCCACCCCCCAGCACTGTGGGGCACCTGCCAGCAGGCCCCCACTTATGTCCCACTCATGTCTCCCACCAACCCCACCCCCCAGCAGTCATGGGGCACCCTCCACCAGGCCCACACAGATGTTCCCCTGCCAATAGGAAATCACAATACAGATCCCAGGATCCCATGGGCAACCACATCCCACCCCATGTCACCCCAGTCCATACACACATCCAAGGTACACATCCATTCAAAAATCAAATACCCATTACATGATACATAACCAATGAGCAGTATGCGCATGAGTCCAAGTCCGTCAGACTCACACAATGGCAACACATGACTGTGAAAACCCAGATTGTGACAGTCAACAAACCAATGAGAGAAGTCCACACAATAGAATCAAAAGAACAATGTATTAAAATGTAAGAAGGAAAAAAAAAGAAACACCTAAATGAATACACAAAGTAACAGGTAAAAAACAAAAAAAATCTAATGAAAGGTGAAATCCAAAAGAACGGGTGCAAAGTCAATCAAAATGGAAATCAAAATCAAACACATTGCCCCATGGTCCAAATAATAAAATCGAAAATATCCACAAACTATGTACAAAGATGATTGTCCGGGTCCAATATCCCTAAAAACCATAAAATGAAACCTACCCAAAACCTAACTAATGCTAACTATATACAAAAAACGTGGGCCATTGTCCAATCAACCCAAATAATAAATAAAAATAAAGGAAACCTACTATCTACATAACTATATACAAAGGCGGCGGGCCAGTCCTGCGGCTCACTGAGAGATGTTATGGGCCAGGGCATCATTGAACTCCCTTTCTATCTCCCCGAGGCGTTCATCCTCAATGGCCCCAAGGGCCCGCAGGGCTGACGCAGTGTCCACCTCCAAGCCCCTGCGGATCTCCTCGAGGCACTCGGCACGCCTCAGGGCCCTCTGCATGGAGTCCACCGCCCTGACCATAGCGAACCGCCCCTCTTCTGCCCGCCGCCTCTCCGCATCTATTGCGTGGCCTAACCGCTGCCACACGGAAGACACATTCTGTCCAGGGTCCTCCTGCCCTCCAGCCGATGGCTGCCCCTCCGATGTTGATGGCCCCGAGCCATGACGCCTCCCACGTCGCTGCCGCTGCCTCTGCAGCCACTGGCTCTGCCAGCACGACGGCATCCAGGCTGATGGTATCCACCGACGCCGTCGTGCACGTGCCCTGCCTGATGATGCCGGCACATCCTCCACCTGCAGGGGTCCAGTTGCCATGGTGTCCACACCAGCTGGACCACCGACTCCCGACTGTGGCAGGGATGGGATCCCCACTGAGCCGGCTGCATTGGTCGGGGCAGGTCCACAGGGGGCCCTGGTGCCAACTGGGCCGGAAGACGGCAAGGAGAACGACCGGCGCATACTTTCCACAGAGGAGGAGATGCCCGACACATTGGCCATCACCTGCAGAAAACCCGCGCCAATGGCAGATCCCAACTGGGCCACGTCGGCACGGTGCTCTTCGTGATGATGTGCGTGCTCCTCCCGGGAAGCACGCACGTCATCACGAATGACCCCCGTGCGCAACGCGACCCCAATCAGGACCTTTTCCATGCGCCCACGGGTCCTCTTGTCCGCAGGTGGAGGGGAGTCAGATGACATAGACACCCCCTCCACCTGCGGACGGGCCTGGGACGGGGCATCCATGCTGGTGCATGGTGGTGCACTCACAGGGTCAGGGACAGCGACATGCACAGGCACCTCCACGGCGACCTGTGCTGCCTCCTGCCCCTGGCCCTGGACTGCACCACTTGCACCAGCAGGGATGCCCCCACCAGGCCTCAGGTGTGCCTCAGTCTCGGCCGCCTCCTCCTCTGTAGAAACCACCAACCTGGATGGCTCCTTGCCCTCTTCCGCTGTAGCTGGCCCCTGTGGGGGCTCACCCACCCCTTCCACCGCAGCCGTGGGGGCATCCCCGCCGTCTACCTCCACAGCGCCGTCTCCGCCCTCTCCATCACTAGCCGCTGCATAGAGGGAGACATAGAACACAAGCATCAGGGCACTGTACAATGGTCCCCTACACAGGAAGCAATATCAGATGACTGGCAATGGTAAAGTACACTTCTATCATGTCCCTCCACAACACATGGGTCAGGCAATACACACACGCAACACCCATGGTCCATGGCATGCACATCAACATACATGTCCACTGCACTCTTCTAAAGTACGATGTCATGGAACTCACATGCATCATTGGTCATGCAAATCACACGCACACACTTCACCTCTGTCACATCCATGTGGCCTCGTACATCACAAACACAGTGGATACAAGGATGATTAGGCAGCATCAGTGAATCTGTACAGTGTCACAGACATGTGTCATGCATCCATGCCATTCAAAAGTCACAGACATGCAGGTCAAGCACACCGACCTCGACACCATACATGTACCTGGCATCAGCATCCATCCCTCACCCACACCCATGTCCACGAACATACACTTGCATGCTCACATGTGTCCAATCTGCATAGGCCTCCTCAGGTTGCATAGCAACACATACAACAACCATGTGATCCACAAATTACAGGTCGCACATGCATCGCCATGACAACACTGCACACATACATGCCTACAAGGCCCATTCCACACATACAGCATCACACAACCAGCACACTGCAACATGCACTGTCTCACACAGCAATGCCTGCACACTTACCGCTCAACTCCAGACGGGTCTCCCTCTCAAGGACCTGGGAGTGGAGCGCTGGGTGTATGCGTGCCAGGACCCTCATTTGGATCGAACTCATGTGGCCCCGGCCCCCCTCCACGAGGCGCCGGGCCTTTGAGAGGGTCCTGGACCTGCAGTCCTCCCAACGCTTCCTGACATGTCGGTTGTCGCGGACTGCCACCCCCTCCGCGTTGATGGCAGTCACGATGTCGTCCCAGATCCGAGTCCGTCCTTCATAGTTGGCGCGGCTACTTCCGAAGAGGGCATCATACTGCCCCAGGACTCGCTCCACCAGGACCCCAACCTCGGTGACACTGAAGCTGGGGCCCCTCTGCCTCTCTGGCTGGGGGTTGCCAGTGGTGCCAGATGTTTCAGTGCCCGACATGGCAACCCCAGAGGCAGGAGTGGGTGGGCAACTTGGTCCTGGGGCTGGGCTGTGGAGTGGTGTTCTTCCAGTCGGGAGTCTTCAGTTCCAGCAGGGGTGGACACAGCAACTGTACGCCTGCAGATGGCTGATGTGCAGGCACCAAATGGCAGGGCACGGTGGCAGCAGGCAGGCAGGCAGGCAGCAGCAGATGGCACGTGGGAGGCTGCTCGGGGCACTGCGGGGCAGTAACTCGGCCTTCTGGGCAGGAGCGTGGTCTTCCGTGTGTGAACGCGTGGCCAGCTTGATACGGAGTGAATTGGCACGTGAAAATCATGCACGTCTGCGTGGAATCCGAGGAATGGCCCTCAGCGCGTAAGCACGTCAGCACGCGTACGCGATTTCATTGGTCCAAAGGGCCAGGCGCGTAAGCGCGCCTATGACGCACGGGTGTTTCCCAACCCACGTGAAAAAAATACACGTGCCGCGCGAGCGCGTCAGCACGCGTACGCGATTTCATTGGTCCAAAGGGCCAGGCGCGTAAGCGCGCCTATGACGCACGGGTGTTTCCCAACCCACGTGAAAAAAATACACGTGCCGCGCGAGCGCGTCAGCACGCGTACCCGATTTCATTGGTCCAAAGGCACACAGCGAGTAATCGCATATTCAACAGCGCGCGTGAAAAACGCCCGGTTACCATTTACATCTGAATACAATTACAATATTAATAACGTACATTTAACCTGGTAAACCTCGAGCATGTAGTCACACACGCTCGGCCACGACACGTGCAAAATTACAACAGGCAATACGGAAAGACGTACGCCTGCAGGAAGCAGGCGTACGTGACCCGGCACGTCTAAATATTCACGTGAAAACATCGTACAAGCTCAGTGCAAAGATGAACATACCGTTCCTAGCAGCAGTGGCTGTGGGTTACCAAAGGAGGAGGAGGAGGAGAGTCAGGGCCAGAATTTTCTCACCCAGAACCAGCCTATTCGGGATGCCTGATGACCAGGTGTATGGGAGGTACAGGTTTCCAGCACACATCATACTGGACCTGGTCAGTGAGTGGGAGGATGACCTCACATCACCCACCCTGTGCTCCCAAGCACTCAGCCCCCTGCAGAAGGTCCTGAATGTACTGCACTTCTTGGGCACTGGATCCTTTCAGCGGACAAGTGCCATAGTGGGTGGTGTGTCACAGGCCACGCAGTCACACTGTCTACACCAGGTCTTGAACATCATCACTGCACGGCCATCAGTCCGCAGGCACATATATCTCCCCAGGACTCCTGCAGAAAGGCGGGCGTGCATCCAGGAATTCTATGGTGTGGCTCAATTCCCCAAAGTGCTTGGTGCAATTGACTGCACCCATGTGGCTCTACGTCCCCCCAGGGCAACAGAGCACATCTATAGAAACCGCAAGCACTGGCATTCCATCAACGTGCAAGTTGTATGCAATGCCAAGGGAATCATCACATCAGTATATGCCAACTATCCCGGGTCCACCCACGACAGCTTCATCTACAGAATGTCTACCCTAAGCCGGGACCTAGAGGCTGGCCGGCATGGAGATACATGGCTGCTTGGTGAGCATGAATGCCACTGCACATGCATGCATGTCAGATACAGGGTCATGTCACAACACCACTAATGATACCCATCACCACCTCCGCAGGGGACAGTGCCTACCCTATCAGCCCCCACATGATGACCCCAATCCGGAACCCCACCACGCCACCCGAGGTAAGGTACAACACAGCCCACATTGCAACCCGGGGCATAGTGGAGCGCACATTCGGAGTGCTGAAGTCACGCTTTCGCTCCCTTGACCGTTCTGGCGGGCAGCTGTTATATGCTCCCCCACTAGTGTGCAGGATCATAGTGGCAGCATGTGTCCTGCACAACGTTGCAACACGCCGGGGCCTGCCCGTGGACATGGTGGTGCCCCCACATCCACAACCACATGCACGCCCGCTGCGCATGGGAGGGGAAAGGGCACGGGGGAGGCAGCCCGTACGCAACTGGTGGCCAACTTCTTCACCTAGGAATCACAGTGCTGGCTAGTGCACACTGCTCTGGCACATACCATCTGACGATCAATGATGACACTACCTGACAATGTCACAAAATTTCTTGACAATAAACTGTCAGAAACACATCAGCCTGAGATTGTTAACATGGAAGTGTCACTATGTGTGCACCCCTACCTACACATACACCAGCAATGCATAACTATGAAAAGACACAACTCCATTCATCAAATATGCATTGGCACAGGCGAATTGCTACATGACAACATTGCCATGTCACCCAATCCCTTCACAGTCCCGCCACAGAGGACACCATGTCATGGTATGTGAGAGCAAACAAACTGACCCTCACAACATGACACCGGTGTCACAAATTGCAGTGCCCCAAATGGAACATAGCCGCACTTGAACAGCTAACCGTGATGGAGGCACTACTACACACCTGTGTAAGAGTCATTTCAATCAAATTACACACCAACCCACCCTGAAGCCCACCAAAACAAGACACAATGCATGTAATCAATGGTAGTCTCAATACCTGATTGTGCTGGTATGTCCACACCGTCCAGATGTACAGTGATGGCGCCACGCAAAAGTGTCACTGCACATCTACCGACATGTAGTCTGACTCCAGAGAGTATGCCCGTGTGAAGAACTGTGTGAAATACCTGCAAAACATGAGTAACATATGTAAGTTGAGGCACATATCAAACCATCATGCATAGTTAGGTGCAACAACAATGTACACTATGAATGTCTACACAGTATTGACTATGGACTGCCCAACAGCCCATGGGAGTCCAATGTCACCGTGTAATTTGCTGTCACTTGGGCACACCCTTTGCAAGCCCATGGAAACGGAAGCAGGAGGGGTGTGGATGTCAGGTACCCAAGCATTGAAACCAAACTCAGGACAAGCCTGCATGTGCCCAGCCACAATACAGTGTATGCCCAGGTACCCACACAAGGCAACACACTTGAAAAAGAAAAATATGATAAGAAAAAATGGCCATGAAAGGGCCGGCGGGGAGGGGGGGGCCACCTATGAGGTCCGAGGACAGGATGCACGCCACAATCCACCTGTGTGGATCATGGGAAATTAAAACACCCCATAGGCTCGTGGCCCACACGGCTACTCTGTTGTGGGAGATGAGTCGCTATCGCTCTGGCCAGACCCTGCAGCTGACTCAGGAGGTGGGGGAGCTGCCTCAGAAGATGGTGTGACAATGGGAGGCAGCCCACGCAAAGCCCGAGTTTGCTCCTCCATGGCTGCAAGCAGGCGGGTCTGGAAGGTCTGGTTCTGGATCATAATCATGCGGAGGTCCCCATGCAGTAACTTCCGGGATGACCTGACCTCCGCACGAGTTGCCTGCATCTCGGCCGAGAGCGTCCGTGTCAGACGCTCCAGCTGCTCCTCTGTCCTTCTATGGGATGAAGCCTCAAGCTCCAACAGGGTCGACCTGAGGTGATGGAATTCTTCCCTCAGGCCTTCCCTGTGGCGCTGGGACTCCATGGAAAGTGATTCCCGCAGAGTCACCAGTCCTGCCCGCCTGTCCATGTTGGACGCCAACATGTCCTCCCTGTGTGCCTGGCAGATGGACTCTGTAGCCTGCTCCAGTCGCTCCATCAGCCTTTCTGGGGGGACAATGGAAGTGGCCACCCTATCCATGGCCTGTGCAATCATCTCGGATGATGCTGCCTGTTGGGTGGCCATACCGTAGATGGATTGCTCCCAAGCGGTATTGCCAGGTGGCATACGGCCACCACGTTGGCGGGCACCACACCTGCCTGGGGCAAGGCGGACTGCGCCTTGCTGTGCCGGCAAAGCCTCAGGCTGCAGGACTGCATTCCCTCTCTGATCTGCAGCCCCAGGAACAGGATCAGAGATTGTGTGGTGTGGCCCTGCATCCGTAACCACCGGAGGCTGAGCTGCCGACACTGACATCCCCATTGAGGGCAATAACCCGGCTGCAGGTGGGTCGGACAGAGGAGATTCTCTCCCAAGAACACTCACCTGCGACTGCACATAGGTGTCATCCTCCGAGTCTACACCTGAATACTGCTCGGGGGAGGAACCCCCAGAGACACCCCTCGACAGCACGACCTGCAGCACTTGTGGGTTTTCACCCACAAACACACCACGTCCCTCACTTGTGGAAGGTCGGCCCGGGTTGCCCTCCTGGGACGGCTCCACCACCACATCCCCAGCATCAACAAGTGCGTCGTCCCCTGCAAAGACATGAAAGAGAGAAATGGAAACAGGCATTAGCACCATGGCATACAACAAGGGCTGATGAACAACAGAGCCAGTAGTTCAATGACACATGTCCCACATGACTGGGAAACCTCCTAGGCATTCACCATCACTGGGTCTGGAGGGGAGGCTCAGGGCACACAATGATGACACAGAGAATGGAGAGCAACGCCTGCTCCCCATGCTGCCTAGCACTGGCATCACACATTGGCCGGTGATTGCCATGTCAAATGCACATGCCATCACACACATGGCATGTGACATAGCCACCAAGTGAAGAGGGAGAGGAGGGCAACTAATTTGGATTTTGGCCACTCTGGTCCTGACATTGCTTCATCACATCAAGAAGTTAACATGTTGGACATGGATCTGCTAGTCCCAATTGGCCACGATGCACAGTGCCTTGTCAACATTAACAAAATGCAGTAAACAATGAGATTCCACCTCCCCATCACCTGTAATGGATTCATATAGCATTCGTGAAGCACCTGTACAGAAATGTATGAAGGTACAGCGGAGCACTGAGGGGTGGTGGGGCAGAAGGGGATGCCATTCAACAATCCTACTGGTGCTGGTGTCATTCATGTAACGCAAGTGCAGAGGTGGGTGGCACAATGAAGTGCAAGGGGAAGTTGCGGCTGGAAGTGCTGTACAAGGTAAGTAGGACTTAACGTCGAGGGCAGATGGTGGTAGGCGCAGACAAGTGCTGGGGGGGTGGCCTATAGGGGTACAGAGACAGTCATGCAGTGCTGTGGGCTCGGAGGGGACAGGGGAGGTACACACTGCATCTGGCTCGGCAAGGTCCTTGCAGATTTCAATGTGTCCTGCAGAGTTGTCAGATGCCGCAGATATGTGCCCTTGGATTGGGGCTCTCATCTTGGTGAGAAGGGTGAGACGCTATTGCCTTTGGAGCAAGCGGCAGGCCAGTTTGCCAGAGGATGAGCATGATGCAGGCCATTTCCTCTCTGCCACCCGGCACCTGTGTTTTGGGTTCACAAGATCCGAGTCATGCCAGGAGTCAGCATTGGCATGGGGCTTCAGGCGGATTGTCATGACCGTGGCAAAGACATCCAGTGTACCTGACATGGAGTGGAGCATGGAGTGGGCCCTGTCAGGATGGGAGTGAGCCTAAGGGGGAGCTGGATAGGGGGGAGATTTTGGCAGCATAAGCCTCGACTGACACACACTTCATGGGTTGGAATACCAAGAAGGTGTGTGACAGTGGTGAGGGTGGCTTTGCCTGTGGGCGGTGAGGGTGAGGTGGGAGGAGAGGAGAAAGTGATCACTCCAGGAGAGAGGAGTGCAGAGAGGGATGGAGAGGGGAAGGTCAGATGAGATCAGAGCATCAAGAGTGTGCCCTGCAGAATGAGTAGGGACAGACGGGAGTTTAGAGGGTGATAGGGAGTTGCTGAGGTCACGGAAAAGTCACGTGGGGGGACAACAAGCATGCAGGTGGATGCGTACATCACCAAGGAAGAGGATTTCAGTGTCTGGGGACATGAGTGAGGAGGAGAGGTGAGGCCACTCGGAAAGGAAGTAGTACATTTGACCAGTTTTCCGATACACAGTACGCACAGTTTGTGAATGTCGAGGTGAGATGGAGAGAGACGTCACACAAGCCATTCCAGAGGGGAGTAGGTCTACGTAGGAGTGACAGTGGCAGGAATACCCTCAGGGAAGGCAAGGGCACACCCCCCCCTGCACAGTAGTGCCGGGCCAAGGAGAGGATCTCCTGAACGTCAGGTAGGAGTGAGTCAAAGATGCAGACAGAGCTGGCCGTCAGACATGTTTCCATGAGACCAAGGATGTCAAGGTGCATTACCTCATGTAAGTGACATATATTGGAGGAATGCCTGATGCAGCGGCAGAGTAAGGAGTGTAAATGTGGAGGAGGTTGACAGCCTTGTAGGACTTACGGGGAGTGCTACAGATCAGAGGTGCAGCATGTGTAGGAGTTGGAGTGGGAGGCGGAGAAGGATCATGGGAGGGTGCAGGGAGGCAGTGCAGGATAGATGAGGAGAGAGGAGGGGGGACAGCAGGAGAGGAAAGGGAGTTGATGAGATGTGGGTAGCATTTGTCAAGGAGAATAAGGTTGGCCTGAGGGCCTTGGACTGAGATGCTCCCATTACCATACACATCAATTGTGGCCTCTGAGGATTGGAAGGAGGCCAAGAGTACACCCCAACGGGTCACACCATTGATGGTGGAAGAGGAGCAAGGAGAGAGGACTGGGACCATGTGAAGGGTCCATGGGACAGGCAAAGGCATGTATGAGCAGATGTCAGTGAGAGTTAACCTTGAGTAGGCTCAGATGTACTTGTCAGCAATAGGGTGGGTCGCATTGGAGGGCAGGGTGCCCTCATTTGACTGTTTGCAAGCAGGTGTCGTGAGTAGGGCACGATGGTCTGAACAGTAGAAGTCAGGGAAGATAGACCATGAAGAGCAGCATGGAGTGTGAGGGAATGGGGCTTGAAACCAGACGGAACAAGAGCACACAGGTAGGAGGTGGGTGTCAAGGCAAATTCCAGAGTATGACAGCATGTTGAGTGCCATGTATATACAGAGGACGCATTAGCATGTGGTATCATTGCATGTCAGGCATGTGACGATGGAACTTGAATGGCTGGGGGAAAGTGTAGGAATGGTATGTAAGACATAAGATGAATAGACAGGGGAGAATGAGCAACAATGTCGTGACAAAATGACAATTCAAGGGGAACTTCCATGGTGTAGGGCCATATGTGCACTGTTGGCAGTAGGGATAGTGCTGTGGGCACATGGTGTTGCACTGAACATATTGGATGAGGCACATGGGTGACACTATCAACTCTGCCACACACCCCCTTGACAGGCACCCAACATGAAGGCTTCGCACACACACCATGCACATGGATATAACACACATGCATGTGCACTCACCGGATGATGCCTCGTAATCAGGGAGATCTCCCACACCTTGGAGTTGTCCCTCGGTGACGTAGGATCCAGCTACGGACTCGTGTGGTGTGAGTTTTATTTCCTGTGCTGGGGACCCACCTCCAGTCACCAAGGTTGCGGCATGACTTGAGGCCAGCTTATCCTTTGCCCTGCGCTTAAGGTCATTCCAGCGCTTCTGGCAATCACTAGCTGTGCGCCTCACTACTCCAAGGGCACTTATTTTGTCAGCAATGGTCTGCCAGTGTGCCTGGCGTCTGGCATGTGTGGTCTTGGACCCTGCAACGATGAGCATTTCCCTATCATGGTCTGACACATACTGAACAAGTGCATTCAGTTCGGCGTCTGTGAAGCTGGGCTTCCTTGATGGGCCGGACTGTGCAGCCGTGCCTGGGGCATCAGCCTGTGCCGGACGTGCACTCTTCCTCTTCCGCTTGGAAGGGGGTGGGGATCCAGAGTGTCCTACGCCGCTGTGGACACTAGGGGCAGGAGCCGTGGTGGACTCAGTACTGGGTGTGTGGGATTGCACACTCAGCATGGGAGTAGGTGCAGGCATTGGGGGTAGAGGGATAGGGTCAGGCCTGATCTGAGGTGCATGAACTAGGACCGACACAGTCTTGGCAGGGTGTATGAGAGGTGGGGTGGATGGAGCCACACCCTGCCCACGGGGGGCAGCAGATGACCTATCTGGCATAGATGCGCGTGTCCTGATGACACCAATGTGCACCGGTGCACGTGCAGTGGACCTGCTGACCTGGATGTCAGCGATGGAGTCACCCTCGGACAGGTCTGGTGCCACAATGGGCTGGTCCAACAAGGGCTGATCAGGGTTGGTATCAGCCACATGACCCTCAACCTGGGGGGGACGGGGGGGGGGGCATGGGTGTCCCTGACTGGTCCTCCAGACTGGGGGGGACAGGGGCACCCTGCAAGTCACAACCACGTCCCCTAGTGGATCCTCCACGGCCACCACGTGTGGCTCGGCCACCTTTGCCACCCTTACGGCTTGCACGCCTCCCAACCATGGCACTGATGTTATTGTGCGTATGGGAGTGGGTGTGCACAATTGTCCTGGGCAATTGGGTGTCAAAGGGGTTGGGTACCAGATGGTATTCGTACCCTAGTGCAGTGGCAAGGCTATATGACACCCCTGGGGAAAGATGACGGGTCACGCAACGCACAGGCACCCCAAAAAAGTTAAGGAACGTGCACGATACCCCTCCTAGACCACGTGTGCGTATAAAAAACCCTGCACTACGCTGTGGCATCCAGTAACACAAGAATGAACGTATGCGTGTCACACGCAGCCTAGATTGACCTCTGAAGAGGTACGTGACACACGGGGCAAGCACAGATGATAGATGCGTGCGCAACTCACCGTCTGCCAGGGAGAAATGCGTCAAAAAGACGTGCGTGTGCGCGTTGGCAACACCCCCGCCAAAAGAAGAATGGGACGCTGTCTGAGGAGACAGGACAACAGTAGAAGGGAACGCTGTGTGAGGAAACAGGCCCAGGAAAAAGAGCAGAAGAGAAAAAGCTGTCAGAGGTAACAGGGAGTACGACCTTTGAACGCCGTGAAGTAAATCGCGTGTCAACTGACAAGAAGTACAGAATACACCAACTCGCTCTCCACGAAAAGCACGTACAAGGAAATGGCGTTCTACATGTACCTTTTATGCAGGCCCACAGGTCCTGCGTCACTTCCGCGTGTAGGCGCTGAAGGGCCAGCCTCCAATCACACGCATTGACACTGGCTTGTGTTTCTTTCACGCGGGATGGGAAACGGCCGTGCGTTGTAGACGCGCTTACGCGCCTGGCCCTTTGGACCAATGAGATCGCGTACGCGTGCTGACGCGCTCGCGCGGGAGGTTTATTTTTTCACGCGGGTTGGGAAACGGCCGTGCGTTGTAGACGCGCTTACGCGCCTGGCCCTTTGGACCAATGAGATCGCGTACGCGTGCTGACGCGCTGCGCAGGAGGTTTATTTTTTCACGCGGGTTGGGAAACGGCCGTGCGTTGTAGACGCGCTTACGCGCCTGGCCCTTTGGACCAATGAGATCGCGTACGCGTGCTGACGCGCTCGCGCGGGAGGTTTATTTTTTCACGCGGGTTGGGAAACGGCCGTGCGTTGTAGACGCGCTTACGCACCTGGCCCTTTGGACCAATGAAATCGCGTACGCGTGCTGACGTGCTTACGCGGCCTTTCCTCGGATTCCACGCAGACGTGCATGATTTTCACGTGCCAATTCACTCCGTATCAAGCTGGCCACGCGTTCACACACGGAGGACCACGCTCCTGCCCCGAAGGCCGGAATCCTGCCCCCCAGAGCCCCGAGCACGCTCCCACCTGCCATCTGCTGCTGCCTGACTGCCTGCTGCCCACGTGCCCTGCTGTTTGCTGCCTGCACATCAGCCAGGTGCAGTTGCTGTGACCACCCCTGCTGGAACCAAAGACTCCCGACAGCCGTACCATCGCTCCACAGCCCAGCCCCAGGACCCAGTTGCCCACCCACTCCTGCCTCTGGGGTTGCCATGTCAGGGAGCACAACATCTGGCACGACTGGCAACCCCCGGCCAGGGAGGCAGAGGGGCACCAGCTTCAGTGCCACCGAAGTTGGTGTCCTGGTGGAGCGAGTCCTGGGGCAGTATGATGCCCTCTACGGACGGATGCGCCTCGACAAGGAAGGACGGACCAGGATCTGGACGGACATTGTGACTGCCATCAACGCAGAGGGGGTGGCAGTCCGAGAATTCCATCAAGTCAAGAAGCGCTGGGAGGACTACAGGTCCAGGACCCTGAACAAGGCCCGGCGCCTCGTGAAGGCAGTGGATGCCAAGGGGCGGCGGGGCCACTTGTCGCAAGATGAACTTCGGGTCCTGGAACGCATATCCCCAGCGCTCCATGTCCAGGTCCTTGGGAGGCAGACCCGTCTGGAGTCGAGCGGTGAGTGTACATGCATACTGGTTGTAAGCTGTGTGTGTGGTGGTGTGACAGGAGTGTGCATGTTGCACATGTCTTTGTGTGGCCATGTATAAATGTGTGTGTGCAGGGCTGTGAGACAAGCACATGTGTGCCTGTGATGTGTGAGACAAGGATGGTGCATGTGTGTGTGTGTGTGCTTGCAGTGCAAATGCTTGTGTGTGGGCACATGTGTTTGACTGTGCATGTGAGTTGGCATGCTTGTGGTGTGACACATGGATGTTGATTCCAGGTGCATTAGTCTGCAGCGTGTGCGTGTGTGTAGTTGTGAAGGGTGCAACAGTGTTGCTACATGGATGCAGGTGACACTGTCATGTTGGAGAGTGAATTGCAAATGTGACATGGATGTTCATCTCATGACTGACAGTTTGCGGAGTGGTACACATGCTTGGATGTGTGCTTTGCATGTGTGCATGTGTATTTGAGTCCGTGTGTATCATGTGATGTGTGGCTCACCTTTGTCTGCTCATGCTGCTGTATGTGAATGTATGTAGCGGGCTGTAGCAATATGGCTGTTGAATGACTCATGTGTGTGCGTTGAGGAGACATGTGTGTTGGGGATTGTGATGCCAGGTCTGGAGTATGACAATGCCACTCTTGTACAACTGTTATGTGTGTGAGTCAATTGTACAGTGTCCTGATGCCTGTCTCCTGTCTCTCCCTGCCTGCAGCGTCATCTGATGTGGAGGGCGGAGAAGGTGCTGTGGAGCACAGCGGCAGGGATGCCACCGCCAGCCGGAGACGCAAGGCCCGGCTCCCCTCCCCTGTTGTCATCTCGTCGGGGAGTGAGGAGTCCGGTGCTGTGTCCCAGGTCGCAGCTGCCGAGGGGAGGTCCAGGAGGCGCAGGAGGAAGTTGGACTCCTCGGCAGCAGAAGGGGCAGCTGAGACCCCACAGGGTTCCGCGGCGGAAGATGGCAGGGAGTCATCCAGGTTGGTGGTGGGTTTGGTGGAGGAGGAGGCCGTGCAAGGGACTGAGATGGGGTCTGGAGGTGGGCATTCCACTGGTGCTAGTGGTGCAGCACAGGGGCAGGGACAGGAGGCAGCACAGGCCGCCGCGGAGGTGCCTGTGTGTAATCCTGTCCCCGGTCCTGTGTCTGCATCATCTTGCACCAGCAGGGTTGCACACGTCCGGACCCATTCTCAGGGAGACCAGGCTGTGTTCCTCCATACACTGGGCCTTGTTCCGACCCCCTCCTCACCTGAACCCCCTATGCGCCAGTCGTCCTCCGTGCCATCTTCCTACCCACCTGTCACCTGGGTGCCCTGTGGAGCTGCCTCTGACGATGGGGCCAGGCTGGTGGAGGACACATCCCTGCCCCAGTCGGGAGTCGTGAGTCCAGCAGGGGTGGCCACCGCAACAACAGCACCCCAAACAATGGAGGATGTGCAGGCAGCAGGTGTCAGGGCACTGGCACCAGCACGTCAGCAGCAGGAGGAAGAAGGAGGGAGCCTTGATGGCTCGGGGCCATCACCATCAGAGGGGCAGGCATCAGCCGGAGGGCAGGAGGACCCTGGACGTCAAGTGTCTTCCGTGTGGCAGCGGTTGGGCCATGCCATAGATGCGGAGCGGCGGCGGGCGGAAGAGGCGCGGCTCGCTATGGTCAGGGTGGAGAACTCCATGCGGAGGGCCCTGAGGCGGGCCGAGTGCCTCGAGGCCATCCGCAGGGAGTTGGAGGTGGGTACATCGGCGTCCCTGCGGACCCTCGGGGCTGTGGAACGGGGCCGCCTCCGGGACATCGAGCGGGAGTTCGATGATGCCCTGGCCCGGAACAACAATCAGTGAGCCGCAGGACTTGCCCGCCGCCTTTGTATATAGTTCTGTAGTTTAGTTGTAGTTAGGTTTCCTTTGTTTTAATGTTATTATTTGGTTGCCAAAGGACAATGCACCACATTTTTGTATATAGACATTTTCTTACTTAGTGTAAATAGTTAGGTTTCATTTATTAGGGCTCATGGACCCGGATCATCATGTTGATAGTTTGAGGGATGTTAATATTGGTTTTAATTTTTCACATGAGGCAATGTGTTTCTTCTTTCATTTGTACTTGGATTTAATTTTGGACTTTGACTTTGGACCCCTATTTTACTTTATTTTTGTTAATTAGTGTTCCTGATTTTTTTGGTTGTACTTTTTTATTATTTAGTTTGCATTGCATGTTTATTGTTATTTTTTATTTTTACCATCCTTGTTTATTTTTAATACATTTTCATTTGATCCTTCAATGTGTTGTATCATCTCATTGCTTTCATGCATGACATGTGGGGTGTTTGGACATTCACTTGCAACATCTGTGTGTGACAGACATGTGTTCATTCATATGATTTACATTGGGTGTGTCACATGTCATTGTGTTTGATATGTGGGTGGATGGGATAGTTGTTTGGGAATTCTTGCAGGGCAGACTGTCCATTACGGTCATGATTGTGTGGGGTTGTGACCCAGGTGAAGGTGGACATGGATGGTACATGGGTGGGGGCCTTCTGGTAGGTGCCCCTGACTGCGGGGGGGGTGGGGGTGGTGGTAGACATGGGTGGGGGCCTTCTGGCAGGTGCCCCTGACTGCGGGGGGGGGGTGGGGGTGGTGGTAGACATGGGTGGGGGCCTGCTGGAAGGTGCCCCTGACTGCTGGGGGGGTGGGGGTGATAGGGGACATGAGTGGGGGCCTGGTGGAGGCTGCCCCTGGTGGCGGGAGGGTGGGGGTGGTGGGAGACATGAGTGGGGGCCTGGTGGAGGCTGCCCCTGGTGGCGGGGGGGTGGGTGTGGTGGGAGGCATGAGTGGGACATGGGTGGGGGCCTGCTGGCAGGTGCCCCACAGTGCTGGGGGGTGGGGGTGGTGGGAGGCATGAGTGGGACATGGGTGGGGGCCTGGTGGAGGGTGCCCCATGACTGCTGGGGGGTGGGGTTGGTGGGAGACATGAGTGGGACATAAGTGGGGGCCTGCTGGCAGGTGCCCCACAGTGCTGGGGGGTGGGGGTGGTGGGAGACATGAGTGGGACATAAGTGGGGGCCTGCTGGCAGGTGCCCCACAGTGCTGGGGGGTGGGGGTGGTGGGAGGCATGAGTGGGACATGGGTGGGGGCCTGCTGGCAGGTGCCCCACAGTGCTGGGGGGTGGGGGTGGTGGGAGGCATGAGTGGGACATAAGTGGGGGCCTGGTGGAGGGTGCCCCATGACTGCTGGGGGGTGGGTGTGGTGGGAGGCATGAGTGGGACATGAGTGGGGGCCTGCTGGCAGGTGCCCCACAGTGCTGGGGGGTGGGGGTGGTGGGAGGCATGAGTGGGACATGGGTGGGGGCCTGGTGGAGGGTGCCCCATGACTGCTGGGGGGTGGGAGTCATGAGCAGGTGTGCAGGGTAATCCCCTGTGGTGTGGACTGCATGCAGGGGACATGGAGGCTGTACAGGGAAGACCTGTGAAGACCCAACGATCGGAGTAGCGTGTTCAACTATCCACGCCCCCCTGAAATGGACGTAGCCTGGGATTTCGCGTGTGAAACGTTCCCGCGCACCCCTGAAATGGAAGTAGCCTGGGATTTCGCGTGTGGGACTTCCCGCGCACCCCTGGTATTCCCGTAGCCTAGCTTTTCGCATGTGAAACGTTCCCGCGCACCCCTGAAATGGAAGTAGCCTGGGATTTCGCGTGTGAAACTTCCCTCGAACCCCTGTAATGGACGTACCCTGGCATTTCGCGTGTGGGACTTCCCGCGCACCCCTGGTATTCCCGTAGCCTAGCTTTTCGCGTGTGAAACGTTCCCGCGCACCCCTGAAATGGAAGTAGCCTGGGATTTCGCGTGTGAAACTTCCCGCGCACCCCTGTAATGGACGTACCCTGGCATTTCGCGTGTGGGATTTCCCGCGCACCCCTGGTATTCCCGTAGCCTAGCTTTTCGCGTGTGGAACTTCCCGCGAACCCCTGTAATGGACATACCCTGGCTTTTCGCGTGTGGGACTTCCCGCGCACCCCTGGTATTCCCGTAGCCTAGCTTTTCGCGTGTGGAACTTCCCGCGAACCCCTGAAATGGACGTACCCTGGCTTTTCGCGTGTGGGACTTCCCGCGCACCCCTGGTATTCCCGTAGCCTAGCTTTTCGCGTGTGACACTTCCCGCGCACCCCTGTAATGGACGTACCCTGGCTTTTCGCATGTGGGACTTCCCGCGCACCCCTGGTATTCCCGTAGCCTAGCTTTTCGCGTGTGAAACTTCCCGCGCACCCCTGTAATGGACGTACCCTGGCATTTCGCGTGTGAAACTTCCCGCGCACCCTTGAAAATCGCATGGGCCGCTTGCCGTGATGGTCCAGGGTTAGCGCAGCCCCTTGCGCTGGTTTGGGATTTTTATGAGATTTCCCAGCGCAAGGGGCGTTCCTGGGGGCGTAACTGGCGCTGCAGCGAGTCGCTGCGCCACTGTGCGCCACGGCTGCCTGGGGAAGCTAAAATCCATGAATACGCTGTGCGCCGGATTCGGTTTTGGCGCACGCGGCTGGCGCAGACTATCGCACGCGCACGCTGTGCGCCAGCCGCGTGCGCTACTTGTGCGCTGGATTCTATGAATTACCCTCTAAGTGAATGAGAATATTGTATCTGTGGCTAGTAAACACTGAACCAAAAATTATATTTAATTCAAGAAATGGGCCTCATTACAAGTCTGGCGGGTAACCCTGCTAGTACTGCCAGTGGGTTGCCGCCAGACTTGCAATATTTACTGGCACCTAACTTGCCGGAATCAGCAGGGGATTACGACCCCGGCATTCCGGGAAGTCATGCGCCAGTAAATGTTAATCCCCATTCCCATTTGAGTCCACTAGGACTCAATGGGAATCATGGAAGCACCGGCACCGTTAATAACAGTGCCAGTGCTTCCGTGAAAGTGTGCGGGCGGGTGCCGTTCTGCCTGCCAGGTCTGACCCTGGCGGGCAGGACGGCACCCGCCCGCAGTCACGTAGTGTGCCGGTCCGATAACAACGGTGCTGGTATGCTTACCGACAACGTTGTTACGGGACCGGCACATGTATAATGAGGCCCAAGTGTTACTTCCGGAACATAGTTGAAACAAGGAGAATACACCACATTGTGGCTACAATAGATACTGGATAGACAATACGGGACACTACTTATAAGAATGTTCACACTTATAGGTGGTAATATATCTAAAGTAAAATGTACTACATTATATATGATCATATAACCACAAATTATATGTTTACCCCATACACAGATGGCCACCGAGCTTAACCGCGCTTGTGATTACACAGAGGTTTAGTACACAGTGCACGCAATAGATATTTCACGTGATACGGTCCGAATAAACCATAATGAATCCAGACAACGGACTCAGCACCTGTTTGAAACTTACAGACATGCTGAACGATCAGATAAAGCAAGTAAGCATAAATAGAAGGGGCTACTTAACATTAAAGCAGCAGTAGTTATGAGCTCTCTAACGTCATGATGGGGCAGAGTAATGTGGTAAATATTTGCTTTGTTTGTCTGGTTCTATGTCATTTCATTGACAGGTGCAATTGCAATGGCTTTTTTACGAGTATGTATTACAAAAAACTCATCGAAATTTATTTTTTATTTATTTTTGGGGTTCCCCCTTTCCCCATAACCCACTGTTGTTTTACCTATTCCTGACCCTCCCACCCCTTATATATACTTTTACAACCCCCCTATATATTTTCTATGAGTTTTTTTTGGTAAAATGTACTCATAAAAAAACCCATCAAAATTTCACCTGTCGAAAGAACGTTATACCGTTTGTCTATAGGTATTAAGACTACACACACAACGACATGGAATGCAGGCATGACGCAATTTAAATATTTTGGTGTCGGTCTCCATACGTGGAAATTGATTGGCGGCTAAATACAGAATGGGAGAGATTCCCTGACACTGGCATGAACAAGTAAGTGATAGAATGTGTGATTTATACGTCACATGATATAAATATATAAACAGGTATGCAATAAAAAAGCTTACTGCATGATAGTAAATGTTTGTTGTCATTTATATGTAGATCGTGCGAGCATGATGCGAGTATGCCTGCAAGCTTGAAAATTGGAAACAATATAGAGTGACCACATATCCAGAAGGGAAGCCTAAATGTGAAAACAAAGAAATTGATATGAGGCTGGGAAGCCAAAAAGAAACACACCAACACAGGTTACAAAGGACATACAAAGTGATTTATTTAAAAGCTACAACAGTTACCAAAAAGTCAATTGACAAACGGATAGCTATTCGGCTCTCAGAGTAACGTAACGAACTTCAACGAAGGTTCGATGCATTAGTAGAGAGACCGTACATTGGAATACTTGGGCTTTTATATTCTTTATCCAGCCCTGGCCAACCCCCTTGCGGGTTACCCATTCTTGGGACCAGGCCTAGGGTTCCTTGCCAGGTCAATCCCATAATGTATGCATTTTGATCAGTTCCGCTGATACAGTTGTTCATTTACACATAGGTCAGGGATAGGACAAGGTCTCAGTTCGCGACCCCGACAAGTGGCCTGCAGGCATATTACTTATTCATGTGTGCGGAGGTCACAACGGCCAGAATCTCACTCAGAATGTCATTCGGCCTCCATTTTGTTGTTCAGGGTGACTTCCACATTACAAGAGAACCTAAAATGGCGGCTAAATCCAAGATGGCGACTTACACAATTTTTCGTTAAGGTCAAGACCTTGCCGCAGAGTCTTTTTACATGATTTTTTTAGACAACTTGGCGTAGGCCAACACACATTCAAATACTGCGATAGGAGGCATAATATCTTTTGAATTCCAACAGACCCTCCTTTTTGCCTATGCCAAGTGCTAACATCATTTCTAATACTTTTGCAAATAACTCCATGTGTTATCATCCATACATCCCGAATCGTTGTCTGTAATATTTATAGCCATTAGGTCGTTCATCAGAACCTCTTGTAACACGAACTCTTTAGATGCTGTATCTGGGGCATATATTTTATGCCCTATTGTGCTCACTGCTTGGGCACAACATCCCCCTAGCATTCCACATATGCTCGGAAGACATTGAAAACAGCAACAAAGGAATAGCAGGATCCCCAAAATAACCAGAATAACAGAAAGCACCTTCCAACCCCAAGATCGTAAAGAATCCCAGAACCAGGTGCTAAGATTCCAATCTCCTACAGGGATATGTACTTCAGAACTAAGAGTATGCAAGTTCTGTATTGCTTTAAAAATCTGGTACGAAAACACAGCAAGCGGACCCCACTAATTTGCATACTCCACCTCGTTCTGCCAAAATGACATCTAATGCCATCCGATTTTGGAGTGCTACCAATCTTATTGCTTTTTGCTCTAAGGTCATATTGTAGAGTATGTCCGTGGTCCGGTTGATTGTTCTCTCCAGTACCCTTGCTAATCCCCTAATGTTCTCAGAGTTTATTTGTCCCCAAAAGGGCACAACTGATTTCGCTATATCTCCCAATACTTGCCCAGGGGAATCTCCATTCTTGTCCCGCCGTGGGCGAGCCTTAGAAACCTCCAATGTACTAGCTACAAATACCCCGGGTAACAGTATTCCTAAATAACAGGTTCCCTGCCAATCCTTGGGCAACCAGGGAAATGCTAAACTACCACAAACAAAATAAACAGGCCCCCCTACATACAGAGGCCTATTTTCTCCAGTCAAATTTACAATGTTCTTACAACCTTTAAAATCTCCCATTGGCCGAGTGCCATTTCTTTGTACACAAAAGGGGACCGAGTCAGGGCTATGATTTATAGAGTAAGAAGGAGGCACAGCGTCCTTATTGCCTATCGGAGCCATTTTAAAGGAAATTAAAGTTTGAAAAGGAAGAGACAGTTTATCAGACGGCCTAATAGAAGCGACATTAGGTTTACTTCTATTTGCAAAAAGCGAGCATCCCAGGGGAGTTAATTCACGTTTCTCAAAATCATTCAGATTAGTTCCACCAAAGTTCCCTGAGATGCTATCATTCCAACGGCCAAAGAATAGTGCTCTAAGAGAGGCATAGCAAGCAGTCGTTAAAGATAAAGGATGAATATACCACCCCAGCCCCTTGTTCCCATGTTGCGGTAAATGAGTACAAATCCAACAATTACTCTTATTAAAAATGGCATGAGTTGCATTCATTACTATCATTAGGGTGTTATTATGATACTTTTGTCTATGTTGGGAGTCTCTAGGGGACAGAGTGTGAAGGTGTACAGAGGGAGTCAAAGCAGTTGGTACGATCTCGGTCGGTAGTAAAGGTTTCAGAGGATAGATTTCTTCAAAATACCAAAGTCCTACAGCAGTAGTTGCAAAAATAACAATTATCATTATCAAAACACAGCAGTACGTTTTCGGGGCCCAGGCACATTGTTCATTGTCCAAGTTGGTCACCCCCTTATTCACAAGTCCAGTGCGGGGAGCAGCAGTGGAGGTGGCAGGCATTGTAGTTCCTCAATCGACAACCCCAATGTTCGTTGCTGGCGACGCTACGGTCGCACGATTTCTTAGTCCTTCCCAACCCTAGCCAGCAGAATCCCTTTTTGTCCAACAGAACTTTCTTATACAAAAGAAAACTTCCAATCACTTCCTTTTTCCAGATGCACGGAAAAACCCGTGCCGTAGTTCTATTTCCTTCGTCGAAGGTTGTACCTGGTGGTACCCAAGATTGTCTGGTCCGAAAATAAAGTGTCGTCACTTCCTGAGGGAAGCGACGTGTCGGAGGCGACGGAAGTCGCAGAGCTTGAAACAGTATTTTCCGGAAGTGATTTTTCAAGGGAGTGCGGAGACGAAATGGACTGTTCCCTAAGCTCCACGGGCTCAGAGAAATTCTCTGACGCACTCACAGCGCTGTTTGCTACTCCAAGATCAGAGACTGTAGCATCAGCGAGGGGTTCTGCTTCTTCTGTAACGTGTGGCGTCGGGTGAGGAAGTTTCTTGACATGCGTCGCGTGGATCCAGTGCTTCTTTCCAGCCACCCGCACTGCTGTCCAGGTGACCAGCAACACCTTGTAGGGTCCCCGCCAGCGAGGCGCGAGACAGGAAGACCTTTCGTAGGCATTCACTAGGACCCAACTTCCAGGATGTATATTGTGTCCTGGGCCCCTGAACCGTACAGGTAAAGCTGAGTGCACCTGGTGATAAATGAAATACAGGTTTTTAGTTAACTGGTTACAGTAGTCTACAAGCAATATATTTTCCACCTCTCTCAGGGCTTTAGGTTTTGGGAGACCCCAAATATTAGCAGGTCTCCCCATCACTACCTCAAATGGAGAAAGCCCAGTCTTAGTTTGAGGTGTAGTACGCATAACTAATAATACAATAGGTCATTTCAGCTTGGTATCGGCACATGTTTTCGCAAGCTTATTCTTTAAGAAACCATTGTGTCTTTCCACCAACCCAGCACTTTGAGGATGTCTAGCTGAGTGAAATCGTTTTTCAATACGAAAGGCTGTGCATATCTGCAAAATTACTGCTGCAATAAAATGGGGACCGTTATCCGACCAAATTACCCTCGGGAGCCCAAATCGAGGAAAGAATTCTTTTACCATTATCTTTGCAGTGGTCGTGGCGGTAGCATCTTTAACGGGGAAAGCCTCGACCCATTTACTAAAGGCACAAATAATTACAAGAACATATTTCAGATTGTTACATCGTTCCATCTCAATAAAATCAAAGTGAATGACCTTGAAGGGAACAGAAGGGGGCCCAAAGCTTCCCCTTGGAGTTACTGTCCCCTTACCCACATTGTGCTGTAAGCAGATCATGCAATTTCGAACATATCTTTTCGCAGTCTCCAGAATCTTGTTATTCACCCAAACTTGTTCTAACATTTTCGTGATCTGCTGGGCACACACATGTGTAGGACCGTGTGCCATCGTAACCATTGCCAATACATATGAATCAGGGAGCAACCATTTTCCTTCAGATGTATCCACCCAACACCCTTCATCATCCAGTTTCCCCATTCCTTCAGCCCACCTTTTAGATTCTTCTACTGTGGCATCAGTTTGAATATCTCGCACAGACCCAATACCTTCATCCATTATATAAGCATCTCTCATTTCCCTCGAAGAATACATGTCCGTGCTAAGGTCTGTGGCCGTTTGTCTGGCTATCAAGTCCGCAAAAGCGTTCCCTTTGCCCACATCATCTATGACCTTACGATGTGCTGCACATTTCATGATCGCTAACTGTTTAGGGAGTGAGAGTGCTGAGAGTAATTGCACTATCAAGGGGCCATGCTGGATCTTGGTCCCATGTGAGGTCAGGAACCCTCTTTCCGACCAGAGCCTTCCAAAGTTGTGAGCCACCCCAAATGCGTACTGGCTATCAGTATATATATTTACTATACGCCCTTGGGAGAGTTCACAGGCTCGGGTCAACGCTATAATCTCTACGGCCTGCGCGGAGTTATGCGAAATTCTCTTAGTTTCAACAACTTTACTCAATGTAGTAACTGCATAAGCAGCTGTAGATGTACCATCTGAAAGTTTGAAGCAGGAGCCATCACAAAACAGCTCTCCTTCTGCATTGTCCAAAGGAGTATCTATAAGATCTATCCTGCCCTTCGTTTCTTGTTCAGTGGTATACAGGCAATCATGTAATTCTTCGTCGCCGCAAACAGTGTTTTGCAGGAAAGGTAAGAGTTCAGCTGGATTAAGAACACAACACCTCTTAATTTGGATGTGAGGGGCAAACAGAATTAATTCAGACCTTGTTAACCGCGCAGAGGTGAGGTGTTGCGTTTGGGTTTTATTCAATAGAATATCTACAGAGTGAGGCACCATCAAAATGAAATCATGGCCTAGGACCATTCCCTCACTCTGTTTTACAGACGCGGCAGCAGCAGCGACAGCTCGCAAACATCTTGGCAAAGCGCATGCAACAGGATCAAGGGCGGAGGAGTAGTAGCCACACGACCTATTCTTCCCTCCGTGTTCCTGTGTTAACACAGCCAAAGCACATCCATCACATTCATGCACAAACAACACAAAGGCCTTGTCATAATTTGGAGTACCCAGAACCGGTGCAGAGCATAACGCGGTTTTGAGAAGCTCAAATGATCGTTGATGTTCCGATTTCCATGGCAATAGCAGAGAAATGCCCTTCTTCGTCAAAGCCAACATCGGTTTTATCACTAGCGAAAAGTTCGGGTTCCACAACCTACAGTAAGAAGCCATACCTATTAAGGCTCTGACTTCCTTCTGTGTATTTGGAACAGACATGCCAGAAATGTGTTTTATTCTTTCAGGTGTCAATCTTCTCCCCTCCATTGACAGGAGGTAGCCTAAATAGGCGACCTCCTGACAACAATATTGAAATTTTTTAAGCGAAGCTTTATGACCATTTTTAGCTAAATGAACAAGCAACAGTACAGTGCCTTCTTTACAAGCACTCTCAGAGTCTGCAGCCAAAAGCAAATCATCGACATATTGAAGCAGTGTACAAGTAGGTGGCAATTCAAGGGTGTCGAGCTGCTCTTTCAAAGCTCTACTATAAATGCTTGGACTTTCAGTATACCCTTGAGGTGCCCTGGTAAATGTAAATGAGCGCCCCCCCAAGGTGAACGCAAACAGATATCTACTTTCCTTATGTATAGGAATGCTAAAGAAAGCGTTTTTTAAATCCACAACGCTGAAGTGCGTAGCTGTAGCAGGGATCATTGCCAATATCGTCGTCACATCAGGCACAATTGGAAATTGTGGGGCGACAACTCTGTTAATAGCACGAAGATCAATTATGAACCGGTATGGAATTGCATTGTCGCCTTTCTTATATACAGGCAAGATCGGACTGTTACACAGACTACCTGTAATCTCCTCGATCACACCGCGATGCACAAAATCGGAGACAATGCATTTCAAAGCACGCTCGCCCTCAACTGATATTTTCTACTGCGGAATGCGTGGTAGTTTCACTCCATGTTTCAAAACTATTTTAACGGGCTCAATCTGTAATACCCCGACATCATTGTCGTCTACCGCCCATAAACATTCCGGGACAATGCTAAACTCAGGAGGTAAAGGTCGAATCAGGAACTGAGAATTAGGAAGTTGCTGTGGTGAAACCGCCAGCCGTACTCCATCAGAAGAACAATGAATTACTGCGTTCAATTTCTTTAACAAATTCAACCCCAGCAAATTCTCTCCACAGTTCGAAGTGAGAAGAAAAGGGCAATGGTCCGTAAAGGGACCCAAAGAAACAGACACCGGTGAAGAAACCGGACAGACAATTGGTATACCAGAAAACCCTACGGAAACATTTGTTTGCCCTGACAGTGGAATGCTTGGAACCCGGGAATGATCAATGGAGCACTTCTGTGCTCCAGTGTCTATCAAAAACTGGTGTTTCCTATTCCCTACTAATAATTCAACGTAGGGGCCTTTCTGATTGACGGGAATAGGTGAAGGTTCCAAACCCTGCTTCGGGCAATCCTAATGAAATAGAGCCTCGTCAGAAGGAAGCTCTTCAGAAAGGTAGGCAGCAGAAGGGTGATCAAATATGTTCCTCGAGTCCACACTCGAGGTCTGATTTTCCCGTGAAAAAGGTTGCTGAGGATCTTGTAAAAACTGACCTCTATCAGGGCCCCCTGCTCCAGGGCGGCCCCTAGGTCATCTACCCATACTCCCAAACGCACTGTTTGACCTTTGTCAAAGGACGGGGCACTGTGCTCGCCAATGACCTTCCTGGCGGCAATAAGCACATTGATTAATATTCACAGGACCCAAAGGAGCATTTCCTTTTGGGACATACTGACCTCTGGGGTTTCTAACAATTTGCTGTAATAATACTTCAGATTGAGATTTTGCCTGCAAAGCGCTCTCAGAGGACATAATCTGTGACTGGATGTCAGGCAACAATCCATGTACAAATTTGTCCACAAACAACCTTTTCCCAGACTCTGTACCCAAATCCTGTCCACTGAAGTCAGAAAATACCTGCTCGAATCTGTTAAAGAATTCGGTGGCGCCTTCAGTTTTTCCTTGAACACAGGCCGTAAGCTTGTCCCAAATAATTCTTTTCTCTGGAATTATAGTTTTTAATTTTGCGACAATTCTATCAGGCAAAGTAAGTATTACCTGTGGTGGTTTCTCACCAGCTGCTCTTTTACCATCAATCCTAATCATATTAGCCCACGTATCTCCCAACCCTGGCACATCGTCTACTGTCTGAACCTGTTTCCATACATCTACGGGTAGGAGTACAGGAAATAGCAAGTCAATATCACTCAAGGTGAACACAGAGGACTGCAAAACGGACTCTATTTCTTTGTAAAACCCTGTCGGGTTTTTCCTGATATCGGGAACTGATTGTCTAATAGTGTTCACTTCCTGTCGTGAAAACGGGACATGAACGAATTGTGATACATAATGTGCAGGGATATCCACAGCGGGGGCACCAGTCCCAGCGTCGGCGGGGATCTCAACTTTTGGGACAAAGGTCGGAGGAACCTCTCTCATAGGCAACTGAGATATAGGTACCTCCGGCCGCTTACTAAACAACAGAGCCAGGTCGAGCGCTAAGGCAGCTGAAGAAGTGTCGGGCAAAAAAGCCCTTTTACAAATCCCCAATAATTCTATGGGGCAACTAACCTTCTTTCTTACACATTCTTCTTGCAGGTACTGTACCATTACCTGAATTACCTTTCTTTGCATTTCTACTGTATACTGACTATACGTGTCATATACTTCATCTGGCGGAGTCGATGAATCCGAGATCCATCGAATCGCATCTTTGGTACAAATTCGTATTTCCTCAGGTGCCGATCTACGACACGGAAGGAACCGTTTCTGTACATATATTCTATCGTCTTCGTCATCCTCATCTCGTGACTTTTCAAAGTCTTTCCTATACTCAAAAATTTTTCAACATGCCCACATACTTTCTGCTCTGTGTCCCTCGAAAGTGCCAAAGCATTCAGATCTCTCACTCGTTGTGGAAGATCCGAATTTTGTAATCTACCCCACATCACACATAAATGAGCCCCCAAACCTTCGATAAAAACATTTTTCTCGGGAAAACTATTCAAATTAGATAATGTGGAAAAAACATTAACTTGATCACCTTTCTCCATACAATGCTTAGCCCATGCAAACAATTCCTGTTTCTTACCTGCAGAAACAGTATTACGAGTGACGATCTTTGATCCTGCACCTGGATCAACTTCAGTCAATACGGGACCACTCGGGAGCGGAGGTGCAGGTAAATTTAATAAAGGCGCAACTATCGGTGCAGAAGGAAGGGGCGGTGCGATAGGTGGAGGAACAACAACTAGAGGACTAGGAACAATAGGTTGTACAGGGGGAACAGGAATAACAGCAGGAACAACAGCAGGAATGGGCAGAGCGCCCAAAATAGGAACATACGGAGGTGGCGCAGAGGCAGCAGACCTGCGTTCGTTTAACAATTTCTCAATAAATTCTTCGGAAACATGGAAATCTTTAGAGGGGTAAATTTTCTGGATTCCAAGTGAAAAAGCCCTATCCATATTTTTAACTGATTCTGAATGTTTTTCTTTATCATATAACAATGCTTTTTCGGCGTTTGTTTTATGACGGCGTGCATGTTTGTCCCTACTTGTAAGCTGCTGTAACGCTTCTTTTTTCCAATTCTGTAAAACATCAAAGGCTGCAGGTCTAGCCTTCTTTTTTAGCGAGATTGGTTCTAAGTATTCAATACGGGGATCTCAAAACTACCGTTGATTGGCCACTGAAATTCGGAGGCATGTCTGGTCTGTCTGTGCCAAATATCATTAAATACTATACTACCAATGCCATACTTACAGTACATAGTACATGCCGGCGACCCCTCCTGTGGTGCCGGGCGGCTAAATTCCAAAGATTGTCGATCGCTGCGGAACAGAGCCCTAAAGCAGCTAGACAATTTCCCAGGCATTTCACAAAGAATTGGTATTACCTGGTCAATAATTGTGTCTGCAGATACAATACGCCAAATTCAAATTGTCAGGGTTAAATTAAGAGCCGGGTCAAGACTGCACCTGACCAAACCTAAGGAGGACGGTACGGTTTATCAAAGAACTTACCTAACGAATTTTACCTTGTGTTTGGTGGTTTCGACAAATCTGCCCGCCTCAAAAATGGACCCTCGTCAAGATGCCGTGTCAGACCACACGACTATCGTCCAAGGATCGGATCGTGCAGCGCTGCCGAGGTATCGCGTCTCGTTCGGTCGGGCCCGCAGAATCACACCGTCCGATCCCGGTTCGATAGTCTGCGTCAACCTTCAATGATCCGGCATCAATCTTGAGGGTCCCTATTCGGGCGCCAACTGTGAAAACAAAGAAATTGATATGAGGCTGGGAAGCCAAAAAGAAACACACCAACACAGGTTACAAAGGACATACAAAGTGCTTTATTTAAAAGCTACAACAGTTACCAAAAAGTCAATTGACAAACGGATAGCTATTCGGCTCTCAGAGTAACGTAACGAACTTCAACGAAGGTTCGATTCATTAGTAGAGAGACCGTACATTGGAATACTTGGGCTTTTATATTCTTTATCCAGCCCTGGCCAACCCCCTCGCGGGTTAACCATTCTTGGGACCAGGCCTAGGGTTCCTTGCCAGGTCAATCCCATAATGTATGCATTTTGATCAGTTCCGCTGATAAGGTTGTTCATTTACACATAGGTCAGGGATAGGACAAGGTCTCAGTTCGCGACCCCGACAAGTGGCCTGCAGGCATATTACTTATTCATGTGTGCGGAGGTCACAACGGCCAGAATCTCACTCAGAATGTCATTCGGCCTCCATTTTGATGTTCAGGGTGACTTCCACATTACAAGAGAACCTAAAATGGCGGCTAAATCCAAGATGGCGACTTACACAATTTTTCGTTAAGGTCAAGACTTTGCCGCGGAGTCTTTTTACATGATTTTTTTAGACAACTTGGCATAGGCCAACACACATTCAAATATTGCGATAGGAGGCATAATATCTTTTCAATTCCAACATAAAATGCTACTGAGCAATAGTAAGCAAAGACTCTGAAGTAACTGAGTTATTGAATAATCTTTCACCTAATTGTAGTAAATTGGTGATGAACTTAAGAAATAGCTATATTTTTCTGTAGGAGGGAACATGTGAGGTACACTTTTTCTTCATGGATGCTGCTACACAACCATAACGAAAGGTGATAAGCAGAAATATTACGCTTCCTATTAAACAGACATGTGTTAATATGAAAAGAAAGGGCAGCTTTTAATCAAGTGCTGTTTGTGTGTCTATGTCTGTAGGTAGGAGTGAAATATATATGAAGGTGCACAACATCTGGTTGAAAAGAAGTCATGAAATCATCATCATGAAATAGAATCGTGATACAGAATTGTTTTGTGAATTGCTATTGTATTTTAATAGTCTATTGCAATGCAGAATTGTCCACAGGTCTTCAAAAGGTGTTGACACAACCAGCATAGAATGTTCTTAATCTAAGATATAGGTGATGTAAATCCCCTTAAGAAGTTCCTACAAATTGTTGATTACGAGGGAAGGAATGAAATGTGTTGGGTCGTTCAATGGAGCCAATATTTGAATTGCTCCCGAGAACAAACACATCATATGAAATATCTGTTTGTGGACTGTGAGATACGACCAGAAGGTCAATAGTATGAATAATCTAAATACTAATTGATGCCTAGCGAAATAAGAATTAGCAATTATGATTGTTGCAAAGTCACTTTATGGGGTGCACCTGTCACTTTAGAGATTTTACATGAAGATGAACATTTAAATAATATGTGTTTATGTTTTTTACATGGAACTAGAGCAATAGCACTATTCATCCTGGCTTCTCTACTCATGACTAGTGATACAATTTTTCAGAAAAATGTGTTGAATTGAACACAAGGTATATGAGAGATCCTATGCCATAGACATTATAGGAAGAGGTACTACATAGTATGTATTTGTTAACATTATGTGTACCCCGCGAAGGAACTCTTTGTGCTTCCTGGCCATAAAATGCTGTTGTCAATTCTTGTGATTTCACATAATGGATCCCTGGGGTAGAACATATAATCCCCTGGTCAGTAAATTACATTGTCATGTTTAATTTACTCATGAAGTCTCTCCACAATATTTTCACTGGTCTCTTGCAAGAGTACAATGGCATAAATATGTTGTGTTCTCCTGTGTGATGTGCAAAGTGTCTGTAAAAGGAACCATAGTTGTCGCCCCAGAAAATCCTTGTGTGTTCATAGCAATGCCTTACATTGGGAACCTTCCCTCTTTAACACAACATCGAGTCACCCCATATCTACTAAGACGGAAAATGTTTTGTGACCTATGGTCACCCCGACACTCAGCTCCTCTTGTGGGTCTGGTGTAATCGGTAGGATAGAAGACATCAAGTCTTTCTGTAGGCTGTCCTATTGTGGATACATGACCAGTCCTGTGCCAGTAAAAAGATTCTCTCCCACTACTGTCACACCCCCTATCCCGGGTGTAGGTGCATGTGGCAATATATTTGAATTCCACTATGTCACTGCGTTCTATTGTGCTGGTGCCTGCATTTGCACTTGTGCTTGCAATATCTGCACTGGGGCTTGCTGTGTGTGCATCAGTGCTTGCTGTATTTGAGGTGGCATCCCTTGTTGCGTCTGTTGTATTTGTGGCTTCTGTGCCTGATACTGCATGTAATCTTAGGTATAATATTCCAGGTGGCTCTGTGCTATATGGTGTGGGAATGCTGTTCCCACTCTTGGATTTACTGCTTGGCAGTTCTGTTGCATTCCTACCCTGCTTCCACATATGTGTGAAATGTGCCTATCTTCCCACATATCTAACACTGCTGTGGCTGTCCTCCAAATCTAGGTTGCCTCCCATCACACCCTCAACATTGTGGAGCTTGAAATCCAAACCGTCTGCCTCTGGGTGCAAACTCTGGCCCTCTGGGAAAATAATGATACTCTCCCCTTCCTGCAAATCTTCTGTTCGCTACTAGCTATACCTTCTGTGTCGCTTGTGGTTTAAAACGTTCTTGTCCACTTGCGAATACTGCTCATTCCACTGAAAACTTCAACAATTTCTTCTGTACTAACTTTGCTTTTGCAATCTTCCTGTCCTTAACTTTCTTTCTTTCTTTCTCTTGTTTTAACTGATAACGGTGAAAAATCATCAGTTGTATCTCCGTCCATGGCTTCGCTTTCATTCCCACAATCTTTCTCAACTTCCTCGGGGCAACCCTGATATAAAATGTGATATAAAATAGTTCTGTTTTTGTCACATGGTTCTCTACTTTCTAGCCGCCATTTTTCATAATTGCACTCATGTCTGCGCTCATGTCTGATGAGTCTGAGTACTAGACCCTAAGTGCTCTCCATATGTTAGCTTGACAATTATTAAAAGGTGCTCTGTCATGGTTAGTATTGTGTGCTTGCACCCCAGGATATCCCACTCTTTTCCAAATGTTGTCTGATTGCTCCCCTAACATGGCAGCAAGCAGACTTTTTATGTCACCTATTGCTGAGGTGATCCGTGCTGTCCTTCTTTCTAACTCACAGATCCATGTGCTCGCCTCTGATGTAAGGGATGGTAATTTGCAAATCAAATTATTTTTGTCCATTTGTGGCCACGGGATGTATTGCAGCAGTCTTCCCTCTTTTACCAATAAGGGGAGTTGTGTAAACCTAGGACCCTGTCCCAATGCAGCCGCACCCTTTGTCTATGTCACTGCATCTGTCATACTAACTCTATTTCATGCTGTCTATTCACATATGGCATTCTCTCCTCTTGTTACGCTCACCTGGTCTCCACAGGGGCACCGAACGGGACTGGCAGATCTGATGTTAAATGGTTTCACGTGTCTCCACTGTATCTGTGCTGTCACAAAGGTGCTCCTAAATGGTTAAATTAAACATTATCCAACTGTTAGGCGGAAAGCCCACACCCGCCTCCCGTGGTCTTCTGAAAACCCCTTTGTTATCTCTCACCTTTGTTTTAAGAATGGCAGGCTCTCCGTCCTGCAACAGTATGCAGGGGTGCGTAGAGTTCTAGGATCCAGTTACTTCACTGATCCTGTCGAGTCTCAGACAACGTCGATTCAATGGGTAAGTCTTTACCATCTATATGGTTCGCCAAAAAGTTCAAATTGCCCAAGTTTCTCTTCGTTGTCTTTCCCTTGTAGGTTTCCCTTTAATGCGAAAGTATGTAGAACGCAGAGTTGTTTTCCAAGAAAAGGTAAGTTCACACCAGCGTTCTGTGATGTCTTTATATGTGCTATTGCTCTTCTGTGCGGCTGACCTGCTGCTCTTGTATTGCAGGTGCTGTACCCCGGACCGCGTGGTGAAGACTAGCGGGATCGCTAATAGGAGTGGCCTTCAGGTGAGTATGACACTGCAATGAGTTGACTGTTCAAAGTGGCTTTTCCCCAATATGCGCTAACCTGATGTTTCTTCTTGCATCCGACAGGTGCGGCGACTCCGGAGCGGCGGGTGAAAGATGGGAACGGTCGAGAGATGGAGGTTCGTTGGTTCGCCGGAAAGAGCAGTTCTCAGGTAGGTATGAACAATGCGATGCATAGCGATGTTGAATCCTTGACCAGCATGGCTAACCTGATGTCTTTTCCTTCCTTTGCAGGTTGCTCGAGAAGAAACTGGACTGGTGTTGTAGCAGACTGGCCTGAAGGTAACAGACACAGTGAGCGTTACGCTGCAGGAGTGCAGAATAACGTGAAGCGTGTTCTGTACTAAAGGCATGGTTTATATAGCCTTCAGAAAATAGTCCCCAGGTAAAGTAGTCCCAGCAACCACACCCAAACAAATAGTTCCCTAGGCAAATAGTCCCTTCAGCCTGCCTCAGATTGATCCACACGTGCTTCACTTAGTTTCAAACTTGCCATGTTGGTGATGGCAGCATGAGCCTATGAGGCACCTGAGAGAGCCTTTGGGGCCTTAAGGGCCCTCATGGAAGTCGAAATCCTGGGCAGGTTGGTCTGCACCTGATGTGTGGGGGTATGGACCATGACAGCACTCACCCTCAAGGCCCCTCCCAAGGTGGTTTGTCTCGCTGGTCCGGGTTTGGTCGGGTAATTTCGATGGAACCGGTTTACTAGGCGGGGTGCATGAACATGGTCACTTGGCTCCCATGACCTTTCTTGGGGACCATATCCTTTACATTCAACTAGATAGAAATGTTTTGATTTGACCCACTGTGAGTCCAGAATGTCTTTCACCTCGAATTGTGGTTCACCATCTACCAAAATAGGTCTTGGCGGTTTTGTTATCCGAGTTCCTGGTTGTACTGGTTTCAAAAGGGAAACGTGGAATACGGGGTGGACTCGCATGTTTGGAGGTAGCTCCAGTTTTATAGCCACTGGGTTGATGATGGCCTTGATGGTATATGGTCCCAAATACCTGGGGTTGAATGTGTGTTTCCTTTTAGTGGTATATGTCTGGAGGCTAACCAAACCTCATCTCCAATCTGGTATTTAGGAGCTTCACTTCTATGTTGATCTGCAGATTAATTGTATCTTTCTTTAGCTTGTTTCAAATGTTCCATTGCCCTCTTGAAGGCTTGGGTAATGGTTGTGTGCAGACCGCTTACGGCAGGCATTTCCAAATGTTGAGGTGGGTCGAGTTCTGAGGTTCGTGGATGTATTCCATATACTGTATAGAATGGAGTTTGCCCCGTGCTGGAATGCAAAGAGTTATTGTAGGCATGCTTGGTTATCCATAAAACGCCTTCCAATTGCCTTCATTTTGATGCAACATGCATCTTAGGTATTGCTTTAATGTTTGGTTGGTTCTCTCGGTTTGACCATCCGTTTGGGGATGGTGGCTGGTCGAAAGTCTGACGTCAATTTGGGCCAACTGACAACATTTTCTCCAAAACTGTGAAATAAACTGACTGCCCTGATCTGAGACTTAGACTGAGGGGAAGCCGTGTATCCGGACAATTTGTTCTAGGAATTCCTTCACCAAAATTGAAGCGGAGGGCAAGCCTTTTATCCAAATGAAATGGGCCATTTTTGAAAATCAGTATACCACCACTAATATGGTGTTGAAGCCGTTACAGGGAGGAAGATCCGTAACAAAATCAAGGGATAATGTATGCCAGGGTGTAGGCGGTATGTCCAAAGGCTGTAATAGACCTGGTGGTTTCTTTTTTTGGGCCTTGTTCTGCGCACAAATGCCACATGATAGTACAAATTGTCTGATATCTTTTCGCCATGCTGCCCACCAAAAATGTCTCTTGATCTTGGCTTCAGTTTTTGCAATTCCAGGGTGGCCTTCCATAAATGACTCATGATAATTTGAGATAACCTGTCTTTGCAGTTCCTTACTAGGTAAGTAGAGGCGTCCTTGAAAATAAGGTAAGTGTTCAATAACAGAATGATGGCTGCTTTTGGTCGACCACTCTTGTAAAGCCTCAGAATTGAAGAGGTGCGAGATTTCCTTGTGGATGTCATCCAGGGTTAGTGAAGTGATGATTCCAAGGATTCTTCCCCCTGGGATGATGGGTACGGGATCCGGATTTGAGTATGCCTCTTCCATCCCTATACGGGACAGTGCATCAGCCTTGCCGTTTCGGCAACCGTGTCGGTACATAATCACGAAATCATATTCTGCAAAAAATAAAGCCCATCGGAGCTGGTGAGAGGACTGGGCCTTGGCTGACTTGAGGTACTGTAGATTTTGGTGATCGGTAATCACAGTGATGGTGTGCCTGGCCCCAAGGAGGTAATGTCGCCATGCTTTGAATGCTGCCTTGATGGCCAGAAGCTCCTTGTCGGTTATAGCATAGTTCAGTTCTGGCGCCGTGAATTTTCGTGACCAAAAGGCCACCGGGTGAAGTTGACTTGTTTCGGGATCTTTCTGAGAAAGAACTGCCCCCATCGCCAAGCTGGACGCATCAGTCTCCACCACGTAGGGGAGGTCTGGGCGCTGAGGTGAATTTCTTTTTCAAGTCTTGGAAGGCCTTTTCAGCTTCGTCAGACCAGTGGAAGCATTTGTTCTTTCGTAACAAGGATGTGATGGGATGTACTCAATGCGAAAAACCTGGAATGAACCTGCGATAGAAGTTTGCGAATCCAAGATTGCATTGCACTCCTTTCACCGAAGTTGGAGAGGGCCATTTAAGGATAGCATCCACTTTCCGCGAATCCATTCACACTCCACCTGGCATTAGAATGAACCCTAGAAACTCGACCTCTGTAACATGGAAATAACATTTTTCTAATCTGGCATACAGCTTTTGTTGCAGAAGTTTCTCAAGTACGGCACAAACGTGTTTTACGTGTTCCTGTTCTGAGGCCGCGTACACAAGGATATCGTCAATATATACGACCACACAAACGTTGATCAGCTCTCGAAGGACATCGTTCATGAAATATTGAAACGCTGCCGGGGCGTTACAAAGGCCAAAGGGCATCACTTGATATTCGAGAAGTCCATACTTAGTGCGGAAGGCGGTTTTCCATTCGTCCCCCTTTTTAACTCGTACAAGATGGTACGCCCCTCTGAGTTCCAGTTTAGTGTAAATTCGAGCCTCCTTTACTTGGTCAGAAGTTCCGGGATTAGAGGTAGGGGGTACCGATTTTTGACTGTCACTTGGTTTAATGCGCGGTAGTCGATACAAGTTCTTAGGTCCCCCTCCTTTTTTGGGACGAAGAATAAGGGGGAGGCTGCTAGGGATTTGGACGGACGAATAAAGCCGTTAGCCAGGTACTGATCTAAGTATTGTTTTAGGTGAAGATTTTCGGGTTCCGTGAGGGCGTAAATTCTGCTGCATGGGATCTGAGCTTCAGGTATTAGGTCGATCTGACAATCATATGGCCTATGAGGTGGTAGCGTGTTGGCTTGGTCTTTCTGAAAAACGTCCTGAAAATCCTGGTATTCCTGGGGTAGCTGATTTGCTGGACCCAGGACTGTTGCGATTGCTTTGGACAGTGATTTCTCTGGATAGCAGGTATGAGCACATTCTGCAACGGTTAACATCTTGTCACACCAGTCTATGCAAAGATTATGCGTTTCTAACCATGGTATTCCCAGAAGTACTTGAAATTGCGGGGCCTTGATTAAGTCGAACACAGTGGTTTCTCGATGCCCATCTTGGCACAACAGGGTCATCTCCTTCGTCGAGTGTGTTACAGGACCCGAAGAGATCTCTGTTCCATCGATGGTGGTGACCAAATCCGTTGTTGCTTTTTGAGACAGAGAAAGACACATCCTTGACGCCAATTCTTGATCCATGTAGTTACCTATAGCTCCACTGTCGACGTAAGCCCTAACTGCGTGCATACGAGACGGGTGCTGGTGACTAATAAGGCTAGTAAGGCTAGATGCGAGGTCTGGGATTCCTTCTTCTCGCTCGACAAGCGGACCTCTACGCTTGACAGGCGGGGTCGTTTTCCAGCTCTGGTTCGACACTGACCTTGTCGGCAACCCCGACTGCCTTCTTGGGAGGTTTCAAAGGAGGAAGTGACCAGCCATTCCGCAATATAAGCACAATTGTTGTTGTCTCCTCTTCTCTCTCTCAGATTTAGATAACGGCCTCTCGAACACCTCCGATTTGCATGGGTTCCGAAGTGTCTGAACTCTTGGGGGTATTGTCCTTTGGACGCACAAACACTTGATTATCAAATTTAGCTCGATCAGCTTTCCGGTTCTGCAACCTGTGGTCTAATTGTACCACAAGGTCTATGTATTCTGATCAGTCTCAGGGAGGATTCACGACTTGGGCCAAGGTGGCCGACATAGAAAGTGTAGACAGCACTGGTTCATAAAGACTGCAAACCGCTTGGGGTCTCCCGCAAAGCGTTCTGGAGGAGCTAAGGGCATGGCTCCCGGTAGGACCACCTGTACTGGGTTACTTGACGGAGTTGAGATTGATCCCCCCATTGCGGGTAGCAGTGTATTAACAGCCTGGGCTTGGAGTAATTGTCTGGCAAGGTCATCATTGCGCTCTTTTACCACAATGAGTTCCCTTCTTAGAGCATTAGTCTCTTGCCAAGCCGAACGCACCCCTGCTCTGAGTTCCCCCAAAAGCTGGGCTAGTTGATCCGTCTCAGAGGTTTCCATGGCACCCAGGTAGAGGTTTGTGTGAGGCTTTGCCTTCTGTTACGCTCACCTGGTCTCCACAGGGGTGACAAACGGGACTGGCAGATCTGATGTTAAATGGTTTCACGTGTCTCTGTTAGGCGGAAGGCCCACACCCGCCTCCCGTGGTCTTCTGAAAACCTCTCTGCTATGTCTCACCTTTGTTTTAAGAATGGCAGGCTGTCTGTCCTGCAACAGTATGCAGGGGTGCGTAGAGTTCTAGGATACAGTTACTTCACTGATCCTGTCGAGTCTCAGACAACGTCGATTCAATGGGTAAGTCTTTACCATCTATATGGTTCGTCAAAGAGTTCAAATTGCCCAAGTTTCTCTTTGTTGTCTTTCCCTTGTAGGTTTCCCTTTATTGCGAAAGTACGTAGAACGCAGAGTTGTTTTCCAAGAAAAGGTAAGTTCACACCAGCGTACTGTGATAAGTCTTTTTATGTGCTATTGCTCTTGTATTGCAGGGGCTGTACCCCGGACTGCATGGTGAAGACTAGCGGGATCGCTAGTAGGAGCGGCCTTCAGGTGAGTATGACACTGCAATGAGTTGACTGTTCAAAGTGGCTTTTCCCCAATATGCACTAACCTGATGTTTCTTCTTGCATCCGACAGGTGCGGGGACTCCGGAGCGGCGGGCGAAAGATGGGAGCGGTCGAGAGATGGAGGTTCATTGGTTCGCCGGAAAGAGCAGTTCTCAGGTAGGTATGAACGATGCGCTGGATAGCGATGTGGAATCCTTGACCAGCGCGGCTAACCTGATGTCTTTTCCTTCCTTTGCAGGTTGCTCGAGAAGAAACTGGACTGGCGTTGTAGTAGACTGGCCTGAAGGTAACAGACACGGTGAGCGTTACGTTGCAGGAGTGCAGAATAACGTGAAGCGTGTTCTGTACTAAAAGCGTGGTTTATATAGCCTTCATAAAGTAGTCCCCAGGTAAAGTAGTCCCAGCAACCACACCCAAACAAATAGTTCCCTAGGCAAATAGTCCCTTCAGCCTGCCTCAGATTGATCCACACGTGCTTCACTTAGTTTGGAACTTGCCATGTTGGTGATGGCAGCATGAGCCTGGTGCCAAAGGTGCCAGGACCAAGTCCAAGAGGCCCCTGAGAGAGCCTTTGGGGCCTTAAAGGCCCTCATGGAAGTCGAAATCCTGGGCAGGTTGGTCTGCACCTGATCTGTGGGAGTATGGACCGTGACACCTCTAATGTTTAATAGCATTTTCGGGTGTCTGTTATGTTACGCTCACCTGGCTCCCACAGGGGTGTCGAGCGGAACTGGACAGCCACGGTCTCCACCAACGTGATGCGTAGTGCAGAGATGACTGACTGGACTGGCCCACCTAGTTTCGTCTGCTTGACCCGTAGAAGTAGTCTCCTAAAGGCGGGGAAAGGGAATTAGCCACCCGTGGATTTGAGTATTAACACCTCACTGCGTCCCCACTTATCACTTCTGACATTCCCTTTCACAAAGCTCACCTTATAGTTTTGTATGATGAGCTCTCCATCCTGCGAAGAATGCAGGGGCGCGTTGATGGCCAGTTACTTCACTGGCTTGAGGATATTGGAAGAGTTCTGGACAAATCTTGGCTCCAAACCTCCGGGCGAAAGGCCGTAAGTATATAGTTCTAATGAGTTCAAAATGTCCGATTAATCACTCTTGTCCAATTCCTTGTTTCTTTTGCAGCTTAGACCCAAAAGATGATCGTCTTGTGGCAGCTGAAAGCGTTCAGGTAAGAGTCTGTGTTTTGTAACACTGTCCGGTAAATGATGCCAAGGTTTAACTCGCTGCTTTCTCTTTTCTTGCAGGTGCAGCATAGGAAGATTTGGCGTGCTGGTGGATAATACCTCCTGCGGTAAAATCAGGGAAGCATATGGTGGCAAGAGATTGTCCTTGTTTGTTCCCTTGGCTCACCCTGTTGTTTTTTTGTCCCCCTTAGGTGCTGGAATGCGGCAACCAGGTGATGGAGACAGCACCGGATCGTAGAGATGCTGCGAGGAATGGTGAGTATGGCGCGGCGCTGCTGCTGGCGATGCGACGCGTTTAAAATGAAGTCTGTTTCTGGTTCGAAGATGCGCTGAATCCGAAATCAGGTAAGAAATCCAGTAAAGTTCTTGTTCTAACCTTTCTTCTTCTTTCCCTTCTTTCTAGGCGCTCTGGACTCGAGGCGGGCGTGGCAGGATGCTGACTTCAGACACGGAGAGCGTTACGATGCTGGATGCAGAATAACGCGAAGCATGTGCTGCTCTTCGGGCGTGGTTTAAATAGCCTTCAAAGTAGTCCGAGGTAAGTATTCCTCCACAGCCACACCCGAGTAACAAAATAGTCCCTAAGATAAAATAGTCCCTTCAAGCCTCACATGGGCTTGGATGCTTGGATCCCTTGCAGCATGGTCTGCATCAGGTAAGTTTTAACATATGAGCCTTGCGCCTATGGCGCCAGGACTGATGTCCCATATGAGCCTTGCGCCATAGGCGCCAGGACTGTACCCAGATAGCCCCTAACTGGGGTTGCTGGGTTTGCTCCAGATAACATGATGCCTGCGTGCGGGGTTGATGGACTTGGTCTGGATGCTCGGGGGTAGGCATCATGACAGCACTCCCCCCCAAGGCCCCTCCTAAAGTCGTTCCTCCCCTTGGCCTTGGTTTGTCTGGGAAATTCCGGTTGAATCTTTGCACCAACCTAGCTGCATGAACGTGGTCACTAGGTTCCCATGACCGTTCTTGTGGTCCGTAACCTTTCCAGTGGATTAAATAAAAAAGTCTTGACTTAACCATTTTGGAGTCCAGGATACTTTTCACTTCAAATTCGAGTTCCCCCATCTACAAGGACGGGGTCAGGTGGCTTGGTTAGTCTTGTCCCAGGTTGTACTGGCTTCAGAAGTGACACATGGAAGACAGGGTGAATTCGCATACTAGCAGGTAATTCCAATTTGACGGCCACCGGGTTGATAATGGCTTTAATAAGGTAAGGTCCCAAATATCTAGGGTTAAAGGTCCGCTTTCCTTTTAGAGGTATGTGTTTTGTGGCCAACCAATCTTGATCCCCAATTTGGTATTGTGGAGCATCACTTTGATGCTGATCAGCATTTTTCTTGTACTTTTCTTTCGCATGTTTCAAATGTTCAGTTGCTTCCTTAAAGGCTTGTGTAATAGTAGCGTGCAGATGGTTCACTGCGGGCATTTCTAAGTGTTGAGGCGAGTCAAGTTCTGAGGTTCGAGGGTGGTGCCCGTATATGGTATAAAAGGGGCTTTGTCCAGTTCCAGAATGTACAGAGTTATTGTATGCATATTCGGAGATCCATAGAATGTCCTTCCAATTACTTTCAGTCTGGTGAAACATACAACACAGGTACTGTTCAAGAGTCTGGTTGGTCCTCTCCGTTTGACCATTGGTCTGGGGATGGTGACTGGTCGATAACCTCACGTCGATTTGCGCCAATTGACAACATTTCTTCCAAAAATGTGAAATGAATTGACTACCTCGGTCAGAGACCATTACGGAGGGAAATCCATGTATTCGAACTCCTTGGCCAGAATTGAAGCAGAAGGTAATCCCTTTAAAGGAATAAAGTGGGCCATTTTGGAAAAAAGATCCACAATAACGAGAATGGTGTTAAATCCATTACATGGAGGTAGGTCTGTAATAAAGTCTAACGATAAGGTGTGCCATGGTGTAGGTGGAATATCCAAGGGTTGTAAAAGGCCAGCCGGTTTTTTCTGCTGACTTTTGTTTTGGGCGCAAATGCCACAGGACATTACAAATGACTTTACGTCTTTTTGGCAGGTGGGCCACCAGAATTGTCTCTTAATTTTAGCTTCAGTTTTTGCGATACCTGGGTGCCCTTCCAATGGGTGTCATGATAATTGGAGATGACTAGTTTTTGTAGTTCCTTATGTGGTAGAAATAGACACCCTTGATAATAAGGTAGGTCATTGATGACAGAGTAGTCTGAGCCTTTCTTTACCCAGTCCTGCAGGGCTGTTGGATCGAAGAGTTGTTGGATCTTTACCTGAATATCTTCTAGGGTTTGTAAAGTAGTTATGCCAAGAATTCTTTGTTCTGAAATTATAGGCACCGGCTCCGGGTTCGCATATGCTTCTTCCATTCCTTTTCGGGATAAGGCAATCTTATTTTTGCCATTGCCATTTTTACAGCCTGATCGATAAGTGATCACAAAATCGAACTCGGCAAAGAACAATGCCCATCGAAGCTGGCGTGATGATTGGGCTTTGGCTGTCTTTAAATACTGCATGTTCCGGTGTCAGTGATTACAGTAATGGTACGCCTGGCACCGAAAAGATAATGCCGCCAAGCCTTGAAGGTGGATTTGATAGCTAATAGCTCCTTATCGGTAACTGCATAGTTGAACTCAGGTGGTGAGAACTTTCTGGACCAAAATGCTACTGGGTGAAGTTGACCGGTGTCAGGATCCTTCTGGGACAGGACAGCTCCCATGGCTAAACTGGATGCGTCGGTTTCAACTATGTATGGGAGTTCAGGACGAGGATGCTTTAATACAGGTGCAGACATGAATTTCGCTTTCAGTTCTTGGAAGGCATTCTCAGCTTCTTCAGTCCACAGGAAGCGTTTGTTTTTTTGCAAGAGCGCTGTGATAGGGTGAGAAATCCGGAATGAATCTGCGATAGAAATGAGCAAATCCGAGCATGCTTTGTACTCCTTTAACTGAACTGGGTGATGGCCTTTTGAGAATTGCGTCCACCTTTCGAGAGTCCATTCGAACTCCTTTTGGAGTCAGGATAAATCCAAGAAATTCAACTTCTGTAGTATGGAAAACGCATTTTTCCAATTTTGCATATAACTTGTGCTGGCGTAGTTTCTCAAGGACTGCACGAACGTGCTTCACATCGTCAGATTCTGAAGAGGAGTACACTAGAATATCGTCTATGTATACGACAACACAGACGTCAATGAGTTCACGCAGCACATCGTTCATAAAATACTGGAAGGCTGCTGGTGTATTGTACAACCCGAAGGGCATCACCTGGTATTCGAATAACCCATACTTAGTGCGAAAAGCAGTCTTCCATTCGTCGCCTTTCTTTACACGTACCAGAAGGTATGCCCCTCAGAGATCTAATTTAGTGTAGATGCAAGCGTCCTTTACTTGGTCTAGCAATTCTGGGATCAGAGGCAATTGGTATCGGTTCTTAACCATGATCTGATTTAAGGCACGGTAGTCTATGCACGTTCTGAGGTCACCTTCCTTTTTTTGGCACGAAGAACAAAGCTGAAGATGCAGGGGACTTGGATGGATGAATGAAGCCATTGGCAAGGTATTAGTCCAAGTATTGTCGTAGGTGAAGGTTCTCCGGTTCCGTAAGTGCGTAGATCCTACTACATGGAGGTTGTGCACCAGGTTTGAGATCAATTTGACAATCGTATGATCTGTGAGATGGTAAGGTGTTTGCATGTTCTTTTTGGAAAACATCCTGGAATTCTTGATATTCGTGCGGTAACTGCACAACTGGAGTAGCGACTGTGGCTAGGTCCTTGTTCAAGGTTTTTATTGGGTAACAAGTATGTGCACAATCCGGGAAGGTTATTCTCTTCTCTCGCCAATCAATACAAGGATTATGTGTTTCCAACCAAGGTATCCCCAGTATTATTTGGAACAGCGGGGCTTTGATTAAATCAAACACAATAGTCTCTCGATGCCCATCCTGACCCAATAATGTCATCTCTGCGGTGGAATAAGTTACAGGCCCAGAGGCAATTTCAGTTCCATCGACTGTGGTGATGACATCCGAAGTGGTCTTTCTGCAGAGAGGTAGATTCATCCTAGAAGCCAATTCGTGGTCCACATAGTTTCCTATGGCGCCGCTATCAATGTATGCCCTAACTGCGTGCAAACGTGATGGCTGCCTTGGATCTAAGGACCATTGGTATGATGGAATGCGAGGCCTGAGTATCCTTCTTCAAGCTCGGCAAGCGGACCTCTACGCTTGTCGGGCGTGGTCGTTTCCCGAGTCAGGCTCCATATGGCTTTTATCAGCAGCTCCTGCCACATTCTTGGGTGGTTTTACAGGGCAATCCCGTAGAAAATGTCCCGAAGTTCCACAGTATAGACATAATTGCATTTGCCGCCTTTTTTCTCTTTCCTTCTGTGTCAAGGGTCATTTAACTCCTCCGATTTGCATGGGTTCTGAGGCATCTGTTCCTTTGGGGGTAGCGTTGGGTTTAACCAACACCCGGTTCTCGGGTGTCTGTTATGTTACGCTCACCTGGCTCCCACAGGGGTGTCGAGCGGAACTGGACAGCCACGGTCTCCACCAACGTGATGCGTAGTGCAGAGATGACTGACTGGACTGGCCCACCTAGCTTCGTCTGTTTGACCCGTAGAAGTAGTCTCCTAAAGACGGGGAAAGACAATTAGCCACCCGTGGATTTGAGTATTAACACCTCACTGCGTCCCCACTTATCACTTCTGACATTCCCTTTCACAAAGCTTACCTTATAGTTTTGTATGATGAGCTCTCCATCCTCCGAAGAATGCAGGGGTGCGTTGATGGCCAGTTACTTCACTGGCTTGAGGATATTGGAAGAGTTCTGGACAAATCTTGGCTCCAAACCTCCGGCCGAAAGGCCGTAAGTATATAGTTCTAATGAGTTCAAAATGTCCGATTAATCACTCTTGTCCAAATCCTTGTTTCTTTTGCAGCTTAGACCCAAAAGATGATCGTCTTGTGGCAGCTGAAAGCGTTCAGGTAAGAGTCTGTGTTTTGTAACACTGTCCGGTAAATGATGCCAAGATTTAACTCGCTGCTTTCTCTTTTCTTGCAGGTGCAGCGTAGGAAGATTTGGCGTGCTGGTGGATAATACCTCCTGCGGTGAAATCAGGTAAGCATATGGTGGCAAGAGATTGTCCTTGTTTGTTCCCTTGGCTCACCTTGTTGTTTTCTTGTCCCCCTTAGGTGCTGGAATGCGGCAACCAGGTGATGGAGACAGCACCAGAACGTAGAGATGCTGCGAGGAATGGTGAGTATGGCGCGGCGCTGCTGCTGGCGATGCGACGCGTTTAAAATGAAGTCTGTTTCTGGTTAGAAGATTCGCTGAATCCGAAATCAGGTAAGAAATCCAGTAAAGTTCTTGTTCTAACCTTTCTTCTTCTTTCCCTTCTTTCTAGGCGCTCTGGAATCGAGGCGGGCGTGGCAGGATGCTGGATGCTGACTGCAGACACGGTGAGCGTTACGCTGCTGGATGCAGAATAACACGAAGCATGTGCTGCTCTTCGGGTGTGGTTTATATAGCCTTCAAAGTAGTCCCAGGTAAGTATTCCTCCACAGCCACACCCGAGTAACAAAATAGTCCCTAAGATAAAATAGTCCCTTCAAGCCTCACATGGGCTTGGATGCTTGGATCCCTTGCAGCATGGTCTGCATCAAGTAAGTTTTAACATATGAGCCTGGCGCCTGTGGCGCCAGGACTGATGTCCCATATGAGCCTGGCACCATAGGCCCCAGGACTGTACCCAGATAGCCCCTAACAGGGGTTGCTGGGTTTGCTCCAGGTAACATGATGCCTGCTTCCGGGGTTGATGGACTTGGTCTGGATGCCCGGGGGTAGGCATCATGACAGTGATATTCAACGGGCTCTGGCCTCCTCACCGGTTCTTCCTCACCTAACCACGCTATCTCCTTTCCTATCCCCATGTTTGTAGAAGGGGCTTGCAAAGCCTCCTCCTCTCCGCTTTCCTCTCTCTCTTCATCTTCCAACATAGTATTGTCACTGTCATCACCTTCATCATCTTCTCTGTCTTAAAAATATAATCTTCCATGGGGACTAGTCCTATACGTTCCGTTCCTAACTTTCTCCAATTTATTCCTTCCCCCATCTTGTGGTGACCATCCTCTGCTCCCCTTTATACTGCTGGTGCCATCTCTCCTATTCCTGTATAGATTGCCAATCCTCCTCTTCATCTGGAAGAGCATGCTTTTAAGAATCTCATCAACTTTCTTGCAGCGTCACTCTAATCTCCTCTCTTTCGCTCTCTGTTCCTGCTACCTGTCTCTTTCTCTGTCTGGGAGTCTGTGCCCCCTGATAATATAATCAACTCAACCTCTAATCATCACCTTTCCCTACTTCTTTTTGCATCTCGTTGTCTCTCCAGGGTTGGACTGGAGCATGAAATTGTCACGGGCGCCAATGAAAAAGTGGCCCATGGTTGCAATCAGCAATTCATTCCTTTTGTGACAGACTTTTTGAACAGTACCCAAGGGGGAGTTTTTTGATAAAATGTGATGCAATTGTGCACTTTAAAGAATATTTATTCAGCAACACTGGTCAAAACTACTAGTGAAGTAACTAATCAAACTGGCCACATTGGTAAAAAAAAAAAGAGTCCCACTTTTACCCAAGAAAACTGTCTCACACTAGCATTTTGCATTTTGGTTCCCTATGCCTTTCTTCCTCTTTTTGTCCTTTCTCTTTCCCTCTCTTCTCTTCTCCATTTCTCATTTTTCTTTTATTTTTCTCACCTCTTCTCTCTTTCTCTGCCTCCTGAGTGTTGTCCCTCTCCCTTTCTTCTTCATTCTTCTCTTAAATCTTTTTCGTTCCCTTTCTCTTTCTTTAAAATCGTCCATGCCCTTGCCATCTAATTTGAGCATTATCTGTCCTCCTACACAGTAATTCGATACAATCGCTGTCTCATCCCTGCTACCCTGCCAGCCTCTTTCTTTCAGGACCTCCTTCTCGGCTTCTGTCCGTTTTGCTTGCAAGTCACAGCGCTCATCATAAAATATGTGTGTGGGCGCTGATCGTTGCTTACTTATTTTTTCTCTGCAGAGAAGCCCCTCAATGCTCACACCAGGAAAAATACAACCTACTAGGGAAAAATGGCCAGCACATTTCTTGCAAGGAGAACAGGTTTTATTCTCATAAAAAACAAGTATGCAATAGCAAAGAACTCTGCTGTCACAGAGCGGTCTAACGAAATCAACATGGATGGCAGCTTATAAGGGCAAAAACTGTCACAAGTGAGTTACATCACATAGGGTACATACAAATCCATGTAGCTGGCTGGTATGACCCTATACATAGGGGGCCTGCTGCATATTGGATGCAAGGTCATGGTTCCCAGCTCCTCCTGTCCATCTTCCTCCATGTGACGCTCTTCTCACTGCGTTATCAGGAGCCAGGCTCGATACTCAGGCATTAAATGTGCAGCTTGTTGCCTTCCCTCTCAAAGGCCTTACGTGCACGTGGTACTGCAGGCATGGAGGCATGGCTTCAGGGGCTAAATTCGAGGTCACGTTATCTTACAAACCCCAACTTGGTCCCAGACACGTCAGCATCGCTCCAGGTCTTCCCACCCTGAGCGTTAAAATGTAACTTTCCCTCCCCGGTACCTCACAGCACAAATCACAGGAGCCTTCAATTTTCTGTTGTGCTCTTTATAACAAAGTTTTCAAACAGTTTTATGGTCTGGGATCTTGGGCTGGCTGGTGTGCTGGAATGTTAGGGTCTTCGGATGGAGCACCTGGTCCCTATGACTTAGGGTTTGGGCCAGACTGGGTCGGAGCCTCATGCCCACCTTCTCATGGGATAACTGCTTGCAGGGAGCTTTCGGCCCCTCATTGCCTTGTCAGGCGCATTCTTTCTTGGCTACATGGGCTAACAATATGAAACAATGAAAGGGTTATAACTTTGGTCTTCCCCACCACTGCCCAAGCTGCAGCCCTTGCACACACTTGCACACTTATTTCTATGGCCTATGCTTGGGTCTATCGTCATGGCTGCAGCACAAAGCCAGGCCTCACTTTAAAGATGGCTGCCATTTTCCAAGATGGCATTCTATGTCTAGTAAACCCTGCACCCAGTTTCACTGTAAATCTACCCCCTAATGCAGCTTCTATTGGCTCCCCCGCCCCCTATGCTCCCCCCAGAAATCTATAACACAGACTTGGGTCTCTGCTGTATTTCAAACCTCTTGGGGGCTGGGTCGATCGCCGCCACTTCGCAACATTTCACTCTTTTGTTAATCCCACATGAACAAACTGCCAGGAATGCATTTCCCTCTCCTCCTTTTCAATGTTCTCCCTCTCCAGGCTTTCAGCTTCTAAATATGGTGGCAAGCCTTCCTTGGGTACCCATGCTTTGCACACATGCTGCAAGCTTTCGCCTGCCTACGCTTACTACTCTGGGGTGCATGCCATATATATACATCCACATCTCCTGCTAGGTCCACCCAGTGTTCTACATAGTTTTTTTAAACGTTCTTTATTAAATGATTCACGTCTCATCAACATTGGTCAAACATAACCACATTTCGACATAACTTTGGAAATCAAGCACGTAGAACATAGAGCCCAAACATCGCCTAGCTGTGTGTGCATTTGAGTAGTTGAGCGCTGCAAGAATAGACATTGCAAGCTGAAAACACATATAAATCTAGGGAGACCAACTTCTTCTTCGGACTCCCTGACCCATATCCTCAGGTGATACACTATACATTGGACACCCCACCCACCCCAACGGAACATCAATCAGGTTGAGTCAACACATCGAGACATCCAAAAGGCGGCAAAGGGGTTCCAGATGTTTTTGGGCAGGTTCTGGAGCCCGCAGAGGTTAGCGTACTCTTTGTCCATATTGCAGAGCCAGGTCAGGTTTGTCAGCCATGCACCCACCCCGGGGGGATGCGCACGTCCACCTCATCAATATGCATTGCCTGGCCGCAATCATACAAATAGAGAGTAGCCTCCGGTATTGTTTTGAGAGCCCCGGGAGCCACCCAAACATACAGCACAGCATATCATTAGGTATCAACTGCCCTATCACTTCGGACATGGTCTCTACCACCCCTTCCCAGAATGGACGCAGCTTAACACAAGCCCATATCATATGTATTAGGTCTGCTAAGTCAGCGTTGCACCTCAGACAAGAATCTGCTCTAGTGTTGTCAAACTGGTGCATGCAGGGCGGAGTGAGGTACATTCTGTGGAGAGTCTTAAGCTGGATCAGCTGCAATCTGGTGTTGAATGCCCCCCAATATTTACCTCCACAAAGTACTGCCCACTGTTTATCCGTGACATCTTGGCGTCCTCCTCCCATTTCTTTTGACACTTTAGGGTTTCCCAGGGAGAATCTTTTTGGACCAATTTGTAGAGCGCGGAGACCACCCCTCTACTTCCAGGGGAGCACCTAATGTATTGCAGTAGCTGAGTGGTGTGAGGGATTTCCGGGTACCCATGGGTCCACTCCCCAAACGCAACTCTCATTCTAAAATACTGTAGCCTTCGCAGAGGGCCACCTCCAATTTGTTCTGTAAATTGCTCTTGCGCAACAAACAACTCGTCAGGGTACATATCCTCCATACAGTTGATTCCCGCCCCCGCCAATCCCGGATGAGAGCTTCATCACATGTCAGTGGCAATGGCTCTATGTGTGTTCTACATAGTTTTCGGGATCTGGTGGGGGAGTGGTAATAGTGCCTGGGGGGTGAAGGTGTTGCTCTATTCGAACCAAACAGGGTTTGCCAGGATCATCTGTTTGTACTGCACTGTCTTTTGTACCACGGGGTGCCCAATGTTCCCCAATTGAAACCATTATCTTTGCGCTGCTGGGCATTGCTTTAGCACACCACTGAAGCCCCATTTGGCAGGTGCCGAAGATCACCAACATGAACACTACTGCTGGTACCAACAGTTTCACGATCGCCCCATCCATGATGGTGCCCATGAAAAAAGGTTCTTGAACCAGTCACTTTTTTGAATGCCAGCTTCTGTTTGCATGTGGGTGCCTAGGGTGTGCATGGCCCCTATATTGTTGGTGAGGGACCTGTTGTCTGCATCATTAGGACTCACGTAGCTGCTGCAAGAATCGCCAATCTTCTTGCAAACTCCTGCTTCCATGGTTGTGAAGAGGCCCATCACACAGCGGTTCTGCAACATCATCCAGATCGCTGGTATCTCCATCTTGATATCGTTGAGGCCTTGCTCAGTGTCATTGGCCAGCTGTATCACTTCCTAATGCACGATCTGGAGCCATTTGGCATTAGCAGCTGTTTTCACTCCTGGCAGCAATAATGATGCAAAAAAGGTTTCTTCCTTGCTGTATAATCCATATTGATCTGGAATTTCTTTGAGAAACCGTGTGAAATCTTGTGACAGATAGTGGTCCTTTTTCTTTTCCGCAATTTTTCTTTTTTCTACTTTTCTGACAGGATACGGAATATAAGCTATGGCAGCAACACTGTGGTAGGGACATCCAACACTGGTGCTGGGGTTGGTGCTGACAAGCCACCTGGTCGCACTATCAAGTGCTCTTCAGGGACCACTAACAGTGTGAGTTCAACGAGGCCAGCAAGCAGGTGCCCCTGCATAGTGGCGGGAAGTGAGAAATGCATGCTGGCCGCACACCCAATAGTTATCCATTACAACTGCTCTCCCTTTCTTGTGGTCTGGGGTGTATAATATCTTATTGCACCTGCTGTTGGTCCCCACAAGGATGCTCTCTTCGTTGTAAAAACATAGTTCATACTCTTCTTGCTTGTGCACGCTTAAAGATTTTTCCATTGCCTCGACCCACGTGAGTTTCACCACATGCTCATTCCAGTACTCTCTACATATGGCATTTACCTTTTATATCACTTCTTCTCTGAATCCTATGAGTCCTCCTGCGATGCAGCTCATTGTAGTTTCTTGCCATTTGTTTGCTGCAAATGTCACAACTTCCAGCTCCAGATAAGGTCTCTGTAGACACTGTGGACCTCTGGGGTTTCGGGCACACTGCAACTCGTCCGGGTCCATCATCACAAGTTGTATTCTCCATGCTTGGAAAGTGCTTCACCACCAGCATAATGTTAGATGGACCAAACAATGATCTTCCAAGAGTGGAATCTCTTGAAGCATTAATACCTTGGGGGCTCCTGTGTGGTATCAAGGAACACATGTAGCACCCCCATTAACCCTCTTTTTGCCCACTGAGTGCATGCCTCTGTACCAGTTGATTAGTTAATTCTGGATGCTGCACATCTTCTATTACATCTAGGCCTAAGACTCGGTACTCATCAAATCTAGCTCTACTTTGTTGTCTTCTTAAATGTACAAAGAAAGTAACGTGTGAAAAATTCAACATGGGAAAAAATAATGGCATGAATAATTCCGTAAACCTGCTCATTTGATTTGGTATACCATTTGTGTGAGCAAAGGATGCATTTACATATTAATTTTCACCATATAATGTAGGCATAACAGTAACATTAGCATATAATGGGAGTTGTTTAGCAGGGAAATTGGCAATATTAGTAGTATTAGCAACATTCCCCTGTACCCCCTTTACACGACCTGCCCATATAAAAGTACCTCCTAAATAAATCCCCAATATAAACATTGACAGAGTAAATAATCCAGCAACACATTGCATAACACATATGTATGTGCGTAGATGAAAATGTAGTTACCATGGAGTTGTCATTCGACCGCAAATTTTGCTCTCTCCCAAAGAAATGCACACAAGAATTCATCTTTTAATACACACAAGAAAAATAGGTTAAGAGATTGACCGAGACACAGAGAGAGAGAGAGAGAGAGAGAGAGAGACAGACAGACAGACAGACAGAGAGAGAGAGAGAGAGAGAGAGAGAGAGGGAGAGAGCGAGAGAGAGAGAGGCGAGGAAAGAGAGGTACAAACTGTGCTTAGCAGCATTTATATTTGGTAAACAGCAGCCAACGGCCACAAATAGTTGTGCTTTTAGAATATGTACAGACAGCATTATGGGTACTTCCAATCAGTGTTTGCTGTAGCACCTTCAGCAATTACTCAATTTGTGCAGGGGGTGGCATTGGGTGCAAAAGATATATCCAATATCGCAGCTCCCTTACCGTTAACACCAGGGGAGTAGCATAGACAGCGGTGAAAGGACCATTGTACCTCAGCTCACTCCATGGATGGACAACATTTTGAATGGAAACTAAATTGCTGGGGAGCAGCTGAAGCGGTGGTGACATCACTGAGGTAGTTGCATCGCTGGTTGAGTCTTCAGATCGTGGTGGTGCAATCTGTTGGGAAATAAATGTTATTGCTTTTGTTAGGGCACAAAGGTAATCCCTGAATTCGTCCACCAGAACGGACGCAACCCTGTGAGCATCAGATGCTTTCCTTAAGGGAGATAGGGGTTGTGCATTCGCCCGCCTTTTACAACTTCATGTGGTGATAAAGGATGATCCTTGCAGGGAAACAGTGCCAGGGGCAAACAGTACACCACATTCTTCTGTAACGTGGTATATAGCCTAATTAGTTTACCCTTCCACATACCATTGACGCTCTCCACAACCCCTTTGGCCTATGTTGGTAAATTGTGCACATCCGAAGCTTGATGCCAGGTAATGCTGTTATCTCCTCAAACAGCTCATTGAAAAAGGGAGTGCTGTTGTTGGATATTAACACATCTCACACTCCCCATCGTGAAAAATCTCCCTGGCCAAATATTTAGTGGCACACTTCGCATCAGGATGTGCAAAAGGACCTGCCTCCACCCATCGGGAGAAGGGACACACCACTACTATTAAGAAACAGTAGCCATTGCACCTTTCCCCCTTGACCACATAATTGATATGCAGTTCGTGCAACTGCCCAGTCTGGCAGGGCAAGGTACGTCGAATTGTTCACAAAGCGTGTGTCCAGTTCTGCAAGACTGGTACGTAGTACATTTAATCACCATTTTGAATAGTAACTCCTACAGATTGGGTACGAACCAGTCCTCCTGTAAATATGCAGCGATAATTTTTTGGGACACGTGTGATGGATGATGCAGCTGGTTGACCACTTTGCCTGTTATTTCCTGCCGCCACAACAAATCTGTGGGGACTGCTTGCATTCTCTTTTCACCCACAAATCCTTCTCCTCCTGGGGTGCCCGCCCCTGTAGTTCAATAATTTGAGCAAGCAGTAGCAAATTAAAAAATTCCGGTAGTTGAGCTCAGCCCTGTGCTATTAGTGGGTATTCCGAAGCATTGGGCACCGGGAGATATTGTGAGGAATTTGACCATTTGCACAGGGAGTGATGGGAGATCAACCTCAGAAAATGTGTGGGGCTAATCCACACACATTTTTTCTCTGCTCAGTGCACAACTAACACATAGTCATGTGTACTCCGGGGGGGACACAGCCTACAGGTGCAGTCCTCCCTGTCACATTTTGCTGGAATGTGACAGCCACGGGTACATCAAACCATCTCAGGAAGGGGGAAGGCAACACCTTTCTCCAGGCATGGCTAGCCTCATTAAAATATCAAAGGCTCCATGGATCTGGCCTCTCTATTAACTAAGATCTGCTGGTGGTAGCGCATACTGATCAGAGTTAATTGAAACAGGCCTGCGATAGGCCTGATCGCAGATCTGACAAAAGGGGATAGGAAACCCAACACCTCTTTGATATGCAATGTGTCAACTTGAAGCTAGCTCCCACTCCACTGTATGAAGGGCAGTGAATGGCATGTCTGGGACAACTGTTTACAGTAGGCAACCCCTGCAGGGAGACACCCTTTCAGAGGGAAGAAGCAGGTGTGGACTGGGAGCTAAAACAGGGCCTGGAAATAATGTTCAAAGTGGGCCCATGTGACACATTTTAAGCAAGCCCAATGCTTTTCCTATGCCTATGAGAACATTTGGAAATACCAGACAAAAGAGGCCAGGGTGCAAAGGCCCACCGGGAAATCTCCGGAGTGCCCTATAGGCCAGTCCACCCCTGGGAAGAAGTATGTAAATTGATGGAGACAGAAAGTCTGTTCTCGCCATAAACTTCAAGGGAGGCCTGCGCTTTGATCAGGAGCCACAAAGAGCTCAATTAACCAGAGAGACACTTTGATCCACAAAAGACAGGAAGATGGGTGGAATTTAGTAGTACATGTTGTCACCTCTTACCTTTCCTGTTGCAAAGCACTCTGGTTATGTCCTCACGCATAACAGAAGATTGTTGGTTGGGACCCAGGATTGGTTCATTAAGTTAGGTTCAGTCTGCACCAATCACTGGGGCCCATTTGGCTTTAAAGGAGGGCTGAGCCCATCACTTAGCAGATCATCCGACAACTTTGAAATGAGTAAGGAGGACTCATTTGGACCCTGGCTGAAGGTACAGTCTGCCTTACAGCTTCCGCCAGTGAAGGAAGGACAGGATTTGCAAGAGGGAAGCAAGATCCCTCCCCTAAACATCTCCCAGGGAACAGAGGGAGATACCAGACTCAGAGGACCTGTCCAACAGCTCCAGAATCGGTACCCAGCCAGCACACAGCATGCCCTGCTATGTTCTGCCAGCAAGCTTCCTAGGTGGGAAGTGCCAGAGAGTCTCTGAACAAAGGACAAGGCTGTTGCCTGCAAACACTCTCCTCAGCTTTGGCCCGTCCGCCTTAAAGGATGACACGAGCCCTGAGAAGAAGCTACGAGGAGTGCCACAACAAGCATCAACCAGCGTCCATCTTTTAAGGAAATTTTCAAGGCAGTCGAGTCCTTGAACTGCGACTGGCTGCACCAGTGGCTATTGTCAAGCTGCAGTCAAGAAAACCATCGGAGACGCCTCGACCAGCGTTCCAGATCCAACCAGCACAAAGACAATGATTCTTGACCCCGCGACGCTGTGTATTCCAGCCTGCAGCCGTTCGTCCAGCCTCACTTGCCTAACTACCTACCGCCTGATACCCACAGCTGTCTCCCATCTGGAACTCTGTTGCAGGAGCTGCAAAGTGCCCTGGAACCCACTCGATGCTGTCGAGCATGGTTGAAAAGTATAAAGCGTTAATAAAAATACTTTAAAAATAAAAAAGATCATCTCAAGCACCAGGTACATTGTGGTTCTGTCCACCTGGTCCTTCTCCAAAGGCCCCTAGTGACATTTACGACCCCTTGCTCCCTTGGCGTTGAAAACCGTGAAAAGTTCATACTGATTGCTTTACCAACTACCCTCCTTTCAGTATCCAGATTGCATCCCTTTCCTTTGTTAAACTGTCTGTCCTCTGTGCCCATTTACAGGGTGTGTTGTATTTTGTAGTATGCTAGAACTGTCTGTTGTAATAATAAAGTAGATATTTGTATACAACCTTGACCGGACAGTCCCTTTTATGATTGGGTAATAATTGTATTTCGCTGTGTTGCAACTAACCAACGATCTACAACCTTGCGGAGATAAGCCTGTCGTTCTGTCCACTTTATCAATATTGGACAAGAGGGCTTATAATTTACTTGTGTTCCAATCTGTTTGGATCCCTTATGGCACTGGTGCCCCGGAAGTTGATTTGTCACAGATATGCTTCCTGTTTGGATATTGCATCCGTGGTGGGCTTACTGAGTGAGACCTTGTCTGTATCATTGGTATGGGCGGTGCATTTTACCACCACTGCCATGAAAGGCTGTGAGAGGGCATCTTTTAACTAATCTAGTAATGCTGCATGCTGTACTGGGGACCCGTCAGTCCTCCTGAACACCCTCTGCTTCCATCATGCTAGGCCAGAGTGGTGGTGACGTAGACGGAGTCCGGTAGATAGTCACAAGACACCACTAGGATGCTATGAGCGCTACAATGAGCACTATAAACTGTGCTGCTTGGGCCGAATAAGGCATAGGCAGTCTCTTTAGTACGATCACTTTCTATTCTCCATCCACTAGGCGACAACTGCCACACCAGTGTGTTTCAGACCTGTCCCCTGGTCAATTGTCACTGACCCATCACTGAAGAGGACTGCCCCACTCAAAGTGGACATTCCTTTGCTTTGGGAATGTCCTCCTCTCCCTCAAAAGTCAAAAAGTCATGCATTGCAAGGTCTTCATCAGTGCACATTTCCTTATGGAATGTGGCAGGGTTTATAGTCTTGTATCTTACTATGTGTATGTGTGGGCTGGACAAGGTTGACCTCATATGCAGATGCCTGTTGTGTGGTCAATTTTGATTTAGGTCATTCCAGGATGTCAAACACGGCATGCTCCACATACAGTGTTACCGAACATCCCATGACCATTTTTTAGCTTTTCTCAATTGCAAATGCTGCAGCAGCAAGTGCCTGTTTGCAAGGGAACTGGCACTGTATCACTGAATCTAGCACACCGCTGTAATAGGCCAATGGCTTGTGGTCCATTGTGGTTTTCTGTGTGAGCACTGCAGTAATCAGTTGTCCATTCGAATGCAAGAACAGGTAACATTCTTGAATGTAATCAGGGGTACTGGTGCAGTGAAAATAACTCCCTTCAGTTAATTGAAGCTGGTGAAGGCACGCCCCTGCACACTCACACCAGAAAAAATATAGCCCGCTAGGGAAAAAAGCCAAAGACACTATTCCAAGGATAACAAGTATTTATTTCTACAACAATAGGAATGCATAAGCAAAGAACTCTGCTGCCACGGAACGTTCTGAGGTTCGTTGGCATGTGCGGTACATTATAAGCACAAACAGGGTCACTAATGATGTCATTGTATATAGTGCAGTTCTACAATATGGATTGGCAGAGGCCTACAGCCGTAGGGCCTGCTCCAGATTGGATGCCAGGCCATTGGTCCATCTTCATCCGCTCGTCTTCGTTCACGTAGGTGCTGCTGGGTTCTTCATCCATGGTGAGCTGACCTAACAATTAATTAGCTACTCTGACACACAATGTTATTCTTATGATTGTAACAATGCACCTGGCAGATACATGGATGGGCTCGGGGGACAGCAGAGGTCACACTAACTCACACACACTTCACTTGTTCACAGACAGATCAGCGACCCCCAAGGTCCTCACCTTAGTTTTGAGCTATAATTTTGATGCCACCCGGCACTGTGCTGCACAAATCACGTGACCCATTCCTGAAGGTGCGACAGCTCGCCTTCTGATCTTAATGATCGATTGAGAGGTGTATGGTCAGTAGTCTGGCTTTGGACGGTGCTGTGGCATTCGGGGTTCCTGGGATGAAAGCAATGCAAAGCTGTATTTCTCATGTGGGGATCGGTGGGGGCAGGAAGCCCTTGCTATCTGCTCCACGGGATAGTACTGCCAAGATCCCTCACTCTTCATTGTCAACGCGACCGAGAACACCAGCATCGGACCACGCTAGACCCAATCCTGGGTGAAACATCCATATTCATACCCCATGGGGCTCATCCAGTGCACTTACCCCATTTCTACATCTCAATCCTTACCTTGATAAGGACCCCTCGGGGTCAAAACACGTGTCGGCTGACCACCAATGGAGCATGTGTCCACACTAAAATAAATTTCTCACTGGAAAAAAACTGCACTGAGCGTGAGTGTCAATTTATACATAAGATTCACTGAAAATACTAAACTGCGAGGTAACCAGGACTGTCTACATATACCCTATTAGAGTTGTGGGTTCACCTCTACCCACCTGTGACCTTGCACAAGTATATCCAGATCGTAAGACTAAAATAAGTGAGCTCAGCACAGGAGTGTTCATTTCTAGAGCCCAACTCTCTCTCTACCTAACTTTTAAGATGGCTGCTGCTTGCCAAGGTGGCATTTACATCCGCATCTGCCACATAACTTATACAGCATGCACTAATGTGATTGTGCACCCCCCTTTTATGTGTGCTCCCCTCCCCCTGCTCTCTAGATGCGCTCTATTAGTGTCTAGTTCTTGGTCGGTATTGCCTAGGGGGGTGATAAGACCCTCTCTCCTTCCCAACACTGGTCAGCATTTCCTCTGTCCACACAATCTTAATGTTGGTTTTTTGTGCCTCTTTAAGGCCTTGCAATAGGGGCCTGGTGTATGCCGCGTAGTCTAGAATCCATGCCCTGCAATAATTAAACAGTCCCAGAACATCTGCATTTCTTTAACCGTCATGGGCAGCGGGGCACTGCACACTGATGTGGCACGCTCTGGTATAATCTTTTCTCTATGAACCGATATCAGCTGCCCCAGAGAAAGTAATTCTTAAAAGGCAGTACTGTAATTTAGGTCTGTCTACTTTGTACCCCTTGTATGCTAATAGCTGTAAGAGGGTGATTGAATAATTTCTACACTGCTGTTCACTGTCGCTGCACACTAGCAGATCATCCACATACTGAATGATGGTAATAGGCACATGGATGTTCCCCAGATCAGCATTTAATATTCTGTTAAAGATGCTGGGGGATTCACAGTACTAATGTGGCAGTCTTGTGTGTTCGGATCGCATTCTGCAATGCGTAAACACAGGGATAAATTGGGCCTCATTACGAGTCCGGTGGTAACTCTGCTGGTGCTTCTGGCGGGTTGCTGCCAGACTCGCAACACATTACCGTCACCTGACATCCCGGTTCCACTATGCCATTACAAGTGCTGGCGGATTGGGAAGTCAGGCACTGAAAATTTTAATCCCCATACCCATGGAGCCCATAGGATTCCATGGGAGTGGGGAGACGGAAGCACCAGCCTGTTCCAAATGGTGCTTCTGTGAAAACCCTGCACGTGGGTGCCGTTGCGCCAGGCTGGTCTGACCTACCGGGCGCAACGGCCCCAGCCCACAGGGTTGTAGTGTGACGTCTGGAAACGGTTGTAAGTAGGGTGCGAACGGCACCCATAATTCTGGACCACCACACTCGTAATAAGGCCCATTGTGAGTTTGGATTCAGGGGTATGGAGAAGAAAGCGTTCTTCAAGTACACCACCATGAAATAAATAAAAGAAAACCATAAACACTGCCACGTGGCCATTACACACTCCTCGCTCCCTCTCCCACACACTGCACCCACACCGTTTCCCTGTTTTTTCGGTTTCCCTCTTAACATACCCCCTCATTGTTGTTGCCCACAAGAGGTGTACTTACATCTGCGTGTTCACCCAAGCTCAGCTCCTCCGTCACTGGGTACCAATAAGCAGACAGGAATTCTGTGAAAACATCCTCTGTGCATCACTGCGGGTTGCACGCTTGGGACTGGTCACTGCAGGTGGGTGCGGCCCACCCAGAGATGCTGCCTGGAAGCCCCCATCTTGTAGAGAAGCCCCTCAACGCTCACACCAGGAAAAATACAACCCACTAGGGAAAAATGCACAGCACACCTCTTGCAAGGAGAACAAGTTTAAATCTCATAAAAAAATAAGTATGCGATAGCAAAGAATTCTGCTGCCACGGAGCGCTTACAAGGGCGAAAAGTGTCACAATGGACGTACATCACATAGGGTACCAATCCACGTAGCTGGTTGGTGTGACCCTATACATAGGCAGCCTGCTGCATGTGGGATGCAAGGTCATTGGTCCCAGCTCCTCCTGTCCATCTTCTTCCATGTGGGGCTCTTATTACTGCATCATCAGGTGCCAGGCTTGATAATTAGCAATTAAACGTGCAGCTCGTAGCATGCTCTATCAGAGGCCTAATGTGCACCTGGTACTGCAGACATGGGCTCAGAGGCTACATTCAAGGTAACGTTATCTTACAAACCCCAACTTGGTCCCAAACACGTCGGCGCCTCCCCAGGTCTTCCCACCCTGAGTGTTAAATGTGTTCCTTTCCCTACCCGCCACATTGCAGCACAAATCACAGGGGCATTCAATGTTCTGTGGTGGTCTTTATAAAAAAAACGGGTTTTTCGAACAGCTTCATGGTCTGGGGTCTTGGGCTGGCTGGTATGCTGGAATGAAAGGGTCTTGGGATGGGGGAACCTGGTCACTAGGATTTAGGGTTTGGGCCAGACCAGGTCAGAGGCTTGTGCCCTCCTTTTTGTGGGGTAACTACTTACAGGGATCTTTCGGCCCCCTCATGGCCTTGCAGGGCACATTCTCTACTGGCAGGGAGCTTTCGGCCCCCTCATGGCCTTGCAGGGCACATTCTTGCTCGGCTACATGTGCTAACACTATAAAACAATGAAAGGTTTATGACTATGCCCTTCCTCACCACAGCCCAAGCTGCAGCCCTTGCCCACACTCACACACGTATTTCTATGGCCAATGCTTGGGTCTATCGTCATGGCTGCAGCGCAAAGCCAGGCTTCAATTTAAAGATGGCTGCTATTTTCCAAGATGGCATTGTATGTCTAGTAAACCCTGCACCCCGTTTCACTGTAATCTACCCACCAATACAGCTTCTATTGGCTCCCCCTGCCTCTTATGCTCTCCCCAGACATCTACAACACAGACGTGGCCCTTTGCTACATTTGAAAAACCTCTTTGGGGCCTGGGACGATCGCTCCCGCCTCTCAACATCTGCACTTATAATATCTTCACTACTGTATGTGGGGGGTGCATATGTGGGATTAGTATACCACACTGCTGCTTTTAATGCCCATAATGGATATAATCCATGTGCTTCCAAAGACGGATCACTGCTCTGAGCTGGAGAAGGAGGAGCCTTGGGTGCTGTATCCCCCTCGACATACTGGTTAAGCATTCATTCCTTAGCCAGTGGCTCCTCTACCTCTTCCCATGGACATCCTTTAGGGGTCGCCTGGGGTCGCACTTGCGACCCCTGAGGTCTCCCATGCTACCCCTAAAAATATACATTTTTTTAAAAAACACTTTTTGTTTCTTTTTTACTAATTGAAGCTTCTGGGCTGTGGCCAATGCCATGTGGCTATTTGAGCTATTTGTCTTTCTGGAATTCCATACAATTGCTAGACTCATTAAAGGTTTATTTCAGGCACACTTCAGGGGGCGAGTCACTGATTTAGTCTGTTCTTAGACACCTCAAATTCACAATGCAGAAAAAATCCTCCAAAAAGCATTTAGAGTATAATAAGCATCAATTTCGGACTATGTATTTTGCTTTTCGCAATTTGCAGTTATAGCATGTTTTTTTCTGCCGATACATACGGTGATCCATTCTTGTATGAAATGTATATCAAGTTACAGTAATATTGTAACCATATTTTTCGTAGTGTACTTAGAAACAATGCTATGTGATGCCACTTCCTGTTTTGTCAAGGGGTAAACGGTTGTGTTCCATCGCTTCTCGTGATGTCACTTCGGGTGGGGTCAAATGACATCACTTCCTGTGGTGTAATATGAGGTCAAGGGTCATGTGATATCACTTTCGCTACCCCTGGCATTTTGGTGAAATGAAGTCCTTGCCTCTTCCCCATACATTTTCAACAGTTCCAGAATGGCCATTTAATTTGGCAACTGTTTTCCCTTAATAGGTGCACATGTGCTGCAGCATTGTCTTCAGGTCAGTGTCTTCTTGTGGCAAGGGCATAAACATTTTGCCTGCCGTGTCCTGCACCCACTGTGTTTAGTATTTAAGGATTTTGTCCCTATACCGGGGTAATGCTTTGCACAGGTGGATAATGGGAGTGTCTCCCATGATAAAACGTCACAGCTTAACTTAACAATACTTAACACATTTTATTTCAATTCTCACTCACCCTCTCTTTTGTCTCCCTTTCACACCCTTCCCCTATAATACTTTTCTTCAACAGATCCATTTTTCTGCGTCATGTTCCGAAAACCACGCCTTCTGGGTCACCCAATGCTTCAAAGCAGCACCACAACGCCACACAGCCCCACCTTGCTGTTCTCTCCAAACCTTCTGAGTGACACCACAACCATCACTCATGCTCTGAGCAGCCCCACCTCGCTGACCCAACACCAGACCACCCCCCTTGGTCTACACCACAACTTCAAGTGCTCCACAATATATACCAATATACACAAAGTCCCCTTTTTACAGATTCCAAGTTATCTTACAACATACTGCTGGCGCCAGCAATTACTTCACAAATAGATACACTAAGGCCATCTTCCCAACTCCTGGTGAGGTATTTGTCTCTTTTTGTTACTAACCCGTAACGGGGTTTGCTACGTGATCTTTCCTGACCCTTGTAAGAAGCTATCTCTTTATCATTTATCTCTTCATATTATCACAATCCCCCAATATACAAACCGTCCCCCACCCCTGTTTTTGTCAGGCCAATGTCATACTTACATCTGTGGATCTGCTGAGGGTCTTCGGCATCGGGTCTCACCTATCATCCTCACAACCCTTTGCGCCCCACGGGGTGGCCTGCAGTGACCAGAGAGGATTTTCTCCAAAAGAGGCTCCTGTCGACCTCTCTGTGCTGTGCGCAATCCCATTCTCCACTGGGCACCTCCGTAGCCTTCAGGGACGCTGCAGGGATCCCTCAAAACTCCAACGACACCTAGCAAACCATCACCTGTGCTACCATCTGTTAAAATGGCCTGGAAAGTCCCAAATTAAACAAGGGTTCTGGAGCCAGTTCAAACCGGACTCAATAATGGACGAAGCCAAAGTGCAAGGCAGGATCCAGCTTATTATCATCAAAATAAAGCTGTGACAGAACACAAGCATTGAATTATTGAGAATATCTAAAAGCCAATGTTATCCCTTTAGGTCTTAGGATACAAACAGCCCCAGTATTATACCTTGAAGATGAATATTATAACATTAGCTTCTCACAGATTGCCACTAACTGCAGCCGAGATCTTATACTGCACACAATTAACACTGCCATTAGAATTTCAGATAAAATCAAACTTGAACTCATTGATCATGACCAATCAATTCTCAACACTGTTATTGCTGACACTTCAACAAAGCTTGGAGCTATTAACAAAGAGGTTGAGGATTTTCGGTTGTTCAATTTGCAGAAAAGGTTGAACCAGTTAAAAAAAGACATAGCGAATTTATAGAGAGAATGTACCTACCCTTACCTTTTACCTGACTACAGGACACCACATTTTAATTTCGGCACTAATACCAGACAATAGGACGGGTAAAGACAGAATTTAGTTCCCTTCTCAGACAGCGCGAGTTCATCCAACAAAGAACTTGCACCTGGTAGTGGGTGAGAACCCCAAGATCGATCTACCAGGCCTTTTTTGGACAAAGATCCTGCCCAAGGACGCTGTCTTCCGGCACAGGTCAGGCATGACTCTTCGAATCAGCCAGAGTCTAGCATGCAGAACCAACAGATTTAATTGTAAACTGATTTGTAAGTACCTGACAATGTATACCTTACCCTGTACCTGTATATTAAGTATATGTAACTAAGATATGCACTCAGATGCCTTCGGGCCAGGTGCGCTATGCACATAAAGAAATACAAATACAAACAGAACCAGATAGGCTCCTGCACCCTAGACACACAGCACCAGAATTACACCCGCTAGACCAGCGCCCCATTTTTTTATCTTTCTTCTCCCCAACTGACTTCTGCACAAATGAGTGTGCAAGGGCGGGATTGAGTTTTGTCCCTTTGCACCGTGTCCCTGTTGACCAAGTTGAATTAGAACCGCAGACATTTTTTCGCAAAATCAGGATAGCTGCATATTTTGCTGAAATAGGACAACCTAGCCATGAGGCACTCCCTTTTATCCTCCCTCTGATTTCACTCCATGTGATCATGACATACTCCTGGAAGTAATTTATTTGAGGAGATAATACAATACTTAGAGGTCTCCCTAGGATCTCTCAGGGAGACATTCAACTGAAGCACAAGAACCTCACTGCAGGGGAGATGTTGGCCCTCTAACAATTGAGTACCTTGCAGGAAATGATGATCAAGCCTGCTGATAAGGGCAGAGGCATTGTCATGCTTGAAACTTCTAGATATGTCGAAATGGGAAACATTTTGTAAGACAATTCCTTGCATTACACTCAGTCTCGGGAGGATAGCTCGGGGGCAACATGCTCACCTTGGCAACAAGACGACGAGGAGCAACACAAGTTCGATCCCCAGGTTTGCGCTTAGAAACCTCTGGGTATTAAGCGCGATATAAAAAAACAATCATATCCTATCCTATCAGAACAGATCCTACTGATGCCATAATGTTGAGACTCCAGGAATTATGCACAGCAGGCACAAAGAGTGTTTTTCTTTCTCAGCAAGAGGCCATGTTCCTTACACCATGTTATATGCGTAACCCAGTTCTACATGCCCTCCCCAAGATCCATAAGAACCAGGAGAACCCACCCGGACAACCCATAGAGTGTCTATGTGGGTCAGTCTTAGAACCCTGTTGTCAATACTTGGATTATTTTCTTCAAAGGTTAGTGTCTGGATCTAGAACTTACTTCAAGGATACCACTGCCTCTATTACCTGCTTGGAAGGTTATCCGTATGACTACACCACGGACATTTTGGCTACATGTGATATTACCTCTCTTTACACTGATATCCTGCAAGAAGAAGGGATATCCATTAAAGAACATCTTATTGATAAGTGTCCCATACCTCGTGAGGTACCCACCTCCTTCCTGACTGAGCTGTTACACATTGCCCTATGAAAACTTCTTCTGCTTCGGGAAGGACTTGTTCCTTCAAACCTAGGACACAGAATGGTGAATCACACCGGTTACAGTCTTTCATTGAATGGCTCAATACTTGTAACCCCAACTTACATACCACCCATGAGTACCATAAAGACCAAATTTGGAATCTGGATTTACTTATCAAGCATGACAGGGGAAGACTTTATACCTCTCTGTACCGCAAGATAACTGCCAGGAACACTAGTGTCCTCTTCTCTAGCCAACATCCTAGAGCCTTCGCGATAATCTTCCTTGCAGTCAGTTTCTCAGGGTAAGCCGTAATTGTACTTAACTACCATGCAAATGTGTTGCTTTCCAGGCTTAGTAACAGGTGTTATCCCGCAAACTTTTGAAGCACTCTGCTAATCGTACTTTTCACACTGATCGAGATGTTCTTTTAACGACATGAGAGAATTCCAATTACGATGGTCGCTTGGTGTGTGTGACTACTTTTTCACCTAAGACGGCCCGCTTTAAACAATTGGTTAAAAAACATTGGAACCTTGTATGCAGCACTGGCTGCACATCTAAGCCACCACTTTTCGCCTTAAAGAGGGGCCACAACATCAGAGACCATTTGGTTCACTCTAGGCGTATTCAGGAAACTCCGAGGCCTAATACAATCCTTGACTGTCCCAGTCTTCCACACCTACCCATAGTGGGTCATTTCCCTTGTGGTTCCTGCCCCGCATGTGCAACTTGCATAACAAGCTCAGTGTTCGTTCATAAAGAGGTTACTTGGATTTTGTAGACCCATACCAATTGCAACACTACAATGGCGTCTACATTATTAAATGCCCTTGTCCGGAAAATGTACAGTGGGATGAAAACCCGTAAGGTGTCTATACGGATTGGGGAACACAGATCTCGTATTCTAACAGGCACACCAGCACCTTTAGTCAAGTATTACCAAAGCTTTGGTAACTATGACAGAGAATTGCAATGGATGATCATTGACAGGGTTTTGTCTGATTCTCGCCAATTTGGCACATTCAATCAGCTTCTCGGCATGGAGCAAAGGTGGATTTTCCGATTGAAATCGCATTCAGATGGGTTGAACGATGAGATAGTTTAGTCAGCTCTTATTGGAAGGTAACCTTTTTTTAAAAAATTGTAATGGTTTTTTTTATCCAGAAGGTTTTTGACATGAGTATTTTTCATCACTCAGATATTATTATATAGTTCGGCAACTATGCCATTGGGTTGGTGAGCCAACACACAAGCGTCGCTCAAGGTGTACATTCTGTCAGGTTGCCTTTTTAGTTTTGTGGCTGTTTCTTTAATCTTCCTGTTTTTTACACGTCACCTTAGTGGTGGGTTATCACCTTCTAAAGTATTTTATTTTTTGGCAGTCCATTTTCTTTTTTGCTGAATAATTTTGTCCTGCTTCCATTTTTCTTATTGCTTAAATTTAACTATCTTTGGATTTAAATGTATTTGTGATTTTTCTTGTGGTTGATTCACTTTTTTGATTATGCAATTTTGTAATTTGTCATAAGTGTCTTGGAAATAATGGACCTGTTTCCCTCTTTTTGTTATTGTTGTGACAGCACTTTTTTCAGGCCCCCTTATGAGTGTTGTGGCTCAACCTCGCTTTCTTGGTTGCCCTGAGCCAAATTAAACTTCTCAGGATGGGACCAGGGCTTTCGTCCGAGAGTATCCACATGTTTGCCATGCTTGTGGAACTTGTCCACCTTTTTCGCAAAATCATTCCCAAACAGCTTGGTGCCTAGGAAGGTAAAACGAAGGGCCTCTGTCTTCTGAGACTTTTCCATTTTCCAGTCACAGACATGGAGCAGCCGCTTGGCTGTATTAGCCAGTCACATGGTTGCGGGCCACTGCTCGAACCCCATCAAAAGTTAGCTCCGACAGGGAATCAGCTCAGAGGTGCTTATCTTCAACTAAGCCTCAACAGTTCTCCCCAGCTTCCATTTTATTGTAAAGGTGCTGAAAATCTTTGAGTAGTGTGCATTCGTTAAGTTCTTCCTAACGGAGGCATAGCCCTGTGGGGGTCTTGGTTGCTGCCTTCTTAGCCCCCATGCAATGTCTACCCCTGAGGCTGGACAGCAAGGAGTCTTCTTCAATGGAGAGAGAGGAAACAACCCCAGACTCCCATCCAGAACAAGGCGATAAAGCTTTCACAGTCTTCTCTGCATCCTACCATTCCGTCAGGTGTTTCCTTTTGAAAGTAGGAATGAGGGGAGTTCCCTTGTTTATCTCCTCCTTGAACTGCTATACAGTTGGGTCTTCCTCTGTGTTAGGAATCGGCTCCTTGAATTTCATGCAGGAGGATACAGGAGACAAGGTCTAAGCCACAGCCTTGTGTTTAAGCAGCTTTCCCTCAGAACAGGTGGAGGAACAGGAAGAAGAAGAAAACGAAGTCATGGAGAAAGGTCCCTCTTATGTTATTAGCCATCCTTTCGGCTTCTTTCGCCTCTTTAAGAGTCCCTATGATAGAACTTTTCAACGGTTCATGTGTTGTGTATCCGTTCTCCCAGTTCCTCTTTTAGCAGGAGGGCATGAGTGCTCAGACGCGGAAAAGTAGAGCACCAATCGCTTGGTCTTCGACCTGCTTTTGCCAATCTTGCACAGCTTATTGTTTCCAGGGAAGAGGAGGAAGCAGCTGCAACCCTGACAAAGCAACGTTGGGCTGTGCCTTTAAACCCTAGCCACTACCTACTTCTGGACATACCAGGCCCCAAGTTTTAACTTGTCAATTAGACCCCCCCTATCCAGTTGAAAAGAGACATCTTTAATCTACCCGTGCGACTATTACCATCTCCAACCCCTCAGGGCGAGGGTCCAGTATTGCCCCAATCCCCGGCTGCGGGCCCCATGAGGAATGGAATGACCCATGGTTGGCACACAGACGCACCAGTTACGCTGAGCTCCGCTGCAGATAAACGTGAACTTTAACCTGACTCCCCCACCCGCTGACAAATCCAGTTTTCAGGGGCTTGAAATTGACAACTGCTAGTTGCGGTGCATATATCTTCCACTTCTGGGTATGCCCAGACCCTGCACTCCAGTGGTGCATAGCATGTGCACTGTGGCCTGAATGTGGCACTTGACAGCATTTAGTATGGCCTTGCAAATCAGAGGAGTTTAATGATTAAGCCTGGTCAATCAGTGACCATTTCTGTCATGCCAGGTGTTTGAAGCCTCTCTGGTTTCGTTCTTGTCTTTGTATCATGACACATGCAGTTTTGTCCTATTTACAAATACAATTTCAGTGTCACAATACAAATCAAACAAAGCAGTAATGCCATTAAAGGGCTTGGTATCTCGTGCTACAGCAAAAAAGTTATAAAAAGTACATCTTAAAACCCATGTTTTTTAAAAACTCAAATTCGCGCACCAATGCCCATACGGGCCATACCACCCAGCTCATTGCCCTGGATACTGTATGGGACTTGTGTGGTATATTTATCCCTTCACAGTGTAGCTGAACTGGACAATCCCGGGAGGCTGGTGTCCCCATACTCACCTGGGGCACTCTTCTACTATCCTCCTACTTTAGTCTGGGGGTAGGAGATCACCACTTCATCCCCCTCATGGTGCAGCGGGGTCGGGGGGGGACCAGGGGGGGGGAACTGCATCAACACTGGAGATCAAGCCCAGCAGGTCTTCCATGAATTTGCAAGTGACCTCTCTTATAGATGGATGGAGATGGAGGTTGTGCGCAAACCAAGCCATTAAGGGGGTAATTCATAGAATTCAGCGCACAAGTGGCGCACGCGGCTGGCGCACAGTGTGCGTGTGCGAATCCCTGCGCCAGCCGCGTGCGCTAAAATACATTTCCGCGCACAGCGTATTCATGGATTCCAGCCACCAAAACCAGCCGTGGCGCACAGTGGCGCAGCGACCCTGCAGCAGCGGCAGTTACGCCCCCAAGAACGCCCCTTGCGCAGGGAAAATCCATCAAAATCCCCAATCCAGCGCAAAGGGCTGCGCTAACCCAGTACCAGCACGGCAAGCGGGGAACACATATTACTGGGGATCGCGGGAAGTTTCACACGCGATTGGCCCTGTGCGAGCGGGGTACGTGTATTACTGGGGTGCGCGGGAAGTTTCACACGCGATTGGCCCTGTGCAAGCGGGGTACGTGTATTACTGGGGTGCACGGGAAGTTTCACACGCAATTCCAGCTGGGACCGTGTATTACTGGGGTGCGCTGGAAGTTTCACACGTGATTGGCCCTGTGTGAGCGGGGTACGTGTTTTACTGGGGTGCGCGGGAAGTTTCAGACGCAATTCCAGCTGGGTACGTGTATTACTGGGGTGCGTGGGAAGTTTCACACGCGATTGGCCCTGTGCGAGCGGGGTACGTGTATTACTGGGGCGCGCGGGAAGTTTCACAAGCGATTTCAGCAGGGAACGTGTATTACTGGGGTGCGTGGGAAGTTTCACACGCGATTGGCCCTGTGCGAGCGGGGTACGTGTATTACTGGGGTGCGTGGGAAGTTTCACACGCTATTTCAGCAGGGTACGTGTATTACTGGGGTGCGCGGGAAGTTTCACACGCTATTTCTGCAGGGTACGTGTATTACTGGGGTGCGCGGGAAGTTTCACACGCGATTGGCCCTGTGCGAGCGGGGTACGTGTATTACTGGGGTGCGCGGGAAGTTTCACACGCGATTCCAGCTGGGTACGTGTATTACTGGGGTGCGCGGGAAGTTTCACACGCGATTGGCCCTGTGCGAGCGGGGTACGTGTATTACTGGGGTGCGCGGGAAGTTTCACACGCAATTCCAGCTGGGTACGTGTATTACTGGGGTGAGCGGGAAGTTTCACACGCGATTTCAGCAGGGTACGTGTATTACTGGGGTGCACGGGAAGTTTCACACGCGATTTCAGCAGGGTACGTGTATTACTGGGGTGCCGGGGAGTCCCACACGTGATATGGCAGTGTGGGTCCTCCCAGGTGTTCCCTGTACACCCTCCACGGCTCCTGCAGGCAGCCCACACCACAGGGGACTACCCTGCATCCCTGGTCATGTCTCGCAGGCAGCCCACCCAACATGGCCATGCCCCCCAGCAAAGGCACATGTCTCCTTGCACTACTGAACACCAACTCATGTCCCCTTGCACCCTCACCCTCCAGCATTGCGAGGCACCTGCCAGCAGGCCCCCACTCATGTCCCACTCATGTCCCCCTGCGCCCCCACCCCCCAGAATTGCGAGGCACCTGCCAGCAGGACCCCACTCATGTCCCACTCATGCCCCCCTGCACCCCCACCCCCCAGCATTGCGGGGTACCTGCCAGCAGGCCCCCACTCATATCCCACTCATGTCCCCCTGCACCCCCACCCCCCAGCATTGTGAGGCACCTGCCAGCAGGCCCCCACTCATGCCCCCTGCACCCCCACCCCCCAGCATTGCGAGGCATCTGCCAGCAGGGCCCCACTCATGTCCCCCTCATGTCCCCCTGCACCCTCACCCCCCAGCATTGCGAGGCACCTGCCAGCAGGCCCCCACTCATGTCCCCCAGCACCCCTACCCCCCAGCATTGCGAGGCACCTGCCAACAGGCCCCCACTCATGTCCCACTCATGTCCCCCTGCACCCCCACCCCCCAGCATTGTGGGGCACCTGCCAGCAGGAGCTGACACATGTCCCCCAGCCAACACGTCATCACAATCTAGATCCCTGGCCCTTATGGGCAGCCTCCACATGCCAAACACCCACCCAAGTACTGCATCCACCCACTCAGAATTGCCAATTACATGATACAACCCCAAAGGCAAGTATGTAAATGAACACATGTCCCTCACATACACACAATGGGTGTAAGTGAATGTCAAAACCCATATCATGATATGCATGAAACCAATGATATGATACTACACATTGAAGTTTGATGAAATAAATGTATTAAAATCAACATAAATGGGATTAAAAATAAACAAATGACAATGGGAATTAAAAACAAAAAGCAGCATGTTCGTAAAATAATGAAAAACCACAAATCATAATCCAAAGGAAAGGTGTCCAAAGTCACAGTTCAAAAAAGTACATCCAAGGGAAAAACAAAACCGAAAACCATTGCTCCATTGGTAAATCCAAAAAAAACCTATAATCCAACAGTCAACTATATAAAGATAAACAATCCAGGGTCCATAATCCCAACTGAAGAAATGAAACCTATCAAAAAATACTACCTAATAAAAAAACTATAAACAAAAATGTGGTCCATTGTCCAAAAGGTCCAAAATCAAGAAAAAAGCAAAGGAAACCTAACACTAACTACCTAACTATTTACAAGGGCAGCGGGCTAGTCCAACGGCTCACTGGATATTGTCATGGGCCAGGGCATCATCGAACTCCTGTTCAATGGCTTGGAGGCGGGCATGTTCCCTGTCCCAGAGGTCTCGCAGGGATAATGCAGTGTCCAGCTCCAACTCCCTGCAAAGACCCTCGAGGCACTCAGCCCGCCTCAGCGCCCTCCGCATGGAGTTCTCCGCCCTGACCATTGTGAGCCGTTCCTCCTCTGCCCGCTGCCGCTCCGCACCTATCTGCTGGCCCAACCGCTCCCACACGGAAGCCACTCCCATTCCAGGCTTCTCCTGCCCTCCGGTCGATACCTGCACCCCTGATGTTGATGGCCCCGAGCCATGATGCCTCCCACGTCGAGCCTGCCGCTGCCTCCGACGCAACTGCCTGTGCCAGCACGACGGCATCCAGGATGATGGAATCCACCGATGCCGTCGTGCACGTGCCCTGCCCGTTGATGCCGTCACATCCATCTGCAGGGGTCCAGTTGCTGGTGTGTCCACCCCTGCTGGACCTCCGACTTCCGACTGTGGCAGGGATGGGATCCCCACCGAGTTGGCTGCATTGGTCGGGGCAGGTCCACAGGGGGCCCAGGTGGCATCTGGGCCGGAAGACGGCATGGAGAACGACTGGCGCATAGCCTTCACAGAGGAGGAAAGGGTCGCCAGAGTGCCCGACACATGTACGAGACCCCCGACCACGACCGCTCCCAACTGGGCCACGTTGGCACTGTGCTCTTCGTGATGACGTGCGTGCTCTCCCCGGGAAGCACGCACGTCATCACGAATGTCACGCGTGCGCAACGCGACACCAATCAGGACCTTCTCCATACGGCCAGGGGTCCCCTCGTCCGCAGGTGGAGGGGAGTCAGATGACATGGACATCCCCCCTACCTGCGGACGGGCCTGGGATGGGGCATCCCTGCTGGTGCATGGTGGTACAGTCACAGTGTCAGTGACAGGCACCTGCACGGCGACCTGTGCTGCCTCCTGCCCCTGCCCCTGGACGGCACCATTTGCACCAGCAGGGATGCCCCCACCAGGCCCCATGTGCGGCTCAGTAGCGGCCTCCTCCTCCTCTATGGAAACCACCAACCTGAATGGCTCCACACCGTCTTCCGCCGTTGCAAGCCCCTGTGGGGGCTCACCCACCCCTTCCGCTGGAGCCGTGGGGGCATCCCCGCCGCTTTGCTCCACAGCGCCGTCTCCGCCCTCTTCTTCACTTTGCGCTGTGTAGAAGGAGACATAGAACACAAGCATCAGGGTACTTTACAATGGTCCCCTAGACAGGAAGCAATAGCAGATGAGTGGCACTGTCAAAGATCACTTCCATCATGTCCCTCCACAACACATGGATCAGTGCAGGCAAAACACATGCAGTAACAGGCAATGGCGCATGCTATGGACATAAGCAAACATGTCCAAGGGACTCTTGAAACATACAATGTTGTTTTTGAACTCACATGCATCATGGGTCATGCCTATCACATTCACACACTTCACCGTACTTTCATCCATCTGGACTTGTACACCCCAGACACAGTGGATGCAAAGATAGCTAGGCTGCATCAGTGAATCTGAACATTGACACAGACATGTGTCATGCATCCATGGCATTCACAAGTCACAGACACGCAGGTCAGACACACAGACATGGACACCATACATGTACATGGCATCATCACCCATCCCTCACCCCCACCCTTGTCCAGGAACAGAGACTGGCATGCTCTCATGTGTCCATTCCGCATAGGGCTCCCCATGTAGCATTTAAACACATACACCAACCGTGTGCTTCACACATTACTGGTCTCACATGCATGACCATGATGTCCCTGCACACACACGCGTACATGGCCTATGTCACACATACAGGCAAGTATCAGACAACCAGCACACTGCAACATGCCCTGTCTCACACAGCAATGCTTGGCCACTTACCGCTCGACTCCAGACGGGTCTGCCTTTCAAGGACCTGGACGTGGAGCGCTGGGGATATGCATTCCAGGACCCTCATCTGATCTTCCGACAAGTGGCCCCGGCGCCCCTTAGCATCCGCTGCCTTCAAGAGGCGCCGGGCCTTGTTGAGGGTCCTGGACCTGAAGTCCTCCCAGCGCTTCTTGACATGATGGAATAGTCGGACTGCCACCCCCTCCGTGTTGATGGCAGTCACGATGTCCGTCCAGATCCTGTCCCATCCTTCCTTGTCGGCGCGTGATGATCCGAAGAGGGCATCATAATGCCCCAGGACATGCTCCACCAGGACACCAACTTCCTTCTGACTGAAGCAGGTGGCCCTCTGCCCCTCTGGCTGGGGGGTCGCCAGTGGTCTCGGATGGTGTTTGCCCCGACATGGCGACCCCCGAGGCAGGGGGGCAGTAATTCGGCCTTTTGGGCAGGAGTGTGGTCTTCCGTGTGCTTAAGCGTGGCCAGCTTGATACGGAGTGATTTGGCACGTGAAAATTCTGAACGTCAGCGTGTAATTCGAGAAAAGGCCCTTAGCGCGTAAGCGCGTCTGCACGCATACGCGATTTCATTGGACCAAAGGCCCTTAGCGCGTAAGCGCGTCTGTGACGTATCGCGCATGGGCGTTGCCCTGGCAGGGCTTGAAGATCCCACGTGGATTTCCATTGCTCTGTACGTGCTTTCCGAGGGGTGCGGTGCGTGTGTTTTCCAGGCGTTGGGGTTCACACGCTATTACTTCACAGCGGGTGGGTGTTGGCTACACATTCTTCTACACGCAGAGTGAGTGGTACCACGCTCGCCCAAGGCCTATCGCGTGTGAAACTTCCCGCGCACCCCCGAAATACACGTACGCCGCTCAATCGCGTGTGAAACTTCCTGCGCACCCCCGAAATACACGTACCCCGCTCAATCGCATGTGAAAGTTCCCGCGCACCCTCGAAATAGACGTACCCCGCTCAATCGCGTGTGAAACTTCCTGCGCACCCCCCAAATACACGTACCCTGCTCAATCGCGTGTGAAACTTCCCGCGCAGCCCAAAAATACACGTACCCCGCTCAATCGCGTGTGGAACTTCCCGCGCACCCCCGAAATACACGTACCCCTCTCAATCGCGTGCGAAACTTCCCGTGCACCCCCGAAATACATGTACCCCGCTCAATCGCGTGTGAAACTTCCCGCGCACCCCCGAAATACACGTGCCCCGCTCGCACAGGCCCAATTGCTGTATATTGCCACTTTTGTAATGCGCAGGGACGCTACCGCCTGCCTTCGTGTGGCGGACGTGTTTCGGCTTGTGCTTGTCTTTGGCTGTGCGTGGCTTTGCCCTATTCGATTCCATGAATACGTGTGGTTCGAGTGAGTGTGGGCGTTCGTCTGCTTCCCTGCAGTACATCCCCAGTTACGCCCTTATTTTCGCGCGTTGTTCCCCATTCCGCGCGTTACGCCCCGTGTTCCGCCCACTTTCTGGTGTATGCGCCGAGGTTGTGCGCTTTCACTGTGCGCGTCGCGCACGCCTTTCGGGATGTTGCAGTGACGTGTGTGCCATGCACGGGTTTGGCGCACATCCCGAGGAGAACACGCGCACGTTTGTTCCATGAATCGGCCCCTTCCTTTTTAGAATCTCTCTGGGGAGGCAGAAGGCGTGCACATGTAAGTGCTGAGACGAGGAAGAGGGGGATATGGCTAATAGTAGAACACACACAACACATGTACCTGTATAAAAAATATACAAAACAATAGAACAAAAATCATCCTTTCCACGAAAAACGTATTGTAATATGTTTCTAAACTGACCTTTAGAATGACGCCATTGTACTGTTGTAAACATGATGCAAGGAAAGTTGCGGCCACCACGGTCTTCGTATCTCGAGAGGCCCCGAAGAGGCTAAATAATCCGGTGCTCATCAAATGGGTAAATTAAAACAATTGCACATTGTGCATGGGTACCGAACCAATAACAACACAAATGCAGCGGATTAGGAGGGGGCGGGGGGGGCATCGAACAGACAAGGAACCCGCTCTCGCCCCCCAGAAACGCGCACGAGGTCAGTGCAATGGGAAACGTGATCAACATGTGCAGGGATTGACATTGTGTTGGGTACAGTGGTTTACAAACGTTTTCATGCTGCCCCCTCTCCCACGCTTTGACTGTACCCCCCAGCCAGATACCAAGGCTGCTTATATTAAAAGCGACCACCTGCACCTCTCTCCAGAGTCCCTACCACCCCCAACCCCGCCTCCCCGCGCCTATGGCTAGCTTCTCCTGTAAAGGTCTCGTCATTGCTGTTTGGTGAACAGAGTACGTTTATACGCCTCTGTCTGAAAGAGGGCTGAAAGGGTTAAGAATCCGACGGAGAAAGCATTCTCTGGAAGTATCAGAAGCACGGGTGCCCTGGAAAGCCGAACTCCCGCCCCACACCCACCTCCTGCGAGTGACTGTAAACCGATTACACGATTAAGTGGGCGGAATGACAAAACAAACGCCCAGACAGATTCCTTTTCATTTCGAGTCACAGCAGTAATGCGTGAGTTTGGAGGGGGCGCTGCCAGGCAGTCTCCTGTGATGCACAGCAGCGATTCTCTCATGCTGGGAGGGCGAATGAACACATCCTTTCACCTGGGGCAGCTTTCCGTGCGCTCGCTGCACACCTCGTTGTAATGCACAACATACTCCCCGCAAGAACAGCCGGTTCCTGGGCTGGGCCTTGCCAGTCTTGCTTTGCAACATGGGAAGTCTTGTAGCTTGGCGCCGGGGTGATATAGGGCTGCACATGTATTTTTTTCATATTTTAATAAGGAAGCTAATGGCACTATTTCTCTCAAAATGCTGTTAATAATTTGTGGTTTCTTTTATTGATTTATATAGCGCTTTCAAAGCGCTACAAAAACAAAATGTTACAATAGCATGAAGAAAGTAGATGAAAAGGAGTGAATAAAACACTGTCTGCAAGAAGATTAAGATGGTGGGGGGGTAAACTTTGAGGTGAGAATGGGGGAGGCGTGAGTTTGGAGGAATATTTAATAGGCGGTGGCAGGGAATTCCGGTGTTCAGGTGCCAAGAAGGAGCGGAAATGGGATTTAACACAGGGCAGGAGCTTGGGTACAACAAGGAGAAAGTGGTTTTGTGAACGCAATGTACGAAGAGGGATATACACAGAAACATGAGAAGCTATATAGGAAGGGGAAGGACCATGAGCACTGATGAAAGCAATGCAAAGAAAATGGAGACAGTCTTGTATGATATTCTGCAGTTCAGAGGTAGTGCACTGGTCTCCATGTAGCGCCCCCCCACCCTTAGCCCTGGGCCAAGAACCGCACACATTGTGTGGCTCTGAAACTTACAACTGCAACGTACAATGGTGATGCATAGAAAAAGCAGCCACCAGTTCCCTCACTCTAACATGGGAAGCTATATATCATACCATGTAGTATGATATTCAGCTTCCCATGACAGAGTGAAGGCCCTGAAGCCACACCTGTAGTATGCGCCCCCAATGGGCCTTGTGCACGGTAAGCCCCCAAACCCACAGACAACACAGGACATGTTGCTTACCGTCCGGGCTCAGCACGTGCACTGGCGCACTTTGCAGCAACGCACCCTTTATTCCACACTAGAGAGGTGCTTCAGACCCCATATTCCAGGAGGGCTAACATCCACCTCTCTATTCTGTCCGAGGGCTTGGATGATGATCCCGCCATGATTGGCACCAGGGGTTCGTGGTCTGTTACCACTGTTAAAGGTCTTCTCAGCACGTACAGGCGTAAGTGCCGGCACCCCCACACCACCGCCCAGACCTCAAGCTCAATCTGTGAATACCTCTGCCCTGTTTCAGAGAGGGCGCAGTCTGAAATGCTGATGAATGCTACTGGTCTCACATTTGCCACTGGCATCAAGTTGTGTCAATACTGCCCCAAGACCAAATGGGCTTGAATCCACCCCTATTTTCGACTGAAGGGACGGGTCAAAAATGCCATAGAGTCATTTGCCGTGAGGGTCTTTTTCACATCATCGAACGCAGCCTGTTACAGCGGGCCCCACTGCCCGATGGTGTCCTTCTTAGTCCGGTTTCTAAATGGCTCTGACTGCGTAGGCAGGTTCCTGATAAACCTCCCACAGTACGTCACCATCCCCAGGAAACTGCACACTTCGTTACTGTCTCTGGTGGGCCTAGCTTCCTTGATGTTCTTCACTGTTCTTTGGTCAGGCGATACGCCTCCTTTCTTAAAGACAAATATAAAAAAATTGATGCTGGTCTTGAGAAATTCTCATTTTTACCCATGCATGGTGAGGCCTAGCGACTGGATCCGTTCGAGTGTTTTGATCAGTCTCGCCATGTGCTCGACTTATGACCCTGCGAACACCAGAAGGTCATCACTTATATTCAGGACACCCTGCAGGTCAGCTAGGGCCCCTCAAATAATGTTCTGAAAGACTTCCACAGCTGATGATACTCCAAAGATGAGAAGCTTATAACAGTTCAACACTTTGTGAGTCATAAAGGTGGTTATATATCTGGTCTCAGAGCGGAGTACAATCTGATATCCGGCCCGTAGATCCAAGTTTCCGGTAAAAAGTGGCACCTTGCAATTCAGCAATAATGTCATCAATTTTGGGTGTGAGGTGCCTCTCCCTCTTTATTGCCTTATTTGGCAGTCTCGTGTCCACACAGATTCTGACTGAATCAGGTTGTTTAGGTTTTCTTGCTATGACAATTGGTGACACCCAGGGCGTTGGCTCTTCCAGCTTCTCAATAGTTTCAAGCTGTGTTAGATTCTCTAGTTTTCTGTCAATGAGTTCCCGTAGGTGAAACGGGACCCTACGGGGCTTCAGGGCGACTGGACGAATGGATTCATCTATGTTCAGTTTTATTGGTTCTTCCACCAGCTGTACGATGCCAATAAACACATCAGCAAATCTCTCCAGAACTGCCTGGACATCCTCGCTACACACACTGTATCCAAAACTCACTATCCCAAGTGCCTCTGCTGCGGCATAACTCAGTAGGGTGTTGCCACTAATGTCTGTGACAAATAATCCGACCTTGATTGAGCTGGATCTACCTGTGAGACAAACGCATCCATTAATGGGATTGGTCTGTCTCCTGCGAAGGTAAACATGCATGCTCTTGGGTGCTTCAGAGCTGGGTGGTCCGTCATCGCTTCATAATGTCTCTTTGCCATGACATTTACAGATGCCCCTGTAGCCACCAAAACTGGACTCTCCGAACCATTGACTCGTACCACACACTTCGTCTGCCATCTTGCTTTCGCCTTTATCACACTCACATTGATATGAAGAAAATGTTCTCTTCATCCTCTTCCTCTTCTATCTCTTGCCCTGTTGCATTCTCTTCCTGATTCACAAGGACCACGCTCATGAGAGCATGAAGGCAGCCCTCCTCAGGAACTTCTGTAAAACCCCAGAACAGTATCTCAAGAGCTTCAAAGAGCTAAGAAAGAAAAGTGGGCAAACATTTGAACCATTCACACATTTGTCATTGAAATATCTGAGCGGGATGGTGACTGGTAACAACATTGACACATTTAAAGGGATGTACAATTTGATTGCGTGTGAGCATGTTTTGACAAATTGTGGGGCTGACCTACAGCAACATCTTGTGGACAAGATTATCACAGACCCTATGGAGCTTGCCAAGACTGCCGACAGGTTTGTGAGTCCTCAAGTCCAGAATAAGGCTCAGGTGAGAACACCCAAACTGGAAGAGAAATCGGCTGACAAAAAGGAAACAAGGATTGGAAGGACAAAGGTCCAACCCAATCCTATTCGAAGTCAGGTCCCCAAAAGAACGAAGGGAAATACCTAAACTATAATTCAGCTGTGCACACCAAAAAGAAGAGTGCGGCACCCCTAACACTGGGACACCTGCGTTCTCGCTACCCAATGGTTGTTTCATGTGTAAGGAGCTGGGCCATAGGAAAGGGGATCCTGCTTGCAAGGGCTTCCCCAAGCAAGTCAAAGTGAATGCTGGACTCATGGAAGAGGCCATCATTAGTGTGGGCTTCTTAGAGGAGGACTTCTTACTAGGCCAGGGAGTGGCCGAATGGGGATTGGTTACACTGAGTGGGAACGGTACCAGGTCTACAGAAGAGACCCCAGTTCCCAATAATACGCAACTCTATTTAGAACATGTGTATATCAATGGACACAAAACTCCTGCGGTCCGAGACACAGCGGCTAGCATCACTACCCCCACCCGGCAGTGGGTACAGCCAGGCCAGTATATTGATGGGCCTGATTGTAGCGTAAATGGGTTTGATGGAAAGAGTAAGTGCTCCTTGACGATAGTAGAGTTCAGCTGGTGAAGTGAAACAACCCAGTGCCATGTAGCGGTGAAAGACTCCATCCCTGTCCCATGTTTGTTGGGTAATGATCTTCCTGATCTTGAGATAGTCGCAGTGGTTACCCGATCGAGGGCTAAAGAGATTGCTAGATTGAACACTCTCAGAGCCTTAGGGCCTGGAGTGCTTCCAGAGGGCTTATTGGCAGGACAGCGTGGCCGGTAGCCCCTTGTCCAGTTCCACAGACTACTGAGTCGCTGAATCCTGCAGGAGAGGGGCTAGTAGCCGCCAAGGACCCTACTTTGGTAGCAGGGGACTCGGTGCCTTCAGAGTTGCCTGGCGCAGTGCAGAAACCTGAGGTGGAGGACCAGGTGGGCGCAGATCTGAAGGGCCTACCCATGCTGGATGGGTTTGCATCCACTGGGGGCCCAGGTCAGACTTACTTCTTCACAGTCCAGAAAGAGTGTCCCATTGTGGCGGGTCTGCGGGAGGAAGCGGAGGAGCAGGCTAGCGGCAAGGCCCCTGGCCTGTTCAAAGTGTTCTGGGAGGATGGACTCCTGTACAGTGAGCCAAAAGACTCTGAAGGCGAGGGCACCAGGAGGTTGGTGATTCCCCAATGCCACAGAAATTTCCTTGTGGATTTGGCTCACCCAATTCCTTTAGTGGGTCACTTGGGAGTGACTAAAACATCAGACCCGTTGTCTATGCACTTTTACTGGCCGCAGTTCACCGTAAAAGTTAAGGAATTTGCCTGGTCCTGCCCGACTTGTCATGCTTCTGGCAAGTCAGGTGGTGCCACAAAGGCCCCGTTAATTTAACTACCCGTGGGCGACCTTTCGAGAGAATTGGCATTGATATTGTGGGTTCTTTGGATCCTCAAACCAGCTTAGGGAACAGATATATCTTGGTGGTTGTAGACCCCGCCACAAGATACTCTGAGCAGCATCAAAGCCCCTGTGGTTGCGAAGGCTCTGATTGGGATATTGTCCCATGTTGTTTTCCCTGAGGAAGTCATTTCTGACAGGGATCAAACTGCACATCAGCGTATATGAAGGCCATGTGGGAGTCACCTATAGGTTCTCTACATACTTCCATCCACAAACAAATGGGCTTCAACAAGACCCTGAAATGCATAATAGGTGGCTTGGAAGCGCACCAGAGGAGAAAATAGGATATTTTCCCACCATGTCTTCCTTTCGCATACAGGGAGGTGCCACAGAACTGAGTAGGGTATAGCCCCTTTGAGTTTCTGTTTAGACACCCTGTACGAGGTACCCTCAGTCTAGTGAAAGAGGGATGGGAAAGAAAACCCTCATCCCCTACACGAGATGTGGTGGACTCTGTACTCGGCCTTCGGTCTAGAATGGCCAAGTACATGGAACAGTACATGGGACAGTCGACAAAGAAGAAGGCCAGTTAGGAACTGATGAAGCATTGGCACGACCAGAAGGCCACAGTGACAGTCTATTCTCCAGGCCAGTGGGTGTGGGTTATGGAGCATGTCAAACCGAGTGCCCTTCAGGACAAGTGGACTGGGCCTTACTGTGTGCTTGAAAAGGTCAGTGAGGTGAATTATCTCATTGACGTGAAAGGACCTAAAGAGACGTGCAGGGCCTTTCATGTCAATTGGCTAAAACCCCAATATAGCCGGGATGACTTGTCATGGCATTAGTGACAGACAGAGAGACTGAGGATGAGACCAATCCCCTCCGAGACCTCTTGCACACTGAATCCACAGATGGGTCAGTTTTCGGGTCTGTTTTCTCTGACTGCAGGTCATGCAGATTGATGTACCCATGATGCGGACACTGGAGACAGTAAGCCGGTGAAGAGAAGGATTGTCTGATAAGGTCAGAGACACAATCAAGGAGAACGTTTCTAAGATGCTGTCCATTGGAGTAATAGAGCCATCCCACAGCCCCTGGGCTAACCCAGTGGTACTGGTCCCTAAAAAGACCAGTGGTGGGAAGACTGAAGTTCGCTTTTGTGTGGACTACAGGGGGCTAATTTCTGTCACGAAGACAGATGCTCACCACATTCCTCGGGCAGATGAGCTCATTGACAAGCGTGGTGCTGCCAAGTACATGAGTACCTTTGACCTCACGGCAGGTTATTGGCAGGTTGGCTTGACAGATGGAGCGAGAGAGAGATCAGCATTCTCAACCCCGGAAGGACATTATCAGTTCACTGTGATGCCGCACAGATTGAAGAATGCCCCTGCCAACTTTCAGCGGATGGTTAACCAGGTTTTGTCTGGTTTGGAAAACTTCAGTGTTGCCTATTTAGACGACATTGCTGTCTTCAGCCACACCAGGGATGATCATATATCCCACCTGAAACAAGTGCTTCAGGTGCTGCAGAATGCAGGTCTGACTAGCAAGGTCGTGAAGTTCCAGATAGCGCAGGGTACCGTGACTTACCTAGGCCACCTGGTCGGTGGAGGTAAAAAAACAAGCTCTCGAAGTGAAGGTACAAGGTGTGAAGGAGTGGGACATCCCCACTACACAGACACAGGTGAGAGCCTTTCTAGGTCTCACCGGGTACTACTGGTCATTCATCAGGGGTATGGGGCCATTGCCCTGCCCCTGAATGATGTACCTTCCAAGAAGATGCCGAAGATGGCAACTTGGACCCCCTGCCTTTCAAACCTCCTTTCAGGATTTAAAGAATGGATTGTGCGAGGCCCCAGTTCTGAAAGTTCCAGACTATGGTCAGGAATTCATTATCCAGAGAGATGCCTATGATTTTGGGATTGGAGCACTCTTAGCACAGCTGAACTCTGAAGGGGTAGAGCAAGCAACCTGTCGCCTGCTTTAGAAGGCGGTTGACAAAAAGGGAAAGTAATTGGGCTGTCGTAGAAAAAGAGGCCTATGCGGCAGTGTGGGCCGTAAAGAAGCTGAAACCCTACATCTTTGGGTCTCACTTTATGATCCAGATGGACCACAGGCCTCTGCGATGATGAATGGCCATGCAGGTGGAGAACCCTAAGATTTTGCATTGGGCCATATCTCTACAGGGATTAGATATGGATATCCTACACAAGCCAGGCTCCCAGCCTGGAAATACAGATGGCCTCAGCTGGTACTTTCGCCTTGATGACAAACCAGACCCTCAGTAGGGTGGTGGTTCACATGTTGAGGCTTGGGGGCATGTGAAGAATTTGACAATCCGCACGGTGGGCTTTTTGCATTTTTTAAAATGAAGATGAATGATGGGAGATCATCCTCCGAAAATGTGTGTGCCCATTCTGCACACATTTTGCCTGATCACTGCACAAAACACATAGTCACGTGTACTCGGGGAGGACATAGCCTACAGGCGCTGTCCTCCCCTGTCATGCTCAGCTGGAATGTGATAGCCACGGGTATATCAAACCATCTGAAGAAGGAGGAAGGCGACACCATCCTCTGGCCATGGACAGCCTAATTAAAATATCAAAGGCTCCATGGATCTGCCTTCCCATTGTCTCAACTGCTCGGGGCATCGCATACTGATGATAGTTAATTGAGGCAAGCTTGTTAAAGGGGCTTCTTCAGAGAACAGACACTAGGAAGGCAGTGCTAACACCTCTTTGATATGCAATGTGCCAACTTGTAGCTACTTCCCACCCCTCTGTATGAAGGACAGTGAATGACATGTCTGGGTCCACTATTTACCGTAGGCAACCCCTGCAGAGCAGACCCCTTTCAGAGGGAGAAGTATGTGATTTAAGGGAGACAGGGAGTCTGATCTCATCCCAAACTTCAAGGGAGGCCTGCGCTTTAATCAACAGCCACAGAGGGATCAGTTAACCAGAGACACACTTTGATCTACAACAGACAGGAAGATGGGTGTATTTAGGAGTACATGGTGTCATCCCTTACCTTTCTTGTTGCAAAGTTCTCTGGTCCTGACCTCACCTTGTTGGTGGGGACCCTGGATTGGTTCCTTAAGGTAGGCTTAGCCTGCACCAATCACTGGGGCCCATTTGGCTTTAAAAGAGGGCTGAGCCCTCACTTGGCAGATCATCTGAAATCTTCACCAGAAGCAGGAAAGAAGAACTCAGCATTGGACCCTGGCTGTAGGTACAGTTTACCTTACATCTTCCGCCAGTGAAGGAAGGCCAGGATTTCCAAGAGGGAAGCAAGATCCCTCCACTAAACATCTCCCAGGGAACAGATAGAGATACCAGACGCAGATGACCTGTCCAGCTGCTCCAGAACTGGTAACTAGCTAGCACACAGCGTGCCCTGCTAGGTTCTGCCAGCAAGCTTCCTAGGTGGGAAGTGCCAGAGAGTCTCTGAACAAAGGACATGGTCGTTGCCTGCAAGAACTCTCCTCAGCATTGGGCCGTACACAATGAAAGGACACCAGGAGCCCTGCGAATAAACTAGGTGGAGTGCCACACAAGCATCAACCACGGTCCATCTTTTAAGGAAATTTTCGAGGCAGTCGAGACCTCGAACCGCGACTGGCTGCACCACTAACTGTTGTCACGCTGCAGTCACACAAGCCGTCCGAGATGCCTCGACCAGCGTTCTAGATCTTCCAAACAGCACAGAAACACTGATTCTTGACCCTAGAGCCGACGTGTAGGCCAGCCTGCAGCGGTCCATCCAGCATCACTTGCCAAACTGCCTGCTGCCTGATGCCCACAGCTGTCTCCCGTCTTGAACACTGTCACAGGAGCTGCAAAGTTCCTGGAACCGACTTGACGCTGTCGAGCATCAAGATCCTCTCAAGCGCCAGATACAGTGTGGTTCTGTCTCCTTGGTCCTTTTCCGAAGGCCCCTAGTGACATTTACAACTCCTTGTTCCCTTGGTGCTGAAACCTAATAACCTTGACCAGTTAAGACTGATTGCTTTACCGAATACTCTCCTGTTAGTATCCACAGTGCATCCCTTTCCTTCGTGAAACTGTCTGTCCTCTGTGTTCCTTTACAGGGCGGGTTGCATTTTGTATTGTGCTAGAACTGTCTGTTGTTATAATAATAATAAAGTAGCTATTTGTATAGAACCTTGACTGGACAGTCCCTTTTATCATTGGGTAATAATTGTACTGTCGCTGTGTTGCAACTAACAAACGATCTACAACCTTGTGGAGATAAGCCTGCCATTCCATCCACTTTATCAAAAATATGACAAGGAGGTTTATAATTGACTTGTGTTCCAATCTGTTCGGATCCCTCTGGTGTGCTAGAGGTGTGGGGCTGATTGATGGTTTGGAAACCAATAGTCATCCCTGCACTGGTGCCCCGGAAGTTGATTCGCCATATTGGGTATCGCCACATCAATCTTCGAGGCACGTGTTCCATTCCAATCTCAGTCCAGGCTCCCTCAGCACTTGACGATGTAACTTGCCAGATGCACAACCTTGTATCAGTTGGGTATGTATCATCCCCTCTTCATTGTCCCACGCACACATGGCTGAGAGACACCAGAGCCGGCCATAGAACGTGTCCAGCGGCTCATCATCTTTCTGCTTGACATTGCACATAACAAATCTCATGTAATCCATATTCGCAAAGGGCATAAAGTGTTCCCTCAGCGCATTTTCCGAAGCTGCAAATGAACCATCGACTGGTTGTAACGTTTTGAAAATTTGACGGACCAGCCGCATATATGAGAGTTGCCACTTTGCTCTCATTGTCAGTCTCCCCTATGGCCCTAAAATTCATTTCAAGGTGGCCGATCTCTGAGTTTCACCTCCGTCCCAGGCTAGAAGGTGCCCCTGAGATGTCAAACTCTGGCATTGGGGCTAGTGACCCTTGCTGGCGTGGCATTCACGCTCTCACCTGGGCAGCACCAGTGGTTTCAGCCTCATTTCCTTGATTGTCCTGCATCTTAACTGTTCAAATGGGTGGAAGTGTGTATTGGGCCACATGCACCCCTCTTGTCACAGGGGCCGCAACAAAGAGGAACACATGTCCAGCACCAGAGATCCACCTGGGTAATGGAACCCTCCTCCTTGTAAACTAAAGAAGAGAGAAATTAAACTCTTTCCCCCTTCCTCTCCCTTTCTTTCCTTTATTTAGGGATATGCAGAAATCGTAATGCACCCATGGATGCCCCAAAAATTGTCGGTGGAGGTGCATATGCACTCCCCTAGAAAGCTGTAACCTCTGTGAGCAGACAGAATATAATATCTCTCACTGTGACGGATGAGTTAGCTCCGAGGCTAGTGAAGGTCTTTCTCTTGAGCGCTGCCCCACATGGTAATGCTCGGGATCACCGCAGCCTGGACCGACCATCAAGTCCTTCACACCACTGATGAGCCCCGCGTTGCCATTGTAGTAGATTCCCCCAATGGGCTGTGTACACAGTAAGCCCCCGGCCCCAAAGACAAAACAGGACATGTTGCTCACTGTTCGGGCTCCGCGTGTCCACTGGCGCACATCACGGAAACGCCCCCTTTATTCCACGCAACGGAGTTGCATCGCTCTGTCATGTGTATTCTGTCATGTGTACACACCACAATGCCCACCCGGTATCTCTGAGGGCGGAATACTGGGTGGGCGTGACTCAGAAGATTGCTGAACGCCCCTCCATCATTCTGCAATGGGGATGCAGAATATCATACTACAATGGGACTCAAAAGAAAGCCAGGAAAGTGAAGGAAGGGAAGAAGAAATAGATGGTTGAGAGGAGAGCTGGAAGAGAGTATATACAGCCGAGTTAATGATGGAACATAGTGGTCTGAGCTGGGAGGCCAGCCAGGCACTCAGCAGTGAGGGAAGTTTCTTTGTACTCTGACTCACTAAGTAGTATTGGATTTACTTAGTGAGTGGTTTTCATGGGCTTGAGAGGAGGCTCAAGCATACCCTTGAAGCGCAGAGGGTGATTTGCCAGGTAACTGTTGGGGACGGACCCCGCGGTATGCCAGAGGGACACTGGAAGGCATACCTGGGGGTCTGCCCCCAAAAGGTTGGTAGCAGAGAAAATGGTTGGCTGCACCAGTCTGGCACCAGGTCACATCCTCCGCTGCCAAACCTGAGAGGCTGCAGAACCCTGCATATTTCGAGAAGACGGGAAAATGAGTGCCCATGGAAAGGCCGCCAGGAGCCCCTTGGAAATCATCCTGCCCGAAGTCAGTGAGGAGTCCAGGCAGACCAGGACAGGGAAGTGAGCACCTTCTGGAGGAGTCGGCAGCTGAGCAGTGCCAGCAGACCACAGAGTGTAAGTATTGACCCAGTCTAACGGCAACTGTGGGTTTGAGGGAGGGTATTGAATATTGTGAAGTATTGTTTAGTATCGCAGAGTATTGTCAAAGGTTTGTCTAGTATTGGCAAAGTTAGTAGAGACAGGAGCAGAGGTAGAGGTCCTTCTTCTATGTTTAGGGCACATTCGGTTTTAGAGGTAAACGGTTCTTGTGAATAACCTAGAGTATTGACCCGAGGGCATGGATGACAGAATATATGTAAATAAGGGGTTTTCGTGTTGGTTGGGTGTTTTAGCTCGGGTCATAGATGACGGAATCCCCATGAGGGTTAGCAAGGGCGCTGGCCTAGATTGCGGAAGCTGAGTCGACTGATTAAGTCTCCTCGAGTAAAACGTTTTGCACGCAAGGCGACGCTGTGGGTACAGTTCGATCACAAGAGAATATTGGTATACTCTGGCTGGAGGTGGAAAGACAGATGTGGAGTTTTGTGTGGTTTGGGAGTAACGGGCTATTATAGTGTACATGCAGTAGTTGATTTTTCTGCACTACCTAAGTCAATAGATTGGTGACGTCACCCATAGGTTTGCACATAGGAAATGGAGAGCATGAGACATTGGGGAGCTAGTATTGGAAACTTGGGGTTGGCAGACCAGGTGAACCAGTTGCAGTGCGCAGAAGGTGCATGTGCAAGATTGTGGGTGTGCCTGAGGAGGCAGTGATTGTGAAGTATGGGCGGTACGTGGAGCACGCCTGATGGTTGTGGAGTCAGAGAGGCTTGTAGAAACTGAAAAGTATTGCCATTATACTGTACCTTTTTGCCTAAACAGCGGACTGTCGAAACCCTCAACTTGAGGTCAGGTAAAGGTACTGAATATGTATATGGGGAAGTGTGGGATGAACACGCCCCTTCAGCACCTGTGGAAGACACTTCCACCTTATCGGGAGAGGATTTAAGTACTGTGGGAAAGTAAACTAAACCATGGTCACCTTGTTGGAGTTTCTGCAAAGACGTGCAGCAATCACGACTGACACACATATATGGTACCTACAGGGGGAAGAAGTTAACAAAATGCATGGCCATATTCAAGTTGTGGCGCATGTTTCAGGAGGACGAGGAGGATGCAGTTAGGCTTCAGTGGATGCTGAGCCAGCAGGAGGTGAAGGAGCTAGGGGCTCATCCCTCTGCACCTTCCATGTTCCTCCAAGTGTAGCATCCGATGACACAGACAATGAGCAAGGGATGTACCCAATGTGAGAATTAAGAGCAGCAAAGGGGTGTTCAAATCCGACATATAAGCCACCACCATATATTAAGGAGGAGAGGCAGAAAAGGGTGCAGGGCACCCCAGCTACGGATCAAGGGATAGCAGTAATGTAGACAGAAAGCAGTAATGTAGTGCCAAGCACACACGAAAGGGGAAGATCCCATTTCAAGGGGAAACGAAGCAGCAGACTTTGAGGCAAAATGCACAGCATATTTTGGAGAGCCATGGGAACTAGGAGGAGCTCCAAATGCGAGAGAGTGCACCAGAAATATGGTACTCAAGGAGGTGTACAACGTACTGCCAGAAGCACAGATCATGGATTTGCAGGGATCTGCACCCAAGGAAGAGAAGGGACTGTGGACAAGGTGGGGATGCACAATGTCTCTGACCGATGCCCTATGTCGGCAGGATTACACAGAAAAGGTGGTGATGCCACTAGCATTATTGAACACTGCATTGACACAATTGCACTATCCAACACACACAGGGAAGGAGGTCATTTCTACACGCATTGGAGAAACATGGTTCTGTCCTAATTTGGTGGAACACATGGCTGGATTTGTGAGCCATTGTTTGATTTTCCAGCAGTTTACAGCAGGGCATACTCAGAGAGTTGTGAGAGAAGCCATACCGAGGCCAGTAGGCCCATTCCAGCATTTACATGTGGATTATGTAGACACAATCCAGGTTTGTCAAGGATACCGCTACATGATAGTGGTTGCATGTCCATTCTCCAGGTGGATTGAAGCCAGCCCCTGTTCTCATGCTGACACTGTTAGAGCGGCTAAGTTCCTGGTCAGGGAAGTTTTCCCAAGATGGGGTGTGTTTGAGGTCCTGTAGTCTGACAATGGGTCTCACTTCGCCAATGAAATGTTCCAACATATCACAGCATTGTTGAGCATTCAACACAAGTTTGCCTGTGTGTACCACCTGCAAGCAAATGGGCCTCCTAAAGGAGTGCACAGCCAAGACACAGCAGAGCACAAAAAGGAATTGGCTGCACTGCTTACCACTCGCACTGTTTGCATTGGGCAAAGAGCTTGGATCCAACCACCATTTAACAGCCCATGTGGTGGTGACTGGGCGGTGCATGCATCTCCCCCTGGCTCCTCCCACAAGAGCACAGAAGGACTGCGAGAGTAGTGCAGATAGGTGAGGGCAAGAGATGCATGAATATGATACTTATTTGGTGGCAAGCGCTTCTTTTATCTCTCGCCAGATATAACACCAGGGAGGCCCAGAAGACAGCGAAGAGAGCAACTGCGACAGCACAACACAAGACTCTGAATTTAAAAACCCTGTGAGTGTGGGGGACATTGTCCTCCTCAGAAATTTCGTCAGGCGCTGGAAAGTGCCAAGGTTCATGGGTCTGCACGGCATGGAGAAAGTGGCTGACTGTGCTGTCAAACTCGAGGAGAAGCCGGTTTGGAACCACTTGGCTGACGTCAATCCCTACAAAGCAACAAGATCACCTTGACTGACAGGGCCAACGTTCAGCATCTAGGAGAGATACAAGGGTGTTCCGAACTTACACGACCAGGAGGAGGGCATCCAATGGTCATGTGCTCATGAGCAGCAGAAGCAGAGTCCAGACTCCTTGTGGACACAGATTATGGCACACGGTTTGTTATTTTTCTATTCTACACATAACCAACGTGAAAGCCAATGTAATTGTTGATGATTATCCATGCTGCCCTCTACCCATCACCCATATACTTTCTCAAACGGATTTGTCCATACTGTGAGGAGACCCAGCAGATTCCGAGCCCGATCCCCCAGAGTGTACTATCTTGCTTTTATAGAGTATTTGGCCCAAACATACCCACAGCTTGAACATGGCAATCCTCCCGTCCTCGTCACATTGAGAGACCCTATCAGTAAGAAAAGTGTGGGAAGTAGTGTTTGCATTCACCATAAGTGATTATTTGGTCCGCTGGGCTTAAGAGCATTTACAATACTAACAAAATAACACATTTCTTCACGCATTTCAGATGGGGAACTATATATTCAAGCAGCAAGGACCGAGCAACGTAAGTGAAAATGAATGACATATTAAAAAATGTGATGGTTCTGTTGGTCTGTCTCTTTCCTAGCAGTGTTATTATATTTGTATTTTGGAAAAATACTTGCGTTGTTAGTGCTACTGCTCTGCTATACCGTCTACTAACATTCCCCCAACCCAAGGAAGTGGAGCGACCGTGTCAGGTGGACAGGAGTACACTGCTGATAAGGTAAGGAGACATAAGCATAGTGTTGACACAGACATGAAGGGGTTAGACATGTATCTCACCAACACTGCTCGAGTGTCGTAACATGTGGTGCAAGCACAAGACCAAAGTAGGTAAGGAAACCACTGGGGGGGCTGTTATGTCTGCTCCCTAATCCCCTATGCAATGAGTGCCTCCAGAATGTTCACAGCAACTGAAATATCATCAGCAAGAGCACAATGACTAATGTTTCTCTCGATGGTGACTACTCGAGGAAGATTTCAAGGGAAGAGAGCAATGCTGAGATGAATGTCTAAAGCAACGTTCTTGTATGAAGATAATTACATACAGACTTTAGACATGATGAACAATTACTGGCAGCTAGATGAAGCTATACAGTAAATAACTGATGGGCTTGATAAAGGAGAAACAAAGACTGTTACCCAGAAGGAATTGCCATGTCCGTGGACAAGAGTGAAGGAGACAGGAGGAGAGCCTGATTACTCGGAAAGACCGCAGATACTAGTGTATGGTCAAGTGTACACAGTAGATGGATGGAAGGATGGAGTGGTGGGAAGCAAAGCGCTGACACTAGCACAGTCGCCAGTGAACAAGGTACAGGAAGAAAACGACAAGTGCTTGAAAGAATGGGGCGCGAGTGCAAAGCTACTAACATGGGTGGAAAATGAAGCTGGTCCGATGATAATAATACCTCTGAAGACACCAGCACTGTGTTATCAGAATAATGGTGAAGTTGAAGTTGGCGAAAATGTTGGATGCAGGAGCATTGAACAACACACAGCTATGAAGGCAGGAACTGCAGTACTAATGGACCACTACTGGGTTTGCGGATCAAAAGCATACAAGAAGCTGCCACCCGACTAGGGAGGAGTTTGCTTGTTGGTACACATCAACATGCTACATTGGTCCTGCCAAAAAAGGATGTGAAGCTTGATGGGTTCCCAAAAATGGACAATAACAAAACAAAGAAAGGTTTATCGAAGTGGTACCAACAGCCAAGGCAGAGAAGCCAGATGAATTGAGCAGAGTAAATAGAGGAGGGAATTACTTCTCAGAAGCATCAGAAACAGCACTAAACGAAATTCCAGCAGATCATAAGCTGTTCATCAGGACAGCAATGTTATTTGCATCAATAACACCATCTCTACAGACGTACACAAATGTGAAGTGGTTACAAATCACCCACTGGGAGCAGATGGTGACGATCAACTCCACCGTGAATGGGTTCAAAGCAATAAAGGAAGAGGTCAGAGCAATAAGGTTGGTGGCGCTCCAGAATAAATATGTTCTGGACCACCTCACAGCCATGGAAGGGGGAGTTTGCACAAAGATAGTGTGTTCCTGTTACAAATTCAAACCTGCCAACAATGAAGATAACGGAACACTATGCAGTGGTGCAGCTGGCCCGGATTCATGCGAAAATGGAAGAAGAAGCAAAGGGGACAGGAAACGACCAGAGCTGGATAGAGTACAAATGGTAATGGATGTCATCATGCCTGTCAGATGGACTAAAAGTGATAAAAGTGATAATGGGAGCACTTGTGTTGGCGGCAACATCGGTGTATGGGATTTAAATCTGCATGGCCAGGTGCAGGAAAACAGTGGAGGAAGCAAAAGGAATGCAGGGCTTAATGGATGTGAATAAAGGAGGAGCAAAGGATAAGATTGTGGCAGAAAGGAACAAAATAAGGGAAAGGATTGCACAATGCAAACTGTTTCCACTTGGAGCAATGAAGCTGGACAAGCCATTTGATGCAAAGTACTATGAAGGAAACTGGGTTTGGTGCAACCCTGAAAGAGTGTGCTGTTACATGAACTGGTTGTTTGATGATCACACAAACTACTATGGGCACCTCGGGGGAATAAAGAAGATATGGCAGCCAACATCAAAAACACTGTTGTATAAGGCTGTGGTCGACAGGTCGACCAGAGGGGGACAGTATTGGGATGGGGAATCGTGCCACCACCCGCCCCTTCCTAATAAATTCATGACACGAAGAAGGCCAGAAAACACTGCAATCACCCATTCTATTTTGGACGGATTCCTAGTGGACCCATGATTGACAAGTACGTCGAGAGGTATCCCCTCAGCCAGCCATACCGACCAAGGGACCTACAGATCTATCCATGCGTGAATGAAGAGCCACAGGCCATGATCAGGGACACCCGTATGGACAGCTTGAACTAAACACCAAGAAGTCATGTTGCTGACGTTGTTAGAGACACCAAGACATTGCAGCGTTAGACATGAAGCATACGTGCCATCGGCACTTCATGACACAAACACGCACTCGAATTCATGAAGAATATGAGCGTACAATTTTATAGTTAGAGGACAGATACATATACATACTGTTATTGCTTTTATTATTTTTGCTATCAGCTAAATGCAGCAGCGCAGAAACCGCAAGGTGCAAGAGATCCTGAGCAGAGTTTGCAGATGCTTACATGTAAATAACCCTATGCAACTGCAGGAACACCTATGGGACCTGACAGAGCAAAGTATAACCTATGGAAATGTAGTACAGCACGGACACTGTAGAAACCGCATTATAGGGTTTAGGAAAATTACAGAAGGCCGCAGGCCTCTGAGCAAGAGATGAGCTGAGCTGATTCAGGCTGGACAGAGAGCAAGATGTGTGAGGCAGGACCTGCAGCCAAGATCAAGAGATACAGATGACATTCCAATCCCCAGATGACAAAGGGACCAGCTGCAAAAAATATGAATAAACCCTCATAATTCAGAGCTGCACAGCTCAAATTCGTGGTCTCTGAAGATGCGTCGTGGCCGAAGCAGACAATGGACAGCAATCAGCGGTGGGAAAGGAGAGCTCTTCCCAGGCAGCCAGACACGGACTGCAGCAAGTATGCAACAGGATGCAACAAGTGTTGCGCCGGTGAGGAGAGCACTCTCATAAGGAAAGTTGGTGCACACAAGTTACAATACAGAGACATAATCGTTCTCATCACCCTGAAGAGGCACACAGTGAGCTGAGAAACTTTGTGGATCCCAGGCCGATGACATCAGATCTAGAAAATCACAGTTTAGTACCCTAGAGGTTGGTAGCAACGGGCAAGAACCAATGGTAAGTTCACAACACTGCAACAATGTTATAGTTAGTGACTTGGGGATGGAACCGACCAATCACCTGACATGCGAGGGCCAGTAGAATAACATCTATATTGTCCTACATAGGTAATAGAATACTTAATACCCAATCACTTGGCCCAATAGGTTTTCTGGAGAGGGGCCCAAGTTGTGACAAAGTGCTGATGCCATCTGGAGGTAAAACCGGCCTGTGAGCCGAGGAAGAACGAGATGTGCATGAACATTTTCTGTTCCTGTGCTGATCCCTGCTGGTTTTGTCTGTAATAAACCGCAGTTTGAACTTGCCGTTGACCGAGTCCTCTGTGTTTCCTGGGGGAGGGTGTTGGGCCCTCCAAGGCCGCAGACTTCCAGTGTCCCTATGGCATACCTGGGGTTTCTGTCAGGTCGTCCCCCACGCCGGCATTGCCAGTCCACATCGTTATGTGGGCGGACCGCCGTTGCGATCCTTTTGGGAAAAGAAGGGAAATGACGTTGGGGTTAGGGAGGGGGGCGAGCGGTGTTCCGGCAGTTACTGCCTTGTACAGATAAAGGCTGGTTGTATTACGCCCCGGCTCCCGTGTGATAATTGCTAAGGCGGTTTCAGGGTCCGCGCAAAACCTGACAGTTTCATCCCCAACATAACGTTTTACAGTCCCAACATGATGCCCAGGCAGAGGCGTAGCCAGGATTGTCCAAACAGTGGGGCATGAAGCTAATGTAGGTGGGCCCACCTCAATGACATTAACATCTCTAAATGCCCACACAGCGCTGCTGAGTGGGCATTTACAGATTTTGGGTGGGCCTTGCCCGCTCAGGCTCTACCCAGTCTATGCCTCTGTCCTTGATCTTCATTCTGGAAAAGCCCAACCGTCAGACAAGAATTGACTGTGTGAAAAGGTGAGTGCAGTGGGAACACAAAGGGTTACGAATTAGGGGGATGGAGGGCAGCAACCCGTCCATTATTTTGCCACAATTGCTTTGCCACAAAACAGAATGGGAGGTGTTGGTAAATGTGGGCATGCAATCGTGTGAGGGAAACTTTATTTAAAAAAAAAAAAAACAGAGGAGCTCTTTTACATTTACCTTTGCTTAACTAACAGGGTGGAGCCCACAGAATGTGCTGGGCCAATGACCCTGACATGGTTCCATTAATTTAATTAGGCACTGCGTAGCCAGGCTCTCTGTAACCCTCGGCCCATCCATCGCATGCTGCATCCACGAATTGGATCAGAGCAAAATGCTGCCCGAAAAACAGAGCAGGTGGAGATATTTCCGCATGTAGATGTCTATTTCCATGCACAGGCTGCTCTGTATTATGGTATGGGGTCGACTACGTATCTTAATAAATGGTTCCGACACTGGTGGGGAAAGAGGGAGCCCCGAATCTCCTTGATAGCCTGCCAGTCATGCATCACCTGCTCTTCCCAGTGATGTCTAAAAAGGTGCTACCGCTCTCTGACTGAGGGCGGGAAATGATACGTTATCAGGAAGGATGGACTACAAGGTGGGCGCAATGCGAGGGCAATGGAGAATCTCAGAAGTCATGGTTGAGGGCGGGAAAAGGGGGGTAAAGCTCAGGATCAGGTCGAGGGTACATGCGAGTGAGTAATAGGTGGACCCCCTCGCCATCCATTGGAATTTAATATTAAACTGAACTGCCTTTAATGCTTAACGTGTATCGTTTCCCTATTCATCCACACAGATGGCATCACTTCCAAATTGCCATTCTTCCCTCCGCTGTTAACAAGCACAACCCACCCATCCCTCCTCCACACTGTGGCGTCCCCAGATCCCTTACACCATCTTTTGTTAATGCCACCTTACCTTTCTTGTCCACTCATTCCTTCTACGCCTAAGTATCATTTGGTAGTGCCCACAGGGTAGTGTAAGCAGAGGTCGAAGTGGGTGGGAACTGAAGGGTATAACATTCCCCTACTCCCCGGGCAAATCTGCCATTGTTCCCTTACTTTGTGTCACTCAGAGCACCGTTCCAGGAATGCAGGGAAGGGCACCTTTGTGGTTTGTTTCTAACCTGGGCCTTGCTGGTGACACTCCAATGTCGCATCTTACTGGGCTATCTCACATGCTGGATTGCTTTTGTTCTTTTGAATAGACTGCTTGGGCAGAGCGCCCATTGGTGAGCCACCACAAAGCCCCAGCCCAGCAGTGATCTGCATTTTTCTTCGGCAATTACGCATGAACTACTTGCAGGCACAGCTGTCTATACAGGTAGTATGAGGGGTGTTTAAGTCTATAGTCCTGAGCATGTCCCTTAAGAGGTATGATATGATATATTTTATTTGTATCACGCTCATACACAATTGTTTCAGAGCGCAATGAGGCAAGGGAGGGGAACAAGGGAGGGCAAAACAACAATCTTTCTAGGCCCAGTGACATTGAGAAAACGGAAGTGCAGGGGAGAGGGAGTGGGGAAATCGCAAGGGAGAGGGAAGAAGTGGAAAGTGCTGAGCAAGGAATAAAAACAACTGGTAGTGAAAAGCAAGGTGGCAAGTGAAAGGTTTGAAGCCAGTGCAGTAACTTTGCTGAAAATGTTGGGGGGGCATGACATCTGAAGAAAAGGTGCCCCAGCCCAATGAATGGGGACAAAATGGTGTGCCATAAAAGTTGGGGGGACAAACACCTCTGTCCCCCCTGAAATTACGCCCATGTTTGAAGCGCAGACAAGGGGTGTCTGATAAGTGCAGGTAAGGGGACTGTAGAGTTACAGATACAGACTCAAGTTCAGGGGTTGCCAGGAGGAAGTGCAGGTGTGTGGCTGGGTGGGCAGGGACCTGGGCCCGAAATCAGAGGGTAACCAAGTGCACGGTGCCAAAGCAGACAGATCAGCAGGGTAGAGGAAGAGCAAAGGCAGAAGCAAAGAGGAAGGTCTCGAGGTACTTCTGGAACCGGAGAGGGTTCTCCTAAAGTTTCAGGGTGGCAGGGAGGCGGTTCCAGAGGGAGACCCCAGCTGAGGAAAGAGATCTACCCCCAACTCATTGCTTGGAGAAGCGACTGACCCTGAGGGAGTTGAACGTGGAAGAGCGAAGAGCTCGAGGGGGAAGGTATTTACGGAGGGAAAGTTGGAGGTATTTTGGACCCAGGCCCCAGAAAGCCTTGTGGACAATTCAAAGGGTCTAAAGTGTAATCCTTGCAGCCACTGGGAGCCAATGAAGAGATTTCAGGGCTGGAGAGATATGATCCCAGGGCTTGAGGCCAAGGACAAGTCTCGCAGTCCTGTTGTGAAGGAGTTGCAAAGGGTGGAGAGTGGAAGCAGCCAGATTTAGAAAGAGGCTGTTGCAGTAGTCTAGCCTCGAGAGAACAAGAGCTCTGGAGACAGTGAGCTTCTGGGGGAAAGAGAGGAAAGGAAGAATACCTCTGAGGAGGTGCAGGTGGTAGTTTGACTTCTTAGAGACGTCAGAGAAGTGAGGAGAAAAGGAGAGTGTGGAAACGAAGATGACCCTGAGGTTCTTAGCCTCACAGGTGTGAGCAGGAAGAGGGCCAAGAGAGGCCGGCTAGAAAGAGACAGGAAAGGAAAGGAAAAGGAAAGATGGAAATGGTTAGTAATTGAAAAGGGAAGGGTGCATAAAGCTGTATGCTGTGGGGGACAATGGCTGAAACTAATGGTGGTCATTTAAAATGTAAATGCATTTTCTTTAACTGACTTTTCTTCAGTCTTGCTAGTACTGCTGTAATACCCACCGTTGTCGGGTGGAGTGTAGGAAAATGCATGTGTCAGGTATGGGGTTTAAAACACGATGAGGAGCGCAGCAGCAGTCTTTCCAGCAGGCAACGACAGGCAGGGGCATTCCAGGGAGCTCCAGAGAACATTAACACAGATCGGGAATTGAGGCTGAAGAGCATCTGCTCCCATCCTGTTCCCTTGGCCTCTTTTAGCCGTAACTTTTGGCGCGGCCGCTGAGGACCCGCTTGTGGTCTCACATTCGGCTGGGTTGTTACCAAGTTCAATAACCTTTTCACCGGCCCACTCCTCACCTGAGTTTTCTGTGATGTCTTCGGATGGTTCTTCAGAAGAGGTCTCCTCTTTCCTTTCTCTCCAGGCACTGATAACCTTCTTCCTTAATGTCTTTCCTTTCTTCTTGAAGAGGTAAGGACAGGCTCCCCCGGAGTCCACTTGGTCTAATATGCAGTCTGCCTGATAGAGGGGACTCCGGGGAGCCCACCCCAAACCAGGGAAAAGCAAAAATGCAAAAAAACCTGGTGTTGACGAAAGCAGTGGATGTAGCTGCATGGTGGTCTCTGATGTAGGTTCCTTTGTAGTACCGAGGTATCGTATGTTGAAACAGGAACTTCACTATGAGGATAGGATGAAAGAACAGAAGGCTGTTCTACCATACACTTAGCATCTGACTGCACAGAGTTTCAATGCGCCGGCATGGAATCCCGGTGAAATGATATAGTGATGGCGGCGGCCTTGTTGAAAGACTAGACCGCTGCTTCACGTCCTGTGAGTGACGTGATGGAACAATCAGTATGCCCTCCAGTGATCCCATACCCGCATGGGTCAGATCGCGGCAGTATGACCCTTCTCAAAGGCGTCCCTCCCGGTTTACCGAGATGCAGCCTATGGACTCAGTGGATTAGTCTGGGAGCACATATGTTCCAAACTGGTTCTCAAGAACTTTCAGACATGGGGTACCCTTTCCACAACACGAGATACTGTAATATCCCTTTCTTGTACTTGGAATCCAGTTATCGGCAAACCGCATATCCTTTGGCAGGGTCTGCTGATGTGTATCGTATCTTCTTGATTCTCCTGGCATGAGGATCCGGTAGATAGGCTTCATGTAAGGACGTATGAAACACCGGATGGATCCTTCTTAGTCGATGAGGAAGAGTAAGTCGGAATGCCACTGGATTTATCCTTGTCTCGATCTCAAAAGGACCAATATTCCAGGGTGAGAACTTTCCGGGATGGACCCAGCTGGGTAAACATTTGGTGGATAACCGCACCTTTGTGCCGGTGTCCCATGATGGGTTGGGTCTTCTCCTTTGATCCACACATTTCTTATAGTCCCGACGACTCACATGTAGATTGTATTGTGTTTTTTTTTGCACCTGTCTCCGGGTGTCCAAAAGGTGGTCTACAGTAGGCAGTTTAGCGGATAGCGGACTAGACAAAGGTAGGTGTCTTGGGTTGTATCCATATGTGCAACAGAAAGGACGCATACCAATGGCAGAGTGTTTGGTGTTGTTACATGAGAACTCTGCCATAGGAAGAAGGGTATCGGGTAATAATATCGCCATATATATGATCGCCGTAAATAATATCGCCGGGAAAATGTCGTGGCGATATTATTTAGGTGACCATATATATGGAGAAGGGGCAAAAAAAAATGTTAAATTTGGGGGTTACGGGGGTGTCCCCCGCATGTTCCATGCAATAATATCGCCACAAAAAACAGGAATTTTTCGGCGATATTTTTGCATGGCGAGAATTTTATGGCGACATTATTACATGGAACCGGAAGAAGGCCATACCAATCACTTTGTTCTTGGTTACAGAAACACCTGATGTATTGCTCCAGGGTGGCATTGAGGCTTTCCGTTTGGCCATTGCTCTCCGGATGGAAACCACATGAGAGCACGTTGAATGTTCAATTGTTTGCAGATTGTTGTCCAGAACCTGGAGGTGAACTGAGTGCCTTCATCTGAGACTACTGTGTGCGGAAGTCTATTTAGCTTGATTACGTCTCTTAGAAACACCTCAGCGGTAAGGGAAGCAGATGGAGGACCCTTCAACGCGGGAAGTGTGCCAGTTTGCTGAAAGAATCAACAGTGACCATTATTGCTAAATACCCTTGTGAAAGGGGAAGATCGACTATGAAGTCCATCGATATATGTTGCCATGGTCCTGCCGGGGGTGGTTCTTGCTGCAGTAAGCCCAAGGGTTTACAATTGGAGTATTTATTCTGGGCACATGTAGGACTTGTAGCGATGTATTCTTTGACGTCCTTCGACATCGTAGGCCACCAAAAGTGGCGAGTAGCCAGTTCCAGTGGGGCGGACTGACCCTTATGCCCTGCAGTTGGGAGGTCATGACACCAGGACATGGCTTGAGTTTCTAAGGTCTTGGTTGTCAAGTAAAGCAAGTCGTCTTTAAAAAGAAGTTCACCTTTCCAGGTAAGCTGAGGACTGAGAGGGTGGTTTTGAAGGAAGGTATTGATCACACCAATTAACCTTTTTCCGGGTAGCAGAATCTCTTTTCCTTGGTATCTCCCAGTGTCTTCTCCTAAACTGCTGGATAAAGCGTCCACCAGCTGATTCTCCTTTCCAGGCAAGTACGTAATCTCAAAATCAAACTGGGAGAAAAAGAAGACCCATCTAGCGTGTCTGGAGTTCCGGCACTCCGTTTGTTGCAAGACACAGAGATTTCTGTGGTTAGTGCGAACCTGGAAGGGGTAGGGAGCTCCTTGGAGCAGATGCCTCCATTCCTGATAAGCCTGTCGAATTGCTGGGGAGTTCCTTTTCCAACACCGAATAGTTCCTCTCACTGGAAGTGACTGGTCAGGTTGTCTGAGTATGGGTGCTGACACAAACACTTTTTTGAGGAGATGGAATGCATGTTCAGCCTTTTGGTCCCAAACAAACCTTATCCCTTTTTTTATTAGGGCGGTAATTGGGAGGACTATGTCCGAGAACCAAGGTATAAATTTCCTATAGAAATTCGAGAGGCCTAGAAACCTCTGTACCTCTTTGACAGACCTAGGTACTGGCCATTGTGTGATTGCCTTTGTCTCATGGGGATCCATTTGTATTTGATCAGCTGAGAGGATAAAACCCAAATAGAGTACTGTGGAAGCCTCGAACACGCATTTTCCGGGTTTAGACAATAAATGGTTTTGGTGGAGTCTGCAAAGCACTTCCTTAACGTGACAACGGTGTTCTTCGAGTTTGGAGGAAAAGATCAATATGTCATCTAAATAGATGGCAACAGATGAGAAGAGCTGGTCAGCAAAGATCTTGTCCATAAATCGTTGGAACTGGGCTGGTGTGTTGACCAAGCCGAAGGGAATGACTCTGTACTCGAAGTGGACCAAAGGTGTTCTAAAGGCTGTCTTCCATTCATCCCCCTCGTGTATCCTCAGGAGATGATATGCCACTCTGAGGTCGAGTTTTGTAAACAAGTGGGCCCCTTGTACTGCTTCTATGATGTCTTTCAGTATGGGCATGGGATATCTATCCCGATAGTCAGGCTATTTAGTCCACAAAAGTCTTTACAAGGCTTCAGTTCAGTTGTTCCTTTCTTGGAGATGAAGAAGAGCGACACACCAGCCGAAGAGGTTGATTCCCTTGCAAGCTGTTTTGGAGATTCGTTGCCAGGTACTCTTTCAAGGCTTCCTTCTCTGGTATAGATAGTGGGAACATCCTTCCAAATGGAACGGCGGAACCCGGTAATAAATCAATTTTACAATCCTCCTTCCAATGAGGGGGAAGTTGTCTGGGTTGTATGTCTGCAAAAACATCTGAATAGTCCTGATAATGTACCGGCATGGAGTTGATAGTAGGTTTGGGCAGCGGTAAAGTAATGCCTATCCTAGGGGTTTCTTCCTCTGGGGTAAGGCAGTTCTGACAACAATATTGGGACTGGAATTTCACTGTGTTGAACTCGCAATCAATACTCGGTTTGTGCCTTCTGAGCCACGGGATGCCCAGTATGACTGGGAAGTGTGCTGCTCTTTTTAGATCGAATGTTAGGCACTCTTGGTGTGACACCATCTTGACTCTTAATTCCTGGGTCTCATGGATTATCGGTCCTGATTTCAATGGTGTGCCATCAACTCCCTCAACCAGAATAGGTCTGGTCTTGGGGCGTCTTAGGATCAGATGGTCCTTGGCCCATTGGTCATCCACAAAATGACCTGCTGCTCCGCAATCTAGCATTGCCGAACACTCTACAGGGAATCCTCTATCCCAGTCTAGTAATACCTTGATAGCCATGAGATGGCAGGAGATGGCAGGAATGTTGGGCTGTGTAGTATCACAGGGACTGACTGTAGTTACCCCTTCCTTGTCCCTGATCTGCGTCGGGGTCTGTCATTTACCTCTCCCCTGGGGGGGAACCCCTGGGCAGTTCCGTAGAAGATGTACATTTGAGCCACAGTACATGCAAAGTCCGAGGTCTTTACACCTTTTACGTTCTGTGGCTGTAAGCGGACCTCAGGCCGTTCCAATCTGCATCGGTTCATCAGGCTGTGTTTTCTCAGGTAGTGAGGGTTGCCTAGGAGCAAAGGGTATACTGGATCTTGGTTTACTTCTCTCTGCCTTTCGTTCCATCAATCGGAACTCTAACTGTAATGACAAGGAGACGAGTTCCTGGAAAGACGTAGGTCGTGCCACTCTAGCCAGTTCATCCTTTATATCTTTGTGTAGACCCTGTCTAAATATTGTTTGTTGTGCAGTATCAGGCCAGCCTGCTTCAGTGGCTACTTTCTGGAAACAGGATACGTATGTTTGCACATCCGATGTCCCTTGTCAGATGTCAATAAGGTTCTCAAATGTGGTATACAACACTTCGGCACGCTCAAATCTGTTCCGGAAATGTTGGACAAAAGTGCCGTAATCATTGAGGGACGGGTCTGTGTTGGTCACTAGCGGGGTTGCCCAGGCTAAAGCGTTACCCACTAAGTTGGAAACTAGGAATCCCACCTTTGCTCTGTCAGACTCGTATGCTTTAGGACGAAAACTAAAGTGTATTATACATGCGTCGAAGAATTCCTTCAATTTCTGAGGATTGCGTCATACTTTCCACAAGGCAATGACAATGGAGGCAAGTCACCTCAAAGGCCATCGCTCTGGTGTACTTGTGATCTTAGTGCCATATTATTGGCCCTCAAGGTTTGTACCTCAACTGTGAGACCTTGGATGGCGTTCACCAGCTCTTGGTATTGCTCTAAGCTCGCCATTGTTTCTCGGCGTTGCAATCTCTCACACTCAGCTAGTTTGTTACCAAGATCAATACCCTTTTCACTGGCCCACTCCTCACCTGAGGTTTCTGTGATTTCTTCGGATGGTTCTTCAGAAGAGGTCTCCTCTTTCTTTCTCTCCAGGCACTGGTAACCTTCCTCTTTAATGTCATTACTTTCTTCTTGAAGAGGTAAGGGTTGGCTCCTCCGGAGGCCACTTTGCCTAGTAGGCAGTCTACCCAGCAGCGGGGACTCCGGGGAGCCCACCCCAAACCAGGGAAAAGGAAAAATGCTAAAAAACCCTGGTGATGACGAAAGCGGTGGTTGTAGCTGCTTGGTGGTCTCTGATGTAGGTTCCTTTGTAGTACTGAGGTACCGTAGGTTGAAACAGGAACTTCACTACAAGTCCCAGCATGCACAATGAGGTGGTTTGAAATACCATAAGGTGAGCAGTGTACAAATACGGAACGACGTAGGCAGCAGGAGCCCGCAAAATGAACACGGAGCAAACTAAGAGTAGTCTGCAACAAGGAGGGAGAGCAGTGCAAGCCAGAAACCGGCACCACGCTAGATTCAAGAAGAGGGATCTGCGCGGGACGCAGAAGGACCAGGAATGTAAGGACGGGAACCGCACAGGACGCGGAAGGAGCGGGAATGAACAAAGAGGGAGAAAGTAATCAATGAGGATAGGATGAAAGAACAGAAGGCTGTTCTATCATACACTTAGCGTCTGACTGCACAGAGTTGCAACGTGCTGGCATGGAATCCCGGTGAAAAGATATAATAATGGCGGCGGCCATGTTGAAAGACTATACTGCTGCTTCACGTCCTGTGAGTGACGTGATGGAACAATCAGTATGCCGCCAGCGATCCCATACCCGCCAGGGTTGGATAGTGACAGGTGGCAATGGTTGTATTTTCCCTTGTTCCCTCCCTTGCCTTGAAGCGCTTTGAAACACATTGTGTATAGGCGCTATATAAATAAACAATCATATCGTATCATTGTTCTAGGTGAGAGTGTTTCCTGTGGCCATCGTGGCCGGTGCCCTACTCCCCAGTCTCTCTGGCGTCTCTCGCCACCCCAATTCTGCTGCCCCTCCACTGGGGGTGGGGACCTGCCTCTAAAGGGTGCATAAAACTGCAAGTTGGGGGGGGGGACAATGGCTGAAACTAATGGTGGTCATTTACAGGCATGTTCTTTAAATGTGTTTTCTTCGATCTTGATAGTACTGTTGTAATACACACCGTTGCTGGGTGGAGTGTAGGGAAATGCATGTGCCAGGTATGGGTATTGAATTGGGGGGAGGTGGAGTATGGGGTCAGTGGGGAGCAGGGTGGAGTGGAGGGCCCAGGAGGAAACACAGATCCTCTATGTTTCTTTTACAGTATAGAACAAAACTAAACACGCACGTTTTAAGCTACCCACCCCTCTTGTGTGGTAACCTTTAACCACCTGTGGAGAAAATGCAGGTATGTAACGAATGATACATTTTGCCTCAGCTCTTATTTGACATTAAAGGTTTTTATTTACTTCATTTCTAATCGGAAGAACACATTAAATACACCAAAATAAAGTGTACAGAATTCTAAAACATCAAACTAAATCCCACATATTAAACAGAGAATCAAAGTCACATAATGTTCACATACATTGGACATTCACAAAAACATTATTTTTCGAGCAGGTTGCCAGAATGCCAGGTCACGCCTACTCTTTAAAGTGCCTAGGTCCGATGTGAGGTTAGTACTACTTAAAGTGCTTTATATGCGATCACCATTTTTCAGAAAGTTCTTCATATTGGTCCAAATGGGTATGGGAATCACTAACACCGACACTTATTTTACAGAAATAATTTGTTCTCACTGATATACATGACTAGTAACCATGCTTCCAAGTATGCTAAAGCAGAGTTAAATGAAATATCATATTGTATTTCTTTTTTGCAGTGGTTTGTGTGTTCAAGCATTACCCAGCGGGTAAGTAGTTCTGATACTCTTTCCTTCCACTTTTTTTTATGGGGATGTTTTTATAGGGAAAGATTTTTCGACAGAGGGTGTTTTCGGCCCTTAATAAAGATCTGCCCATCCTTAGCAGTCTTCTTGTTTAGTATGCAGTGGGGCCTTCCTCAGGACATACACTTAGTTCACAAAAACGACATTGAATCGCTCGACTACCCCTCCGTTTTTCTTTAGGATTCTGTAACACAACATAAAACACTAATGAGTGAGGTCTATTTGTTGTGTAGAATCTCTTCTACCAACTCATCTCCACCATATTAGGCTACTGACCTTAATCTTGTTGCACACACAGGAAAGATACATTTTTCATTTTTTCTCTTTAGTGATTTTTCATGGTTTTCAAAAAATATGCTCGCGGTCCACATTTATTCAGGCTATGGCACCTGCAGTGGTAATACATTTATTTAATGTTTCATAATGTGTATCTTTGTTTCACTTTCCTTTATTTATATTCAGACATTTGAGATGTGTTAACCTTTTTACTTCTGTTTAGCCTATTTGCGTCTGGTGTCTTTATTCCTTTATTCCTCTGAGTTCTGTGGGCGGCTGCCGTCCCGCCCGCTAGGTCAGACCTGGCGGGCGGACTGGAATTTGCCTGCAGACTTTGACGGAAGCACTGGTACTGTTGCACACGGTGCCGGTGCTTCCTTCTCCCCATTCCCATTGAGTCCTCTGGGACTCAATGGGAATGGAGAGTTACATTTTCCGGCGCCTGACTTCACGGACCGCCGGGCCTGTAATGCCCCGGTTATTCTGTGAAGCCAGGTGCCGGAAAAAATGACAACTCTGCCGGCAGCCTGCCGGTTTTACCGGCACAGCTACTGCTGAGGTTGTAGTTAGATGTCCACCCTTTTTAAACCCTACTCACTCATTTACCTACTGAACAGAGCTATTAGGCTCTATCCAGATGCCTGCAAAAGTGAGACGCCTAGCCTGATCTGGAAATAAATACATAAGGAGGCGCAAAGGCTTACAAGTGTTTGCATATCGCGCTGGCATGATGCATGGAGGATTTGCGGCCTCTGTGCCACACATCTGGATATGGATATATATATATACCAGTAGCTTTGTGGGGCTGGGAGGCTCTCGTGATTAATGATGAGAGTGTTACATTTCTGCTTGCGTGCCTAGGGGTTCCACGCAGGCAGTCACACAATTAACAGTTTTGTTTGCTCACGTGGTAGGCTGTCTGAGGTTAACCTCCAGGCATTTTCACAGCTCGCATCAGGCTTCTCTGTGAGGCAGAAGCGAGCTGGGAGGCTTCTTCCCTATTTCATGCTGCAGTGGGGTCATGTAATGTCTGCATGCCCTGTGAGACTACCCCAGGTAGCCCTCATACCACCCACCAGCCTCCCTCACCTCTGCCATCACCCCAGGCAGCGTGCTCAACTCCTGACACCACTAACCAGCCCCCTCACCTCTGCCACTCCCTCGGACAGCCCCTCCAGTCCACACACCACCCAGCAGCCCCTCACCTCCGACACTATTCCAGGTAGCCCCCTCAAGTCCTGACACCACTCACCAGCCCACTCAACTCTGTCACTCCCTCAGTCAGCCCCTCCAGTCCACACACCACCCATCAGCCCCTTCACCTCTGACACTACCCCAGGTAGCCCCCTCCAGTCCACACACCACCCACCAACCCCCCTCATCTCTGGCACACCCCAGCCTGCCCCTTCCAGTCCACACACCACCCACCAGCCCCCCTAACCCCTGACACCAACCCAGCCTGGCCCTGCCACATCACCTCCCTAGCAGTGCAATGTTGCCATCACCTCCCTAGCAGTGCAATGTTGCACAACAACATGCCTCAATTCTACTGGCCTGCCACCAACAAGAAGCACACTGGCCACATACCCACACATATATCCAACAACCTGGTGCACTGATGCAGAATGCAGGTTTTTAGCACATCACAGGACTCCCTGGTACATCACAACCAGGGGCACAGCAACAGGACATGTGAATTTAGCAGCAGCTACACAGTGAAACCACCATGTACATGTCACACAGTAAAGCAATGTGACGTATCATTGTGCACATGTGTCATTGCAATTGCCTGAAACTGCTGTAGGTGAATGACCTAGGAGGACACCAGTCCAAGACATCACTGATATTACAGAGTCACATGAGATGTCAGTGCATAGTAGCAAACAACATGCAATGAATCAAGGGACTGAGGTCGGAAAGCACAGCATTCTAAACCCCTGCAACTGACATCATTTGAACAGGTATGCTTTGGGGTGATGCAAAGGAATTCTGAGAGTGTGTGAGCCAAGCAGGCGCATGATGTGTACAAACGCATATAACCAAACTAACTTTACACGGTTCCTCCCTCTATTCAGATGTCGCAAATCTAGGTACCGTTACAGACCACTGTCCAAAATCTACTTTTCTAGCATCTGCGTTTACCTGTCTTGAGCGACACACCCCACCACAAAACCCCTGACCGCAACGCTCCCTACCTGCAGCGACCCACCTACCCCCAATCAACCCCACCTAACACAATGCTCCACCACATGACCAAGACCGACAACTCTAACCTGACAAAAAAGGAGCAAGAGCCGATACCACCCCTCCATGCCCCCATCGTTCACCAAGCAACTGCATAACCACTCAGAACAGCAATCCTGCACACAGCCTTTCCACCCACACCTCCCTACCAACAAAGAAAAAAAGCACACTGGCAAACAAATAAACTCCCTCCCTAGAACCTTCACTCTCAAACTTCAACCACATACCGCCACTCCTCCCTACCCGCAGCCCCAGAAACATCCCATTCTCAGACGCTCGAGTTTGCACACGCTCTCACCGCTCCTCATCTGTCCCTCAATCCAGGGGAGCCTTCTGGCCCAACATAAACCCTCCCCACCCTACTAATCCCTCACTCTCTTCCCTTCATACTTTGCCCCCGCGCAACACCACTACCTGGGCATACACTGAGAATAACCGTCGCCCCACCCCATCACTCTAGCACCTTCATTCTCAAACTCCAATCATATACTGCCACTGCTCCCCCACTAATCCCTTCACCCCGCCAAGACACACACCCTCTGACCCCTCCACCATGAACATACCTCAACACTCCATTTCCACACCTCCCACCAATACCAGGCGTGCCCTCACCAGACCCAGCCCGTCCACAACCACCACTGAGCCAATCCTGTTTTGCCTGTCACCAGCTATGCCCATCCTCACCCCCCCCACATGACACACACCAATACACACTCACCCTCTGAAGACATCCCCTTTCCACCCCTGTCCCTTCTCTCAACATGGCAAGACTTGCTCTCTCCAGAACCATCACCTCGTCTCCCGCCTCTTTGACCCCCCACCTTCTCTCACACACCTCCTGCGCCAAAACGCTCACAACTCAAGACTAATGACCAGCCCCCACCCTGGACTCTCTATGCTTCTCCTCTCCTACATCAGTCCTCCTTCACTTTCACCCATGGCCTGGTGGACAGGAAGTCCCTGCTATCAACTCCCAGATTGTTCCTCTTTGCACACATCCCCTCGCCCACCACCTCTTCACCTCCACATCCCTCAAGACCTGCAGCGAATTCATCAGCCAGCCATTACCCTCCCACCGCACAGACACAACTCACTGCCCACTCCCCCTCCAGCCTTTCACCTAACCACACCATCGCATGCAAAGTGGCCACAGCATGCTCTCTCTTTCCGCTCCAACCCAAGCACACTCCCTCTCCCCATCCTCTTACATCAAACCCAACCGCTCATACTGTTACGCTGTTACAACCTCTCCCACCACCCAGCCTCCTGCTATTACCGATGCTTCCCCACCAACCTCCCAGGGCCTCCATATCCATCTGAACAACAGCACCATTAGAACCTCCTCCCCCCACCAAGCCACCTGCCTAATATTCAATGCCCGCTCCGTAGCCAGAAATCGTCACAGCATCTTTGACCTACTGTCAACCGACGACCCCGATCTCATCTTCATCACTGAAACATGGTTCACCCTTGATACAATCTTCAGCTCCTCTGACCTCGTTTCAGTGTCCCACCCCAAACCCCTTAGTCGGACAGACCACTCAGCCCTACCCTTCCCTATCTGCACACCGACCCCACCAGTCATCGTCCGCCCGGGCTCAACTAAAGAACACAAATGCTGGAACATGGTCAAGGTATTACTGACATGGCTGAAGCCTTGCTATGATCACTCCCAACCACAGGTAGACCTCTACCGATTGAATCATTTGACTCTTGGCTCAACAACTCACCGCCTCTCGCCCTGCCCGCACCCTCAAAGGACCAATCCCCAAATGGCTCACGCCCCACCTGAAGAATGTCAAAACCCATAACTGTTCCCTCGAATGCAAATGGCAGCAACAAAAACCATCCTTAGGAAATCCCCGTCTGCCCGCCATCACCATATCTACAAATCTGAGATCTGAAAGTCAAAAGAAATGACTACAATAAAAGGATCCTAAACTGCTGCAGCAGTAGTAAAGAGCTCCACAGGATCATCTCAGATTTCGTGAATCCCTCTTCCACCACTGCTCCTACCACACCCACACAAGTGCTCTGCAACTCCCTCTCCCATCACTTCTACAGAACAGCCCTGGACAGGACTGCCACCCTTAATGCTAAACTCTCCAACCTCTCCCCATGCCCAACACCCTCCACCTATGATCCCACCCCCTCTGCAGCAATGACTTTCTACTCCTTCAAGCCGATCTCGAGCGATAACTTCTCAAACTACTGTCCAGAAGCAGACCCTCTGGATGCCCCCATTGATCCTTGCACCACCTCCCTCCTCAAAGAAATCATCTCCGCCTGTGCAGGAGAACAGGCTAGGTCCATACTCAATGCCTCCCTCACCTCCAGCTACTTCCCAGAACCCTTCAAAGTAGTGCACATCAAACCTGTTCTGAATAAGGCAGGCTTCAACCCCCTTCGAGCCATCCAATCACAGGCTCATCTCCAACAGATCTCTGGTGAAACTTATCGACCGCTCTGCCTACTCTCAACTCAACTTTTTTGTCGAATCCAACAATCTGCTAGACCCTGCTTAATCTGGCTTCAGGCCTCACCATGGAACTGAAACCACTTTGATCTCAGTCTAGAGCGACCTCAAAGTCAAGGCAGACTCTGGAGGATGTGCCGCTCTGGGTCTCCTCGATCTCTCAGCTGCCTTCAACACCATTAACCACTCAATCCTCCTCGACCGGCTCCACTCCCTTGGAATCCGAGACGTGGCACTCAACTGGATTGCGTTGTTCCTTAACAACAGGAAACAAATCACTGTCTTACCCTCCTTTACCTCATCAGCTCGCCCAGTAAACACTGGAGAACCCCAGGGAGGTTGCCTCTCCTTGCTCCTTTTCAACCTCTACCTGACCCCGCTGCCAGGGATCATCTGCTCACACAACCTCACCTGCTACAATTCTACAATTATGCTGACAACACCCACATTATCCTAAGAATCCCACAGACAAGCTCTGATCACCACATGGACATAGCAACTTGCCTCAGCGACATAGACCAATGGATGACTAGAAACCCCCTCCTTCGCAACCCAGGGAAAACAGAGATCATGGTACGTTGCAACGCAGGTCTATTCCTGCAACCACTCCCATGGCCTACCTCCTTTGGGCCCCCCACCACCTCCAACACAGTCAAAAACCTTGCCTACACATTGGTCTCTGGCTTAACCCTGTCCTACCAAATCAATAATGTATCCAAATCCTGTCACTACCACCTCAGACAGCTGAGACGCATCTTCTCTTACCTCTCCTTCCCCAACAGATTGAATTCTATTATGTCAATGGTCCTGGCCAGACTGGACTATGGTAACTCCATGTACCTGGGTGCTCCGGAATACCAATTTAACAAACTCCAAAGAGTACAAAATGCAGCTGCTAAACACATCCTTACACTGGACGAAGAGACCACATCTCGCCCGGTCTCCGCACCATCCACTGGCTACCCATTGGACGAAGAGCCACTTTCAAAATGCTATGCATCACCCACCGAGCTGTGCACAAAGCCGGCCCGACATACCTCCAAGAGAAGACCTTGCGCTACCACCCATCACGCACCCTAAGGTCAAGCACTGCCCTCATACTGATGATCCCTCTATCAAATTCAGCCAGACTTGGGGGGGTCAGCCTACTTGACCTCGGCACCAACTGTAAGAAATTTGCGACCCTCCCTTATTCACCACAACCAGGACTACATGGCCTTCCACAAAGCGGTAAAAACATGGCTCTTCCCAAATCCGTGAAAAGGCCCCCCCAAGGCCTTAAACCCATCACCCCAGCGATCAAACACCTGTGTGATTCAGCACCAACCTGAAATTCGGCAGGAGTAAAAAGGAAAATGTATGACCAATTATTTAACTATCTAACCCCTGCAAAGCAGAATCAATCAAGGCATAGAAATCTGCCTAGAGACCTGTGACTCCTGGCTTATGCAGCTGCAAGCCACATGCACCTAGCTCAAACAACAAAGTATAGCTGGTGCCATATGATCTATAGAGGCGACCTCTACAAATTCTTACAACCCTAAACGAGTGACACAAAAGCAACCATACTTGACCACAACCCGTTGAAGAATCTTACAATAACCAAGGAGCACCCAGCAACCCGGCTTGAAACTCCTCCAGAGACCAGGAAAAAGGGCCCTCGGAAGTCCATTCACAAAGTGCCCGAGAAAGGACGGCCCATCCAAGATAACACATTATACCTGCCGACCAGCCTACCGCTCTCTGAAATCCACTACCATGAACCACTGAGGCAGACACGGCTGGAACACTGACCTTCCAACGCATCCCAAGTAAGGGGACCACTCGCCGATCACAGCAGACACTCATTCCTACCAATATGCTCACTTTACACTTTACATCACCAAACAACAGAACGCAGCTATACCCCTAGATCAATTCGACCTAGTTGCACACATACCTACATCGCTCATAGATCACCTCAAACAGCCTGGTAGAACGCTGCTATACCCCACGAGAAATTTGCCCTAGCGGCTCACATAATCTCCTACACATGCCCCACGGCAGGCAGAATGCAGACTCGGAATCCACTCTCCTTGCTGCACACATTACACCGACCTCCAACATCCACCACACCACACTTAGCTCTAGAATGCAGCCAATCCACGCAAACCACTCTTTTGCGGCTCACATACGAAGTGCACCCAAGCACTATATGATACACTACTCTCTCAACTGACATGGACCACAATCTCTGAGGACGTTCAACCCACAGTGCTTTGAGATCATGTCAATGGTACATAAAACGCTATAAAAATGAACTATAACATAACATAACGTGATGAAGAAGCAATACAGTGGCAGTGGTGATGCATGACATGAGAACACACTGTTAGCTGATGTGTGTTGGTGGGTGTCCATGCATTGTGAAGCCCCCCACACCACCCCCATACATAATTGTTGAGCATTTGCCACCTCTCCAAAGTTTGGCACCCAACCCATGTGAGAGTTACATAACAAATGCATAGCAAAATAAAACAAAAACACATGAACAAAGAGACAACAACTGTGTGATGACCAACAAGAAACTGTATTAAAAATATATACACTTTCAAAAATCTCTATTTGGAAATGGGGAAATGTTGATGGGCAAAAATGAAACTAAACAATAAACCACACAGTCAACTATTTACATAGGCAGCAGGCTCAATACTGTGCCATTATGTCCTCCAGGGCAGAGTGACAATCTTCATCCTCCACTTGGAGGCGGGCCACTGTCTGGTCCTGGATGGCTTCCAGGCAGTCACTCCTCCTCCTCTGCTCCTCCCCCACATCCCTGCAAGCCTCCTCCAGAATCTCAACCCACCTCAGTGTCTTTCTTTCCACCACCTCTGCCGTGGCCCTGGCAACCTGTGTCAGCCTAGCCCGCTGCCTCTCTGACCATCGGCTGCATACGCAAGTCCATCCTGACACACACGATATGCCTGAACCGGTGGCGTCCCTCCTGCCAGTTGTCTAAACCTTGCTGTGTAGCTTGCCTGCCTCAAAGATGATGTTGGGCCCTGTGTTGCTTGCCTCTGGAAACTCCTATAGTGATACTGCTAGGCCAAGCGTACCCTGTGCATGGACCCCTTTCATCTGGATATTGTATGATGGAGGGGTTCGGTACCAGCACTGTCCTTATGTGCCAGCTGCCCCACTGAGGCCTGTTCTTGTGCATGTGGCTGGGCAGGCACAGCGAACACCTCAGGTGTACTTTTTTGGACTTCCACCTTAGGCAGGGAGGTGCCGACCAACAGACTGGAAGGTGTGGGTAGGACAGGAGGAGAGGGGGCCGTGATGGGAAGTGGCAAGGAAGGCCCCCGGGAGGAAGACTGGGGCACAGAGGGGGCAATAGAAGAGGAGGCAGCTGAATGTGCCAGTTCACAGAGACCACCCAAGAGCAGTGCACGTGACAGCTGGGACATCGAGATGCACATAGTTTGGTGATGATGTGAGAAGAGCTCACAAATCTCTCTGACATCACCATGAATTGTGCGCATTCGGCTTGCAATCCCAGCCAGCAGGGCATGCAACATCTCAAGGGTGATCTCCATGGCCCCAAAGGCGGGCCCGGACTGGGTGGAGGCATCCACGACAGTGGTCATGGCTGCATCAGATGGAGCAGGGACAGGAGGGTGGTCAGCTGTCTCCAGAGTGCACTGCACATCCTGTACCTGGCCAAGGGGTGCAGCCTGAACACCCTCCTGGATGTCCCCACCGGACTATGTGTGCTGGCCTTCATCTTCTTCCTCCTCCACCACCACCTCCATCTCCCTGGATGACTCCAGAGAGCCTTCCACCCTGGATGGCACCTCCGTCCCTGCACCCTGGCCCACAGCCCCTGAAGAGTCCCCCTCCACAACAACCTCCTGGGACATACCCCCAGCAGCTCCGCCCGATGGAACTAGCACTCCCCCGGCCAACTTACCCTCAGAGGATGTAGACTCCAGTAGGCTGGCCGGGGTGTGCCTTTTGCCTGGTGGCTTTGTACCTGCCCTTCCGCTCCACAACAATGCCTCCGCCCTCTTCATGAGCTGCAGTAACTGTAGGAAATTCCCCAAAAAACATTGACATCAATAATCGTCATCAATGGATGTCTTGCATACACAAAATTAACAAGAGAAATCATGCATCATGTTGCAACCATGAACTGACACACACACAATGCATGTCAAACAAAAAAACTTGGACCAATAGATAAAAGATGACAGGATTCTATGTAAATGTTAACAAATCTTAACAATGCATGATATTTATTTCATTTTCTGATCATAGACAATTCATTAACAGATCACAGCAAAAAGCCCACAACTTTTCCCTATCATTAACATGCATTCACATCTCATGCATTCCATATTCATTCCAACAAATATTCCTAACATAGGTGTCTATTGTCACCGTAACAAAATGTAAAACCACAAGTTCAAAATCAAACTCATTTGTTTTTCATATGTGTCTCTCTGTATAATTTACAGGAGATATATGTCTGTCAACACGTGTTTCGGTTGTAGTTCACTGGGGACGGATGATACCTTGCCCAAACATTCATCAGGACGGAGGACAATTGATAATTGTGTGTTGCCTCTAGGGTGGATAGGGTGAGCCCTGTGATCTAAAAACATAATGATGAACTAATTACAATTCATTGCTACATCCTTCTCATCTTATATCATTTTGAATATACATTCAATGTAGTGAACAGCAACATCTCAATATGTTACCCATCTCAAGCTTACCTCCACTGGTATTTATGGGTCGGTGACGTATTAATGGAACCAATCCCAATTCGGGTTCTATCTTGTAGTGCAGGAAACTGTGCACAATCCTACAGAGCAAGAAACAAAGCAAACACAATGGCCTGTTTAAGGTCAAATAGCATATAGTCATAACTTCTCCCTGGCCGCATAGATAATTCCTGGCAAAAGGATACTTACTAGTTCATATAGTAACGGTCTGTCTGGCTTTCTGTGTCAGAGTCGATGTTAAATGCCCATAGTCTGTGTCTTCTGAATGAGACACTTTAGGATATTGTACTCCGTTCGGGATATCTTCCCACTGCATAAAGCTCTGCAATTACAAGGGAGAACTCGGTTAGCCACTGTGGAGTTTATTAATGCCGGTAATCATCGCCCTGCCCTGTGTTTTAGATGATTTCTTTGCTGGTCGCAATAATTGCCTACAGGGAGATATTTCCATGATTATGCTCTGAGATTGCACAGAAGCATACACAACTAAGGGGGGCTTTTAGGCACTATAGTGTTTAATTATGCCAATGAAAAAATTGCGCGGCCCTATGTTATTAGAGACTTCTTTCTCAGTCAATCTACTAGCTAAAAGGAAATCTGCACATGAATGTGCATAAAGCCGCAGTGGCGACTCCGCCCGGGACTTGTATTGGACATATTTGGCCGTGTGAACCCTCGCAAATACCTCATGTCTGAATGTCCCTTTGCTGATTGAGATATGTGTCTCAGTCCTGACACTATATGAGACAGGGGGTAACTATGGGGACCCAGTCATAACTCGAGAACCTCCTTGTTACCCCGTGCTGTCGCACACAAGCTAAGACTACAATGCACTCAAAATACCTTAATGCTTCTGTAATGAATGTTGATTGCATGCGCTCGCACTGGGAAAGACTCCTGCTGAACGCCTCCCGAAAGAATCGCGGGGCCGGCTCGTTCACGCCTTATTTACAAACGATTGAAATGAAAGTATGGTCATAGAAAGAGATCTAAAACCTTGCGCGGTTTGTTACATGGACTACCTCCACGATTGTCTAACATGCTCTGAGACTCAGTGACAAAGAGTGACCCAAGCCTAAATACTTGTTGGATCAGTGCAAGCACATGCGAATGATGAATAGATTCATAAACCGGTGTACTGCAGGCACGTATCCAGCGCTGGGGCGTATGGGAGATGTAGTGTCAACATATAACAGCTCGCATGGTAATCTAGACAATGATTTTACTGACTCCACAAAAATATCGGAAACCGGTGTACTGAGGGACATATCTGGCGCTGGAACTTATGGGAGATATAGTGTCAACATATCACAGTTCGCATGGTAATCTAGACAGTGTTTTTAGTGACTCCACAAATATACCGGATACTGGCGGATGTATCTCCCTGTTTCATTTAGTAATCAGAGCATTCCATTCCACAGAGCTATTTAAACCGTGGCGTACTGTATCTAAAGAATAGATCCAGCGCTGCTCAAGCTTGTGTAATGCAGTTGCTATGTCACCCCCTCGAATTTTGGGTTTGATGGTTTGTAACACAAACCATTTCAAAACAGTATCTTTGTGGTCTTTTTTGTTGAAATGGTCGACCAAAGGTTTATCGATCACCTTATTCCGTATGCAAGACCGGAGTTCACCTATTCTCACTCTAATCTCTCGAATGGTTTTCCCTACATATAGTAAGTTGCAGGGACATCATGAGATAATATATATTACGTTTTTTGTCAAACAGTTAGTGTGGTTCTTAAGTTCCCATTTTATGTTTTTGTGTTGAAACATGTATTTGGTTTCGGTGAGTGGGCATACCACACAATGCCCACATTTATGGTGTCCGGTTATGGGCGGTAGTCCCCATTGATTGAGAACTGTTCAATGCCCGATCGGTCTGCCTGGGGGTTGTCTTTGTCCTTATGCATTTTAGGCAATATATAAAATGCAGCTTTTTTTGGATGTTGTTTGTTCAGAAAACGCCCCTCCTCTGTGCATATTAATTCCTCACTCAGGGCATGATGAGTAAGGATTTTGATCTCATCTTGGAGCCTTTTTGTAGGGTCATGAACCAGTTTTCTGTAGGAATTAGTGTCGCTCAGTAATCTAAAGCATTCTGTTTCATACATGTCGGTTCCCATCACAACAATACCCCCACCAAGGTACCCCCTATTTATTATACACACACAATGCTTACACACATGCATGTGCCCTGGCAAACTGCATTGAAAATGTGGCATGATTGAAGTGTGAATACTCAATCATATGTCATGCCCCATGCACATGTGAATAAAGCACATTGTACAGTGCCCAACAACACATCCCCTACAACAGGCAACAGCACCATACGAATCAGCAACCAACACTAGAACTAACTGCAGCCATGGTCATGGAGACAGCACCCGGGCACCTGCCCACACAAACACAGTCACCAATGTCCACATGCCACAGCATGACCTGTAAGCAAGCAACATGTACTGCAAGCCATGTCTGACATCAAATTGCACATGTCAGTTGGACAACCATACTAATATTAAAAGTACACACATACACTTGTCTAACAAATTCAGTGGAATGATTTGTCACATTGCAGTCCCGGAGGTGTCAAAGCAAATGTGTCACTATCATCAGATGTGCATGCATGGATGCACTGTCAGTTGTACCACACATAACTTCGGACATCATGTACATCACTCACACGCTCACAACATAGCATGTCCACATCGGTCATGTCCAAGCACTTGCTCCATGCTCACACACTGTACATGCACAACCACAACAAACCATGAATGCACAATCCAGCAATCCTCGTGCAAATGCAGCATACAATGTCTGATGCCACAAATGGCTTGCATTGACATGAGTCAGCAATCAGCTGCATCTCACAACATACACAAGCCACAAACAGGATGTGGCATCTGCAAACATGCATGCCACACATACGCCCCAGAGCATTGTCCCACATAGGCACTCACCGGCATAATCCAGAATACTTTTTCAGGCAAAGAGACGGGAGTGGAGGTCTGGGTAGAACCTCTCAGGTACCTACAGCTGTATCTTGATGTACCGGTGGCAGCCAGGTTCTGTGGAGAGGGTTGCCAACACCTTGGTATGACTATAGGTCTTGAGGTCGTCCCAGCATTTCCAGGCACCGTCTCCCTGGGCCGGACTGCAACCCCCTCCCCATTGATGGCAGCTGTGATGTCGTCCCAGATTCTTTGCCTTGCATTGGTGCCCATCTGTGTAGCTGGGTTGAAGAGGGCATCATAGGCTCCCAGGACCCAATCCACAAGGATGCCAAGTTTGGTGTTGCTGAAGTTGGCCATCCTCTGTCTCAACGTGGGGGTGCTGCCCTCTCCAGATGACATGGATGGGGTAGAAATGGCACAACCAAGGCAGGTAGTCATTTCCTGAGTTAAGTGTTGTGGAGCTTCAGTGGTGTTGGCAGATGTGGAAGCCCCAGAAAGTACAGAGGAGGTGGTTGCAGGGCCGACAAAGGAGTCCAGGCAAAATGGGGCAGCTGACACACCAAGACAGTGCCGGGTGCAGGCAGGCACTCACTCTCGAGCAGGTAGCAGCAGTCTAGCACTGAATGAGGCAAAGCAGGGCCAGAGGAGGCAAAATCAGCAGTAGTTTAGGCAGGAGGAACAGTGGTGTGCGTCTTGCATCCACAGCAGCTGACAGCAGAGTTAAGGCCCTTAATGCGTAAGTTACGTCCTGCGTGCGGTGACGCTGCACACCTATGCGACGTGCTTATGTGGATTAGGGAAATGACGCCATAACATGAGTCAAGCTATGCGCATCACTAGATGTGCGTGTGAAGGTTACGATCCGAGAAGTTACCAAGCCATATGTGTATTTTGCTACGAAATCATTACCTTCAGATATCGCGTCCCCGGGTGTTTGCCTCTGCGCATACGTGCATGATTTTATGTACTTTCTGAGGCATACGGTGTGTCACATGTGCAATTTTTATATATCTGGGCTCCTCTGTGTATATCGCGTACCACTCTTTTTACTTGACAGAAGCTTTCCAGGTACCTCATAGGCAATTTTTGTGTTTGGGGGTTCCACTGCATATCATGTACCACTTTTTCAGTTATCGGAAGCTTTCTGGCTGCTGCATATGTAATTTTTGTTTTTTCAGGGTGCCACTGCATATCGCGTACCGTTTCCTTCCCTTTTGGGGTACATTGAGCGATTCTGGCCCACACATCTACATAGTACATCACATACACGGTTCCCTGACTCATATTGCCCAAGGACAATAACTTGGTGTGCCTTCCATTCATCCCATACACCTGCAACATGAGTGGAAAGGCCCCAAGAGGGAAAATGGGCAGACCGGGTCAGGGTGGGGGACGTGGTATTGAAACATCTTCCCCAACTCTAAGGGTTTGGAGACGTGGTGTGGAGACACCACCCCAAGGGGTCAGGAACATGGTGTCGAGATATCTCCTCCAGCCCCAGGAGGACATGGCAGGCCCCAGTTCACAGGTGGCCCGGCACCTGGATGCCAACATTGTTCCAGCCAGACATGGGCAGCTCCAACACCCCGTGCCACTCATGGTAGGAAGGGACATCCTGCACAGCATGAACAGGCTCAACCCCAAGACACGGCACAGGACACTGGCCCACAGAGGAAGAAGAAATTTGCTGATGAGGAGCTACAGTTCCTCATTGACTACTTGACCGATCAACATCGTGACATGTGCCTGTATGTGGGGAGCACACATACAGCTGCACAACGTTTGGCACACGTCTGTTTGACAGGACACATCCTCCACAGGGTGCATGTGCACCATGTGACACCTATATGTACTGTTGAGTGCTTCATTCTTGTTGCGTTTCACTTTGCACTGCTAGCAGATGTTGTGTGCAGCCCTCCCACATGGAAATGTGTTTTATAAGTAATAAGAGGAGATGGATAAGATGGCCAAGTCCATGACCAAGCTAGCGGCCAGGTAGAGCAACAGCTGCAGGTCATGCGGTCCTCATGCCACTCCCACCACAGCACATGGAGGCAAACATCAAGGGCCAACGGGCTAATCTGGTGTATCTGCACGAGTCCCTGCATGCAGACACTCAGGTACACCGAGGGGCCTTGAGGCGTGAGATGCAGGCCATGAGAACTGCCATCTATGAAGAACTCTCAGCCACAAGGACACTGATCCATGGGGAGATGGATGCCTTCAGGCAAACACACTCTGAACAACTCAATGCATCACGATGTGCCCGCATACACTCTGCAGCCATCCGTGAGGAAATGCATGGAGACATCACCAACCTCACTGTGATGGTGAATTCGACTGTGTCACGGCTGGCCAGGGCCACTTAAAACCATGCTGTGGCACTGCTTGGTAGGGCTCCAACACCACAGCCACCTGCAGATCAAATGCAGGATGGGGTCCCAGCACATACATCCTCCTTTTTGGTCTTATTTTGTGTCCACTAATGTGGACATTGACATGCACCCTACCCCTTACCCCTCCTGGGTGGCCTCCCCCCAGTCCATGATGGACTACTTTTAAAAAAAATATATATATTTTTTGTCCTTGGCCAGTGTTGTTATTTATTTCATTTTGGTCCCCTTGATTGGCCTTGGACACTTTTCTTCTGGTATTCCCCTGGCCCAGATGTTGGCATGTGTTTTTGTTTTGCACTTTCAAAGGTGGGTTGTTTTCTTTTTCTTTTTTTGGACCTTGAGATGTGCAGTTGCACTCTCGAGGGCATGATGAATGCAGTTGTGGACAAGCAGCCAAGCACAGTGATGTCAATTGGCATGATGGCATTGTGGTCAACAGGAGGGCATGTGCAGGTGACATTGGGTTGAGTGAATCCTTATGCATGTGTGCTGTATTCATGATTGTGAAATACGGCTGTTGTAATGCATTGTCCCATGCTTTTGCAGTGCTACAGAATCATGCACTGACTGCACTCCATGGGATGTTCACCCTGCACACTTTCACATCCCTAGACCCCATACCCGCTGCAAGGCACTGGCACTCCTCTCACACATTTGGTGGCACAGTTCCTGGTGGAGGAAATGAGGGAACCACATCATGCCAGCTCAGTAAGCAGGTAAGCATGTGCACTGTCTCGCATGTTGTGTCAGTGTTATTGGTCACCATAGTATTTGTGCATGCAGAACACATTTTGAGATACTGGTGGGTTAACCTTGTGTCACAGGGAATGTCTGGGCAGATGTGTGTCTGTACACATGCACCTGTGAGTATGTGCAGTTATACTAAGATGCATGTTCATTGTTTAGGTGGATGCACTTAGATAAGTGACACCATGATTGGAAGTGAATAGACAGCACTATACATGCTTTACCCATTGGCAGTGTTTCATTCAGTCTGACTCTCCTTACTGATTTGTGCTATGCATTCACTGTGCATCTGCATAACCAATAGTGATGATGTGTCCTTACTGCCAATCTTCAACTCCCCCTGTACCCATGTTTTCTACATTGCCCTGCATGTGTACTCCCTATGAACACTTCTCTTTGACCTGTGCCACTTCACAATCCAATCCCTTCTCCACGTGCATGACCTGCCAAGACATGCCACTGTTCAACATGTGCCACACACATTGATTCTCATGTATCTTCATCCTCTGCTGCAGCGCTTCATGACATAGCTTATGGAGAATCATTCTGGTGTTTTGTGTGCATTGACTCCACAGGACATATTTGTCACACTTCATGCATGTCAATTTGGCCAATTATGTGCATGTGTTCCCGTGAGTGACTGCATCTGTGTTACACAATGATGGGACTTTTGTCACAGTGTTTAATTATGTTGGTTATCTGCACTAGGGTGGTTCCATGTTCATTGGTTTGGATTCCTTCTTCATGTCATCTGGCAATGTCAATGAGTGAACAGTGTGTGCCCACATTGAGGACCGATGCACGTGTGAGATCGTCCACTCCCCACAGCTTGTCTTCATCTGTTTCCCCGTGTGAGTTGCAAGTGCACCCGGGAATCCCTGCACACTTACTGGGATAGTCTCAATCAGGGTGTGTGGTGTGTTGGAGGGTGAGTGAATGGCTGCATGTTGTCTGGAAGTTCATTTGCAGTGTTGTGCACAGGGGTGTATGTTTGTTGTATGGTCTGGGTATATGTTTGGAGTGCCTTCTTAGCAGGGATGTGGCATACATGGGTTATTTTGTGATTTTCATGCCATGCTGGGTGTTGCCCGTGTTGTTTCTGATGTGGATCTGATGATTGACCTTACACATGTGCACATTCTTTGCCAGTCTGAACTGCAGCTTCACCCTCTTTTGTCCTTCATGGACCACTACATGTGGTTCTATTCCATCTCTGTATATTCCGTGCTCTCAAACTAGATTGCTACTTCCAGAGGTATTCATGTCTCCATCTTCATCTCGAGGTTGCCTTATCTCTGCCGTCACCCACCGTGGTGTCAGACATGTTCATCCACATCTCCTCTGCAGACAGTCTCCTCCTTGGAATGCTTTTCTCCTATCCCTCTCTCTCTCCGACTTCACTGCTTGTCAATTGTCACACTGTGTCCTTTCTACCTCTTGCACTCTGTGATACAAGTACACTGGGTGTTACAAGCTAAATCTCTTGTTCATTACATGAGTTGTCAGGGATGCCCAGTATCTTTTGATTGTTGAAATGCATTTCTTTGCAGTTTGTAAATGTATTTCCAGGTGTAATGCAGTTGATGTAAGCCAGGTGGGTAGCCTGTGCAGGTAGTTGAAGGGCACTCAGGGTGTCACTTGTCTTGTGGTTTGTGGCAGGTAGTCTGTCACTGTGTGTGACTGGTTTTCATTTCCTTTTTTTGTGAGTAAGGGTTCAGCTTCGCGGGTGCATGTCACATATGGTGTTATTGGGCTGGTGTGTATATGCATGAAGATTTTGACACACATTGATGGTGGTTCGGGTTGCGGTATTGGAGGGTGGCTATCACTGTAGGGCCTTTGTTGGTGAGATGTCATGAGGGTGGCATGCCCGGCTGGTTGTGTGCTGTGACACGTGGTAAGGGTTGGGAGTCTTTACTTGCACTTTCCTGTTGCCTGCTCCATTTTGTGTGTGTTTGTCCTTGGCCTCTGTTTGTCATTGTTTTATCATCATGTCTGCTTGTGTCTTTCAGGCCAGTTGACTTGGTGCCCTGCCTTCCAGTCTGACAGCTGCCTCTGTGAAGTGCTGTCTTCTGCAAGATCCTGTCTTCTGTGCAATTGGTGAGATTTCAGTTTCACATCTTCTTGGGCTTTTCATCATCAGCTACCCTGACAGTATTTGCTGCATTGCCCCACTGCCACATTGATGAGGGTATGGCATATCATGGCATTGGAAATACTACAGAGGTTCTCCTGGGTTTCCTTCTTCTACGTGGTCTCTTTTTGGTGGCCCTCTCAGTGTCATGCTGGATTAGTGTGACATGGTCCTTCACTACATGGAACTCGGGTGGGGGGCAGTGTATGTGTTGTGTGTGGGTAAGGTGTCACTGTGGGGATGGGTGGGTGAGGTGTCACTGTGCGGATGGGTGGGTAAGGTGTCACTGTGGGGATGGGCGGGTAAGGTGTCACTGTGGGGATGGTAATTGTTTCATTGGTGGGATGTGGGCGGATGTGACTGCATGTGTGCCAGGACACATGGTGATGGGTGGCTGATGAGTTATTGTATTGCATTTGTTGCAGGTAACTCAGGGTGGCACATGTTGCTGTATGTCTGGGTGCATGGATGTGTTGCCTGCCCTCACATTGATTTGCATTTCTCTACCGATTAATTTTCCATGGAATTATGGATGCAGCAATTGTGGAGGAAGTTCATGCTGGATGCGTACACAGGACACTGCAATCATGTTTGTTTGTTTACAGTCTGGAAGAATTTAGGAGGACTGCACAGTCCACTGCTGCTGGCTCACATGGGATGAGGTAAGATGTGCATTTCTACTACAGTGCACTTTGTTTTAAAGATTCAACATGAATGCTTTGATGTGGCTGTGTATTGTGAGCATAGTGCTTGTCAGGGAATGGGTTTGCCAACGAACATGTTCATTGTTGTGTAACACACATTGTGGATCCAGGGCTGTCCTCGCCTGAGTTTGTTAGCATCTATATTGTACTATGACTTCCTAGTTGTGGTCTGATGTGTGTGGTCTGGTGTCTACATGCAGTACAATTGTTGTTGTCCATGTAACGGTGGTCAGGGACTGTGTTGTTTGTGGTGTGTGCTTTTGGGTGCATTACATGAACACTGTTGGTGCAATTTGCTATGCCTGTGTCCATTTAAGCATTGCCATACATATTGGCCCATGAGTCACAGGTATTTGTCATGTGTGATTGCACCATTATGTTATGCTTCTGTAAATGTGGCCCTTGGGTAATTAGCATAAACTTCCATGATGATTCTCTTGGCATCACACACTTCCTGCACATTGATGGAATACCAGTGCTTTCTGTTACGGTAGATGTGCTCTGTCAATCGGGGTGGCCGTAGTGCAACATGTGTGCAGTCTATTGCACCTAGTACACGGGGGAAGTGTGCCACTGCATAGAAATCCTGCATGACTGTCTGCCTCTTCGCCGGTGTTCGGGGCATATATATGTGCCTGCGCACACATGCACGTGCTGTTATGCACCTGGTGCAGATGGCGTGACTGGGTGGCCTGTGATATTCCAACAACTAATGCAGTGGTCTGCTGGAAGGAACCAGTGGCAAGGAAATGGAGTGCAGTCAGCATTTTTTCTAGCGGGTTAAGGGTCTGGGAGCAGATGGTGGGGGATGTTAGGCCATATTTCCATTCGCTAACGAGGTCTAGGATTATATGGGGGGCAACCTGTACCTGCCATAGACCTGATCATCTGGCATCCCAAGAAATGTAGTGCATGTTGTGAAGATCCAGATCCTGGCCATCCTCCTCCTCCTGCGGTGTCCGTACACAATAGCTCTGAGTACTGCTGGATTCATTGTGGCTGTAGAGATTAGTTTGTTGTGTATTGCGTACTTTATACGCATTTGTTCCTATGCGCGTTGAATGCACGTTGACGTTTATGCCTGCTGTCATGTGGCGTATGGGTTCAGGGATTTGTGTGTACTTTTTTGCAACCCGACCTTCCCAGTCAAAATCTATCAATATGATAGTATTTGCGCGGCGATGGCCATGCGATTGCTTGGCCATGTGCCGTCCCACTACACACCCACATTTTCGTGTGTTCTTCTTCATTCTGCATGTTCCGTCCCCTCTTTTGGTCGATGCGCAGGCCCATCTCATACTCTGTGTGGAGTCTCACACAAGGCGCTCGTCGACTCGCACAGACATGCCGGGCCTGCACCAACTCCATGCAAGTCCTAAGAAAGTCCTGCGCAGTCTGTTCCATGAATTAACGAACAAAGATTTGCGCGCAGTTTGGCATGCAAGTTCCCTATTTTCAGTGCAAATAATTCCATGAATCGGGCCCTTAATGTGCCTTCACATTACCAACAAATAAAACACAGGAGAGAACTCCTTGACAACCACTCCAAGCGCAAAGTCGCCTTTGGTCCTTCCTTTCTTTCCTAGGGCCTCGTTACAAGTCAGCCGGTCCTGAAACAACAGTGGTGGTAAAGCCAACGCCACTGTTGTTTCCAGTGTTAGGCAGAAACCTGTGCAGTTCCCTCGGGGACCACTGCAAAAAGTTTAAGCCCACAAGAGTTAGCAGTAAACCCAATTGGTAGCAGTCCGCACCACCCAGATTTACCTGGTAGCTGTGGCTGAGCAGTCAGACTTCTCTCAAGACGAGTTAGGCCGTATTTGGAGTATACAGGATAGGGCAATTTACACAGTAGAACAAGCAGACACTGATCAGAGCTTGGGTGTAAAGATATATAATTATTTATTTAAAAACACATCTATGGAAACCACACTGGCACTAATATGGCAAACAACTTCAATCACAGTTACTATAAGTATATATCAATCCCATAACAATATTTCGACAAGTCTAGGTTCAACGACACCACTTATTTGCAGACAGAGGTGAATGCTTTAACATAGATGGCACTCTAGTATTCGTTAGAAAGGGAGAGAAAAAGGCAGGGTATGAAACCAACTCAGTACCAACACTTTTACGAAACAAATGCAAGGCAAGCAAGGCAGGGTCTACTGTAAATCACAAAGTTCAGAGGCCAGGCCCACTCGGAGAGAGGCAAGGCGGTATGTCCCAAAAGTACCACAGTGGAAATGCACTTCAAGTCTTTGTAGCAAAATGTCACAGAAAGGTTGGACCAGTTTAGAACAAAAGTTTAAGAAACTCTGGAGGCGACCCAAAGGAAAGGTAAGGATTTAAGACACCTCACGCTAACCGTTTCAAGGGAAGCCAGGCGGACACAGTACCTTGAGAGTGAAGAGGCAGCTCCGGCGGGGGCAGTTGTTCCTGGTGGTGGGTGCAAGTCGGGGCTTTGCCAGAAGATGAGATGATCTCGTCGTCGAGGAAAGTTGAAGATCGTTGCACCACCAGGGAAGAGACAGCTGCGGAGTGCTCAATCACAAGGCACCACCTTTTGGTCGCGGTACAGTGGTTAGTGGCTATCCGGTTGCCGGGGTGCTCAGCACGGGCAATTCGACCACTAGACGTCCTGGAAGCAAAGAAAAAGCAAGGGACTGGTTGTTCCCACCAGTCAGGGGAAGAAGACTCTCCAGCAGGGAAATCTCCTCTGTCGTTGGGAAGTGGTGAGTCGGTTCAGCAGGGCTCCACCGGAGGTGTCATCGTTGCAGGTCAGCTCAGCTTTACCCTCGTCAGATTCTTAGGTCCTGTGGCGACTTCTGCCGTTCCAGTCCCAAAAGCCCTGCTTTTATGCAGAAAACCCCTATTCATTCAGCCTAGCTGTCAATCAAACATGCTAAGTAGTGAGCGGGGCGGCTCACCACTCGGGCCAATCACACCAGAGTGCGACTTGAGTTGGCAAGGCAACTCAGTCCAGGGTGCCTAAACCCCCTCCCACACCCCCTGTGGTACCCAGACAGAATGGCACCACTCTGGAGGGCTTCTGTGCAGAAGCCCGCCAAAAGTGGAACAAAGGGCTCAACCTTTGGTTCGGAGTTACAGAGGCGAACACATACGCCATTTTAAAAACCGAGTTCTGGCAGAAAATACCAACCGGTGGATTTATTTAAGACAAATAAACCGGCGGTATGTTAGAGACTAATGTGAAAAAGTATTAGCCTCGAACAATGGGAAGAATCCCATAGGAATATATTCACGGTCGAATATAAAAAGTAGTATCCACTGCCACCAGCCAAAACTCGACGAGGGGGACAGTGCCCCCTCGAACAACAGACCCAGGGGTAATCGAATTACCCCTACCAGTACGTCCACAATAGGATGGTTTGTACTAGTTCTGTTAGTAAATTTAGGTCTAGTAAAGCCAATGGTGACCTTACATGCCCTGGGAGACAGTAGTCAGTCCCAAGGTATGGAGTCTATGGTGGGGATCCTCTAGGACACCGCAGTGTTACGGCACGGAGGGTGCGGTGTAACACACATAGCAAAACACATGAGGCCCTATGGAGTAAAAGACCCCATAGCCCATAGAACACATTGACATTCAAAGAAATCAACCACAATCATGTCCAAGAGTGGGAGGAAAAGAGTCTCAATCTTGGCAGGATGAAAAAACAAACTCCAGAAATCCAGAAAAACTGCTGGGGGACTCACTAGGTTAGGAACTTCAGCCTAAACAGAGAATTCTCCCTAACACTCGCCCCTCCCAGACTAAGGGACAGGAGGATTTAATCCACTCCTGGATGAATCTCATACCTCTAGTCGATGATATACATCCTAGAGAGACCATCAGCATTTTGGTGGTGACACCCTGACCTGTGCTGAATGGTGAAATCAAACCCTTGCAGGCAGATTGACCATCTCAGTAGTTTTGGGTTTTCCCCTTTCATTTGCATTAACCATCTCAAGGGTTGGTGGTCAGTCTGAATGACAAAAGTAGAACCATACAAGTATGGCCTAAACTTCTTCAGAGCCCACACGATAGCAAAGCACTCTCTTTCGATTGTTGCCCACCTTGTTTTAGGATCCTTCAGCTTGCGGCTGATGAAGCGAACGGGGTGCTCCCTACCTTTCCCATCCAGTTGACTGAGTACTGCACCTATTCCTACATTTGAAGCATCTGTCTGCACAATGAAAGTTTGGTGGTAATCAGGAGCTATGAGTACTGGGGCTTGGCAAAGAGCCTTTTTCAGGTTTTCAAAGGCCTGATTGCACTCCTCGTTCCATCTAACCTTCTTAGGGAATTTTGGAGAGGAGATGACATTCAGAGGAGAAGCTATGGTCCCATAGTTCTCAATGGAATTCCTGTAATACCCAGTGAGACCTAAGAAGGCTCTCACCTGGGTCTGAGTAGTAGGTGTTGTCCAATTTTGCACAGCTTCGATCTTACTGAGCAAAGGCCTTATTTCTCCGCCTCCTACCTCATGTCCAAGATAGACTACCTTGCTCTGTCCAATTTGGCATTTACTCGCCTTTATGGTCAGATTGGCTCGTCCAAGAGCCTGCAAAACATCTCTGAGGTGGGTTACATGTTCTTCCCAGGAATTGCTGAACACTGCTATGTCATCCAAGTATGCCATGCAGAAGTCCTCCATCCCATTCAGAACCTGGTTACCATCCGTTGAAATGTAGCAGGTGCATTTTTCAATCCAAAAGGCATTACCTTAAACTGGTATAAGCCAGCTGGGGTAGAAAATGCAGTTTTCTCCTTGGCATGGTCTGTCAGGGCTATTTGCCAATAGCCTGACGTCAAGTCAAATGTGCTGAGGAACTTGGCTGAACCAAGTATATCCACCAACTCATCTGTTCTTGGCAAAGGGTGGGCATCAGTCTTGGTGACTGCATTAAGAGCTCTATAATCCACACAGAATCTAAGTTCTTTAGATCCTGCCTTTGGTACTAACACAACTGGGCTAGACCATGGACTAGTAGAGGGCTCTATTACCCTGAGATCAAGCATCTTGCTGACCTCACCTTTGATGTGGGTTCTTACACTTTCTGACATTCTGTATCCTCTGCTTTTGACTGGCAGACAGTCACCAGTGAGTATGTCATGCTGGCCCCAAGGGGTCAAGCCTGGTGAAAGTGAGAACAGAGAGGCAAACTGATTCAACATAGATTTGCACTCTTCTTGTTGCTCAGGTGTCAGATTTGAAGAGAGATTTACTCCTTCAATCTTTTCGTCTAAAGGTAAGCCTCTGAGGAGATCCGGAAGAGCTTCACTCTCTTCTTCTTCCTCTGATGATGCTAGAAGCAACGCTCCTACATCAGGTCTCGAGACTTACGCTTTGAGTCTGTTGGTGTGAAAGACTGTCAGAGCCTCCCTGGGATTGCCCAAGTCCACCAGATAGTTGACCTCTCCAAGTTTACCCACAACTCTGAAGGGTCCCATCCATTTGTCTTGCAAGGCCCTCTGCCTTGTTGGGATCATAATGAGAACTAGCTGGTCTTGAGTGAACTCAACCATGTTAGCCTTTTGATCATGCCAGTGCTTGACCAATGCTTGTCCAGCTTTCAAGTTATCCCTTGCTTCCGCCATCATGTGTGACATTCTCCTCCGGAGACCTATCACGTAGTCAGTCACTCTGACTGGCTTGGGGGAAGGAGCACTCTCCAACCCCTCCTTAATCAGGGCCAATGGACCTCTGACGGGATGACCATAGAGAAGCTCAAAGGGAGAATAACCTACTCCCTCCTGAGGGACTTCTCTATAAGCAAAGAGAAGGCATGGCAGTAGAAGGTCCCACTTCCGTTTAAGGGGTGCCTCTAAAGCACCTATCATGCTCTTCATGGTTCGGTTGAACCTTTCTACCAACCCATTGGTTTGTGGGTGGTAAGCTGTTGAGAACTTGTAAGTAACTCCACAGGTTTTCCACATGACTTTCATGTAGTGGGACATAAAGTTTGACCCCCTGTCAGGGATTACTTCCTTAGGAAACCCAACCCTGGTAAAAATACCAAGGAGGGCCTTAGCCACACCCGGAGCTGTAACAGTCCTCATAGGAATTGCCTCAGGATACCTAGTAGCATGGTCTACTACAACAAGTATAAACCTGTTGCCTGAGTAGGTTGGAGGATCAAGGGGAACAACAATGTCAATCCCTACTCTCTCAAATGGGACTCCCACAACTTGGAGAGGCACTAAAGGTGCCAGATTCTTGGAGCCAACCTTACCAGAGCTCTGGCAGGTGTGGCAGCTCCTGCAGTGTTCTTCTACTTCGGCCCCCATCTTTGGCCAATAAAAGTAGAGAGAGAGCCTTTCCTTGGTCTTCTTGAAACTCAAGTGACCAGCCAAAGGAATCTCGTGGGCTAACTGCAAGAACTGTTGTCTGTTCTCTTGGGGTACTACAAGTTGTTTGTAGTCTCCAGGTTCAGACTCAGTCGGTTCACTGTAGAAGAGGCCATCTTCCCAGTGCAACCGGTATTTCCCAGGCTCTTGCCCTTCAGCCTGAGCTTCTGCCTGGTGGCGAAGACCTTCCAGAGTTGGACATTCCCTCTGTCCCTTACTGAAGTCTGCCCTGTTGGGTCCACCTTCTGCCAGTAACGACTGCAGCTCAGGATGTTCAACAGGATCCAGATCTCCAATGAGTTCCTGGCCTTCCATTAGCTCTTCTTCAGAGTCTAATTCTACCACACAGGGTTGTACCACCCTCTCAGCCTCAGCTGGAGGGGGAGTTACGGGTGTAACTGTGGACAACCGAGGGGAAGTCCTTGTTGGCTGCACTGAAGTGCTGGCTGCTGGTTTCGGTATAGAAGTTTTAGGTTTCCCTTTCGCTTCTGATTTCTTTGAGACAGCAGCTGACAATTCCAGTGGAGCAGGAGTGATATCCTTCTTCATCATCTCCTGGGGAGTACCTCTCATGGTTCTCTCCCTTGCAGGTCTGGTTAGCTCCTGTAACCGTTTACTAGGAGGTCTGGGGGTATGAGACACAACTCAGAGAGTTTTTAAATCGTTACCCAACAGAACTCTTCCTGGTACCTCACTTTGTATGCTGACAGGTATCTTCACAGTCATGTCATTACACTGGATGAGAACTGGTAATTGGGGAAGCATCTGCACAGGCCCTCCAGTTGACTTGGTGAGGCGTTTGGGTGCCTTAGCAACATCCTCAGCCTGAAAAAAAGATGTATCCACCACAGTTATGCTGGTTCCAGTGTCCCTAATGGCAGGAGTCTCCTGGCCATTCACCTGGACACTGTCCTTATAATACTCTTTAGTATTATCTGGGATAGAATTATAGACATCTAAATCCTGTTGTTCCCACAAACCTAGAGACACTAAAGAAACACTGGCTGAGACTCCAATGGGTTCATCATCCAGCAGTAGAAAGTTTCCACTTGCCATTTGGACTTCCTCCTCTGGAGCGAAGGCTAAGGAGACAAGCTGGACCCCTGAAGGTTTACCCTTGCATCAGGGATCTCCTTTCACATGGTCAGTAGAGCCACAAACAAAGCATTTTCCAAATGCTTTCTGGAATGGTGGCTTGTTCTGGCCTTCCTCTGGTTTGGCACCAGAAGGAACACTATTCTGCTGTGGTTTTCCTTGTGTCTTACCCTTACGGTTTTGTTTGGGGCCCTCTTTGGAATTTGAGTTATTAGAATTCTCTTTCGAGTCTTTTTTAGGCTGTTTTCCCTCAACCTTTTTCTGAGTTGCCCCAGAATCCTCATGAGTAGCCCTGTTGGCAACCCACAAGTCAGCAGCCTTAGCTAGCTTCCTGGAATCCAATTCCTTCGAATCAGCCAAGTGCTGTCTGAGCTCAGGAGAACAGGCATCATAAATAGACTCCAACATAAAAAAGATTCTTCATACCCTCATAAGTGTTCACCTTGTAACCCTTAATCCATCCCTCTAAGGTTTTCAACCCTTCACTCACCCAGGTAGCCCAAGGGGTACCATCATGCTTTTTGAGGGATCTAAACCTCTTAAGATACTGGGAAGGGGTCTTCCCAAATCTAGCTATCAAAGCTAGTTTCACACTTTCATACTCTTTCCTATCCTCCTCGCCCAACTCCATTACCACATCAGTTGCAACAGGAGGGAGCCTAGAGAACAACCAGGTAAGTAGCTCATTACCTGTGATGTTCTGGAGCCCATGATTGTACTCAAACAAACTCAGCCAATCCAACACATCCAACTTTGGTTCATACATACCAATTAATTCCTTAGGCATCCGGGGTCTTTTGGGACTGGAACTTCTAGAGGAGCCAGAGACAGAAGCAGTTTCGACAGACAACTTTTTCATTTCTAACTCATGCTTGAGCTCCATTTCTCTGAGCCTAAGAATGTGTTGCAATTCTTGGTGTGTCTGTTCAGTTTGAGCAGTAATCCTTCTGAATTCCAAGTCTATTTTCATTTTTTCTAGTTCAAGGGCTTGAGGACTTAGTGTGGGACCTGCTATAGGCCTAGTAGGTACAGCTGGTAAGGCAGACAGAGGAGCAGGGGAGACAGTTTCATTAGCCTCTCCCTCCTCTTCAGCCTCTTCATCACTATCATCAGAACTTTGATTTAGATCAACACCATTACTGTTATCTACATTTGCTGGAGAAGTTGGTTCCTCTGAACCAGTACCCAGACTTTGGTTTTCCAGCAATCTTGCTATTCTATTTTCTTGCCTTCTACAGAAATATTCTCTTGTCTACAGCGAGCTCTCAAACTCTCAGTATTTTCACCTGACAAGGACTCTTGACTGTAAACTTCCATAGTAGACATGTTTTTCGAAAGTTGCTTTTTAGTGCTAAGCTTTGTGGTTAGTTATCCCAAAGTGTTGAAAAGCACTCTAAACTGTATACTCGATACAAATCCCACCGCTGTACACCAGTGTTAGGCAGAAACCTGTGCAGTTCCCCCTGGGACCACTACAAAAAGTTTAAGTCCACAGGAGTTAGCAGTAAACCCAATTGGTAGCAGTCTACACCACCCAGATTTACCTGGTAGCTGTGGCTGAGCAGTCAGACTTCTCTCAAGACGAGTTAGGCCGTATTTGGAGTATACAGGATAGGGCAATTTACACAGTAGAACAAGCAAACACTGATCAGAGCTTGGGTGTAAAGATATCTAATTATTTATTTAAAAACACATCTATGGAAAACACACTGGCACTAATATGGCAAACAACTTCAATCACAGTTACTATAAGTATATATCAATCCCACAACAATATTTCGACAAGTCTAGGTTCAACGGCACAACTTATTTGCAGACAGAGGTGAATGCTTTAACCTAGATGGCACTCTAGTATTCGTTAGAAAGGGAGAGAAAAAGGCAGGGTATGAAACCAACTCATTACCAACACTTTTACGAAACAAATGTAAGGCAAGCAAGGCAGGGTCTACTGTAAATCACAAAGTTCAGAGGCCACGCCCACTCGGAGAGAGGCAAGGCGGTATGTCCCAAAAGTACCACAGTGGAAATGCACTTCAAGTCTTTGTAGCAAAATGTCACAGAAAGGTTGGACCAGTTTAGAACAAAAGTTTAAGAAGGTCTGGAGGCGACCCTAAGGAAAGGTAAGGATTTAAGACACCTCACGCTAACCGTTTCAAAGGAAGCCAGGCGGACACAGTACCTTGAGAGTGAAGAGGCAGCTCCGGCGGGGGCAGTTGTTCCTGGTGGTGGGAGCAAGTCGGGGCTTTGCCAGAAGATGAGATGATCTTGTCGTCGAGGAAAGTTGAAAATCGTTGCACCACCAGGGAAGAGACCAGCCGCGGAGTGCTCAATCACAAGGCACCACCTTTTGGTCACGGTACAGTGGTTAGTGGCTATCTGGTTGCCGGGGTGCTCAGCACGGGCAATTCGACCACTAGACGTCCTGAAAGCGAAGAAAAAGCAAGGGACTGGTTGTTCCCACCAGTCAGGGGAAGAAGACTCTCCAGCAGGGAGATCTCCTCTGTCGTTGGGAAGTGGTGAGTCGGTTCAGCAGGGCTCCACCGGAGGTGTCGTCGTTGCAGGTCGGCTCAGCTTTACCCTCGTTGGATTCTTAGGTCCTGTGGCAACTTCTGCTGTTCCAGTCCCAAAAGCCCTGCTTTTATACAGAAAACCCCCATTCATTCAGCCTAGCTGTCAATCAAACATGCTAAGTGGTGAGCGGGGAGGCTCACCACTCGGGCCAATCACACCAGAGTGCGACTTGAGTTGGCAAGGCAACTCAGTCCAGGGTGCCTAAACCCCCTCCCACATCCCCTGTGGTACCCAGACAGAATGGCACCACTCTGGAGGGCTTCTGTGCAGAAGCCTGCCAAATGTGGAACAAAGGGCTCAACCTTTGGTTCGGAGTTACAGAGGCGAACACATATGCCATTTTAAAAACCGAGTTCTGGCAGAAAATACCAACCGGTGGATATATTTAAGACAAATAAACCGGCGGTATGTTAGAGACTAATGTGAAAAAGTATTAGCCTCGAACAATGGGAAGAATCCCATAGGAATATATTCGCAGTCGAATATAAAAAGTAGTAACCACTGCCACCAGCCAAAACTCGACGAGGGGGACTCGACAGTGCCCCCTCGAACAACAGACCCAGGGGTAATCGAATTACCCCTACCAGTACGTCCACAATAGGATGGTTTGTACTAGTTCTGTTAGTAAAGTTAGGTCTAGTAAAGCCAATGGTGACCTTACATGCCCTGGGAGACAGTAGTCAGTCCCAAGGTATGGAGTCTATGGTGGGGATCCTCTAGGACACCCCAGTGTTACGGCACAGAGGGTGCGGTGTAACACACATAGCAAAACCCATGAGGCCCTATGGAGTAAAAGACCCCATAGCCCATAGAACACATTGACATTCAAAGAAATCAACCACAAACATGTCCAAGAGTGGGAGGAAAAGAGTCTCACTCTTGGCAGGGTGAAAAAAAACAAACTCCAGAAATCCAGCAAAAATGCTGGGGGACTCACTAGGTTAGGAAATTCAGCCTAAACAGAGAATTCTCACTAACATCCAGACAGGCTGATTCCAAGTCCTGCAGACAGGAGGAGTCACTCCCGCCAGCTCTGACCTGGCGCAAGTAACACCACCCACCTGCAGGCGGACATGGAAACACCGGCTCTGGCTCTGTCATAGACGGAACCAGTGTTTCCATGGTCACCATCCCCATGGAGTCCTAGTGGACTCCATGGGAATGGGGCTTTACAGAATTCTGCCTCCAGAATTACCGGGTCACCGGGGTTGTAATTCACCGGTGATTCCGGGAATCACGGTGGCGGAATGGAATTACCGGTCCGGCGGCAGCCTGCCGGTTTTTCCGCCACAGCTACCGCCGGACTCGTAATGAGGCCCTTAATCTTTAATTTGGTCATAGCTTATTTTGTCTTTGATTTGCTCAGTAATATATGTTTGGATATGGTTTTGTGTGTATCATTCGTATTGATTCGCTATGCTTATTAAAGCAAACATTTGTTTCTTTTTTTCCTTCTTCAACAGGTCTACTGTGTAACCAGTGTAGGTGAAACATTTTTATTTGGTGCTAATTCAAACACACAGGTGAATTCGAGTGCGGTGCTGCCTCTACGTGGAGAACACCTCTGTAAGGAAAACATTTCTCTATGTCCAATGAAGGCATGAGTGTGTGTCTAGTCTTAAATTTGTTCTTTGCTTAATTACCTTTTTTATCTCACAGTGGTGCAGATTGATGGATGATATTATGAATATTACTCATATGAGTTTATAGTATTGATTGAAGCAATAGTGTTTGGATATCTCACAACTGATAGGGTTATTTAGATGCAGTATGTTCTCTCTGTATCCACCTTATTCATATTAAATGGGTATAATGTGTGGCACTGGTGGCTATTGTGGTAGCCTCATGTTTTAATCTCTTGACCTGGAACGGCGAGAAGCTGACTTCCCATTTTCGCCTGTATGGTATTGGGCACTAAGATGTTTCCCACCTTAGTGGTTGGTGGGTTACCCTTCATGTAATTGTGTCCTGGCGGGTCATACTTCTTCGTGTGGATACCTTGTGTGTCTGTTACATGAGTAGATTCCATTCAATGCTGGTGTTAAGGCTTTTTGCGTCCCTATCCAGATGTTCTATCAATCTTTGTCCAAATTTCCTTAATGCAACATCGCGGTCAACACCCCTAGGCAAAGGTGTCAACTGTTTGGATAATGAGCCAAAAGAAATCAATACATTTGTGTTTTTTCGTCATAAAGTGCTCCACCATAGGTTTTTCTGGAACCTGGTTTTTGAGACATGATCTATGTTCACAAATCCGTTGGCGGGACTCTCTTTTTGTTTTCTAGATATACATCAAATTACAGGGATATTTTACCCATACATTGCCCAGCAGTTTTACAGTTGGTGAATTCCTTGCATTCCCAGATGTGGCCATATAAGATTTTGTTCTTCATATTCTTAGTTAGCGGGCATTCTGAGCAATTTCCACATTGATGATGGCCTACAATGGGTTGTAGGCCCCACACGTGGGCTAATGTTGATGTTTGTGGGCGTATCTGTTTGTACATGGGCACCAGCATTTGTTTCAAGTTCTGCGATTTTTTTAAAGCGAAAAAGGGTTTCATAGGTGTAAAACCAGGAGTGTGCATGGTTTGGCAATTCTTTAGGATCACTTTCTTAAGGGCATTACTAATCGTGCTGCATGTGGTGGCACAAGTCATGCGTTCTTCTGGTTCACACTGTTGTTTTGTCACACTTGTGTACGAGCGCGATATAAATAAAATATCATTTCATTTCATTTCGAGCAAGTCTTTCTGGTTATTTTCTTTGCTCTCTTTCTTGCTGTTCTGATCACTTTACGAGCATAATCAATTTTCAAGTATGTCCGAGTGTTTGCTGAATTCCTCCATTCATGTACAGTTTCTTTGGATTTGTAGGAATTGCCTGAAGGGCAAGTTTGTTTTCAGGCTCAGGGGGTGATAGTTGTTAAAATGTAGTAATGTATTTGTGTCCATACATTTTTGGAACAGGGTGGTTTTATTGGTACCATGCTCTGTTTTCATTAATACCAGATCCAGAAAGGCCACAAAATGGATGTCATATGTCATAGTGAATTTTAAATATGGATCACGTTCATTGAGCCTCTTCCAAAAGTTATTTCGTTCTGAGAGGGTGCCCTTCCAAATCATGATCACAGCGTCGATGTAGCGATGCCATGTTTTCATTTGGGCAGAGAAAGTATTGGAACTTTGGTACAGGAAACAGTTTCCAAAGTTATCCATGTACAAGTTGGCAATTTCTGGGGCAAGTGTTGGACCCATGCTTGTCCCGTGTATCTTTTTGAATACTTTTTATGACCAATTATGTTAGAAGCACTATAGAACAACCAACATCACATCATTTAGCATTCATACCCGATCTGGCAGGCCGTATCTGGTGTTATCGGCCCAGGGCTTGAGTTAAAGGCCCGAGCGTAGCCAGCATGCATTGGTGCTCTGCCTTGCTTGCAGACCGATTCCTACGCTGCGTCCTTTGCCAGTGAGTTCCTCCTTTCAGGACCGTGCAGCTACCTATACTGCAGCGCGTTCTGTGTCTGCAACACTGTGAGAAGACCGCGCAGGGAGCTGTGCAGCGGCATGGCTTCTGATTGGCTCAACTGGAATGCAGAGAACTTTCCTTCTCTGGGCCGTGCAAGGAGAGGGAACAAGAAAAGGCTGTTGTTTTTAGCTAAGGCTGTTTGGCAGAATATGGGATTTTACTCTCAGAGATGGGCGGGGCACGAAGGTGAATCATAGCAAGCCCAGGCAGTATGCCACTGTTTTGGGAAGCATGGTGATGGGACATTGAGGAAGGTTAGGGGACGTTCTGGTGCCGATTGGCCTGATGATGCCATTATTGGGCGCCACCACTTGGCAACAGAAGTGCCGGGACCATGGGTCTCTACCATGGAGGACTAGGCCTATAAGAGAGGTGCAAGATGGTGCTCCCCTTCTTTGTTGCATGCCCAGGACCACTACACATCAAAAGTGAGTAGTTGAGGTAACAATGTGGTGTATTCTGTATTCTTTGATTCCATTAATTTATTCACAGTTGTATTCGGTAAATAAAAGCAGCCGAATGCCTTCCAAAAAGAAAATTGATGTTGTGTCTCACTCCTTGGCCCTGCCGCCTGCTCCCCCAAAGAATAAAGATAGAAGAGGGTTTCCTGGACTGAGGTGGCTGACCTCACAAGTAAATAATGGGACGAGGATGAGGAACCTGAAGGTAATGCTTTGAAGTGGCCTTATTACAGCAAAGGCCAATTCAAGAAGCCAAAATGGGCCTCTGAAATGGAGAGTGTGTGCTGTGGGTAGGATTGAGTGGAAACCAAAAGAAACCTGGGAAAGAACTGTCAAACCTTTGCAGATGTTCCACAGAGCTAGTGGTAGGGGAGTTCCCTACTCAATTCCGTTGAAAGGGATGGTTCAGTCTACTCAGGGCAAAGTCGAGGTGCTGCGTCATAGAGGTCTAAAAATAACTATCGAAATTAATGATAAACCCGGGTGTGAAATCATAAAGCTATTGCAGATCCTTATGACATCAAATAAGGCCAGTTTTGACATAACGCACGTTGGAGTGACCACCAGGGGAGAAGCTTTGCATGTGACAAACACCTTAAGTAAATGCGTCAAGTACAGTGACTAACTGTGTGACTGGACACAAACCAGCAGCATCCTTGGCACCACCAGCAGGCACAAGGGAACACAGAGGATTCCAGTGAAATACCCAATGAGACATTCCGAGAAGAATATTTCTTGGAATATCTAGGGGGCGTGAAACATTGTCTTGGTGCCCAGACTTTGCATTCTCCACTAATGTAATATCATTGATGAATCCTTCTTCCCGAGCAGCCTTGCTATTCCGGATATTCAATGGGAAGTTCTATTTAACCAGAAAGAAGTGTCAAGCTGCAACGTCTAGTCAAGGAAAATGGCACCTACTGGTTAGAGGGTCGACCAACAGGACACCCTAAACATGAGTGATCCCCCTCTTCAATTTATGATTTTCACTGGCATTTCTTCTGTTTTTCACCAGTTAAATGTTACACTAGGGGTTATGCGCTGAAGCAGCCTGTGCCCCCCCAATTGTTTCTTTTATGAGACCTGATGGACTGGAATGAGTAGGGGTTAAGATGTGTGCAGCCAGACGGGTAGAAAGTATGGGTTTTTGTGGGCCTCTTATTTCTGTCCAAGGCACCACACTGAGTGAGTGACTCTGGAGCCGGCTTCCCTGTGTCTCATGCAGATGAAAACAATCAGCACGAGGAGGTGGAGGGATTGCATTCTTTGGTGACCACTATATATTGGGTGCATTTGTGCTTTTTCTGAATGCATTACTTGGCATAGTAAGAACATCACTATGAAATTCTGGGCTGGGACCAACAGGGCCAGGCTCCCTCCATAGGTTTAACAAGGCTGAGGATGCAAGTACTAAACATTGTGCTGCACGCTACTCTCCCAGACACTTAACAAAACATGGTAAATACTTTAAAAACTCATCGCTTTGTTATTAATAGCACATTTTATTCACATCACATTTAAATTGTGAAGCTGTTTATTTGTAGTCATAGCGGTATGCAAAATAGTGAGTGGGGGTTTGCATACTACATTACATTACATACTCTTGGTCTCTGGAAGCTACTTTGGAGTTACCTGGTGCAGGATAAAAGACTATTAATGTATGTTGTATATTATTGACAGTTACCCGCCATCTATGACCTTTCAGAGGCTTTGCTATGGTGGGACATTTTTAACAATCACCTTGATTGCTCTTTGTAGATCCCAAAATTGGGGTACCATGCCAGTGAATAAATGGGAAGCGATGGAGATGGAGAGTAAGGCTGGGTGAAAATATTCAACAATAACCTCTAAATATTGCGCTTGTTTGATGAATCAAGTTTTTCCAATATTATCAGTGTTTCATCAATGTGATTTGGGTGCTTTGCATTAAAATAATATGACGAGGACGCACAAGGTTCAATTATGAGGACATTCATGGTATTCAGAGGTTGGAGGTTGGTAGAGTATTTGAGTCCATAGGCTTTAGATTTGGGAGAGGTCACCAATGAACAGGATTTAGTTAACAGACAGGTAGAACATTGAAATAAGATTCAGCTGAGGATAGGTAGGAAACTGAAATTGGATAGGCCATATTTTTCACTACTACTGACTTTGATATATTTCAGTCGCCACCTTGTCTGACACAAACACAGGTGACATTTCATGTCAGTGTCAAAGGATAAACACAGGCAAGGGGGTGTTATCTTACATTCTGTGGCTGTTAGTGTATGTGGAATCTGTTAGTGTCTACACCAAATCGTAGGAAACGTCCAAGATGGTTTGGTAGGCTGGAGGAGATTATATTATGTGCCTGTAACTGAGTGATTTGTGTTTAGTGCCTTGCCAAATAAAACTCAAGCAGAGAAAAGGTCTTAAACTAGTTGCTACACAGGGCGGAGGTTATATTCAGTGTCTGCAACTGAGTGTGTTGCCTTTTAGTGGTTATCCCAGATACAAGTTAGTTTCAGAGAACACAACATATAATTATTGTTAGGCAGGAGAACGTTATATTCAGTGGCTGTAAGTGACTGCGCCGTCTTATAGTGGCTACGCCAGATACTTGTTGCAAATTGCAAAGTTGCAGATAACAAATCTTGCAATTCTTTGAATGCAACAGAGTGCCTTCGGTGTCTGTGATTGGGTTAATTGCCTTTCAGTGGCCATACCAAACACTAGATTCATAGAAAATATCTTACAATTCATAGTAGGCAGAAGGACATTGTGCTCAGTGTCTCTGCGATTGAGAGTGTTGTCTGTTAATGGCCACACCAAATACGACTTCGTTGTTTCAGAGAAGGAGGTGTACAATTCCCCATAGGCAGTATTAGATTACATTTCCTGTTTGTTACTGAGTGCATTGTCTTTTAGTGGCCATACCAAGCAATAGTTAGTAGTTGTGTAGAAAAAGTCTAAACATTCTTGGAAGGCATGAAGAGATTAGTTGCAGAGAAAAGTCGTATTATTCTTTGCAGGGAGGAGGAGTTTATATTCAGTGGCTGTACGTGAATGTGCCATTTCTTTATGGTCAGACCAAATACTTGTCAAAAGTTGTGAAGCTTGCTTTACATTAGAATTTCTTTGAGGCATTAGATTGCATTTAGTGTCTGTAACTGTCTTTTAGTGGCCATACCAAACACTACTTAATTTTTGCATAGAAAAAGTCTTAGGGCCAGATTATCAAAAAATACAAAAGTGGGAAAATCTGAGATGCAGCACAAATGCACCGGTAACAGAGGCGCCTCATTCACACAAGTGTGCACCTCTGAGATGCACCACTTTAGAAAAGGAGTACAAAATGGGAGCAGAACAGATGCAAAGTGGGTGGAAAGCATTCAAATAAAGCAAATTAAGCATGCAAAGGGAAGCGACAACAAAGAGTGAGCAAAGATGCACCAACATACCGATTCACAAAACCTGACCACTGGATTTGCTCCCAGAAAATGCCCTTAAACATCTGCTGTTTTCTCAATGTGGAGCAAGTGGCCCAGAACAGTGTGAAACAGAGGTTTCCAACCAAAGAAGCACAACATGCACCCCAGCCACAACCAACACCAAAGAATAAAAGCACAGCATGGAAAGAAGGGTAAACATTCCCAAAATGGCATCCTCCCAGTCCAGTAGGCATCATACTGCTGTACTGACTGAAGAGGAGGGAAATAAAAAATGGGAGGATCACTGTACCTCCACTGGCTGAATAAGAGGTCCCCGAGAGGTACAGCTTTCTACTCCATATCGTACTTGAGGTGGTGAGTCAGTGAGAGGGGGCCCTTACCACACCAACAATGTAAACCCATGCCATACCACCACTAGTCAATGTACTGCCAGCACTGTATTTCTTTTCAAAGGCTTCTTCAAGATCACCATTGGTGTCATGGTGGTGATATCTTAATCCTCACATTCATGGGCCCTATGCAAGGTCTTCAAAATGAACCTTCCAACGACCATGGTATATATCGGCATGCCTGATTATACATGTACCAGGGCAGGATTAGTGAGGGCATTTTATGACAGAGCTGGGTACTGTGCATTTGTTTTGCCATTGATTGCACCCATGTGACCCTGATACCCCTGTGGCTATGGAACACCTATACAGTAGTGAGAGGACATTGGGAAGTAGGACACTTTTCATGTGGCTGTCTAGCAATCACACTACCAGTGTTTACACAATTAGATGAACTAAATGCATTAATTCTACTCTACATCAACGCAATCACAGACATCACTCTGCGGCATTGCCGAATGGCATGCCAAAACTACCACCAGAGACATTTCAATGGTATACACTTATTCCCACGGGAAGTGATCCACTCTACAAAGTAAACTTGCCACAAAGCAGAGGTTAACACATATGCATTGCCTTATTCTCAGATTTATTATGCACATAGGACAAAAAAACATAATAAACATTATAAAAATGGTCCAAAATTCTTTGCTAATGTTTTTAGGGTAGATGCACTCTTTTTAATGCATCTGATTAGATGTACATGTTTTGGTGCAAAGTGATACTGCTGGTAGCATTTGCACATAAAAAAGTGGACGTATGACAGATGTGCCATTGAATGGGCACTTATTTGCGCCTCGTATGTTACACAATGAAGATTCCCCCTGCTAATAGCGCAGGGAGCTCTTGATTCTATTAAAGACAAGGAGGCGAGCATTAAGCTTTCTCTTCTTTTATTTTTACTCTCCAGCAGTTTCAACAAATAGTATACATTTTTAAACATTTCTTTTTCAAAAGAACTTATTTTTTTTTTATCGGTCAAAACTTCAAGTCCCATCATTCCTGTAGTCCCTTAGTGTCTGTCCATGTGATCTAGGCCTTCCTCTTCCTCTGTCCTTCCTCTTCTTTGACTGCTTCGAACTGCAATAATTTCTTAACTGAGTAACCAACTGGGTCAGCTTCTGTTCTGAACTTCCTGCTTTATGCCAAATCGGTCTCTCGCATTTTAACTTGCGGACTCGCTCCGAGCAACTTGTTCTCTCTAGCGCTTTCAGCTGTTCTTTTGCTCATCTCCTATTGCCAAAACAAACATTTGCACATGTTAGGGCGGGGAATACACACCCTATTCTGGAAGGAATAGTCATGTCAGTTATATGCAGTATATCACTTTAATAACTTCATCATTGCTTCATATCTTTGTGTATTTGGGCCTGGAATTTAATGCTCGGCTCCTTGTCTTTAATAGAATCAAGAGCTCCCTGCGCTATTAGCAGGGGGAATCTTCATTCTATGTCAAGACGGAGGAGATCATTAAGCTTGTTCAAAGCTTCTTACTACTACTTCTGCTATCGTATTAATTGGTCGAAAGTAAAACGTTCTGAACATCGTATCGCTAGCCCAATCTGCTGCCTTCGTAATATCTTGTAAAGCTGCGCCCTGCCCTAGCGCTTTCGAGGCCATTGCTCCTCTAACTGAGTGCGCGCCAAATTTTGTCATGTCTATGCCCGCTAGACTCATGATATCTCTGACCCATCGCGGTATAGTGGCTGTTGCCACTCCTTTGTGTGGTTTCCTGCGTGCTATTAACAATTGGGTTGTCCCTACTGGTCTTAGCTCGGCTGTCCTATTCTCGTACTCTTTTATGCATGTGGCTACGCACCACTTCGGATGCTCCTGCATGTAGGAGTACGTGATCGTGGATGAGTCTGTTTCTGTCCTTCTGGCCAGGTTAAACGTTACTCTTTCTGGACCGTATGTTTTTCTGTTCACTTCCAAAGCTTTTACGTCCGCTACTCTCCTGCATGACACCATGCATAATAGCATGGCTAGTTTTCCTGAGAGCCTTCCTAGTGACAGGCATCTGTTATTGGGCCATTCTGCTAGTAGTTTCAATACTACAGATATGTCCCATAAAACCTTGTATCTCGGCTGAAGTGGCTTCCTGAATCTTATTCCTTTTAGGAGTTGTATCACTGATACGTTCTCTCCCACCGGCACTCCTTCCACGGGCAGGTGGCCTGCTGAAATTGCAGATCTGTACACTCCTATTGTTCTGTATGCTTTACCGTCTTGGAGGAGTTCCGCTAAAAAATTCAGAATTTCGACTAGAGGGCAGAAACGGGATGAATATTTCTCCTTTTGCACCACATCGACCACCTGTTCCAAGCTGCGTCGTAGCTCCTTCTAGTTGAAGGAGCCCATGACTCGGCGATGAGGCTTGCAGCTTGTGCCGAAATTCCTGGGAGATTCCAGCGTCTCCTGCTATCCTGCATGCCATCAACGGCAGCGTCCCCTTCACTCTCAGAGGGTGATATGACCCAACTGGGTCCGTGAGAAGGTTCTCTCCTTGAGGAAGTACTCTCGGGTAGTCCGCTATTAGCTCCATGAGCGCTGGAAACCATACTTGGGATTTCTATATCGGAACCACTACTATCAAGTTCGCTGCCTCTCTGCGTACTTTTGCTAGTACCCTGCTCATCATTATGAATGGGGGAAAAGCGTAAAGTATCTGCTCTCTCCAGTCCTGCAGGAAGGCATCCACTCCGGCTGCAGCTGGGTCCAATCTCCAGCTGAAAAACCTCTCTTTCTGTGCATTCAGTCTGGACGCAAACAGATCTGTGTGTACTGGGCCCCAACGCTCTTCCAGCTGCCGAAATATCTTCCGGTCCAGCATCCAGTCGCTAGAGTCTGAGAGGTGCCTGGAGTTCCAGTCCGCTACTACATTCAACGAACCTGGTAAGTATTCGGCTACTACTGAGATCCCTGATTCTAGGCAGGAATGCCAAAAGTCCTTAGCTATTTCGGCTAGCAATTTGGATCTCGTCCCTCCTAAGTGATTGATGTACTAGACTGCTGAAATGTTGTCCATTTTCAGCAGAATACAAGAATTCACTTTTCCTTTTGTAAAAGCCTTGATCGCAAAGGATCCGGCTAATAGTTTCAGACAGTTTATGTGTAACTAGAGCTCTTCTGCGCTCCACCTCCCTCCTGTGTGGAGGTCTCCGCAACGGGCTCCCCAGCCTGCTCTGCTGGCGTCCGATTCTATTATTAAGTCTGGTCAGTCATCGAAAATGGCTCTCCCGTTCCAAGCTTCCATGTTTGCTAACCACCATTCCAGTTCTGTTCTGGATTCTTGATCTATGAGTACTAGCTGGTGGTAATGTAGGCCTTGCTGAAGGTGTCTAATCTTCAGCCTTTGCAGGGCTCGATAGTGTAATGGCCCTGGGAATATCGCCTGTATCGATGCTGCTAGTAAGCCTACTACTCTCGCTATTGTGCGGAGCTATATCTTTGTCTTGCTGAGACATGTTCTTATTTCTCTTTTTATGTCTCTGATCTTTCTGTTCGGGAGTTCCAAGGTTGCCGACCTGGTGTTTATAATAAAGCCCAGGAATTCTATCCTCTTTGTTGGTATCATCTCTGACTTCTCTTGGTACACTGGGAAACCCAGGGAGGTCAAGAGCTTCACCACGCAGGTCTCGTAGACGAGCGTCTCTCTGCTGTCGGCCATCAGTAGGATGTCGTCTAGATATATAATCATCCAAATCCCTTTCTCCCTGATCGCCGCTGCCACTGGCTTCATGATCTTCGTGAATGCCCATGGCGCTGATGACAGCCCGAGTGGCATTGTTGCAAACTGCCATAATTGCCCGTCCCAGTCGAACGCTAGGAAAGGACGGAATTCTCTCTGCACTGGTATCGTTAGGTAAGCATCTTTCAAGTCTATCCTTACTAACCAGTCGCTCTGTCTGAGCGTGTCTCTGAGCTGGTGGGTTCCTTCCATTTTGAAATGGTTGTAGACCACTCAGCTGTTCATGTGTTTCCGATTTATGACTGGTCTCACTTTGTCCTTCCGGTGGACCAGAAACATATTGCTCACAAACTTTGGGGGTGTAACGCATGGTTCGATCGCCTGTTTTTCTGCTAGGTTCTGTGGCTCTGCGTTTAACAGCTTTTTCTCTGCCTGTGTCGAGGCTAGGGGGCGCGGCGCTTGAATTTGGGTAAGGGTCTCTGTGAATTCTACGCGCATGCCTTTCGCTGTCTGCAGGACCCAGGCGTCGCTGAAAAGCGAGCGCCAATTTTCCCAGAATGTTGCTGTCCTCCCCCCTACTGGCGGGTATGTAACATTTCTCACCTGTGGGGAAGTGTTGTCTTCTTCCCTGTCCTCTGCCTCGCCTTCCTCTAGGGAAGCGGCCTCTTGAGGGAAAGGAGGAGTCTGGTTGCCTGTTCTCCCAGTACTGGTTTCTATTGTTGTGAGGCCTTCTGAATGCTTGATATCGACCGGTCGAGCGACCTCTGTAGCGACCGGACCCGCCAAAAACCCTTCCTGGGAAGATTTTATTCATGGAGGCTTGCGCCTTTTCTAGGGAGGTGTAGGTTCCTACGAATCTACCCATTTATGTCTCTCCGTACAATAGGCCCTGAGCTGCCTCGCCAGCCTCATATGATGACAGATCTCCCAGTTTATTGTCGATTTTGAGCAGGAGACCTCTCCTGCGTTTGTATGAAATTGCGCAATTTGCATTGCCTACTAGGCATACGGCTCGCTGCGCCTAATTCGCTAGGACTCCAGGGTCTACCTCCTCTCCTGTGTCCTTAGCTCGCTCGGCTAGGTCCATAATTTTAGCCAGGGGTCCGGCTAGGTCGAGGACTTTTTCTCGACAGCTTTTCCATGAGCGATCTATGCCTTTTCTGGGGCCTCTGTTGGATTTGGAGACAAACGATAACATTTTTGGGTCTAATTCTGGGGCTTCTGTGACTTTGCCCGGTAGGTCTGGTCTTGGGCACTCAGCCCTCAGTCTTTGTCTAACCTCCTTCTCAAGTGCTTTCCTCAATCTTTGAGTCATATACTTTGCGACTCTCAGTGAAGGCACCCACTCCGAGGATCTCGGGTTCCTGATCTCCTCTGGCTGAAACATGTCTGAAGTTTCTTCTTCTTCTATGTTATGGAGTGTTCGCTGCCTTTTCTTAGGCGGGGGTTGGCTTCCCTCGTCCCCTTTGTTATCTGCAACCTCTTATGTGGATGTAGGGGATATCGGTGGTTCCTCTTCTGGGAAACCTTCTGGGGAGCCATCCTCTGGATAACCCATATTGTCATCCCCTGGGTAGGGGGTCTCGAGGCTCGGCACCTGTGATCCTTTCATGAACGCTTCTTTCAACCTATTGAAGCATCTGAAGCCTCCGGGGCTCTTGCACCTGCCCCTTACATTTGGCCCAGGGGGGTCAGAAGAGTCTTTGCTCTTCCGGGCCTTATTACACCCCTTAAGGTCTTTTGGAGTGACCCTCGTGGACGTGCTTTCTTCTTGCTTGGTGTGTTCTTTCTTCTGACTCAGAAATAATTCTATTGTGAGTATTCTTTCCTGTAGGGGTCTGACCCCCTGAGCCACTGCCTCCTTTAGTGAATCTCCTAGCACTTCTTTGAAGCTATCGGCTAAGTCTTCCTGGTAGACTGCCTCTTGCTTCTCTTCGCTCCATTCGAAGTTTGACATTATTAGTGCTGACAGGTGCCTGAACAATACCTTTCCAGGTGTAGTGGCACGTCCACTGATTCACTTCTTGGGAGGCTGCACCTTCGCTGCACTGTAGCTATAGTTGTGCAGGATTGTCCAGAGACAGTAATTAATTCTTGTGTTAAGAAACACTCTATTACACAGAAATGTGTTAGTATATGTTAGCTACTCAAGCTTGTCAATGTTTATTCAGCTCTGTAACGCGGTAGATTCCGAAAATGAATCACCCTTGGAGCGTTAGACCTGAAGATCCGCCTCCGTGAGGGTGGGGGCTCCTTGCTCTGAGCTTTGAGCTCTGCGATTGGTGCTTGCCCTGTGGGTGGCCCTGCCCTTACGAGGGTGGGGGCCGTGCCTTTAGCGAGTCTGCTCTGGCTCCCTCGCGATCGTGAGCATGGCTCTTGTCTGAGCTCCGCCCCCACGATGATGGGGGCTGCTTCCTCGGCGGCCACGAGGGAGGAATTGATCTCCCGCTCGTGAGCTTGCTCCGCCCCCCAAAGGTGGGGGCTGTTCGTGGCTCACACGCCGCGCTGCCTGTAAGAGAGGAGTTTGGCAGGCCCCCGAGGTGCCGTATAGTGTGACACGGGGCCTCCGACTCTTCTTTATATAAAGTGAAGTTCCTAACGCTGCAGTGTCGCGCGTCCCAGAGGCCTAATCATAATCCCCATACTTTTAATACTATTAATATTGTAAATATTAGTCAAAATCTACCATAACCACACGTTATACATGTAAGCTCTACGCAGCTAAAGTATGATGGTACTTATCTGTGGAGAGCAGGAAAAGAAGTGGAAGGAGAGAGGAAGAGGAAGGACTAGATCACATGGACAGACACTAGGGACTACAGGAATGATGGGACATGAAGTTTTCTCTGAAAAAAACAAAAAGAAAGTTTTTGGAAAAAGAAAGGTTTAAAAATGTATACTATTTGTTGAAACTGCTGGAGAGTAAAAATAAAAGAAGAGAAAGCTTAATGCTCGCCTCCGTCTTGACATAGAATTTTGTGCATCTATGTGCATTGGACATGTTCTGTGTGAAATTGTCATCTCCAAAGAAATGCGAAATGGCAAAGGTGCATCTTTGCACCATTGTGCATCTGATTGAAGATCTGCCCCTTAGAAATGTTGATACGTGGAGGAGATTATATTCAGTAGCTGTAACTTAGAGTGTTGTCTGTCACTGGATACACTTAGTTAGTAGTTGCAGGGAAAAGGGCTTATAATTAAGTCTCCCGGTTGTATCGTATTTAATTTTCTGCCATTACTGTCTGTATTTATGCATATTCATTTGTTGTCACTGAAGAGGGAACATGGGACGATCCCTTTCCCAGATTCCTGTCCAAACCATGGCCAATGACGTCTCAACCTAAGCACCCACCGCAGGATGAGTTTGGCCCTCTGACTGCTGCCCTGGACGTCAAGATCCACCGTGGCCACGCCCCACACCCACAGGCTAGCTGCACACCATCCAATGCACGTGCTGGGGCACCAAGTGGAGCTGAGACCGACCACATGGATCAACTCGACTAAACGTCACCCATCCATATCGCCATCATTAGAGATGACATGACGACATAACCACGACGGACAAGAACACACGTGCTGACAAGCACCTGGATCAGACCCACACCAGCCCACACGAAGAACATACTCAGTGCTACGACTTAGAGGACCCTGCACACTCACAGACATCCATCGTTGTTATTTTTCACATAGGTCAACTACTGCACCGCAGAAACGCAAGACGCCAGAAGAGCTTGTGCACACACTTGCAGATGTTTCATGCTATTAACAGTCTGAAGATGACACATTGTAGATGGACTAATGTATAATGATTGAATTCACACCTCTGACCCTTGCCTTATGGACTGTATGCTGCCACCCATAATTAGGCCAAGGTAGGCCGCAAACCAGAGACACCAGGCCGTAGCAGCCCAGCCGGAGCTACAAGGCGCTGACCATGCAGAACAAGACCCTGACGGGAGACCCACAGCCAAGGCCGCGAAGTTACAATCAACATGCCGCGCTCTCGGCGCCAAGGTCTCACCTGCCACTGCTAGGGACTCCTCGGAGCAGAAATACAAAAAAAATCCCTGTAATTCTGCCTCAGCCATGGTCTCTCACCACGTGACCAGGCCGACCTGATACGATGCCAAGTTTCAAGGACTAGAGAAGCTCTGAGGTCTCACGTCTGGGACCCAGGCTGCAACAATGGAGTTACAAGTTGGACACCGGCGGCAATGGGAAAGGAGCGCCCAACAGCCAGTAGTAGGACCAGTCCATTGCCCGTGTCAGGTTGGTAGATAGGACAGAGGCAAGTTTGTTATGAGATTGGTAGAGTTTTCAGTAATAATCAATGAGGGTTTGCCTTAACTCTGTACTTAGAGCATTGACAGCAGCCCAAGCAAAGATGGAGGATCTTTCTAGAGATTTCATTGGTTGAGAATTCCTTTTGTTCAAAGGAAGGGAATTCTCAACTGCCTTTCATCCTTTGTCATCTGCTGAAATGGTCCTGTGTTGTGGAGCTCCTGAGTTTGGGCCTAGTACTCAGATCTCTTCTGGGAATTTTGCACTGAAGAACTAAAACAAAGAGCAGGGAAGTTGGAAGGACTAAGAACTGGAATGAGTCAACTGGCAAGCTAAGTGTTGTACCCTTTACCTTCGTAACCTTCAATTTCTAATAGTGAAAATGCGGAAGAGCTACTTGATTTTGAAAAGATATTTCTTTGACTGTAAGATTGAAGTTTAATGTGTTACTTTATTAGGTTAAAACTTTATTGGAAGTGACTGTTTATAAAATCCATTAGGTGACGTGTTTAAAGCGCGAGCGTCTGAGTGAGGCGAGAGTTCCTTGTCAGCACGTGTTTCTGCTGGCAATCTCTGTTAGTTCACCGTATGCGCAACTGTTTTTAAGAAGATATTCGCTCTGTCGTAATCGAGCGTGTCTTTGTTTACTCACCTCAACCGTGTGCATTCGTAGTGAGCTGGGAGCTGAGATCATCTGTTCTCTGTCAACGTTGAATCATTGCAGAGAGATTTATTGAATTTATTTTTCTGGTTGCCGGCGGCGCCCACACCAGAAATATTTGTATCTCTATATTAATCGCAAAGAGACTAGAAATCTGTTGTTCTTGTAACTCGGAACTTTTTATTTAACGTTCTATTACGTTCATCTCAAGTTGTTTGCAAAAGTAATTGAAAGTATTTAACTTCCCTTATTTAACGTGTGAAAGGGGAAGCAGGCAGCCAGATTGTTTTTACGGTTCCTGTTTGAAGAAACTCTTGAAAGTCATTAAAGCAGCAGCAGGCTGCAAGGACCAAGACTTAGTTTGTTTTGAGAGTGTAAAGAGTTTTGCGCAGACTATAATTCCTCAGTGGAGACAGGAGCGCGGGAATTGTAAGAGACAATGGGCAAGATTTATGAACTCTGTTAGAGGCAAGTTTGAAGCAACTGTTTCTTGGGGGCATTTGGAAGTCTGGTATATGAGAAAATACAGTCATACACAGAACTTGTAATCAAAAGCCAAAAGTCAATTAACAGAACTTGTCAAGTATGAGACTTGCTGGAATGAATCTGCGCACCTGTTTCTTCTGGTTTGAAATACTAATGACATTATACCAGTGCAGGAATTAACTAATCCTCTTGGCTAGGAGCAGAGGATAAACAGGTATAAAGGGGTATTATGTTGAATGTTTTGGAAATGTATCAAGTCTATTTGATGAATGCCTTAATCTTTGCTTCCCTCCTTTGCTGCAGATCATCCTAATGGTCCAGAGGTCCAGAAGGAGTCTGTTCTTTATTGTTTTCTCCACTTTCCCTTTTCCCCAGAGGGTGTGGGATACTTAGCTGAAAAACAACTAGTTGAGTGTCTCACGCTTTTGAGGGTCTGGTGGGGTTCAGCAACTTCTGCAGATCAATGGGAAAGGACCAGCCTGACAGTGCGCCACTGACACATAGTCACACATTGTTTCCAGCATTAGGTACATTGCGGCTGGGAACAACGGTGGTCCCAGACTTGGTGGCTCGCGGATGAACCAATCAGAACACGAGAGGCTAACCACTGACGACACCATAATTCAACCAATCACTAACTTTCTTCATGTAACAAATTTCATGTAACCATTCTTAGGGACGACCCAAGCATACCACCTGACCTCTTCCCTACCACTAATATTTCCTTCTATACTGATCCATACTGACCCTACCACTCGGGGAACCAACCCGGGGTAGCGTTAGGTTTGGGGGCAAGCTTTCCCAGGTGATACACATCGTAGCGTCATTCTGTTAGAAAAAGGGCCTGCGAGCCCATCTCCGGGAAGACGTTCCTTGGGTACCTACGCTCCGAGAACCTGTGCCTGTCTGTTTTATGCAATAAACAGCAGTAACTCTTTGCTCTTGTGTGTGCCTCATACTCCTTTGGGACGCAGGAGGAGTTGGGGCCTCCCCAACCCCAGAGGCCCGCTGACGGCCCTGCCGACCCCCAGGAAAATTACCCCGACATGTTGGAGGCACTGCTGAGATGGTGAGATAGACGACAGCAAGACCGTTAGCGTCAAGGTGGCCCGGCAACACGGCCCCCTCTGCTGTTGCCCCCTTTGGAGGACTGCAGGACCATCGTGGAACTGCGAGACGACCGGACAGCGCAATCTGGAGATTGCCCATCAGGAGCCGACTTCAGAAATTTCCCGCCTGCGGTTGGCGAGGGTCCAGACGTGGTCCAGACGAGGGGAGGTGGTGAGCTGATTAGGAGGGGTGCCTGCAGCCGAGTGGCACCGGCAGGCGAGAGCCCGATGTGAGTATGGCACACGCAAGCAGCAGTATAATGTGCGGGTGGCAGGAGGAATTGTAAATAGGGTGGCGGGTGGTTTTACAGTGTGCTAGAAAATTTTGGCCAGTTAGCGATGATCGAAGTGTAAGGTGTAGTAGGGAACGGAACGAAGGCTGTCCCTTCTGGTGTTACAGAGCGTACTGGGTGGGCCTTTCGAGCTCCCACGCGTTGACTGGCGAGTCGCACTGATTGGTCTAGATCGCGGGCATCTGTACAGGGGGTGTGGCATTCCTATGAATCGGCGTTGTAGTTCGATGAATAGATGAGAATTCCTATTAATTGAGTGTTTTAGCTCAGTGAATAGATGACGTATTCCTGCAAGAGGTAGCCAGATTGTTTCTCAGTACGGAAGATAGTTGGCTGGTTAAGCTTCCCTGGGGAGGGGGCATATCACACGCCAAGTGACGCAGCGGGTGCAGCACAATTATAATAACAAAGATGATTAATGAATACTCCACTCCGGATGCTGTGGGAAGACAGCTGTGGGGATTGTGGGAAACAACATTGTCAAAATTGGCATGCATTTTATGTTGCAACTGTATGTACCGATAGCACGTTGCACTAGATGGTGACATCACCCATAGGGCTTGCATAGGACACTGCAGTCTTCTTCAGCGAGTTGGAGCAGCGGTACGTGGCTAAGGTGGGGTGAAGGGGGACAGGCGACCGTGCACGGAGAACGCCGGCACGTCCTCCACCAAAGGGGTCACTCTGAGCAGCGGTGCGATCATTGGGAGGGGGAAGAGACGGGTATACACTGTGGAGGCAGTGGGGAAAGGAAGAAGGAGGAGGGGTTGGAGGGGTTGGAAGAATGTCACAGGCGCACTGAGTAGCGGCCGCACTGACAAGGTGGGGCAGTTCAAGAGCACGCCACGCTGGGCGCAAGGGTGCAGGGGACCTCGCGTGCCATGGGTCGAAGGGGGCCCTAGCTCCGAAAGGAGGGGTGTCAAGTGGGCGGTAGCATTGTGAAGAACAGGAGAGCGGTAGTGACCAGCACGGAAGTATTGTAACACCAACTTTTCCTTGCAGCAGAAAGTCGGAAGTCCGCAATTCCGGGGCCAGGTAACGGTGGTACACAAATGTGCAAATTTTAAAATGTCAGTGTATTACGGGAAAGGGGCCGGCTATGGGGCCCGCACATTAACACCACCACTCCAGCACATCTGCGCAACACTACTACCACACAGAGATAAAAAAGTAAAGTACAGTATTGAATGGACTCAAGGGACAGATGAAAGGATCAGGATACCGTGGCCACCCAACGGCAGCTTTGACATGACAACTCAAAATTCATTGCTTGCTTACCTACACAACACCTACAAGGGGAAGAAGTTAGCAGGCCACCTAGAAGTTTTTGACCTCTGGAGAATGTTTCAGGGGTATACCCCGGGAATGATGAGCATGCAGGAGGTAAAGAAGGAGGAGGTGTGCGAGGGGGAAGGGTGCAGCGCACCACAAGCTCCTCCCAGTGCTGAGGAGAGCGAGGAAGAGGCAGAAGGATCATACCCCATTGCAGAGGTAAAAAAGGAAAGTGAGGGAGAGACACCCCCAATTAAAGAGGTGAAGAAAGACACTGACGGTTTATATCCAATGGGAAATTAGGAGAAGCAGTACGACCCCAGTTAACAGCTGCTGAGGGATACTCAAACTCTACATACAGCCCACCGCCATACGCACCAGAAGACCACTACCAGAAGGGGTTGGGTGCAGGGAGTACATTAGACACCAAACAGACACGGGTGAGCTCGGGTGGCTTAAAGAAGACCCAAATAGAATTAGCAAATATAGGACCAGACGAGTGGATAGCAGCACAGGTGTTATTGAAGCTTCGGGGGATGGTAACAGGAGAAGAAGAAGAGGTGATAAAGAAGGTAGATAAGGAGGAGGTAGGACACACTCAGAGAGGGAGTGAGGTGAGTACCAGGGAAGAGGGAAACATGACGAAGGAAGAAGTGGCGGTACTGGAAGCAAAACTAGCTGAGTTGAGGGAAGCGCGAAGCGTACTGATTAGACAGCTTGAGCAAAAGGAACGGGAAAGAAAGGTAAAGACGCGAAAGAGAAGGGAAGCGCAAACGGGACTAAATAAGCAGGAGAAAGAGAAAAGGAAAAGGGAGGAGGGCCGCATTCGGGGGATTGCAGAAAGAATAGCACGAATAGAGCAATCAGAGATTAGGAGGAAAGAAGAAGAACGGAAAGAGAACGACAAGGAAATGACGCTATGGAAGAAGAAGATTATATCAGAAAGCGCACGTCAGTACGAGGAAGGGAGAATAAAAGAGAGTATACTGGCAAAAGAGGGCGGGACATGGAGTGACCAGGACTGAGACGCAATGGTGCTAGGACAGGTAAGTGACGCCATACGGAGAGACGCAAGGGTGTTAGGACAGGTAAGTAACGCAATAATGAACGAACTTTGCAGGACAAGAGCGGGGTTAGGGAGTAAAGACGACCACCAAAGCAATCCAGGGCTAAGAGGAAGCAGCCAAGCAACAAGGAGTAAGAACAACGCGTTTAGTAGTGACGCAGTAACAACGCCGCAAGTAGAGGGAGACAGGGAGGGGACAGGTAAGTACACAGATTTAGACCTGGAGACAGTAACGGTGGGAGGCACACGCCCACACGCAAAATTTACATTCTCAGACGGCTTTTGTAGTGATGAGGAGGAGGAGGGATCTTGCGGAGACAGAGTGATGGGAGTGGAGAAGGGTTGAGTAAATTATATATCACATGCACAGGCTGCTGTTCGTCATGGGAGTGCAGGACACAAGAAGAAGAAACAACAGGATAGGAGGGCAAAAACTCACAAAGGGAGGGGACACTACGAACAATGACGCCACCAGCGCAGCACACACCTTATGTCAACAGGCTTAGAGACCTCCCGGGACGCAGAATGGTGGGATCAGCAACTGCATACAACAAGGACAAAGCGAGTCAACGGTGAGGCCATAAGGGCGTAGGGGGCACACGGCTTGCACGACACCTTACTGAATTTATCGAACAATTTTCTGACATGGAGGAGGAGGGTGAAAACACACATATCACACCACACCGACGCACGCCAGAGGAAATAACAGAATACACACAGATGCCACTATTAGAGAGACGGGGGACAAGGCCACAATACGTCCCATGGAAGCATGCAGACAAAGAGAATATTAAATGCAGACTACCATCATTGAGCGGAGGGGGGGGAAATGGATACATGAAATGGAGAAGTTAAATGCAGGGCACAAGTAAGCGGTTGGAGATGTCAAAGGGTTATTAATTTCAATTCTGGGTGACACCGCGGATGACATTTGGAAGAGGGCGGGATTCTCACCTCGCACGACGGGGTACCATTTGCAAATTGCAGACACGCACTATGGCAAGCGCTGAGGGTACAATATCCGGACACCTCAGACATAGGGGCAATAATATCACACAAAATGCGCGAGAACAAGGACCCTGTTAATTACATCCAGGAAATTCAGGAGCAGTGGTGCCTGGAAACGCGGGAGCCATGGGACAAAACATTAGCCATATTTTATCACATACTGATAGAGGGGCTCCCAGAACCAGTACAGAGGCAGTTGAAAAAATTGATAGGAATGGAAGCAAAAGCATGGCCAGAAATACAGCTAACGATAGTACACCATTGTAGGTTATGGTAAGAAAAGATGAAACAGAAAGAGGAAGATAGGAAGGCCGATGAGGCAACACTGGTCCAGAAGAAGCTGTCAAAATATGCCATGGAAGGTGCACTCATAACCAGCCTCGTGCCACCGACACCAGGCACTGCGCAGCAGTCACAACCACTCGCAACACTGTCACAGCAAGTACCAATTACAACACAGCAACTGCCGCCACCGCCTCCATACACAGCGCAACACATATATGCATCACCAATGGGGGGGATACATGCCAATGGGTAACGGCTATACCAACAACTACAGAGGAAGGGGTTGGTTAACAAGAGGGAGGGGTTTTGGTCCAGCGGCATACTTGCCAGGGGTAGGGTTCAGAGGGTACAACCAATACGGACAGCCGGGGTATTTAGACAACACTGGAGGATACCCGTGGCAAGCACAAGAGCCACCAATGTGCTGGACTTGTGGACTAGTAGGACATGTATCACGCGCATGCAGGGCAAGACCGACACAAGCAGGATGGGGAGAGGAAGGGCAACAGGGTTACAATGGGGACAAAATAATTACCAACAACCTCAAATACCACAAACAAGTGACATACACATGGAACAACAAGGAGGACTGACACAACCGGTGCAACAACTACAGCAGCAACCATATGTGCCACCCTCCTTACACCAGGTACAGCACCAACCGGCACAACACCAAGCACAACAGATGACGGTGGCACAACAACAACACATCCAAACGGTACAACAGCTCACACAGATGCAAGACAATACACAACTACCTACAGACACGCTGATACCCCATACGCAGATGGGGAAAGTGATGATACTGGGTCACAACCCATACACGGGGAACGGCCAATCATTATACTCCCAAAAGGACAACCCCCAGACGTCCTTGTTGTGTCCCATCCTGTCGGTAACACCTAACCCTGCGGAGGAACAACGCATAAAGGTGGCGATAGGTGACAAAACATTTTCTTTCCTAGTCGACACAGGGGCAACTAGATCCTGTATTAGGGAAGGGAAGTTCAACTTGTCAGGTGATGCCATGCACACTCAAGGATTCTCTGGGGCTCGAGGGCCGGTTCCTTTTACTGATAACATCTCCTTATCTGTTGGGGATCACAACCTATCTCTGCCATTACTATACTCAAAGCAATCACCAGTAAATATACTAGGGAGGGATATCATGAGCAGATTGAGCATGACTGTGGGCCTCATTCCGAGTAGGGCGGTAAGGGATACCAGGCACCGTTAAGGAGACCGGTGCCGGTAATCCCTTACCGCCCTACTACGAGGTCCCTTAGCGGGTCCTCCTTCAACGCCTGGTTTTACCAGGCGTTATGGACGGGACCCGCTAAGGGACTTCAGCGCTAATAACGGTACCGCAAATTGCGGTACCGTTATTAGCTACTTCCCCATTCCCATTGAGCCCTATGGGGGCTCAAATGGGAATGGGGAATGGATTTTTCAATGGGGACTTACCGGTCCCGCAAAGGTCGGACTACACCGGTAAGTCCCCATTGAACCAGGTCGGAGTCGGTACTGGTATGGGAGGTAGTCATGACGCAAATAGCGCCATGACTACCACCATACTCGGAATGAGGCCCAATATCTTTCACTGACAAAGGGATAGTATGCGCGACACCAGGCATGCACATGCTCACCGCACGACACATACTTCAGGCTTACTGTGGCAAGACAGTGGCAAGGGCACAGCCCGTGGACGGGCACATCTTCCAATACGGAACAGACATGGCAATAGCATGGCTACCGGGGATTGAGGGTAAGGTGTGGAGGAGGCCAGCAGCATACCTTTTCAGACCGGAAACGCCCACTAGTGAGGAAGAAGGGGCAATAATATCAGTCGATATCGAGAGCATTGTGGCTACCAAAGACTACATTGCAGTTCACGCTCAGGATGGGGAAGGGAAAGCATGGAGGGCACTGATAGCATTGGCTGAAGGATGCAGGCTGACGCAGGTGTCAGACGAGGAGTTCTTCTCAGATGAAGTAGGAGATGGAGAGATGGTGTTCCAGATGAACGACTACGTTTGGTTGAGAGTGACGTACAAGGAGGTAGGACAGAAAATGGCAATGGCACTAGAAACGCCCGTCCCCACACAATCAGACTTGTACGATGAAGAGTTAGCAGCTGTACTCGCCTCACTATGGACTACTAGTCCCTATGATGTGGGATGCATAAAAAGCATTGGAGGGGTAAAAATAAAGCTAAAAAAAGGAGCAATGCTGCCCAGAGTGAAGCAGTACCCACTGTCCAAAGAAGCTGATGAAGGGATTTATGAGACAATAAGTGCCTAGTGGAAAGAGGAATCTTGGTACCATCAGAATCACCATGCAACACTGTGGTATACCCAGTTCCCAAGGCTAAGGGAGAGTCCTGGCGTTTCATACAAGACTTGAGACCACTTCACCACATTGTGGAAGCAGAGTACCCGATAGCAGTTAACCCAGCCACAATACTGTGCGGAATACCAGCAGAGGCATCACGGTTCACCATGATTAACCTCAAAAATGCGTTCTTCTCAATACCACTGCACCCCGACTCACAAGATTTGACATGTTTCACATACCGTAACACGAAATGGACACACACCAGACTACCCCAAGGATACAGCAAGTCGCCATCTATCTTTAACAGAGTAATACAGATGGACCTAAGGAACATCGACATGGAAAGCACCGTGTTGCAATATGTGGATGATATCATCATCTGTAGCACCACTGAGGAAAAGTGCATGAAGGACTCTGTAAAGATGCTCACAGTACTGGCTGAGAAAGGGTACAAGGTTGACAAGGAGAAACTGCAATATTGTCAGGAGCAAGTACTATACAAAGGGCAGATAATCTCACAGAAAGGAAGGAACATCGCACCACAACGGGAGCAAGCAATAAAGAACACACCACAGCCACAAACAATAAGGGAATTACAACAATTTCTTGGCCTGTGCAACTACTGCAGAGCATGGGTTTTTGACTACAGCACTTACATAGGACCCCTATTAGAGGCTCTCAGGGAGGCACAAAGGGGGACGAGGAAGATGATATGGACAAGAGAGATGACTGATGCATTCAATGAACTTAAAGAAGCCATTTCACCAGTTCTGGGTACCCCTAACTATAATGATGAGTTTTACATATTCTCACATTGCGATGGTGCAGTAATGAAAGCAGTGCTAACACAAAAGACAAGCATGGGTCACTAACCAATAGCATTTTACAGCGGACACTTGGAGCCAGTGATGATGGGGCACTTTCCGGGCGAACAACACTTGGATGCAGAAGCTTTTGCAGTAGTGAAATCATCTTCCATTACTATGGGTTGCTCCACCAGACTATACGTGGAACACGCCCTCTTCGCGATCTTAAACAAACCAAAATCCACACTGACTACCCAGAGAACAACAGGGTATGAGATTATTCTATCTAGACCTGAGTTGAAAATAGTAAGGTGTAGTAATGTCAATCCAGTGCAGTTTATAGCAGAAGAAGTGGCCGAAGGAGAATATGTACATGACTGTACACACATGCAATTGAATTTTTCTCATCCACCCGAAAGGTAGAAGAAAATGCCCTAGAGGGGGGTGAGGTGTTATTCATTGATGGATCATCAACAATTGACCAAAGTGATGGTATAAAAAGGACTGGAGCAGCTGTAGTGCGATTGAGGGAGGATTGGACGTACATTCCGGTCAGATGTGTTAGATTACCCCAACAATATTCAGCACAAGCAGCAGAATTGGTAGCACTGATTTTAGCTTTAGAAGAAAGCAACAGGAAAAAAGTTACAATATATTCTGATAGTGCATATGTCACCTCGACGGTACACTCAGGATTAATAAAATGGCTCAGAAGAGGATTTAGGAGAGGAGATGGTACTCCAGTGCAACATGCTCTCCTCCTGGGTGAACTAATAGAAGTAATAACATACCCCACCGAGGTGGCACTGGTGAAGTGTCAGACACACACGAATGGGGAAGATCCAATATCAAGAGGTAATGAAACAGCAGTCGCACATGCAAAATATGCTGCATACTTTGTTTGTTTGTTTGTTTGTTTGGTTATTATTTGTAATGCGCCGGAATACCCTAGGGTAACAGGGCGCAGCAGATACAAGAATTTGCAAAACTTAGTTACAGACAATAAAATATAAACATGGCATATACATGGCATATACACAATAATAAAGAAGGAAAGCAAGGAGTATATACATATATACAGTTAACAGATGTGTGTCCGGTATGTCCAAGTGGCAAAAGGGAGAGGTGGAGCCTGGCCCAGTGTGTTTTAGACAGCGGCTGTCTTCAGCCAAGACATCATCTTGGAACGGAAGTTTTTGTAGGGTAAGTCCATTCTGAGAGTGGGTGGTAAGGAGTTCCACAGTTTAGCTGCTTTTACTGGGAAACTATTACCTCCTATGGTGGAGCGTTTGAAGTTAGGGACAGAGAGGCAATCTCTGTATGCTGTCCTTGTCGGTCTCAAGGATGTCAGTCTGTGAAATCTGTCGATCAGGTAGATGGGGGCCGCGTTATTGAGGGACTTATGGGTTAGTGAAGCAGTTTTTAGGGAGATTTTGTCTAAGATAGGGGTCCAGTTGTTCTGCTGGCTGTGTGCTGTGATGTGGTTTCTTCTTGAGATGCCCAGGGCCGCTCTGAGTGCATTGTTCTGGAGCGTTTGTAGCTTGCTAGTAGTGGCTTTAGAGGACCCAAGATAAAGGGCGTTACAGTAGTCTAAGCGGGATAGTATGAGGGCTCTGGCCAGGGTCAGGCAGCTGGTGACGGATAGAAAAGGTTTGGCTGTACGGATCAATTTACACTGTAGGCCGTGGAGGAGGCTAATGAACTCACCTGTCTGTTAAAGGAGAAGTTGGAGTCCAGGTAGAAGCCTAATGTTTTGACTTCATATCCCACTCTGATGGTGGTGCCATCAATTATGAAGGATGAGTAAGCTGAGTTTAGTTTCTTTAGGCTGGCAGTAGTACCCAAGGTGATGAGTTCAGTTTTATCATCATTCAGGCATAGACCGTGAGTGGCCATCCATGCCTGGATGATGATGTAAACCCTATTCACCAAGGCCAAATCCTCTCCATAATCTCCAGAAAGCGGAGGAGGATCTGGGTATCATCTGCATAGTTAGTGTAGGTGATACCGAGAGGATCCAGATCATCGAAAAGGGGCTTGGTAAATATGTTATACAGTGTAGGGGAGACACAAGAGCCCTGAGGTAGGCCACAGGTGATGGGTATGGGGTCTGCAGCATCTGCAGGCGAAAAAACCCTCATGGTTCTGCCATCGAGGAAAGATCTAATCCATGTAATGGCCTCGGGGGGGAAGTGGGCGGCCGTGTGTAGGTGAGTACAAAGGACCGAGTGGTCGACCAGGTCAAATGCTGCAGAGAGGTCGAGGAGGAGGAGTAATGCTGCTTGGCCATTGTCTCTAAGCAGGTAGATCTGTGTTTTAAGGTCGATGAGAGCTGTCTCAGTCCCATGTTGGGGTCGGAAGCCTGATTGTCTGGCTCCTAACAGGTGGTGTTCTTCCAGGTGCTTCTGTATTTGAACATAGGCAACCTTGTCCAGGATTTTCAGGAGGAATGGTACCGTTGTTATGGGTCTGTAATTAGTGGGGGTAGCTGGGTCCAGAGTAGGTTTTTTAGTAAAGGTAATACCCAAGATTGTTTTAGGTTGGTAGGGATGGACCCAGTGGAGAAGGAGGCATTGATTAGCTTTGTGATAAATGGGGAGAGGTCACGGGCAGCGTCTTTTATGAGCTGTGCTGGACATAAGTCTCCCTGGCAGTTAGAGGGCTTCAATGACAAGATGATTTTTTCAACTTCGAGTATGGTCACTTTGGTAAAATTGAATCGTGTATATTCACTTGTGGTCTGCTTCTCAGGTGGCTTGGACAAGGCAGGGTTGTTTAAGGATGCTTTTTTACAGGATATTTTGTTTTGTAACGTGGCGATTTTGTTGGCTAAGGCATTTTGGATGTCGGTGCACCAATTCTTATCTTTAATGCAGGTGTCTGTTGGTGCTATGGGGGTTTCTACTTCTTTCAGAATAGAGAATAGTTCCTTCGTGTTTGAACTGGCTTGGGTGATACGGGAGTCAAAGGAGGTACGTTTTGCTAGTATAATTTCTTTTTTATACAGGGCCGCTAGTTTGGTGAATTTGATTTTATTGGCTACTGATGGGTCTCTTTTCCAGATAGTTTCACAATTTCTTTTTTGCTGTCTTAGGTTTTTGAGGAATGGTGTATACCAATTATTCAGGTTTGTTTTGGGCTTACTTGGCCTGAGTTTGAGAGGGGTGATTAGGTACAGGGAAGTGGACATGATTTTATTATATTCCTCAACCAAGGTCTCAGGATCCAGGTTGTCAGGGAGTGAGTTGAGCGTGGGGAGTAGATTGGGGATAAGTCTCTCCACCGTGATGCTCTTTTTGTTTCTCGTGAGTGTAGGTGGGGCCCTAATGGACTGCGTAGGAGGAGGTCTGGTGGTGGACAGCAAGAACGATACCAGGTGGTGGTCAGTGCAGGCTAGTGGTGAGATGTCAGTGCTGTTAGTTAGGCAGTTGTGGTCAGCCACCCAGTCAAGTATTCTGCCCTTGTCATGGGTGAGTTTTAGGCTTCTTTGAGTAAATCCTAATTCGGTGAGGGTGTTAAGCGTGGTAATGGCAGCTTGGTCTTCGGGGTCGTTGAAGCCCATGTTAAAGTCTCCAAGGGTGAGCGCCTGTGTGGCGATTTTTAGGTTAGTGGATAGGATAGTGTTAAGATCCTCATCGAATGTGCCTAATGGGCCTGGAGGGCGATACATCACATGGATGTTAAGGGTTTGGGTATTGGTAATGGGAACTTTGGCTGAGAGTAGTTCGCAAGAAGGGACACTGATGGTGGTAGCTGCTCCAATAGGAAGGCTGCATTTATGAATGATGGCAACACCGCCTCCTCTAGAGTTAGGTCGGTCTTGTCTCAGGATGGTGTAATTGTCAGGGACTGCTAACATAAGCATGGGGCCTGCTGCCGGATGGAGCCAGGTCTCTGTGATAGCAAGGAGGCCCAAGTTTTCATTGATAATTAGGTCTGCAATTTCAGTTCCGTGGGCTACTAGCGATCTAGCGTTGATTAGAGCTCCCTTAATTTGGGGGCTCATTATGGGTGTAGTGGTGATGGAGGCCGACGCTTTCTGGGTAGGTTTAGTACTTCTCAGGTTAGTGTGATGAGGGGGATATTTAATATGGTGGTTCAGAGATAATTTAGGTTTGTTGGTGTTAGGGCTGGTGGGAGTGATTCTGGGTCTCTTAGTGGTAGGCATGGAACGGGCGAGTGGCTCGTGGATTTTGGCTAATCTAGCTCTGAGTCTTGTATTCCTGTCTATAGTGGGGCAAGGGATGCTAGTCAGTAGCACTTGAGGTGCCTCAATTATCATTAGCGGTGAGCTATTGGATGAGTTGGGGCTAGGTAAGGTCGCGCACATGGTAGTTGGATATTGAGGCGGCATGATGGACAGTATTATGGTGATTAAGAGGAGCAGGGAGCAGGCAAGGCAATTGTTGAGCAGGGGAGGCATGCTAGTTAGTTGCAGAGTGCAAAATGCATATGCAGACGGGGTTCACCTAAATGCAGAATTCACACTAGGGCTAAAGAGCATGAGCAGACAGGGTTCGCCTAAATGCAGGATACACACTAGGGCTAAAAAACATGAGCAGGCAGGGTTCACCTAAATGCAGGATACACACTAGGGCTAAAGAGCATGAGCAGAGAGGGTTCACCTAAATGCAGGATACACACTAGGGCTAAAAAACATGAGCAGGCAGGGTTCACCTAAATGCAGAATTCACAGTCTACTGCTGTACTTTAAGCAAACGTATGCATATAATCAGATGTCAACGTAGTACAGATGCCTGACATACATATACATTAAAGATATCAAGTGGCAGTTCAGACTGACCTTGCGGACAAGAAGTTGATTTGAGTGCAAGTTACGTAACGTGCAAAGTGTTGTGCGCCGTACGGTGCTAGTTGGGGAAGCGTTGGGCAGTATTGAGGGCCCTATGCCGTCTCAGGCCAAGACAGGCACAGACAGGCGCTGCCCTTTGTGTGGATGGCCCGGCTGATGCCTTCCGGCAAAACGGGTGCCCGGAAGTAGCGTGCGGCGGCCAATCGGCGTTACAGGGGTTGCTTAGCAAGGGTAAACAAAAGCGATGAGGGAGCCGCCATTACGCTCCTCGTGTATGGTGGTTGTTGGCAAGGCTGGGATCACGGAGGGATCGGGATGATGGGAGCGGGCTGCGGCTGCAATTATTGCTTACCCGCGGCTCCTGTGCTCCTCATACTTGGTGTGCAGCAGACATGGGACCTCCCAGAAAAACAAAAAGAAAAGGGGAGGGTAAGACAGTTGATAATAAAAGATGGATACACACACATTCCCGAGACACAGATCATGGAACTGCAGGCAGCGGCTCCAATGGCAGAAAAGGAACTGTGGGTTAAAAGAGGATGCACTATGTCCCCTGCAAATGCATTATGGAGACAGAATAACACAGGGAAAGTTGTGATGCCCGTGGTCCTACTAAAAACAGCTCTGGTCCAACTACACCACCCCACTCATACAGGAAAGTAAGTAATTACAGCACAAATAAAAGAATCACGGTTCTGCCCCAGGCTAAACTCACACGTTGAAAATTTCATTAGCAATTGCCTTACCTGCCAACAATTTACGGCCGGTCACACACTGCAAGTGATCAAAGGTACAATACCCCGGCCTGAAGGACCCTTTTTGCACTTACGCATTGACTACGTGGACATGATCATTGTATGTCAAGGATACCGATACATGATTGTAGTAGTATGCCCATTTTCAAGGTGGATTGAGGCCGGCCTGTGCTCCCATGCAGATGCATTTAGGGCAGCTACATTTTTTGTAAGGGAGGTTTTCCCAAGGTGGGGAGTTTGCCAAGTATGAAGGTCAGACAATGGTCCCCACTTTGCGAATGAATTATTTCAGCACATAACTGCCCTTCTGGGGATTAAGCCAAATTTGCCTGTGCATATCACCCACAAGCCAATGGCGTCTGTGAACGCCTCAACGACCTCCTGAAAGAAGCGATAGCAAAGATCCGGCAAACAACCAAAAAGAGTTGGCTCTATTGGCTTCCTCTGGCTATGTTTGAATTAAGAAATAAACCAAGTTTCGGACCACCACCTCATACCCCATGAGGTGGTGCCCGGACGCCAAATGAACCTTCCCCTCACACCACCATCAAGGGCAATGTACGATTGTGAGGCAGCGAGTACTGTTTATGGTGAAGAAATGCAGGACTATGTCTCTTCCCTCGTTATTAGTGCTGCTTTTATCTCGGAACAGAATCAACGGATGCAGGGCAGGTCAGAGAACAACCAACGGGAACCAGCAACCAATGAGGAGCAGGAGCTGACTGGACTGTGGACAGTGAAAGAAGGAGACACATTACTCCTTAGAAACTATCGGAGGAAGTGGAACGCCACTAGATTTACAGGGGCTCACACTGTCAAGCAAGTAGCCCCTAGGGCTGTTAAACTGTCGCATAAGAACATTTGGACACACATTCACGACATCAAGCCCTATAAAGCACAGACCTGGCCCCATCCCTACAGCGACAGGGTCAACGCTTCAGCAGCAATAAACGACAACGAGGACACAGCACAAACACGAGCTACCCCAAAGGACACAAACGAACAACCACCCATAGCCCACCCCATGGTCACGAGGTCACAGACCAAAACCGCCCCAACGTCAGAAACATAAAATGTTTTAATTAAGATTCTGCTACTAGAACTAGAAAATTAAATTTAACTTACAGGCACCCACCAGCAGTAAAACAAGAACACTGTCAAAGAGATCTGTAATATACACCACACTGTGTAAACACGTGCATGCTCTCTTCTCTTTTTGTCTCGCATATGCAGGTATCGTGCATTTTAACTGTTGTATGCAAATATCTGATAAAGAACATACGCCACTGCCCAGGGGCAAATGCTACCCACCGACAATATCCCAGAAGCACTGTCACACCAATTTGAATATGTAATAAAAAGGCCAAAGTACTTAAGGCCTAGGAGAATACGTATCTACCATAACACATTTCTCATGCTAATAGTATGCTAGTTTCCACACCTCCACGCAGCATTACCTGCCTTGATAGATAGGACGTGCCCAGGCGTGGGAGGAGTTTTTCGCCTGGGCATTGAACGACCACTTGATACGGAGGGCTTGAATAACAAACACTAACAAAAATAACGCACCATTTTTAGAGATTTTGAGGCAGGCACCTATGTCATCTAAAATAAAGTAGCTGTAGGACGGCAGCACAGGTAACATAAAAATGCCAGTGGTAATAACAACTGTAATAAAGATGTTGGGGATATTTTTCACCACTGGTCTGATAACTGCCGCTGTCTGGCAGGCCTACTATGCTTTCCAAGTGACTGCAAACTCCAATACTAACATTTACCCTACCCCTGTTGCAAGGAGCACTGTGTCAGGTGGTACAAGTAGCACGAGACCAAACGTAAAAAGAGGTAAGCGCAGTGTTTCTATAGATGTACATGGGGTGGGCACATATCTTACAGAATCCGCACACATCGCTAACAATATGTGGTATAAACACATGTTCAAAATTGGTACGGACTCGACAAAGGACAACTGCTATGTGTGCTCGTTGATCCCATACGCCATGAGTGCCTCCAGAACATTTCTGGTTACTGAAGTACCAGCAACGACAGCAGAATGCCTCTTATATTTAGCATTATTCCAAACACGAGGATGATTTCAAGGGAAACAGGCAACATTAAGATGGAAGTCAAGGTCAACATACCCCTACGAAGACAACTTCATCAAGACACTACCGATGTATGACAACTATTGGGGCAGCTGACTGAAGGACTTTAATAAATAACCGACTGACCTGACAAAGGAGAAACAAGAGGTAACCCTGAACTACCTGCCATGTAAATGGAACGCAAGAGAGGTTGGAGGTGAACCAGGGTGCAGGGAAAGACCACTAATACTTTGGTCTATGGCAAAGTATATACAAAGAAAGGATGGGTGGATGGAATTGTAGGAAGCAGGATAGTAACATTGGCAAAATCCTCGGTAATGACAGTGCAAGAAGAAAACGACAAATGCTACAAGGAACGGACAAAGAGTGCGGCCCTACTAACATTGTTGGACAAGGACAAAAAAGAGGTACCCATAACGATATTACCTGTTGCAGCACCTACACTATGTTACCAGCACAATGGTGAAATAGATGTTGGAATAAATGAAGGATGTAAAAGAACAATGAAGATTCCTGAGGGGGGAGCAAGAACAGCCGTGCTGATGGACCACTATTGGGCCTGTGGAGCAAAAGCTTATAACAGCCTACCACAGTCATGGAATGGCATATGTACCATAGTACATGTCAACGTACCATCCCTGGTAATACCGCAAAAACACATCAACATGGAAAATTTCCCTAAGATGGACGTAGAAACCAAAAGGAAAAGACGGTCCCTGGGAGAAACAGACAGCACCTCAAAGAGCGACGCTACTAAAGAAAAACAACTATCCAGAGTAAAAGACAACGAGAACCACTAACAGGAAATTACCTTTGGAGAAGGTCAGAAACAGCGCTAAGTGAGATTCCTCCAGCGCACAGATTATTTAGTAGGGTTATTTAGTAGGGCAGCAATGTTCTTTTCCTCCGTCATACATCCAGGAGTGCAGGCATATGCAAATGCAAAGTGGCTACAAATGACACGATGGGAGCTGATGATGACGATTAACTCCACAGTAAACGGACTCAAGGCAATAAAAGAGGAACTAAGAGCAATTAGGATGGTGGCCCTACAGAATAGGTATGTGCTAGACCTTCTAACAGCAATGGAAGGAGGTGTTTGCGCAATAATTGGAAGTTCCTGCTGTACATTCATTCCTGCAAATGACGAGGACAATGGCACTTTGTCTGCAGCAGGATCACAGCTGGCCAAGATGCATGCCAAGATGGAAGAAGAAGCAAAGGGGGTGAAGAAGGATGGTAGCTGGTTTTCATACCTCTGGTCTTGATGCCATCATGGTTGTCGGACGGCCTCAAGGTTGTGCCAGGATGCGTAATCCTGGGAATGGCTTCACTGATTGGGATAAAACTATGGATAGCAAGGTCGAAGCGTACTGCCGAGGAAATGATAGACATGCACGTACTAATGCCTGCTGAAGACGACAGATACGCAGATATCATCATCAAGGAACGTGAATGGCTGCGGCAACAGATAGTGGAAGCAGACCTGTACCCACCATTGATAAAAGTTGAGAATCCATGAAACCTGAAGAGCTATGTTGGAAAATGGGTTTATTGCAAACCAGGTGGTGGATGTGTATACATGTACTGGTCATTTGAAGATCACGTCCGATACGGACACCTGGTAGGAATAACGAAGGTATGGGGAGTAAGAGGAGACAAAAGAGTGGATAATTTTGTGGTCGACGAGTCGACCAGAGGGGGGACTGAAGAGGGAAAATGGGACGATCCCTTTCCCAGATTCGCATCCAAACCATGGCTAGTGACATCACAACCTAAGCACCAACCACAGGATGAGTTTGGCCCTCTGACTGCTGCCCCAGACGTCAAGATCCACCGTGGCCATGCCCTGCACCCACAGGCCAGCTGCACACCATGCAGAGCATGTGGTGGGGCACCAAGTGGAGCTGAGACCGACCATATGGATCAACTCGACTAAATGTCACCCATCCATATCACCATCATTAGAGATGACATGATGAAATAGCCACGAGGGACAAGGACACACGTGCTGCCAAGCACCTGGATCAGACCCACACCAACTCACACGAAGAACATACTCAGTGCTACGGCTTAGAGGACCGTGCACACTAACAGACATGCATTGTTGTTATTTTTCACATAGGCCAACCACCGCACTGCAGAAACGCAAGACGCCAGAAGAGCTTGTGCACACGCTTGCAGATGCTTCTTGCTATTAACACTCTCAAGATGACACCTTTTAGAAGGACTAATGTATAATGATCGAATTCGCACCTCGCGACCCTCGCCTTATGGACTGTATGCCGCCACCCATAACTAGACCAAGGTAGACCACAAACCAGAGTCCCTAGGCCCGTAGCAGCCCAGCCTGAGCTACCAGGCGCTGACCATGCATAACAAGACCCTGACAGGAGACCCACAGCCAAGGCTGCGAAGTTGCAATCAACATGCCACGTTTTCGGTGCCAAGGTAACACCTGCCACTGCTAGGGACTCCTCAGAGCAGAAATACAAATCAAATCCCCATAATTCTGCCTCAGCCATGGTCTCTCACCACGTGACCAGGCCGACCTGATACAATGCCAAGTTTCAAGGACTAGAGAAGCTCTAAGGTCTCACGCCTGGGACCCAGGCTGCAACAACAGAGTTACAAGTTGGATACCGGTGGTGATGGGAAAGGAGCACCCAACAGCCAGTAGTAAGACCTGTCCATTGTCCGCCACTGACACATAGTCACACATTGTTGCCAACATCAGGTACATCGTGGACTGGGAACAATGATGGTCCCAGACTTGGGGGCTCGCGGATGAACCAATCAGAACACGAGGGGCTAACCACTGATGACACCATAATTCAACCAATCACTAACTTTATTCATGCAACAAATTTCATGTAACCATTCTTAGGGACGACCCAAGAGTACCATCTAATCACTTCTCTACCACTAATATTTCCTTCTATACTGATCCATACTGACCCTACCACTCGGGGAACCAACCTGGGGTAGTGTTAGGTTTGGGGGCAAGCTTTCCCAGGTGACGTACATAGTAGCGCCATTCCGTTAGAAAAAGGGCCTGCAAGCCCATCTCCGGGAAGACGTTCCTTGGGTACCTACGCTCCGAGAACCTGTCCCTGTCGGTTTTATGCAATATACAGCAGTAACTATTTGCTTTTGTCTGTGCCTTATACTCCTTTGGGACGTGGGAGGAGTTGGGGCCTCCCCAACACTGGGGGTCTGCGGACGGCCCTGCTGACCTCCGGGAAATTACCCCAACATCCTTTTTTAATGTATTCATCCACATTTAATATGTGTGATATCAAAAGATAATTTGCAACCAGTATGTTTGTGCATTTACTTGAATTAAAAAAATGCATTTATCAAAACACTCACACAGCCATACAGGAAAGAAAGGACAGCCCCATTTTTGTCATAACCACAAATGGTTGCTCCTGCAATTGCTGCTGACTCAATTCATATGCTTCCAACAATGTGAAGAACTTTAATGTTATTTTTTATACAACTTTCACGGTATTCATGCTGCCAGTCTGTAATGCGATTGGACTGCATTGTATGATGGACAGAATATGGAACAAAGCAGATAGACCTGTTTAGTTTTTTTCAATTTTTATATATATAAATACAGGCAGAAAGCAGATTGATTTCCACCTGTAATTATGTGTAAAAATCAGTAAAAAACAGAAAACTGAAAGCTGCGCTTATAATTCTTGGTAGACAGGAGGAGAATATATTCAGTGGTTATAACTGACTACACAATGCACCATCTTCATATCGCAATAGAGTAGTGACAGACATCTATTTGTATTAATTTCCAGAGCACCTAAAGGTTTCAGTGAACGAGGAAGGCATGTAAAGGAGGATCACCCCACTGTCTTTAGGGCAGACTGGGAAGGAAAAGGGGGAAGCAGAGTTACAGGTTGTCTCTACTGATGAGCTGGGAAACACAAGTGCAGAGGTGCAGGATGAGGGATGTTCCTGGTCTCTTTCACCACCTCCAAGATCTACTGGGGGTAAGTCTGAGGATAATAGTGATGTTGATGATGGCTAAGATAAAGGTGTTGACTCGTCTGAGTCAAGAGCCCTTCAACACATGGTTTTGGAAACCAGTGATGCAGAGGAGGAAAAAAAGGGACAATGCCACAGTTACAGAGATATGAGGGAAGGACAAAGCTACACATCAACTTTTGTATATGATATTTCAAAGACAGCCTGCCAGCACTGAAAGTGAACAACATCAAAAGGGACAATGCCACAGTTACAGAGATACGAGGGAAGGACAAAGCTACACATCAACTTTTGTATATGATATTTCAAAGACAGCCTGCCAGCACTGAAAGTGAACAACATCAGTCTGTGGCAGCTAGAACATGGTCTCTGCCAGCACCACCAGCATCATCACAGCTTGAAGAATGCAGGAGGACATCCCTTCCTGCTCCAGCAAGAAAGACCAAATTGTGCAAATTCCCCATACTGCAGGGCAAACAGCAACACCATCTACCCACGATTACTCTGTTCAATAAAACTGGGCCAGGGAGTCTGGAACCAAGCGGAGTACCACATCTTTGCAGTGCCTTATGATGCACCATGATGAACAGGATTGGGATCAACCCAGAAGACCTCTACTGCACACCTCTCACCACCATTAGTTCATCACCATGCCACCCACAGTCCATACTGTCACCCCTGAAAATGCTATTGTTGTTCATAGATCAAGTGACTGACTGCAGTGGAGTGCATTTGACTAGTTGCAAAGGGATGTACGTTAAAGGATTGAGTCCCAAAAGATCGAATTACAAAATTGTGAGCCCCACTTGTTCGCATTCTGTAGTTCGATCTTTTGCTTTTTTATTGTTCTCACCACGCATGTCATGTGCGGTGGACACCCCCGCGACGCCGGAAGCCCTTAATACTGAAACAGGGGAGCTCTGGACACCCCCGCAACTCCCGCTCACCTTGGTCAGTATTTTATGATTCGTGTTTTCCACCAGGCCAAATGCACACTAATTGTGCATTCGGTCTTTATTTTCGGTGTTTTGGTGCAAACCCGTTGTAAAGGCCATTGGCATTTGTGCCACTTCTGCTACATTCCTGCATCCTCCTCCTGCTATTTTACAACCATAATAAAGCAGGTGGCACCTTCCAAACACAACACATAGAACTGCCCCATGCATTTTTTCAGTTTTCCCTGTGAGTTCAGAGTTGTAAAAATAATAATGTTTGCCTACGACACTCTCTGTTAGTCATTCGAGCACCAACACGAAAACACATAATATGAGCTTCTACAGAAGTAACTTGATCTACGAAAGACATTTCCATGCTCTACGAATGGCATTAACTGCTTTCTTGTTATTTTTTAAATTTCTACCCAAACATCTAAGCCTTTGCGTTAGAAAAAACACACTATCTTCCCCAGGCCATCACTGACACCAGGATAACACATTTGCAGAACTACCCAAGTAGGATGTTCAAAAATGAACTGCCCAAGCATGTACGTTGTATAATATCACTGCACTTCCTCTTCCTCTTCGCAGTCTTATATTCTTACTTCTACTTTATACTTCAAAGGTAATATTGACATTCATTGACTTCAGTAGTGGCTTGATGCATTTTCCATACATCCTCACTATGTCAGAAATACAGTGTCCTTTCGTATGTCCATGACAGAAGATTAAATAATGCAAGAGGCTCATTTCTACCAACCAGCATTTTGCATGCTGCAAATGGAAAATGCAAATATGTGCAGTCTGAACAAGCGGAACTTAATAACTTACTGAAGTTCTGTCATCTGAAGATTTTATGGCAGCGTCGCAGATCAAAACAATGGGGATCAATATTTGCCCCATTAATTTATTTCCGGTCAAGACTGGCTCATTTCACTCCAATTAACTCCCTCAACATTTACACTCCCCTTTCAACCATGCCAATAGTGTTGCAACTAAACAGCTTCTGCCACTCGCTGGGACCCTCTTGCCTGCAAAGCCACCACCTTAATATTTGGGAACTACCCTTCTGGCTCAGTGACAGAGCAGTGACCCTAAATTCCCTTTTCCTACCCTCTTGCCTAATGCCCAGTCAGTCATCTACAAACAAATAGCATGTGCTCCTCCATGGCATCACAGCTGAGGGGGTTTGGCTCATGTTGACTGATGGTCATCTAGCAATACAGGCAGTATGTGATAGCATGACGCCTCATTTTCCTTTCTATCCCCGCACTGTCTTCCGACAGCTTAAAGTGATCTGACCTCCATGGTGATGTGATCACTGTTCGTGCCTGGGATGCCCCCATACCACCTGGCACATGACTGGGGATGCCTGTGGCTGCCTTACCTTCTCGTACGAGCAGGCACAAGTACAGGTGCCTCAGTCTCTTCCTCATACTGTGGCATCTGCTAGTGGACCATCTCTGTTTCATCCATGTCTTGCTCTTCATTCACCTCCCGCACCACCACCTGAACCCTTTCCATGTGTGTCTCCAGGCAGCCCTAGACCTCCGATGCATCCTCGCCCAGTCTTACCACTCAAGCAACAAATCTGGTTAAGGCATTGTCCAACAATATCTCTAGTCGTCCACAACTGCAATTTCACTGAATTAAAGGGATAGTTCACTCTAAAATTGTATTGGTTAAAAAGATGGCCCATAATCAAAAATATATATAAATAATATGTTTAAACAAAGTTTCTATGTAAAGTTTTGAGCAAATGAGGCTCAAGCTCAAAAATTTCAAGCACTAGGAGGCATCCATTTTATGAAATGGATGAGCCTCCTGTGCTTGTGTTAAGCTCTGCCCTAGCGGCACTAATGAAGCAAAAGCCAGCCAGCTGTAATAAACAAAAGCTACCAGTAGGTGGCTTTTGCTTCATTATTGCCGGAGAGCAGAGAATGCAGGCAGGAAGGCTGCATGCTGGTAAGTGCTTTTTTATTTGTTTTTCTTATAAAATCACAGCAAATATAAATACAACTATGTTGTATTTATGATTGCCATGGTTTTCTTTCCAAGTTTCCCGGGAGCCCGGGAAACTTAAAAAGAAAAACACTGTAATTATAAATACCACCGCGCTGTATTTAGGACTGCAGCGGCTTTCACTTTGAGTCTCCCGAGAGACTCAAATTGAAAGTACCGGCATTTATAAATACAATGTTGTTGTATTTATAAATGCTGTGGTTTTCTTTTTAAGTTTCCCGGGCTCCTCCGGCCCAGGGGAGCCCAGGAAACGTAAAAAGAAAACTACAGCATTTATAAATACAACCGCATTGTATTTATGATTGCTGTGGTTTTCTTTCTAAGTTTCCCAGGCTCCTCCGTGCCGGATCAGCATGGGAACCTTACAAAGAAAACAACAGCAATTATGAATGCAACCGTGTTGTATTAATGACTGCAGCGGCTTTCACTTGGAGTCTCCCGAGCTCCACAATAAGGCATTATCCAACAAATATATCTAGAGGTCCAAAGCTGCCCTTGGTCTCCTGGGACGGGGGAGCCCAGGAGACTCAAAGCTGAAGCCACTGCAATCATAAATACAACGTTGTAGTATTTATGATTTCTGTGGTTTTCTAACCACGGAAATCATAAATACAACAACGTTGTATTTATAATTGCTCCGCCTTTTCTTGTAGGCAAGTCCAGGCAATTATGAATACTTCGCCGGCATCCGACAGAATATCAGAATTGCTACGACTTTCTTTTCTAGTTTCCCGCACACGGGAAACTAGAAAATAAAGTAGCAGCAATTATGTAAACTCCGCCGGCAGCCGGCGAAGTATTTACAATTGCTTTGCCTTTCATTTTACGTTTTCTGTGCTTTCCTGTGCTTGGGGAGCACAGAAAACGTACAATGAAAGTGAAGGCAGCCTCCTCTCCATGTTAATCTCTGCTCTGGCTGCAGTAAGCAAAAGCTCCCAGTAGGGGCTTTCGCTGCTTGATTAGTGTCGCCAGAGCACAGCTTAACATGCACAGATGAGGCTGCTTGAAATCACAAAATGGATACCCCCATGTAAACACCTCAGTTGCTCAAAATGTTACATAGGAACTTTGTTTAAAAATATGTTTTACATATATTTTTGATTATTGCCCATCTTTTGGGACAATAACATTTTTGAGCGTGCTGTCCCTTTAAGTCAAGGATTGCCAGCCAGTACTCCACCACTCACCACTCCCAGCCGCCTCTCCCTCATCCCAGCACCATAAAAGGTTGAATCAGGGGAAATGAGGGGAGAGGCTCCACAATAGCCCACCAAGGCTGGGGAAGAGTCTGTTGGGAAAGAAGGACACCACATCCCACCTTCTCTACTCCCGACCCCCCTCCTTCCCACTATCCCTCTGGCACTTCCAGAGTGGCAACCTCCCTGAGCACCCTCTGGGTCAGTGGGGAAGGGACTGCAACACTGTGCCACCACCTCCGGGACAGAGGCCCCCCCCAAAAGGAAGACACAGAACACTGTGCCCCACCCGAGGAAATTCCACTCCCACCCCCTGAGGTCCCCCCACCCAGGTGATCCTCCCCTGCCTCTTCACCCCAAGGTTGGGACCCAAGAGTAACGGCCCCCCTGGCCACCCAAGAAGAAGACCCCAGGGGAGCAGATGAGAGGACACCCCGAGGCCCCCCACAACCCCTTTCCGGAATGCCAACGTCCCATGTCCCCTCTAACCTCCCTCTGCAGCCCACCACCACCCACAGTCCCCAGCCAAGCTGCTGTGCCTCGTGTCCTATTTCATTGATGCTTACCCTGCTCACCGCACACCGATAAGCCAGTCCTTCCAGCCAGATCCTCAACTAAAATGTAGCATCAGTCAGTGTCCAAACGATGCAGGAAAAGGAGTCATGCTCACCCAATTGGACGCTGGGGCCACGACAGCCACCCACGCCGCCATCTGCCACCTCCCCAGAGACGCCGCCTGATGTCACACCCTGGGATGTACACCATGCTCCACTGTCACACAATGAGAACACAGGTTTACACAATTAATAGTTATTTCACAATTTCTACCCTTAGTGTAGCCTAACTTTAGCTTGCCCTCAACACATCTAACTAAGCCCTATTGTTTTTCTAACCCTAGCCAGCACTGGTGGATCGCTTTTCTAGGGTGAAGGGATAGTCGATGAGAAAAGCTTGCCCTATGTCTAGATAGTTATCAGGTCATTCACAAGTTTTTCTTTCAAATTACTTAAGAGCACTTAATTAGTGTGTATGATCTGCTTCACAAATGGAATTTTTCATGCTTTAATGTTTTCCTTTGTTCCGCAATATCACACTTTTTTAATAAAAACAAAAACAAAATTGGGGCCCAATTGGCTCATTGTGTTAGCTAAGGGTCTTTCTGTACATAGTTTGAAGAGGAGGGGCAACAGGGAGGATTAGTGGGAATCCCATACTTGATTGGGGTGGAATTTAATTGGTAGGGTTGTGTATGTCCTGTCATTGAGAAAGGAGAATAACTATTTTAGAACAGTGCACAAGAGTTTCATCCTGTGGTATAAGATGTTTAAGAGAATGGTGGGGTTGATGGTGTTGATGGCTGCATGGAGGTCGAGAAGTATGCGGAGGGCTGTGGCCTTTGTGTGTAATGCTGTTTAGGTAAGGATGAATTAATCTTTTATTACATGCTTGATACCCGACACCAGTCTCTAAGCATGGGACCGTGATTTGAACCTGTATAGCTCTGCGTTGTTTTGCTTCCAAGACACACGTGTTGCCCCTGAGCTATCCCCCGGCCCAGGATGTGAAGTGTAGAAGTCTCTCTGCTGTGGCTGGGTCAGAAACCAGATTGATACGCGCTCAGGAGGTCGTTTGTGTTAATGTGTTTTTGGAGTTGGCTCCTGACAAAGCGTTCCATGATTCTGGTGAAGTATGTTATGATAGTGATTGGAGTGTAGTTTTAAGTGCGGGGTTGAGGGATGGTTTCTTAAGGAGTGGGAGATTTGTGCTGTTTTGAGTGCAGAGCGGATTGTACCATTTGTGAGATAGGAGATTATGATGTTGAGCCAATGTGGGGCCAGAGTGGTGATGCAGTTAGGTGCGGCATGGGTTGGGCAGGCATCGTCCAGAAGGTGTGCTGCTTTTGTCTTTGCTGTGAGGGTGATTAGGGTGTCACGATATATGGGGTGGAATGTGTCCCATGTTTTGGCAGGTTTCGGAGTAGCAGTGGGAGTGGGACATCAGAGCGGAGGTCTTGTCTGATGTTTTGTATTTTAGCGTTGAAGTAATCCATGAGAGAGTTGTATACTGAGGTGACTGCAGGTGTTGGTGGTGGTTTTGAGAGTGGCTTAATGATGTCGAAACATTTCTGTGTGCCATTGGAGTTCTTAGAGGTAGTGGGCTGCTTTGGTGTTGCATATGGCCATATTGTATTTGTTGAGCCAGTGTCTGAGTCACATCAGGGTGGAATGCCTGGCAGGGGGAGGGATGTTGTGTGGCAGAGAGTGGGAAAGGGATCACAAAGTGGTCAGATCTTGACACAGAGGTTGGAATTTGCACAGAGATGTGATTTGCGCTTGAAACCATGAGGCCAAGGGTGTTGCCAGCAATGTGTCAGTGGATTAGGCGATGTGTTGTGTGAGGTTTTAGGGGGTGAGTAGAGCTAGGATACTTTCTGGTACAGGGTTGTTGTCTTGATGATAACGACCTGAATTAAAACCGCCCAGGTAGATGTAGGCCCAGGAGTAGCTGTAGTTGTCAGCAGTGAAGTCAGACCATTCAGTGTGCAAGTTGTGGTTGTGTGTTGGGGCGATAAATGAGGTGAATTAATGTGGCTTGTGGGTGTGATGGAGAGGACCAGCTGAGTGGCAGGGCTTTACAGTGTGTGTCTGGTGGGTGGGATTGCTAAGTGTGGGTGGGTCTTTGTAAACGATGGCAATGTCACCATTTGTTTTGTTTGGGCGATCGCTGTGGGATAGAGTAGGGGAAGCATTGATTATCAGGTTGATAGGTATGTGGTGGAGTTTGAGTCATATCTCTGTTAGAAGAAACCACAGTCTGGATGTGATGAGTTCAGCTGAGTGATCACCAGGGCAGATAACAAAAAGGGCAATTCCTGTTCGGACCGGAATGGCCCAAGACCAGAACTCCTGCTCCTCAAAAATCAGGTAAGCTCCCTCGAGTATGTGTTTCACTCCTGTCTCCCAACAGCCAAAACCCATCATCCCCACTCACCACCAACCACACCGCTCACCAGAAACATCATGAACGCAGCATTGCAGCAACCTCACCCACCACTCCATAGACCCCATCAGCACTCCATCATCCACTACGAAAACTGTTGGTCGCCAATGTCAGATCAGCAGTGAACTATGCAGCAAAAATTGCCAAACCTCATAACCACACACACTTGTTCACCATATTCATTATTGAGACCTGGATGCCAAACACCTCAACCCACTTTCTAGACGTTCTCATCCCCAAAGACTACAGCATTCTACAAAGAGGCCATCCAAACAAGATGGACAGAGGTCTCATCAGAATCCACAAGACAACATGGCCATTCACCCACATGGACATTGCCTCCTTCAAAAACCTCACCTGCCACTTCCCACTCTCCCCAATAAATACAGTCACTTTCCACCTCATCTATAGACAACCCAAGCCCCTCACTCCATCATCAGGGACTTCACCGATTTGGCCACCACCATGTTTCTCTCGCACACCAGCAACATCTTCCTCGACGACTTCAACATCCCTGGCAACCCATCAACCACGTCCATGAAGGAAGATTTCCAATGTCTTCTTGACACTCTGAACCTCACACAGCACAAGAAAGCCCCAACTCACAGAAAAGGTAATATCCTCAACCTCATCAACACCGCCCTGTCCACCCTCTGTCACAGCTCTCCAGTCACGATCGGCAACCCAGCAAACAAGCCTTCAGGTCATTCAAGAGTTTCCCAGTGGGGGCTCTCACATAAGACCGTGCCAACCTCTACCTCACATGGGTTGATCAATGACAGGTGCACCAGGTCTGTATCTCACTTCTCCAAGTACTCAACAACATCCTTGCAACCAACATCAACTGCATTGCCTCAGTGAGATAACGCACCATCAAGCCCAAACCTTCTGCTCCTTGGTATACTCAAGAACCATCAGAAATCAAGAAACATTTTGGCACCATTCCTCCAGTGCATCCAACCTCGTTTTCCTCAAGGAACTTTGTGTTACATGCAGATGACTTATCACCACTGCAAAGGGCAACTACTACTAGAAAACCTTAACCAACGCCAACAATGAAAGCAGAGTCCTCTTTGAAGCTATCAAGCATTGCATCAACCCTCTGCCTGATCCACAGGTAATGCACTCCATAGAAAAATCCACTGCCATCATCGCTTTATTTATCAACAAGATCAGCATGATTTGCCAGCACATAAACATTAACGCCACAACTGACAGCACACAACGCATCCCATCTTGCAAAACCACCACTGTTTTGACAACTTCCAAGACACTCACCATAGAAGATCTCACTGCCACTCTAGCATCCCGCAAGACTACATTGTATGCGGATGACATCCACCCTGCCTCTGTACTCAAGAACCTTCCCCAATGAAGTACTCCACCCATACTTGGCAATCATCAACAGCTCCCTCACTCAAGGCACCATCACCCCATCGACCATCAATGCCAGACAAATCCTCCCAACACTGGACCCTGCTGACCTTAGCAACTACTGCATCATCACCCATCTTCCCTTCCTAGGTAAGGTTGTTGAGAAAGCAGTACTCATGCAATTCTTCCAACATTTTTATGACACCAACCTATTTCAGTCCTACCAATCTCGCTTCATACCCAGATGTAGCACAGAAACAGCTTCCATCATTGTGATTGAGGATGTCTTTAACACCATCGAAGATGACCATCCTTGCCTCCTGATTCTCATCGAAATCTCAACAGCATTCAACGCAGCAGACCACCAGACACTAATCAACATTATACATTGTCACATAGGTATAGACAAGACCGTCCTCAGTAGGTTGAAATCGTACCTTGTTGACCTCCACCAATTCATCCAAATGGATTCCTCCAGCTCACCAAGGATCTAGCCTCACCCCATTGATCTTCAACCTTTACATGGAATCACTCTGAACCCTCCTGGTCTAACATAACATCCACATCCATGAATATGCAGATGACAAGCAGCTACCTCACGAAATCCTCCATAGAAGACATCCACAGACTCAAGGGCTGCCTCACATTGATCCAGTCCTAGATGTCCAGTGCTTACCTGAAGCTCCACCCCTCCAAGACCGAATTCCTATTGCTGACCAAGAACACCGAACACCCTGACATCCAGACCTGACTCTCTGATATGAACCTCAAGGGATTCACATCCCAACTGGCAACATGCGCCAAGTGCCTTTGGTTCTACATCGTAAAGACACGTCACCTTCAAGGAGCACATCGCAAGAAAGACACAAAAGGCTTGGTATAAACTTTCCTTCCTGTAGAAAATCCTCCCCTTTATCACTGCAAAAAACTTCAAATCTGCTGTGCAACCTTTGGTCTTCTCTCACCTGGATGGTGGCAATGCCCTTGTGGATAGCCTTCCAGCGACCACCCTGGCACCACCCCTGAGATGTGTCTTACGTGGTGCAGCACAACTCAACAAAGGACTGCACACATTCGAACACAGCACCCCGACCCTCATCTAAACACACTTGCTCCTGCTGCAAGCACATATCACCTTCACATCCTGCTGCATTATCTACAAGACTGTTACCCTCAAGTGCCCAAACTGCCTTTCTGACCAACTCAGCATCTCAAGGAACATGATACCAGAAGTAAAGAAATGCACAGACTTACACGCAAGCTGGTGCAGTAATGAAAGAATCAGAAGACAGGCCTTCTCTGTCTGTAGACACTGTTCTTTCATTACTGCACCAGCTGAGTGTAAATCAACTTGTGCAGTAATGAAAGTGTATGTACCTCCATACTCATGACCACCTCATCGCCTCCTCCCCCTCACCACGAGATTTGCCCATTCACTTCTACATTTCAGGAATCATTCCTACATTTTGGGAAGGAGATCTAAGACCCTCCTGGTCAAGGAATGGCTTCACCCTAACACCTAGGTTCGCACACTCTCTAGTCCCCACCTAACCTGAGACTGGGCTATTTACTCCCCCGTATATATATATATTTTACGATGTGCCTATCATGTAGGCTGTTGTCCTGGAGGCCTGGCCTTCTTTGAGTGTTTGCGACATATAGCACTGGAGGCCTTCAAACTGGTGAAGGACTGGATGGGCCCTGTTTTCAATCTCAGGTACTCTGTTTCTGGCGCAGGAGGGTCTGCAATGGAAGGCGCCTTTCCATCCCCCAAACCCACCCAATAGCATTAAATGGAAAGTTGCAGTTTGAGCTACAACCAATGAGGAGATGTAGACTAAACCTCTTTCCAGGTTTCGTTTTAGTTGCGTCTAGTAACCATTGCCGACTGTGCTTGTAGGATTGACCCCTCACCCACTTTCTCCCTTCCTTTCGAGAGTGCCACCTGTGGGAAGACTTTATGAGGCAGCATTACCAAGCCCCTTGGTTTGTGTCGGAATGGAGAACATCTTGTGATGGTTCTTACCCCGTTTCAAAATCCCTAAATCTTAGTCTGGGGGAGCTGTAGCTTGGAGAGGGCTGTGGACCAAGCACTTCCTGGAAACTTTGGCTTTATTGCTTGTGGGCACGTGACCATGCATTGCACGTTTACCCTTCCACCGCCTCACATCCTCTCCTCCCTTCTGGGAGTACCCTTTGGTGATTCACTATCGTTCCATGGTGGAGCTGGAGTCAATACCTTGTGATGCCGGTTCTCTATCATCCCTCCCACCCTCCTTCCTCAGGGGTGCGGGGGGATCAATTCTGACCCCAGAGGTGGCCTGCCATGGATAGATGGAAAGGGCTACTTGGCTGGTGCTTCTCGGCATGCAGATACCAGGGCCTGCTCTGCTGGCGAGGGTTTCTTTGCCAATATTTTATACTCCCCGACCTCCTTTACTTCAAAAAGTCACTTTCTTTTAGTTTTAACTCTGAGTAAGCAGTTCTTTTTTTCTATGACGTTTGGCAATTTTCTAATTGCATTTCAGGATTCACACGAATATTTGCGTTACGTTGTTATGGTGCAAGATCTGGAATACTGTTCAGGTTTTCCCTGGTTATGTTTAGATGTGTGGTATCTAGAGTGTCTTTATTTATGATTTTTCTTGTGTAGCATATTTGACATATTTTAAGAGTATCCTTCTTGCTAAATCACCTGCAAAATGACCCATGTGAATTTTCCACTTGTATCTGACTGCAATTGAGGACAGCCTCTCCCCTCTATTCATGGTCTCCAGCTTTCCCTCAATGCTGGTTTGGTAAGGTTACACAAGGAGCTGTACAGGTCCTGTTGGGATACTCTGGAAGTTAGTAGTGAGGCAAAAATATATTTTAAATTCCCTCATGGAATATAATTATCAATAGGAAAACTGTCTTTGTTCATAACATTGATAGGCACGGTCGATCCATTGGAAATAAGGCTTGTTCCCTACTCAAAGCAACCCCTGTCAATGGTCACAGGTTTGTTGAGTCCATCAGGAATGGTTCTATCTGCCTAAGAAGAAGTGATTTCTTTATGTTTATTGATTAAAGTCTGTTCTGGGCGATTCTTTTCTTTACAGCTTTTAGTGACAAGTGAAATCTCTGCCTTGTGGAAGGCCACACAATAGCAGGTAGATCTGGGTTCTCATAAAATATGTGACCTCTTGTTTTATGTACTCTGCGTCAGTTTATACAGCCTGAGACTCATAACCAATGAGTCATGGGTTCAGGAGCCACAAACACAGGAGTCTCATACAGGGATGCCATTTCACCAAAATGCCAGGGGTAGTGGAAGTGACATCACACAAGCCTTGACCTCCTTAGATGACATCACAGGAAGTGATTTCATTTGACCCCCACCCTGGAGTGGCCCCTGAGGGACCCTCGCGTATGGAAACAAGGCACAATCACCACACATGAACTGATACGCCAGACACAAGGTTGAATTCCCAAAATCTAGGGTTTATTGCAAAGCAAATAGTCTCAGTTGGCCAACTGGTCCCACGCCCCGCGACGTGTGTCTACCAGACATCGGGGGACGCAAGAGAGAGAAATTCGTACAACAGTTACATATATATAAAACAAGCATCTAGTAATCAGTAGTGTCACAACTTATACCGCCCGTACTGCATTTCCTTTGAACTAGGCACGATGATTGACAATGGTGACGAGTATGACACCTTCAAACATTCATTTAGTAACAGTTTGCAATTTTGTAAACTCACAGACATAAGTCTTTGTTTTAAAGAACACAATGCTTCTGTTTCTACAAGCAAGCTGTGTGTAGGGAGAGACACATTCCAGGCCTTGCTATCTCCTCGTTTCTATTTGTGTACTGGGGGTCAACTTGCTCTTCAGGGCTCTACCGGGCTCAGGAAAGGGGGGCCGCAAAGAAGAGCATAATTCAATTCATTTAATGTTCGCTCTCGTACTTCCACTATGCTTACCGAGACTAGCTGGCACCTGCTGTACTGATTAGAATGCCTTGCTGCTCACTCTCCAAGGATATGCGAGGGAGGGAACCGGGCATTTCTGTCTGGGTTACTGCGTTATGTTTCAACATGCCACTCGCGACCTTGCATTGTGCACCAGTGAAGCAGAATAATATTTCAGCAAAGCAGTTTTACATGAGGCAAAAAGGCAACGTTAGATAAAACAAGAAGAAAACATGATGGCGATTTCAGTCACCTTAAAATGGCCGCACCATGGTTAAGCTTTTGCTACACCTTTCTATTACTAAACACATGAGGCAGTTGGTCTTCAACCAACAAAGTGTAGTGCCTCACAATCGAGGGGGTGTCTATTCTTTCTGGACTGACAAAACCCTCCTTTTGGCCGTATGCCAAACGCCTCATCCATACATTGCATCCTCCTCCGACCGAGTATCTGAATCAAATTCTGAACCTTGCACACTACTGGCCTCATCTTCATTATCATCAATATCAATTGACATTAATTCTTTTACTGTTCTTGATTCATCATTGCCATGAGTATTTGATTTAATAGTGCTCTCTTTTTCTATCATATGTACACACTCTTCACTTATTTCAGTGCATATTACAGGTAGGCAGTGTATGCAGCAACAACATGTCATGAATATTCCTAGTACTGCTACTAGGATCGCAAATAGTTTCCACCCCCATGAATATAATAACTCCCAGAACCAGGAGCCTATATCCCATCCCCCTTCTTGGGTATGTAGTTCAGAGCTCAAGATATGTAGCTTTCTTATCGCTTCAAAGATCGTGGGAGAGGAGACGTTTACGAATACACAGCACGCTGATCCCACGATTTTGCAAACACTGCCACGATCAACCAGGATTACATCAAGCGCCATTCAATTTTGTAGTGTCATTAACCTCATCCCTTTCTCCTCTAATGTCATGTTGTATAATAAATCTGTTGTTCCATTTATTGTTTTTTCTAAGATTCTGGATAGTTGTCGTATATTATAGGAGTTTATTGCTTGGGCCAAAAATGGTATAAATGATTTTGCTACGTCCTCTACTATTAATTCGTCTTCAATACTCCTCTGTGGCCTAGATCTAGATAGTTTGGCTATGTCTGTTGTTTTTAAAAGAAATACTCCTGGGAACAAAAGTCCCAAATAACAAGTACCTCCCCAGTTTCTAGGCAACCAGGGATACGCTTTTTCCCCACATATAAAATATACAGGGTCACCTACATACACTGGTTCTACTTCCCTATTAAGAATCGCTGTATTCATACATCTAGTAAATGTCCCTACTGAATAGGAGCCCTTCTTCCTTAAGCAAAAAGCAACAGAATGTGGGCTGTAGTTGACCGTATAGGAGGGAGGCACTGCATCTTTATTTCCTTCTGATCTCATACGAAATATGATTACAGATGACTTTTCCGGCACAAACAATCTATCGTGTGGCATTGGTTTGGGCGTAGCTTTTGGCATTATCATTCGTGCTCTATGCAATATGGAGCAACCTATGGGTCTCATAATTACCTCCTCAAATTCATTAATGTTTTTGCTATCTCATTGACCCGTTTCACTTTTATTCCATTTCACATAATATAATGTACTCAGGGATGCACTGCATGCAGAACTTAATGTTAGTGGCTGCACGTACCAACCTATTCCTTTGCCACCATGTTGTGGCAAATGATCACACACTCAACAGTTATTCTTTTTCAAAATTGAATGTGTCATATTCATTATTTGAAGTAACGTGTTGTTTCCATAACCTTCCCTATGTTTTTCTTCCATTGGGGACAGAGTGTAAGTAATTACATGAACAGGGCTTTCAGTGGTGGAGATGTTTAGAACATTTCTAATGGGTGCATTTCTTCCAAATACCATAATACCAATACTGTCATTATTGGGGCCTTTATACTCATTATTATCGTTAAGCTCAGCATACAATTTTCTCGACCATATCCTTTCTGTGACCTTCTATGCGCTATGTTTAATTCATTATCAGCAGTGGTGCAGGAGGGGGCACTGGTTTCCGGCATTTTTCGCTCACGGTCCTTCTTCTTCTGCAGTGTTCGTCGTGAATGTCTCTCGTCGTTGCACTCGTTGGAATGTCAATAAACTCGATAAATGTCAACAGTCTGTTCTGCCAGTTCTTAGCAGCCTGGATTGCTACACGCTGGGCAAGATCTCTGTGCGTCTGTACATTGCTCAAAGAACTCCAGAGCAGTTATCAATTGCCTTCGCACCATGTGCGCCCCGCTCGTTTGCACGGGTTCAGGACACATGGATTTATGTTAGCACCGAGGAGCCTCGTTTATTGGGCTGTCCAATTTGCACAACCCTCACACTGCTCTTCTCTAGGCCTCCGGTTCCTACTTCATCCGAGAATAGGAAACAGAGGCAACAAAAAGATTAACAGAAATGCAGGTTTGATCACTCCTTCTTCCTAGGCCGCAAATTGTATCGCCTTGCTCCTGGTATCGTGTGATCAATGAATAGTGCGGATGCACTTCCAGACTCCAGCTCGGAGTCAGCCTGTGGCACAATAGCAGATGATGGTGGGCGCCACAGTGATGATGCAGCTTTCGTTTCAGGTTGCGGCGCAATGAAAGAGGGTGGCCGCCAAAGTGGTACACATTCCACGTCTGCCAGCAGTGATGCAGATTCTGCTGAACAACGTTGGGGCACTCCTTGCCCTTCCTCTTTTACAGCAATCTTTTCAGGCTTTGTTTCAGGATCAGGTAGATTTTGTAGCAAAGAACTGGCAATCATTTCTTTTTTTTCTGGGACCGCTGTCTCTTTCTGGTCATCTCGATCAATCAGTCTTTCAGATGGTGATGGGACCTTCTTGGCGTGTGTTGCATATATCCACGCCTTCCTCCCATCCACCCGAATTGCCGTCTGCGTAGTTAGGAGGATCACATAGGGCCCACGCCATCTGGGTGCTAACAATGTCTTTCGCTCAAAATTCTTGATTAGCACCCAGTTTCCTGGCTCCAGTGCGTGTCCCGGGCCAGTGTATCTTATTGGCAATGCCTCCTGCACCTGCTGATGAATCAAACGCAATTTTTGAATAAAAAGATTACAATAAATACTGAGCACAGGGTATTCGAGTTCCCTCAGCCTTTTTGGCTGAGGTGCACACCAAACATTCGCCAGTCTCCCCATAACGATTTCGTACAGGGAGAGCCCAGTTCTTGCCTGCACAGATGTGCGCATGCACAATAACGCTAGCGGTAATGCATCTACCCAGCTTAACTTGTTTCCTGCGCAGATCTTGCTTATCTTAGATTTCAAGATACCGTTGTGGCGTTCAATAAGACCGGCAGTCATGGGGTCCCTAGAACAATGGAATCACTTATCAATCTGGAGACCTGCACAAATCTGTAATATTACTGCACCCACAAAATGTGGACCGTTGTATGACCATATGACACGGGGCAGGCCAAAACGGGAGAAGTATTCCTTTAACATTACTTTCGCTGTGCTCATGGCAGTGTAGTCTTTCAATGGATATGCTTCTATCCATTTGCTAAATGCACATATGACCACCAGAACATACTTCAATTTTGGCATCTCTCCATCTCTATGAAATCAAAATGGATTACCTCAAAAGGCAGAGAGGGAGGGCTAGAACTGCCTGTTGGAGTCACCGTTCCCTTCCCCACATTGTGTTGTAGACACGTGATACAATTCTGGACCGACCTCTCTGCATTTTTCTTTGTGTGCATTCTCCCATGCTGTGGATAAATGTTGGACTATCTTTTTGGCAAAAATATGAGTAGGGCTGTGGGCCATAGTGACCATTGCAGTTACATAGGAATTGGGCAGCATCCAGTTCCTACTCTTCTTGTCTACCCAGCAACCCTCCAGATCTAATTCAGCAGAGCCCTCAGCCCACCCTTTTATTTCATCTGCAGTGGCTTCTGCCTGCATCTCTTTGACAGTGGCAATTCCATTCAATATCATGCAGGGCGCTTCCTCTGACTGTACTGTTAACATTTTGGTATTCAGGTCAGTGGCAGTTTGTTTCGAAATTCTGTCTGCAAATGCGTTTCCCTCTCCCACTTTGCATGTTACTTTTTGATGCGCCTCGCATTTACTATTGCCAGGTGCTTTGGACACGTAAGTGCAGACAACAATCGTACAATCAAAGGGCCATGTTGTATTCTAGCCCCATGTGATGTTAGGAAACCTCTCTCAGCCCAGAGTCGGCCAAAGTTATGAACCACGCCAAAGGCGTATTGGCTGTCAGTATAGATGTTTACACTCAGATTTTCAGAAATCTCACACGCTCTGGTCAAGGCTATTAACTCCGCCGCTTATGCAGAGTTGTAGGGGATTCTTTTACTCTCCACAATACTTTTTAATGTGGGGATAGCGTAAGCAGCAGTTGATGTGCCATCCGGCAATTTAAAACAAGAGCCATCACAAAACAACTCTCCATCTGCCTCTTTTTGTGGGGTATCTGTTAAATCAATTCTCCCCTTCGTTTCTTCCTCAGTAACCATTAAGCAATCATGGGTGGGTGATTCATTCCCATCAAGTTTTCCCATGGTTAGTGGCATTAATTCAGCAGGATTCAAAGCGCTACACCTCATAATTTGGATGTGTGGCGCAAAGAGGACAATTTCATATCTAGTCAATCTAGCAGAGGTGAGGTGTTGCGTCTGCGTTCTATTGAGTAGAACGTCTATGGCATGTCGCACCATCAAAATTAAGGTGTGCCCCAATACCATCCCTTCCATTTGTTTCACTGACGCAGCAGCCGCTGCAACAGCTTGCAAACATTGTGGCAGTGCGCGCGCTACAGTGTCCAGCGCAGAAGAAAAATTGCTGCATGGCCTATTTCTTCCACCTTGTTCCTGTGTGAAAACAGCCAACGCACAGCCTTCACTCTCGTGTACAAACAATCTGAAAGTTTTTTCATAATTTGGTGTGCCCAAAACTGGAGCAGAACACAACGCAGTTTTGAGCACCTCAAATGCTCTCTGACATTCTTCATTCCACTGCAAAGGCATCAAAACATCCTTCTTTGTCAACTCCACCTTGGCTTCACCATCAAGGCAAAATTCACAATCCACTGCCGACAATAGGAAGCCATGCCTATTATAGCTCTGACTCTTTCTGCGTTTTTGGAATAGGCATACCAGAAATGCTGTCTATCCTCTCTGGCGTCAGTCTTCTCCCTTCTTTCGAAAGTAGGTAACCCAAATAAGTCACCTCCTTTCGCGAATATTGAAACTTCTTTAAACTCGCTTTGTGGCCATGTGCTGCCAAGTGAGTTAATAGTAAAACAGTACTCTCTTTACAAATCTCTTCTGTATCTGCTAGAAAGGAACCAGGCGTTAAGAAAGGGACCTGCTAAGGGACCTCGGAATAGGGTGGTAAGGGATTACCGGCACCGGTGTCCTTACCGGTGCCGGTAATCCCTTACCACCTACCTCGTAATGAGGCCCAATACCCATTTTTTTTTTAACTTGGTGTGCCAGGGTATTGGTAATATTGGCAAGCTCCCGGGCAGGACAAGCTTGTATCTCCCCAGGGGGAACACGCTAGACTTCTTGGGGTTAACCGCTATGCCGGAGAGAACGGCAAATTGCTCCATCACGTCCAGAATGTATTGCATGTTCACTTCTGAGTAGCACAAATACAACAGTATGTCATCCGCATATAAAGAAACAAGATGCATGCCACCCGCAGTACGGATACCTATCTCCTCGTATTGCTGTCTTAGACAGATGGCCAGTGGCTCTAGCGCTAATATGTATAAAATGGGCGACCACAGGCAGTCCTGTCTATTTCCCCTGCTTAGTTGCCATTTGTCCGATATGATAGTGCCCGTTTTGACCCTGGCAATCGGGAAGCTGTATAACATTTTCACCCACCTGAGGTACCCCAGCCCCATTCCATAGCCCTCTAAGGTCGTGGTCAGCCAGGGCCATCTCACTGAGTCGAAGGCCTTGACCACGTCTAGTGAAACTATTGCCAATTCGCCTGGGTCATCCTTTGTTTGGTCAATAATATGATGCAGTCTTCTGAGATTATCAGTTATGTTGCTGCCCGGGACGCAGCCCGTTTGGTTGGTATGTATCAGTTTACTAATGACGGCCTTAAGCCTATTTGCCAGTACAGCAGTGAGGATTTTACCATCCTGATTGAGCATCGATAAGGGTCTGTACCACCCACAGTCCGTGCTAGGCTTGCCCTGCTTCAGAAGCGGAATAATCACTGCCTCTCACAGGGTCTCAGGCAGCCTGCCCTGCTCGTATGACTTGTTGAGCATGGCCAGCAGTGGGGGAAGCAACTCCTGTTTATAGGTTTTATAGAATTCACTCGGAAGCGCATCAGACCCAGGGGCCTTACAGGTGGGCAGGTGGCGAACCACTAGTTCGAGTTCACCCATTGTAATAAGGACATCCAGGTCTGCGCATTCTGCCTCATCCAGGGTGACTAGGCCCATGTCCTCCAGTGTTACCTGGATTTCGTGGTCTCTTGAACCGCCTGGGTCCTCATAGAGATGATTATAGAATCTCAGGAACTCTTCATTCACCCCTTCCTAGGTATTCTGCGTCCGCCCTCCCTCCCCTTTGATTTCCCTGGTCACCGTTCGCGGCGTCTCCCCCTTGTATAGCCAGGCCAGCAACCTGCCCGGCTTATCTCCCCCTGCGTGCTGTCTCTCCACATATTTCTTATAGCTTAATTTACATAACCTGTCCCAGAATTCCCCACTAGCTTGTTGTAGCTGCCTTATCCTGCATCTGTCATCATTAGAGGTGTCTCCCTTACGCATCCTGCCCTCTAGCTACACCTCAATTCCCTTCAACTCCTGCTCTATGCCCCCCTGGACTCCCCTAGACTTCGATATGGCAACCCCCCGCAAAACGACCTTAAACACCTCCCATACAGTTTCCATAGAGCTAACAATGCCAGCATTTATCTCAAAGTACTCAATGATCGCCTCTCTTAAATCCTCCCTGAATCCCGGGTCCTGCAGAGCCTCGGCTCTGAGCATCCAAGTGGGAATCCGCGCCCTGAGAGGTTGGTGTCGCCACTCCAGGACCAGGGGGGAGTGGTCCGAGAGCACCCTGGCTTTGTATTCCGCGCCTTCCATCTCTTCTGCCAGTGGAAGCGAACACATAGTCTAATCTTGTGTGTAGGTCGTGTGGTGCCGTATAATGCGAATATTGTCTATCTACTGGATGCAGCTGCCTTCCAATGTCAGCTAGGTCGAAGTCTTTCAGGAGGGCCTGTAGCACCTTTGCTGCTGGGGTGGGTTTGTCTGTCTTACCATCCAATCTGTCAACCTTAGGATTAAGTACACAGTTAAAGTCTCCTCCCCCCAGGATCCCGCCACCCAGCAGAAGGCTGATTTTACCGTACAGAGTCCTAAAGTAAGCCGCTGTGTCCTGGTTAGGGGCGTATGAGTTTACAATACACACTTCTCGGTTTTCCAATATACCCTTCATAACGATCAATCTGCCGTCTGGGTCTCCCGTAACCTGAAGCAGCTGAAATGTCACCTGCGGCGCCACCCAGATGATAGCTCCTCTAGCGTAGGCCGAATATGTGGCTCCCACCAGGCACCCCCTCCACTTCTTCTTGACCACCTCCAATTTCTCCCTGGTAAGGTGGGTCTCTTGTAATAATGCTATATCAGTCCTCATCTTTTCAGATACATCATCACCTTGTTACGTTTCAGATAGCTGTTGAGGCCCCTGACGTTCCAGGTAAGCACTCTAAGGCACCCTGGCGCCATAACTACGATATCCCGCTCTCCTCTCTGCCTCTTATCCCGCCTGTTAAGATTCACGTTTTGGCTCAACACCCTTTCCCTCCCATCCAACTCCCCCCACCCACTTCTCAACACCCCATTCTCCAACTTCAAACCACTGCACAACTCCGCTTCCCACAACCCCCCCCCCATCTTCGGCCCCAACCCCAACAAGTGCCCAGCTCCATCCCAGGATCTCGGGCCCCCCGCGTTTAGTTCTGCCCTAGAAAGCCTAGGCCCAGAACCCAGCAGGGTGTCACCAGACTACCAGTGAACTAACTAAACTTCTCCTTATGGGGGTATGAGGTCATGCTCCGTGTTTCTCCTATGTCAATATCAAAGTTACCAGTGCCATCAGATCATACTTATAACTGTAGCTCTAAGCATACTCCTCCGCCGGTTATATCCAATACTATATTCTAGTCCCATTATCATAAGCTGCAGCACCTAGGGCGATACAGACTCGTGTTACTTATCTCCACCTTCGGTGCCCTGGATATCCGGTTCCTGGGGACAGCTCTGCACGTCCAACCATCCCATGGCATCCTCTGGGGTGTCTAAAAACAAGGTTCTGCTCTTGTGGAATACCTTCCGTTTAGCTGGGTAGAGCAACATGTACTTGTAGCCCGCTTCCCGCAATCTTCTTTTCACGGACCCAAAGTTCATGCGGCTGCGCTGTACTTGCAAGGTACAATCGGGTATGCCGCTATGTTCGCTGCCCCTCTTTGTATCGTGCCACCCTTCCGAAAGTGTTCAAGGATTTTTTCCCGGTCTCGGTAGTTTAGGATCTTAGCGATCACTAGCCTAGGAGGGATTCCCGGCAGCGGCTTCCTCGTTAGAGCCCTGTGCGCCCTCTCTACAGCAAACCCCTGGGACAGGGCTCCCCAGTTATCTCCTGCACTAGCATAGACTTGATGTATTCCGTAGGGTTAGTTCCCTCAGCTCCCTCTGGCAATCCGACTATGCGAATATTTTTCCTTCGGGCGCGTCCCTCTGCCTCCTCTGCCCTATTTTCTAGGTTGCCTGCACGTTGCACTAGGGCGTGAAGTCCGGATTTATGGGCCGCGCAGGCCACCGTGTTCGGGGCCACCTCTTTTTCTAGGTTCCCCGTGCACTCAGCCAGTGACCTTACATCTTGCCGGAGAAGATTTACGTCCTCCTGCACTGCTCCAACTTTGAGCTCAAGTACAGCTTTCAATTCGGTCATTGCCAGACCCAATTTAGTCTCCCAGGCCACGTGCAGGTCTGCAATCGCCGCAAGTATCTCCTGGTTGACCGTAGTGTATGGGCCCCCGTCAGGGGTCTTGTCTTTCTTCCTGGCCCCTTCAGCGCCTGGTGGTGTTTTGGAAAAATCATCCAGTGTGGGCTACTTCCTTTCTGTCTGATGGGTTTGTTGGACATCTTGATGCGTCAGGGTTAAGTGGGCCGGCCCCAACGCCTGCAGCCCTCTTTTAGAGCATCGCGAGTTGCCCAAAATGTCCGGGCCCAGCCCGATCGTGTCAGGGGTGTCCTCCGGCAACTTATCTTATTTCTAGAATGGACTGTGTCCTCCCACGTAACCATGTGGGTTCATTCCTTCCTCATGGGACTCAGGTTCCTGCCCCAGTCAATCCGGATCCCCGGGCATTCCGCCTGGTACTGGTGTGGCTCTGCAGGCTTGTGTACTGCCATTACATATGTGTTTTGGGTGCCCCCCGCTAGTTTCTCTCCTTCTCGGGACCCCGTCATGGCAGCCCGTTGCTCCAGCTCTTTTTCGTGGCTATTTGCGTGCCGCGTACTGTGATCAGCTTTTGTTTATTCCACTCACAGACTGCATTAGGATTCCAGCGTCCATGCTCCTCAGTGGGCCTCCAGTGTCACATCATATATGCCGTGAGCCTGGGCAAACCGAGCCCCCATGTCTCTGCCTCACTCCAGAGTAACTGCACCTGGGTTCAGCAGCAGCCCCCTCAGCTCTATTGTTTGTGGTGTTGCTTGGCAGAGTTGGGCACGTTCCCAACATGTATTCCGCTGACCTCCGCAACTCGTAGCACCCGGCTCCAGAGCCTCTGCCTGGGTGGCCACGCCGTGTAGTGTTGCTGCCCAGGTCTGTATGTGGTCCAGCTGTGTGCAGGCGTTACGCCGTCTCCTCGTCCCCAGGAAGGCTCCTCCTGGTGTTGCGTCTATTGTTGTGGACAGCACCGGCTGTGCAAGTCCACGTGTGAGGCTTCTGTGTATCTCGTTTTTTTTTCCCCTGTAATGGTGCACACTCGGGTCGCACCGCAGAGCTCTCCGGCGTCGCCTTCACAGATGCGCCACAGAAACTCTCAGCTCAGCTACGCTTGTTAGCAGTGTGGCTGCCATTCACCACAACGTAGCCCCTCAGAGACAAGCAACAGCGCCGCCCGACATCGATCTTGTTCCGCGGGCTCTCCATAGGCAAAAGTTCTCCGCTGTGAAAACACTGCAGCTATTTAGCGGGATAACTCCTATTGTGATGCGCTGGTCCACGGGCGCTGCCCCTGCCCGGCTCCTCATACCGATGCCTCTCTTTGTTCATCGCGCGGCTGCCATTTTAACTCCTTCTCTGTTGGTCTGCTTCGCGAGCAAAAGTGTCATAACTTTCGCTGCTTATCGTCGTTCCGCCCAGCTGAAGGTCTGCTGTTGCCCCCATGTGTTCCGACAGCCGCTAGTCTGTCCATACGCTTCCTTGATCATCTTCACACGTAGTATACTTTAAGATCAATGTCATATGGTCGGGAGCCCACAGGAAACACAGCCTACACCATGGCTGTCAGGCCACGCCCCCCATGCCCAATATCCTTGTTAACAATATGGGAATTATGAACACCTTAATGCCATCCTTTAGTGCTGAATTTACTTGGGATCACTATTTTCACTACTGCATTAACTCTTGAATTAAGTTAATTAGAACCCAACACCTTGTTACAACATTGGGATTTAGAGAACCCATTATAGATATCCAGTTTGCCATCAAAAGCACACCATGTTACTACGCACATCCTTCCAGATGGGGGTGCAGTCTAAGTGATCTATAGCCCACCTGTTATAATTGCTACTCCCAGTGTTGGGACAAGGTGGTTGGTTTACCATTTAGTATACTTTTTACATAACAAATGGTGACATAGCACCTCGTTTATTATGACATTCGCTGTCTCATCATATTTCTTACAAATTTTGAGTTATCCTTATAACCTATTTGATATTTTCTTTTTTATAGAAACTTTTTTTAACCACCCCTTGGGCTGCATGCATCGGCTGCAACTTTGTTTACATTTATGATGTCATTATCGTCATGACGTCATGATGTCATCACGCTTTTTTGGGACGCCGATACATATAGTGGCCATTTTGGACACATTTGGTATCCTTTACACACAGGAACACAGCGTTTTTCCTCAGGGAGGCTCTTTAAGACCTAGGAAGGGTAAGTTAGACACTTCTAACATCTATTCTTTATTACATTGCTGTTAGCTATACAGTAACCTGCTCTCCAGGAAACAGCTAATAGTAACCACTGGTTTTCTCCACCACACCACATTGGTTGTACAGGAGGCGCGCTAACCTCATTTGCATCTTTGCATTGAACTTTACTATTGAACTACATACTCACCACGACTTGGGGTTACTGGACCCTACATCTTTATTGACTATTTAATTCTTCTTTTATCTTCTACTTATCTGGTTCGCCATGAGATAGGCCCCATTAGTATATTTTCTCTCTCCCCATTTTAGAGAGATGACTATTTTTACAAGAATCCTTCACAGAGCCATTAGAGCTGGATGGTTCCAGGTCAAGGAAAGTGCATTTCCACCTCTCATGATGTGAAGCGAGTATAGATAGAAGCTAGTTAGGGGCCACATATTAATGCAAAGTTAGAGACTGTTAATATGAGGGGCTCCATTACGGAGTCACGGTTATATCATCCTCTTAGGTTGACACATGGGGACATAAAAAAAATTATGCTTTGTGGAATTTAGCAAAACAGAAATGTGATGGCTGGAAGGTTTTCAATTAATCATAACCACGGGCACAGCTCTGGGCAACCCTCCAGACCATCGTTTTTCAGCGTGCCAAACCATTACAGAAGGGGTAAAACCATATGCAAATCAGGTTTGCTCCTCCTCAAAAGAGGCAGTCCAGCCTGAACTGCTAGGTCACATCCCTTCTGCACGAGACCACAAGCATCCTCAGACATGTTTCAGCATTGTTGGGCGTCATCAGTGAGGAGTAGCTTGGGTCTTTAGGCCCGGCAGATTCGGGATCCACATCTAGGCATACCCGTCCCACTCGGGGTGAAATTATCAAACCAGAAAGGCGATGGCTGGAAGGTTTTGAATTAATCATAACACGGGCACAGTACCTGACTGATTTGCATTTGGCTGGACCCCTTTTGCAATGGTGCAGACGGGATAAAAAACGGTGTTGTGGATGGTTGCCCAGAGCAATGCCAGTGGTTCAGATTCATTCAAAACCTTCCACCCATCACTTTTGTAGTTACAGTTTATCTCACTGTGAGAGAGGGTTTGCCCAGATGTGGGTCCCTTGCTCGCTGTGCCATAGGGAACCAAGCTGCACCTCACTGAGGAGGCCCAACAAGGCCAAAACATTTCTGGGGTTGCTTTTGTTTCTGTGCAGAGGGGACCTGGCCTAGCAGTTCCGGCTGGGCTGCTACCACCGGTGGCACTACCTGACTGATTTGCATATGGCTGGACCCCTTTTTCAATGGTGCAGACGGGCTAAGAAACGGTGGTGTGGAAGGTAGCCCAGAACAATGCCAGTAGTTCAGATTCATTAAAAACCTTCCACCCATCACTTTTGTGATTATGCTTTTTGGAATTTGTCCGAAAACTTGGTCCACACAGGATTTTGGACAATTTGAAGGTACATAATGACCTCTTTTTGTATTTCATGTTTTATGATTGCCGGTTTAACAGAATATTTATGCTTAGCGCTTTACTTATTTGCTATAGTAAATTTAGCAGGATGACTAGGCTTGCTCTTTATTTATTTATTTTATTTATTTATTCGCATTTGTTTAGCGCACATGCAGCCCAGAGGCATCGTGGCGCTTGTTACAGATATGATTTGTTGTACATACATTGAAGTCATTTATTAGTTGCATGAGAAGATTGCAGCTATGAGAAATGGCTAGTTGTGCATACATTGAAATCATTACTTAGTTGCAGGAAAGCGAGAAATAGCTACAGGGAGGAAGAGGGAGAGGAGATCAAAGAGGAGAGCGAGGCGAACTAGAAGAGGAATTAGTTAAACAAGATAGTTTTCAGCTCTTTTCGGAAGGCAATGAGAGAAGTTTCTGCTCTGAGTGTGCTAGGTAGTGCGTTCCATAGCTTAGGGGCAATGTAGGGGAAGCTTATTCCTCCTGCTCTAGCTCGTTTGATGCGTGGGACCCTGAGCTGGTTGGAGTGGCATTGCCTAGTTGGTCTGGAGGAGCGAGATCTGACTAGGGTGTCAGACAGGTAGGAGGGTGCGGTCAGGTTGATACACTTGTGTGCAGTGGTGAGTATTTTGAAAGTGATGCGATCTTTGACAGGTAGCCATTGTGCTGCCTTTCTGGCTTGTGCAATGTGGTTCCTTTTTGGTATATTGAGAGCTGCTCTTAGAGCATTATTTTGTGTTGTTTGGAGTTTAATGAGATTGGAATTGGAGGTGCCAGCTAGTAACGCATTACAGTAATCTAGTTTAGCTCCAATGGTGGCTCTGGCGATAGAGAGGCAATTGTCTTTGGTTAGGAAAGGTTTGATGGCATTGATGAGCTTAGTGCTCAGAGCGGAGGCAGAGACAATGGAGTTGACTTGTTTGTCCATGGAGAGTGTAGCGTCAATGTGTACTCCTAGTGTTTTTACAGAGGGTAGAACTGGGATGATGCAATTGTCTATGGAGAAGTTGGTGTATAGTGTGGGTCTAGGTTAGTGAGTGAGGATTTTTGACCAAGGATGAGAATTTCGGTCTTGTCTCCGTTAAGACATAGGCCGTTTGTGGCCATCCAAGCTTGGATGGTGGCGTAAATGTTCTGGAGGGTGGCTGTGTCCTGATGGTAGAGTCCTGTGAGTGGGAGGAGTACTTGGGTATCGTCGGCGTAATTGGTGTATGTGATCCCGAGGGCTTCCAGTTTGTCAAAGAGGGGTTTGGTGAACAGGTTATATAGGGTAGGCGCCGTGCATGAGCCCTGCGGGACTCCGTGCTTGATTGTAGTAGGATCTGCATTAGCTATATTGGAGAACACTTTCATTACTCTTCCTTCGAGGAAGGAGGTGATCCAGTTGGTAGCTTGTATGGAGAAATGTGCGGCCTGAATGAGATGGTTCGTGAGGATGGCATGATCAACTAGGTCAAATGCCGCCGAGAGGTCTAAGAGGAGCAGAAGGGCCAATTTCCCATTGTCTAGTGTAAGGGTAATTTGGTTCTTCATATCTAGTAGGGCGGTTTCAGTGCCATGGCCTTTGCGAAATCCGGACTGCCTTTTACCTAGGACAGAGTTGTTTTCCAGGTAAGTCTGTATCTGCATGTGAGCCGCTTTATCTAAGATTTTCAGAAAAAATGGGACCGTTGTGATGGGTCGGTAGTTGTTGGGTTGGGCAGGGTCCAGGGTTGGTTTCTTTAAGAGCGGACGCACCAAGGCCTCTTTAAGGCTATGAAGGACTATGCCCGTCTTGAATGAGGCGTTGATGAATGCTGTGATGATCGGTGTGAGGGGTGCTGCGCATTCTTTAATGATGTTAGGGTGGCATATATCGCCTTTGCATTGAGATGGTTTAATCTGTTTAAGGATTAGGAGAACATCTGCTTCGCTGATTGGCGAGAAATTGAATTTGGAGGCGTGCTGGTCGTTAGTGGGATTGGCGACAGGGGTCTGTTGGGGGTGCAAAGCCTTGAAATGTTCTGCTATTTTATTTTGAAGAAGGTCTATTTTATTTAACATCGCTGTTTGGATGCTATTGCACCAGGCTTCATCCTTAACAGTCTCATCTGTGCAGATTGGGGGGATAGTGAGCTCTTTAAAGATGGTGAAAAGTTCTTTTGAGTTGGAGTTGTCTTCCAGAATACGTTTATTGTATGTTTCAGACTTAGCCTGAAATATAGCACATTTGTACTTTTTAGTAATATGCAGAAAGTCTTTTTTGGTGGCGTCAAAGGGATTGGCCTGCCATGTTTTGAGGGCTTGGCGCTTGCACTGGCGTATGTTTAATAGGTCCTCTGTGAACCATGAGTTGGAATGAAATTATTTTTTTTCCTTTTTGCTTTCAAGAGGAGCTGCGGTGTTGATGGCATGAGAGAGTGTATCTTTGAAAATCTCTGCTAGAATGTTGGGGTCAGAGGAGAAGGGCGGTGCTAGGCATGGGTTGTTGAGAAAGGGGCGTATATTGTCTGCTGTAAGCTTTTTGGCACTTCTGGTCATCTTAGCTGGTGCAGGTATAAGTGGTTTGGAGTATGATGATATGGGGATGTAGAATTGGAGGCAGTTGTGGTCGGACCATGGGAGGGCTGTGTTGGAGTTGATGGTGGAGCCACAGTCATGATCTGCCACCCAGTCTAGGATACGGCCTTTATTGTTGGTCGGGGCAGTAACTTTCTTCTTGAGATGTTCAAATGCTGATACTTATAGTGACCTACAATTTATATGCATAGAAAGTAGGGTATTATTAATTGAGCTTGCACATGTCTCACTTTATTGTACACATTTGATATAATACATGGAGCTTTGAATAGAATATTTACTATGTTTCTGATCATTTGTAGATCATATCTCAAAGACAAAGGCAAACTGGCGTTATTACTTCTCCTGGACCTCTCTGCTGCTTTTGATCTTGTCAATCACAAAATTCTCTGCCATCACCTCAAATCAGCCGCACACTTCTCAGAAAATGCCGCCACTTGGATCAGATCCTTCCTGGATAATAGATCTATGCGTGTGTTCTCCCCACTTGCGGCCGCACCACCCGCTCCGGTCTCTTGTGGTGTGCCTCAAGGGTCCTGTGTCTCGCCCACGTTATATAACGTGTTTACCAAACCCCTTTTTGATATTTTGGACCATTTGGGCGTCACGTATACCAATTACGCTGACGACACACAGATACTAATCCCCATCACAGGAGACTACACAACTGACTCCCTTGCCATCAACGCCATCTACCAGGTCATCCAAGCGTGGATGGCCCAGCACGGCCTCTGCCTAAATGATGAAAAGACAGAGCTCCTCATTCTTGGTTCACCACAAAAACTCACTAAACTTGACCCTGCCTTCAAGTCTTTCACCATTGATGGGAACACCATCCCGATTGCTAAGGACACGAAAACCCTAGGGATTTACATCGACTCAACCCTATCCTTGACTAGACAATCCAACGCAGTCTCATCTGCAGCAGCGCATACTTGCAAGCTCATCACCGCCTGTCGCCCGTTCCTAACCACTGCCAACTGCGTAACCTTGGCCAGGACCCTTGTACTATCCAAGGTCGACTACTGTAATGCCCTCTATCTAGGTACTAATCTCCGCAACTTAAACAAGCTACAAATTGTCCAAAACAATGCGATCAGAGCGGCCCTTAACATTCCTAGGCGCCAGCATATATCTGACACCAGGCGCAACCTGCACTGGCTCTCTATCCCACAGCGCATCTCCTTGAAGTCCTTGGCTCTCACACACAAATGCCTCCACAACCAAGCCCCTCGCTACCTGGCAAACAGATTCTCTTTCCACAATTCCACCAGACCTCGCAGAGCGGCCCAAGCCAACTGCCTTGACATCCCGCGTTTTAATCTCCAAAGATCTGGTGGAACCAGCTTCCCCATCCTGGCAGCCAAACTTTGGAACTCACTCCCCAATGACCTTAGAGCAGAACCTTCCTTCCTGAAATTCAAATACCTTACCAAAGCTTGGCTATCCGCCCAAGACTGCTAACACCAGCTTACTGCCCTACTTGCACTTTGACCTACTCTGCATCCCTTATTAACTACCCTGTAATTCACTGCCTTATCGATATTCATTTGAATGTATATTTTGTAAATTTTGTAAATCTTCCTGTAATAATCTTGTAATACTCTGTCACATTGCCTTGTCATGCTTTCATCTTGTTGTAACTAAGTTAAGCGCCCGGTTGCCCCTGGGCCTGGTGCGCTATAGAAATAAATAAAATACTAAAAAAAAAATATTAATGCTTGAAGACCCCTGATGAAGAGAAGATTTCTCGAAACGCGTTGGGTCACCATATGAATAGAAATTCATGTTTTATAATAAAATCAAGTCTCAAGAGAATGCTTAAATGTACATGGAATGTTTACCCATTGAAGGAAAAGGCAGCTAAATCTGCAATTGGATTTAGGACAACCCAGAGTACCTTCACATTAACGTGAATCGATTTCTAACTTTTTGGCTTTTTAAAAGCTTTGGATAGAGAGCAGGGGACGGGAGTTCCCTATCCTTTGGGAACCCTTTTTTTTGTTCTCACCTTAAAGAAACACTCATTTCCCTTTTCCCCGGAGTGAAACCTTTTTAGGAGATCAGAAAGATGGAAAAGAGCAATCTGTGTTGAGAAGTGTAACATCTGAAGTAGAAAGGATGGAAGCCTCTAAACCCTTAAACCTGGAGGCCTACCTCAGTCTGATGAAAACCCCATAAAACAATCTGAGAATTGTTTTCCTCCCCTTGAATTAGAGAAGAACGTATGTTCCCACAGGATTCATTTTGGATCCACTAGATCTGTAACAAAAATGTAAGTCTGTGATTCTCAAGGACTCTAAGAAATCTCTTCCTAAGAAGAACAATTCCACGAGCCTTCAGATGACACCCGTTCAGTCACCACAAAAGACAGGGCATACCCTCTACTTGGAAAAAATAATTCCCAAATATCTAGGGACACCCCTCTCCGAATGAAAAACAATATTTTGGGATCCTTGAATTCACCTCCTCTCTGTCATCCCCACAGAGGTCTTCTTTCATGAAACAGGAAGAGGTAGAAGAAACAACTAATATAGAAATCTTCACATCTTGCTCAGAGGGTTCTGAAACACCCAAGTCATTGGGAACAGTAGAGTCACTGAAGATTTCCCAATTTAAGGAACCCCTACTTCCGAAGAGAAATCGTGGGCAAGCAGATAATCCTAACATCTTTACCTCTAGCCCCAACCAAGGGCAGCGTATGCTACTCATGTAGAGGAATTGGTCATGCCACGAGAAACTTCCCCTTAAGTGTAAGGTCTTCTTCCCCCTCACCAACCAGACAAAGTCTCAAAACTGCCCGGGGCTTTCAAGTAGAAACACTTCGGTTGTCTTTTGCCGCAGTCCTCTGTGCCCAGACACCACCCATGAATTAAAATTCTGGAAAAAAGGAACCAGATTTGGCTTTTAACAATAAAAACAATAAGGAACAATAAGAGAAAGAAAGGTAAAACCAACAACCTCTTTGCAGGAAGTTAAAACCTCTATAGAATACCTGCTTCTATTCAACAGCAAAAAGGTATGGGCCCAATTGGATAGTGGGAGTAAAGGATGTTCCATTCGACCAGAGTTAATACCTATAGAGTGAAAAGGGTTGCAAGAAGAAGAAGTTAGCTGCATCCACGGGCAAACTGAAACTTACCCTTTAACTAGGATCCCTATAACCATCCTCGAGAAAGAAATGTGGGTAATACTGGCCGTAACTCCTAGACTACCTGCTCAATTAATCATAGGTAGTAACGTCCAACAGTTACAGCATTGGCTGTCTCAAACAAATCACTAAATAAGTTCAGTAAATTCAAACAGTCACCGAACCCCACCGAGGGAACCATCATTGGTGAGAAAAAAAATAATAATTTTAGGTACTTGTAAAGACTGGAGGGGGATATCTGTACTACTGCCCACTATGCAGTTGCGGTAGAGGCACAGAGCACCCCAGGCAAGGCTCTCAATTGGTAAAGTAGGGCAAGCAGCCAGGCTGAGAATCAAGGGAGGCGATGCAGGCTGGTTCATCAGTACAGTGAATCCCCAAGCTCTCCACAATGGAATGCCTACACACTATGTTAGGTGATAACACAGTCCTTTTATTACTACCATAAAGGATACAAAATAATGTAGGTATATAGTTCTAGTACCTTTAAATTCACTTGTAATGCACTAACTGCTGATAGTTACCAAAGAGCTTTTAAATTATTAGGCATGGTACAACTCATAAAACATTACTGTAGAAAGGCAGGTAATATTTAGAACATAGGTAGGATGCTTTCTTTAGGTTAAAAGGGCAATACTGTGTGAGGAGGTCCCCCCCTGCCCCCACCTGGGCAACCTGTAAGGAAAGGTTAAGGTGTACTGTAAAGAAAGGTTAAGGTGTACTTTATGTTGTATATTACGGGCCATTCCAAATATGTTAATTAATAGTCTGCTTCTATTTCTACAAATCCCATTACCCCCAAAGTACTTTTTTTTTACTTGATGAGACCCCTCGAGGATGGAACCCCTTGGAAGAAGGAGTTGCTGGGATGTTGGTGTCGAGATGAAGAAGGGAACCAAGCAGTGCTGGAAAGGCAGCAATGCAGGACTTTCGCGGTGGTGTCTGATGTCCGTTTGCTATGCCGGCAGCGGATGTCCCACAAAGGGGAAAGTTACTGTGGACCTTGACAAGGCCTGGCTGAAGAAGGTAAGTCCTTTGGTGGCCTTGTTGGATGACTTTCATTGGCTACGGGTGAAGTGGTAGAAGGTGGTGTTGGGTTCAGGATTTTGCGGTTTACCACCATTCGGTTCTTTGCTGCTGCAGCTGCAACACTGACCTCAGGATGGCTTCTGGCAACCTGAACATGACAACTAGACTGGACCCTCACCAAATCTGGACCCTCTGGACATCTTCAGACTTTGGTGGTGGGAAACCCACTGGTGGACACTCTTGTTAAGGCAACAACCCTCGATCTTCTCTGGCATGGAAAAACAGATAGATGTCGTGGCCGATATGCCCCTTCGAAGGATTGTTCAGGTATTTGGACATTTTGCAGCTCCGGGTGTCAGGCAGCACTATGCCAGGTCACCCCTCCTTCGGGCGATACTTATCAGCGTGGCTTCCAATGGCCACAAACACTCCTCTGCACCCTGGACAACACAGATGAACTGCTTGGCTTGAAGATGTTCAGGCACTCCTCCTCTGGACCCATGAATATCCCTTCTCCGGATAGCAGATACATAGGACTGGCCTCCAGGACATTTCAGGAGTTTCTTCGAAGCTATGGGAAGAGGTTGCCTATCCAGGTCCTATCTGGTTCAGTACTTGATTCAGCACAGCCATTTTCAGATTTGATGAAGAGATACAGCTGCAGACTTCCTCCTCCAACTGGATTCCAGGATACAAGATTAAGATGACTACAGCTTCTGCTTTAGGTTTCCTGTTTCAGCTTCTGACTTCAGTTTCAAATGCAAGCTTCTGATAAGGAGGTGAGTGTGAGGCCCCCTGTTGTACAAAACACTCAGCATGCACCCAGCCCATCACACACAAGTGAATTCATGCAGATAGCACCCAATCAGGCTCATAGGCATTCAGGCCATTCACTAGAAACCAGACACCCACAACACAGGATGCGTATTGGGGGCTACTCCCCAGCCTTTCAGTGCATCGAACTGCATGTATTCTAGTTTCTGTCAGGGCTGGCTCAGGCATTGTGTCACACACCCAAAAACAGACACCCACAACACAGAATGTATATTTGCTACTCACTCCATTCATGCAGGCTCCACCCCAAGGGTATACCCACAACAAGCTGTTCATGGGAAGGCTCCAGCCAGTCTGGCAGGAGGCAGCCCCAGACACATAAATGGTCCTTTGACCCAACAGCCATTTAACGGGTGGGAACAGAGTCAGACCTCCTCGGGACTTTGAGAAACAAGGGGCAAAGAAAACCAAGAGGCCACCAGTGGTGATCTTGCCTTTGTGTAGGAATCCATTGATTCCTATGGCAGGACCTGCATACTCCAAAAAAGAAGGATGCCCAGAGCCACTGCCAAGTCAGCATGTAGCTGTCACCAGCCCATACACTGCTCTGCGGGCAACACGCATGTGCCCACAATCACACACTAGGGGTACAGGGTTGTAATCCTACCCAGGGGTGCTCTACGGGTATCCCATGGGTCTTTGTCCATCAAGAACAAAATGACGAACTGTACTGCCAGGGGTTCAAGCGAGACTCTCCAGGGCAGAAAATAAGCAGAAGACACAGATTAAGGAGGTATAGTACAAGGACAAGGAGGCCCTGTCCCTCCAATGCATTTCCAGCATCATAGTACTGATTCTCCCAGCTCTAATGATCTGCTGGGAAAACCTAATAACTCCTCCTCAAATTGTCCCCCCTTGGATACTGGGAAAAGGGAATTCTTTAAGGTGGAATCACCTACATTGGATTGGGTACAGGCTACTAGAAACCCAAGTCCTAATGATCTTTTTCAAGAACCTAGCATCAATCTTAGAAGGAGAAGGCAATCTCACGAGGGGCAGGGTATGTGACGATTCATGGGATCTTGTCACCTCTCCCCAGGGGGTAGCCCTTCCCTGTGAGGCTAGGGAGGTGAGTCCACTATGCAACATTCCACCTAGGGGTGGCAGAAAGCGGGACTTCACAGGCAGGGACTCCCCTCACGGGGACAAGGACTCCCATTCCATGATGGAACTCCCTAACCTTCTTACCCTTGAGACCATATGGTTTGCTGAGTGACAGTCTGAAAGCACGACTGTATGTTATTGCAATACTCCTTCTTTCCTTCCTGTAAGAATTGATCCCGCCAAGATAAGGAAGACTAAAATAATCATACAGTCTGATCTCAAGTCATCTTCCCAGAGTACTGTGATGGAGAAGATTAATGGAGTTTTGCAAATTATTCCTTTGCCAAGGTTCTGGGAAGAGGTGGCCCCAGGAGCCATGAACAATACCCAATGGACACAAACAAGGGACTATGACAGTCTGCTGGGGAGGACCTAGCTGTATGACATAACAATGGAGAAAGGGCTGTGAGAAACCTGAGCCGCTAGTCCCTGGGCATCTGTCATCCAGGTGGCCAGGACACGTCCATCACTTTTGGATCCAGTTCCTGGGTGTGGACCAGTACGGGAGGATCACCTGGATGAGGGGCCTTTGGTGAGTGAAAGTGGGACACCGGAGGGTGAGACTCTGTATCCCCTTCTCTGTAACACCTTTGCCCCATCCTACCAGGTAGGATATGTAGAACCCCCCCACCCCCCTTTTCCCGACACAAACACTTTTTTCAGGGACAGTTCACCATGAGAAACAACAGACTAACACCAGAGCCATATACCTGACATGTCCCAATACCATGGACAGGCAAGGTCAGGCAATTATGGATCATTACACACACCTGATTTCATCACCCTTCCTCACATGGATAAAAGGCGGAGCGGGAAAGCACACTCTGAGTGAGGAAAAGGGTTGTATACTAATTGACCTTTTCACAATTGACCTCGCGAGAATTTCCCTAATTTAGAAGGTCAATTAGGACATATATGCAGGGGGAAACCCCCCGCAACCCCCACCTAATCCAAAAAACCCCACAACCCCCCACCCAATACCCTTATATTATTTATAGTCCAAAACCAGCCCAATACATATATAAAATAACTAAAATAATATAAAGGTCAATTGTGCAAAAGGTCAATTATAAAAGGTCAATTTGGGTAATACCAGGAAAAGCACAAGAGGAAACAGCAGTTCCAAAATGGCAGATCAATACTTGGCGAAAGACCGTGAGACCAGAGAGGGTTGCAAGGAGAGCAGTGCCCTTGACCTTTAAAGACTGTTACTTTCACAAACCGTGAAAGGTAAGAAGTCTAAGACCGGGAACTAAAGCTGAAAAAACCTACACTGTGCATCAAAGGTATCCGGGGCTCTGCCGTGTCAATAATCAAAGCAGGGAATATCATTGGAAACCAAAGGAGTGAATGACTTGTGGGAGGCCAAGTAAGATACTGTGGTCCAGTGCCATGTGGGTGCTCATTTGAAGGTCTCTGTTAGGTATCCAATTGAATGGCAACTGTATTGTAAAACAGAGGTTTGTATCGAAGTGGTCCTGCAACGGGTCAAGTAAACCCTGTGCACATTTGAAAATCTTCAATAAACCAAGGTGAACTATATTGCAGTTGGTCCGAGCCAACTTCAATATACCTATTTGAGTAAATAGGGGATCTTAGCCCAGCTGAGGGGGATCCCGGGGGAACCGTGAGTCACCTGAGAAAGAACATTGTAATAAAGGTATCTGCGCCTGGAAGAGGGGGATCCAACTTTGAACTTTTGCTTTGAAAGGGATCTCAGCCCGGCTGGAATCCAGGGTGAAGCAGCTGAGTTGAATACGCCCTCTGAATCAAGAGACTTGGATGAGAAAGGAGACTTGGGCACAGAAGGCCCTAATGCTGGAAATAGAACTGCATCCTCGTGTAAAAGAAGTCATAGTGTGTGCTTGGCTCGAGTGAACCGCCTTGCCCAGTGCTGAAAACGTGGGGAAGGGAGGCCGATTGCCCAATCCTCCTGACATATCTTTTTGTGAACACTTCTTTCTTTTTCATGAACACTATCCCACGCTATTTATAATTAACAGTAAGGTTTGGCAATAGTTTTTTGGTGTATAGTCCCTTTTATTTGACAAGACTCCACTAGGACTGCATTATTATTATTTGATGGTCGCTTGCTCCCATCGGTAGATTTAGGCTTAGAAAGGCATTTATCACACCATTGTGAAAGTTCAATAAACGCCCTTGAACTGTGGTTACTTGTGTCTGTCTTACTGTTGATATCATGCCTTTCTTACAGGGCTCACTAAGAGGTGAAGCAGGCATGAAACCTGGCAGACCCGGGAAGTTCGAACCAGGAAGCAAGAAGCTACGCTGGAGGAGCAAACCTCCAGTCGGGAGAATGCTGACAGCAGGGTGCAGAAGTTCTTCGCAGGCCGACACTGAGCTCGAGGAGGTGGACCTAGCGATCCTTTAACTGCGTCGACACCGCCTGGCCGGAGACCCCGCAGAGCCAAAGCACTGCAGCGGGGACGGGAAAGAGAAGCAAGGGGAGTGTTCAGCGACTCAATACCCCAGGAATAATCGGTAACATGCCTCCGCCAGAGAAGAGGTAACGGTAGTCACTGGAGATTCGGCAGGGAATTGGGAAAGGGGGCCAAATGTAAAAAAAGACATCGAGAGTCATCTCCCTTCTCTCAGTAGTTGTGTCAATAGTGCTGAACGTAAAGAAGGCATTCAGGAGTAATATTCCTCATCTCAGTAGTTGTGTTAAGAGTTCCGAATGGGAAGATGACATCAGGAGTAATCTCCCTCATCTCAGTAGTTGTGTCAGGAGTATCAAATTGAAATGAAAGAAAGCCTTGGGAGTAATATCCCTCGTCTCCAGAGTTGTGATAAAAGTACCAAGTGTGAAGATTATATCACAAGTGATCTATCACATCTGAGTTGTTGTGTCAAAGAGCCTGAAACAGAAGAAAATATTGGGAGTAGTCTGCCTCAAAACTCAACACTCTCTCCTAAAGAAGAGCGTTAAAGCTAAAGAGTGCCACGAGAACAGTCTCCTTTGTCAGAGTGTTAGAAGGAAACAAGGACAGTTTGGGAACAATTCCCCCTGTAATTACTGACAAGAGGAAAGCAAAGAAAGTCAAGGAATAACTGTATATTGGAAATAGCAGGAGGGTAAGACCTGAGAGAAGTGTGGGAAGAATTGCCAAAGTTGATAAAAATCTGTTGCAGGAAGTTATTCAAAGATGGCCAACGGCTGAACCGGGAGAAAGGAGGAATTCCCCTGGTTATCCACATAATTGTTGAATCGGAAACTACAGCAAAAGGCTACCAAACAGAAGCCTGGAGGCTGACCAAGTTGACTAGGAGAAGATAGCAGTTGAACCGGGTGAAGGGAGTCCTGATATTGGCTACAAGTGCAGAACTTGAATTGTTATCGAAGACTGATAGAAATACACACACAGGGCTGATTCCATTGAACCAGGAAAACTGAGTTATTCACCTGAAACTATTTGTGTTAATGCCTTTTGTTAGTGATAGGGCTAGAGTAGGCTAGTTTGGAACCACAATGGGTTTACTGAGACCCCGCAATAGCATGAAGGTTTGAGCTCTGATATTTCCAGGATAAGTAATTATTTTCTGTAGCATTTTTTTGATAAGTGAGATATTTAATGTGCTAGCCTATGTTTTAGAATCTGTTGTACATAGTGTCTTCTGCGCAATTATACATGGTAGATGTCTTTTCTTTTTCACTGATAAGCTCTTTTCAGCAGTTTAGGCTTTTGTGTAGGCCTGGGAAAGGCACTTGCCAGGCTCTGCCGTAGTGGTATTAACTGGCAATTGATGGTACCAGGTGCAGAATGGTGTGGGTACTTAGGCATCTAATATCAGTGCCTGGAAAATGCCTAATACTTATACACTAGCCAAAACTGTTGGATTTGCCAATGCCTGTTTTTAATAGGACTTCAGTGAAGGACATGCATAGTGCTTCTAAATCAAGAGGCTAAAGGCAGACCTGGATAAGATATTTTTATTACACCCGTAGCGTGTTTACAGCTCCAATTAAGTCATTAACTCAGTGGACTGCTTTGAAGAAAACACTGGCAGGTACTTTGAGTGCAAAGTTTGATGGTAAGACTTGATTAAAGCGAGCTCAGAGTTCCCATGAGGAGGTGTTTTTGCTCGGGAGGGGCAGGAACTGGGTGGGAATGGCCATGGGGATTAGCATTGCCAGTAAATGTGTGGGCAAATAACTCATATTAGCTGTGTGTCCCTCCTTACATGCCATTTCTCCCTATCTGTACTCCAATGCAATAGTTTTGGTTTATAGGTGGTGCTAAAACCACCGTATAGCCTGAACTAAAGATATGGCCTTGCCTGGACTCAAACACATTCTCTGTGGAGTAAGCCTGGTTTTGAGCAACATGCACCCAGATGAGTGAGCTATGTGTCCTCGAGTAAACATGGCCTTAAAAATGACTAGTATTTACCATAATGACCATAGCTTGAGAGCCCTTTAGTTGTGCTAATGATTCCTTTTTAATTGCCTAGTCCTTGTTGACTGATGTGGCCAGCAGGCTGGTGGCCTGAGTGGGAACAGGAAGGTCACTGATCACACACATGGAGGCAACTCTAAATCATCACCACAGAAACCCTGGCACCTTTGATGGGCCGGCCCAGCGTGTGAATGTCCTATCAGATAAATGCCAAATCCGCACCTCGTTACGACCCAGAGTCCTGTGCTCCTCTGTTTTCTTTATCTGCCCACTTAAAGGGTTTGCGATTGGCCATTTCTAAAGTGGTGAGGAAGGCTAGCTCAGGGGCAACGCGTTTGTCTTGGAAGCAAGAAAACACAGTACAACACCGGTTCAAATACCAATCTTACGCTTAGAAACCACAAGCGCGTTATAAAAGAACAATTATAATTATACTAGGTAAGTCCCCCCAACACTCAGAAGGTCAGCTGGGAATCTGTGTAGCTCAATGGGTAGAACGTTAGATTCTACGCTACAGGGTTGTGTGTTGAAGTCCCAGACCAGGCTGAAGCTTGGCACTGTGGAACCTAATACTGTCTACTCTTTCTGAATACTGTAGGGAAACCTTTTAATACTTTAATAATAGGCTACAGTTTGTCCCTAAGCGACAGACCCATTGTTTGTTTTTAATGATGCGATTCGTTTTCTAAATGCCTGATCCTACATTGTACTTTTCCGGGATCCCGAGTCATTCATTTCACAAATATGCATGATTATATATCACACAAATTGGTTTATAAAGCAGGAATCTAATGTTCCTGCTAGTTTATTTAGGCATTGCTCCCTTGGGGGGGCCAGGGGCGAGGTTGGAACAGGTTGCCACAGGTGGATGATCATGGCTTTGCATGATACACGTCAATTAGGTTCTGCTCTTTCTCTTGTAAGATAAGTCTCTTGTTGGTTCTTAGAATGTGATTGGTCACATGCTTTCTCAAATTATCTTCGCTAATGCTCTCAGATGCTGTATGGTGGCAAGACTGATGGAGTGCTGGCCATCATTAAATCATGCAATGGGCAAGGTCTGGTTAAGATGTATTACTAGTCAAGGGTTCTTTGTAAAAGTTAATCAACCTTGGAAGCAAGGGATTAAGACATATTCTGTAATCTGACTGTTCTGCATTTCTTTATATAGGGTCTGTATGGATGTAACTCCTTCATGGTCACTCTCCTTGATATGGCATTTGTATAGCCACTTCTGCCATTGGTATGGCCTGAAATTGCTGTGGGGTTAACGCCCTTCGAGGAACAAGGTTGGAGATGTGAAGGAGGGTTCTAGAATGCGTGTGTGCCATTTTAGCCAGCACAAAGTTAGGTAGGGGTGGCTAAGTCCCTGATAGCAGCACATGGATATCTGGATAGTTGATGGGTGCTGTGATAGACTGGCAGGAGAGTAGGTGGCTTAGGTGACTGATTATGTGCACAGCTCAACTGAAGTTTTTCGTGGGCCTCAGCTGCATTCAATAGGCAGTGGTAAGGTGTGTTGTTAAGTCGACTAGCGATTATTGCAGATGTATGTGGGTGGGTGGCTGTGCCCCAGGAGGGATACAGCTATGTTCTATTGTACCAGAGTGCAAGCTTACAACAATATCCCTGTGCAGAAAAATGCAGAGTGGTGGCACAGAACAACAGAGAAATTCAAGAATGCAAGCCCGCAACAATAACCCTATGGAGAAAAAATGCAGAGTTGTGGCACAAAACAACAGTGAAATGCAAAAATGCAAGCTCACAACAATATCCCTTTGGAGAAAAACACAGAATGGTGGCACAAAGCAACAGCAAAATGCAAAAGTGAAAACTTACAACAATATCCCTGTGGAGGAAAATGCAGAGTAGTGGGCCAAAACAACACTGGAACTCAAATATGCAAACCCACAGCACTATCCCTGTAGAGAGAAATGCAGAGTGGTGACCCAAAACAACAGCGAAATCCAGATGGATGCAATCATAGGTCAGAGACATAGTCTCCTACCTGATTGCAGCTGCAGACAGAGGGTGAGGCGTGGCAGGCTGGGGCACCAGGGTGAACAGGCAAACAGGTATAATAAGCTCCCAAAGTAAGGCACCCTTTGCCTGAGCCTTTACCCGGCTGCCCGGGCAAGGCTGCCGTGGGTGAGAGTCTCAAGTCTGATGTTCGGGGTCCTGTGACCTGGAATACCAATCAGGGGTTGGCAGAGCAGGCTCTAGGGACCATGGAGCATTGGAAAGTGCTGAGAAGCACTGATGGGAGCACTGCTGGTAGGATCAGAGTGCTGCCATGGCAGAATAGAGGGCTGTGCAAGCCCTGGATGGTCTTCTTCTGTGAAACTGCGGCCTGAAAATGGCTGTCTGCAGGGCCAGCACTGAGTCCTTTTGGTGTTCCGGTCCTCGTGATCTGGAACACTAGTCGGAGGAGGCGAGGGGGCAGTGGGAGGGGGGAAGGCGGACCAGCTCTGGGAGCCAGTGAATGCTGGGAATCACTGATGGAAGCCCTGCAGGTGGGAACAGAGTGCCGCCAAGGCAAAATACAGTGCTAGAGCTGTGCAAGCCCCGGATGGTCCTCTTCAGTGAAACTGCGACCTGGAAATGGCTGTCTGCAGGTCTGGTGTGGAGTCCTTTTGGTGTTCAGGGTCTCGTAACCTGGAACACCAATTGGAGTAGGTGAGGGCCTGAGATGTCTTAATGGGAGGGTAAAGGCGGCACCTGTCATGGGCCCCCACCTTGGAAGGGGTCTCCAGAAGCTATCTGATCAAAAGAAATTGTTAGCCATTGTTCCCCAAACTTAAATAGCACATGCCAGGATATTATGTGGCATGCTGCTGAAGTTCTAAACCTATTGCCTGTCTGCTGTTGACAAGTACATTCTGCTCTCATCAATTCATCCTGTAATGCTTGCTGTGCTCACTTTGTCATACAGACTGTGTGCGTCCTCTAAGGCACAACCCCATTAATATCCGCCCCTTTCTGTGGGGATTATATGAATCATGTGGAATAGCAATGGTTGAATTGCTTATTGATTAATGTGTGTGCCACAATGGCACATAAGGTAGCTTAAAGTGTTAAGAACTCACTGCAGAGATCTTTTATATGCCGACTTAGCCTTTCCTATGTCCGAAGTTGTTAAACCTGCATGTATATGTACTTTGTTTTGTAAAACAACAGGTGCTATGATCACCAATGTACCTGTACCAGATAGCAGTTGCTACAGAGACTAACATAGCATCAATATGGCAAAGCTCTAGAAATTGGTTTGTTCAGATTAGGAGTTGTAAAACCTAGGCAGCCACCTCCAATGATTATCATATAATGTTAGTCCGGAGAGATGATTAGGTATCCAAATTCAGGATTTTGGAACCAAAGCATTCATGCTTGTTTCCTGGCTTTGCCAGCAGACAATATAGGATCCTGGAGAAATCTTCTTATATCACTGACAGTATTGTGGGAAAAACTGTGCCTTCGTACATGCTTGTGGCATTGTTTAGCCTACTACCTGATCTTTCTTTTTATGTGGGCCTTTTGAATGGGAGGGGTACTAGTTAGGAGAGAGCAGACCAGATATTACAGACCTTTGGCAAGCATATGTTAAGGTCGGCTTATTTGACACAAAAATACGGTTTGCTTTTTGTACAGTTCAAAGGTTTTTCTGCACATTTTTAAATACCAATTTCACAAGCCTGCGTTTTTAGGTGTATTAAAGTTTCAAAATACAAAAGAGAAACCCAGATGAAATCTTTTAAGATCACATCAGTTAGCATGCTGGTACTTACATACATACCTTGATGATGAAGACAATGAAGCTAGACTCATTCCTATTTTGCATAATATGCTTCTGTAACGTTTTGTTTTTAAAGATGGTCATTTTGGGTTATGTGATTTGTGTACTTTCAAAGTCCTTTCCTACAAAATGGGACAATTTTATTTAATGAGAAGTACTGGAAAAGAAATGGTAAAGTGCAAACATTGCAGAGTGGAAAGCGAATCCCAGCTTCACCTCTTAACCAATGTGTGATCTTGGGCATCTCATTTAATCTCATATTGCCTAATTTGTCAAAATTGCCAGGGCCAGGACCTTCCAAAATTGTCAGCCTTTCAGAGTGATTTCGTTCTCATGATCTGATCGTCAAAAAAGCCTCACTCATGATTTCACTGCCTATAGAGTTGCTTCCTTTATAATAATAGTGAGCATTTATATGTTGATACGTTGCACACCACAGCCATTTGTTTCTTTGTTCTCTAATGGCAACACTGCTTGAAAACCATGCCCCTCTTATAATCTCTCTGTCTGCATACGAACATGTTCCTGTTAGCTTCTGATCTTCATCTTTTATCTATGCTATGGTAAGTGTAGCTTTTTCCTTGTTTCCAATTGGTCCCCTGTATCCATGCTTGGACACATTTGCATTCTGTGAGGCAGCTAATTTGAGTGCTATGTCTGTTCTGGATTGCATGCACCTTTTTATTATGACCAGTGTCCTGCATTCAAACTACGTCCGACTTACCTTTCTTGCGGCTGCTGTTGATGAAAAGTTTCTTGTACCTATGCTAGAACACAAATACCCTCGTTGTGGCCTGCTAATGTTGCCCTTGAAATCCTACTTGTTTATAATTCTGATTACAGCAAGAATGAAGAGGGTAAGGGAACTACAAGTGAGCCCCCCATGCTTATTTTGATGGCTGTGAGGCAGCATATCAAGCTATGGGTTATGATCGTGACAAGAGGGGCGCGGACAGATATTCTGGATCCCTTAATTCCTTTGGTTCGGTGGAGGGGGGCCCCCAAAGGTGTCCATCCCCAGGGCCCCAAAGGTTATTAAGATTGCCCTGGCGAGGGCAGGCAGTAGGAGGGGGAAGAAAAAGCAGGCTCTAGTGGCCGGGGAGCGCGGATGGGAGCACTGCTGGTGGGGTCAGAGTGCCCCCAATGCAAAATACCGTGAGTAGACTGTGCGAGCCCTGGACAGTCCTCTTCTGTGAAACTGCGGCCTGGAAATGTCTTTCCAGGGGTGCCGTGTTACTGAACTCCACTCCCTCCAGCTGAGCAATGGCATGTTACGTCACTGTGCATCTATTCTGATGGCTTTTGCATGAAACCCAATCTTTATGTGCCCTGATGTTGTGGCATCATGATCCCATTTCGACTATCAGGTTTGGTACAAACTGCTTCTTGCAGTTGATCAATGTACCCCTATTTATTCTGGGTTTGTGGGGTAAGGTTGCATTGAGGTTCCTCCAAGGTTTCTGTGGGTATCTTCTTCTATAGTATAAGTTTGACGAATCAGATTCTTTTTCTTGGAGTCTTCCACTTATGATATGATATGATATGATATGGCATTTGTAACGCGCCTATACACAAGTGTTTCAAGGCGCGACGAGGCAGGGAGGGGGGAACAAGGGGAAGACAGACAACGATCCTACTAGGCCAGGTATCATTCAGACCGCGCAAGTGCAGGGGTAGGGGAAGGGAAAAGTGCAAGGGGAAGTGCAGTACAAGTAAGAAGAATAAAAATAAATAAATAAATAGGGCCAGCTGGTGGCAAGTGCAAGGTAAGTGCAGACAAGTGCTGGGAAGGGGGTTCTGTAGGGATACAGAGACAGTCCCGCAGTGCAGGGGATGCCAGGGAGGCAGTGCAAGTGGAGAGTGGCTGGGCCCAGGACCGTGGTCGGTGAGAGTGGCCCAGTTGCAGTTTCAGTGCAATTTCATTGTAGAATTTAGCAGGGGAGAGGGACAGAGAAGGCAGAAGCAAAGAGGAAGGTTTTGAGGTGCTTCCGGAACCGGAGATGGTTCTCCTCAAGTTTCAGAAAGGCAGGAAGGCTGTTCCAGAGGGAGGCCCCTGCCGCGGAGAGAGATCTACCCCCAGCTCGTTGCTTTGAGAAGCGGCTGACCCTGAGGGAGTTGGAGACGGATGAGCGAAGGGGTCGGGAAGGAAGATATTTAGGAAGAGAGAGTTGAAGGTATTTTGGCCCCAGAAGGCCTTGTGGATAATGCAGAGGGTTTTGAACTTAATCCTCGCAGCCACTGGGAGCCAGTGTAGAGATTTCAGTCCTGGAGAGATACGGTCCCTGGGCTTGAGGCCAAGGACAAGTCTCGCAGTTCTGTTCTGGATGAGTTGCAGAGGGCGGAGAGTGGAGGCAGGCAGATTAAGGTAGAGGCTGTTACAGTAGTCCAGCTTCGAGAGAACCAGGGCTCGGGAGACAGTGAGCTTCTGGGGGAAGGAGAGGAAGGGAAGAATACCTCTGAGGAGGTGCAGCTGGTAGTGTGACTTCTTAGAGACGTCAGATATGTGAGGAGGGAAGGAGAGTGTAGAGTCAAAGATGACCCCGAGGTTTTTAGCCTTGCAGGTAGGAGCAGGAAAAGGGCCAAGAGAGGCCGGCCAGAGAGCTGCAGGGAAGGAGGGAGTGGGTGTGCCAATGAGTAGAATCTCAGTCTTACTGGCATTAAGGCAGAGGTCATTGGCGGCACACCATTCCTGGATAGCAGACAGACAGTCAGAGATGAGGGAAGGAGAGGAGGAGGCCGAGGGTAGCCTGAAAATGAGCTGGGTATCGTCCGCATAGCACTGAAAGTTGGGGCAGAGGGCGGCGATGCAGTGGGCAAGGAGTGACAGATACTGGTTGAAAAGCCAGGGAGAGAGATAGATTAGATCCCTGGGGAACACCACAGGTGGAGAAGAAGACGTCAGAGAGGAAGGACCCAAGTTGGACCTGGGAGGGTCGATTGGAAAGGAAAGAAGTCAGCCACGCCAGAGCCTGACCAGTGATACCCAGGTTATCACGGAGACGGTTGAGCAGGATAGCATGGTTGACAGTATCAAAGGCAGAAGAGAGATCGAGCAAAATGAGAACACAAGGAGTGTTAGAGTCAAGGTTGGAGTCACTTTCCATACCTAGATGGGGTGCGTGAGTTGGTGTATGAATTCCCACCTTGTTATAGTTTTCTTCGAAACACTCTGATTGGACAATCAACTCTTGGCTGTTTTGGCTTGATTCAGATTTTGTCTGCATTCATGCTTTTATTGAATGCCTCACTTTCCTTCAGTCATTTGTTTGGCTCCTGATTTTGCCTCACTCTGCTGGTGAGGCTATTCCTTTTTGGCAAACCTGTTGTGATTCTACCATGCGGGTTATGGAGAGCAGTGGTGACTCATCCATAATGGGAGAGGGAGCGCCGACCTTCCGGAACCCTTGCCCATTATGGAGGACCTGAGGAGCCAGCACAGTGTCAACATTGAGGGCCCCATCAGCTGCTTTTTGAAGCTTAGTAAGCGCTTCTGAGCTGGCTCAAACTGTCAAGGGGAAACCTGGTTTCTCTTTGACCGATTCTGTTCCCCAGCATGTATGTCCAATGGACTATACAAGGCTGGGGGCATTTTGCTTCCCCAGCCTTGCATAGCCCATTTGGGATGCTGGCTGGGGAACGGCATCTTTGTGTGGGGGGAGGGGGGACTCCTGCGCCTCCGGCACATACAAACAGACTATGGGGCTTTATGTGTGCAGGTGATCTGGCACCGGCACACATAAGCAGGAGCCAGGAAGCGCTCTTTGCTTCCTGGTTCATTTTCGTACTGTGCAGCAGCTGAGGTGCTCAAAGGAACCAACAGGACCCGGGAAGAAGCTACGTTAATTTAAATATGTGTATGAATACGTGTCTGTTTGTGTTGTGTGTAATCAGAGAGTGTATGATAACGGGTGCACTTGTGAACGACAGAGTGAATGTTGTGTGAATGTGCTTCCGAGCGTGTTTGTGCAGGGCCGGAGAGCTTATTTTGTTAGGTGGGGGAGGCGAGCTGTGCAACTAAAGGCATTTTTGCTGGGCATCATAGACACAATATACCCCCTCTGCCAAAATCACCTTGCCGTGCGAGGCGCTGGGGAGCGCATGGGGCCGACGGGAGAATTTTTACTGGGCATCTGTGATACATCGCCTCGCATGCACACATAATCGCATTGATTGTGTGGGTGTGTGCGGTGCTGGGGGGGGCATGGGCATGACTAGTAAGAAAATGCATGCTTGTCCCCTGGGACTCACAGCGCCTACATGCACACATAATTGATTATCTGTGCATGCTAGGTGCTGGGAGGCCCAGGGGGCAGGCATTCTTTTTACTGGGCATCTATGGTAGACGCCCAGTAAAACATGTCATGCCTGCCCCCTAGCACCCTGAGCGCCTCACATGCCCACATTATCACAATGTAATTAAGTGTGTAAGCAAGGCAGTGGGGGGACTCAGAGGGCAGGCATGGTAGTTTTTACTGGGCATCTATGCCCAGTAATAAGTGCTATGGCTGTCCCCAGTCCCCCTGTGGCAGGCACACATAACCTGCCCTGTGCCCTCCAGCACCTCACACACACACATAATTGACTATCTGTGCACTCGAGGCACTAGTGGTAGGCATGACATTTTTTACTGGGAATCTATGATAGAGGGCCAGTAGAAAATGCCACACCTGCCCCCTGTACCGCCCAGCACCTCACATGCAAAGATAATCAATTATCTGTGATATATGACCCATACAAAATGCCATCTCTGCCTCCTTGGCCCTGCAGCATCTCACATGCACCGAATATTTGTGCATGCAAGGCAGCAAAGAGTCCAAGGGGCAGGCATGGCAGTTTTTACTGGGCATCTATGTTCAGTAAAAAATGCCATGGCTGTCCCTTGTTCCCCTTAGTGCCTTGCATGCATATTCTGCCCCCATACATGTCCAGCGACTTGCACTCACACATAATCATATTCATAATGCATGTGATTATGTGCGCATTGCAAGGCCTTGGGGAGTCTAGGGAGCAGACATGGGCATTTATGATAAAGCAAGCATGAAAAGTGTTATTATGTGGCAAGACTGGCATTTTGATGCAGCCAGTCTAGGCATTTCTTATGATAGCATGACATTTTGTATTGGGCCTCTTTGATAAAACAAGCCATCTTAAGTATTATTACGTGGCTAGACTGGCATTTGTGTGCAGCCAGTCTAGCTATTTCTTACTGTGGCATGGCATTTTGAATTGGACATCTTTGGCAAAGTAAGCATGAAAAGTGTTATTATGTGGCTAGACTGGAATTTTGGTGCAGCCAGTGTAACCGTTTCTTACTATGCCATGACATTTTGCATTGGACATCTTTAATTAATAAGGCAAGAAAGAATGTTGAGTGTTATTATGTGGCTAGACTGGGATATTGGTGCAGAAAGTCTAGCTACTACTTTGACATTGCATATGACTGGGTATCTATAGTAAAGCAAGCATGATAAGCTTGCATAACATGGCTACACTGGCATTTTGGAAGCCAGTCTAGCTATATCTCACTGTGGCATGATATTTTCTGCTGGGCATCTATGATAAAGCAAGCATGATGTGTTATTTTGTGGTTAGACTAGCATTTTGGTGCAGCCAGTTTGGCAATGTTTCATATTTTAGCATGTCTTTTTTGATGCTAAAGGCAACTGGAGTATGTTTGTATGTTGGGATACTGCCATATATTGGCAGAACCAGTGTGGACATGTTTTCTTATAGTAACATTACTGTCAGGATGCGCAAAGCAAACAGGAGTATGTTTTTATTGTGAATACTGGCATATAATGGTGCAGCAAAGAAATGTAGGGGCACTGCCATCATAAACATGTTTTTATACTGGCATATATTGGGGGCAAATGCATCATGAAAATATGCTGGGGAAATGCTTCTGTGAAGTTGCATCTGTTGGATGTTTTCATGAGCTACCTTACAAAACTGTAATAGTGAGCATTACATGGGAGACGGAGGCAAGGCTGATTATAACAGGTTATTTATTATGAGAAATTACAAGGTGAATAAGTAAATCTGTACAGAGCCCCGCTAGGCTTTGCCCTTCTTCTCTCTCTCTCTGCAACCGCCAGTCGCTCTCGCACTCCTCCACGTGGAGCGCCCCGGTCAGCTCGTGACGTAGGACACAATGCAGTGGTCACATTCTACAAACCCCCCTCTCTTCGTAAGTGAATGAAGAATGTGCAGAGTTCCTCTCCTACACATAAACCGTCAGATGATCAGGCAAGGAAAATTCACTTCTACGTGGTTCTAACACTTTTGCATTCGCTCCTTCTGCTACTTCTTTATCTACTTAAACCCTTCCAGCAACATTCTCTCCATCATCAACATTTCCTCTCTCTCTTCTCTCCATTCCCTTCACCAAAGACACTCTCTCCATGTTTCATACTCGTTCATCATCCACTCTGATAGCATGTTTAAAGACTTCTGTCACAACATCAGGCTTTGACCACTTACAAAGCCCCTCTCTGAGAGCAGGAGGAAGTTTAATTCTCACTTTCTATCATATAGCAAGAATACTGCTTCTCTCAGTACCAGCCTGATCAAGTGCTTCTTTGTTTCTCAACTGGCTAAACCTGATGTTACTAACAGCACTCTCCATCTTTTTTCCTATCGCAGTGTCTCTGCCCATACAAGGTGGTACAAGCGTAGTATTGGCTTTCCTGCTTCTACTAAGCTCAAAAGGAGAGACTCCTGTTGTACAATGAAGGGTAACTTTGTGAGCAACAATAACATCTCTCACTGCCTTCTCCCAGTCCCTGCCATTAGCCCAAGGCCACCTAATGGCTTCTTTCAAAACTTTGTCAAATCATTCTACAACTCCATTGGTTTGTGGATGGTAAATGGCGCTTTTTCTGTGTTCCATGGAGTTCCTCTGACAGTAGTCCTCCATTTCCTTTTATCTAAACTGTGACCCATTGTCAGTCACAATAACTCTGATGAAACCTTCCCGCTCACTCATTTTTGTTGGGTCTGATCAAAATCTCAACCCACCTAGTTAGTAAATCAATGACTACTAGGCAAAAAGATTGCATTATATTGCTCCACACAGGACCCAACACATCCTTTCCCAGTTTATCCCATGGGTGTTCTGGAATATCTGTGATAAACATGGGATATTTAGAACTCACACACACTTTGTCACTGTTATTGCAAAGGATACACTGTCTGACAGTCCTTTCGATCTGCAGATCACAGCTTGACCACCAGAAGTCACTCCTTATCCTCTGTATGATTTTAATGATTCCTTGATGACCGTCATGGCCAAGGTTTATGAATACTTCATGAACCTTAATTGGTGGAATAATTTTGTCCCCAAGCATTATCATCTCTCCTTGGACAAACAGATTGCCTGTTACATTCCAGAATGGTAAAAGACCCAATTCTTCAAAACGATTGTTCCTTTGAGGATTGTTTTCCTCTAATTCTCATTTGAGTCTGATTAGACGGATATCCTGTTTCATGGCTTCTTCCCATTTTTCTTGCGGCACCGGTACATGGATTATTGCCAAAACTACTTCTGAGACCTTCTCTTCATTGTTTAATTCTACTACGGTGTCAGTCTAGAAAGACAGTATGCCGCAAAATTCTTTACTCCTGGTAGATATGTTGCTGTGCAATTGTATTCTTGCAGTTGAGACACCCATCTTCTGATACAGCCTTACACTTTATCCAGGCCCTTTAACATGATTATTTCCACGAAAGGCTTGTGGTCGGTGAAGAACTCAAAATTCATGCCCCAGATGAAATTCTTGAATTTGTCTGCAGCCCTTTTGCTAGCCAATACTTCCTTTTCGATAGTGGCATAAGACTTCTGTGCTTCCTTCAGTAACCTGGAGGCAAAGGCTAAGAGAAATTCCTTCCCATCTTCTTCTTGTGTAACTAATGCACCTAGACCAACATTGCTGGCATCAGTTGTTCTAATCGTCTTCCTGTTGCTCCTGAAATATTGCAGTGCAGGAGCTTTTGCCAGGGCCTTTTGATGGATTCAAACTCTTCTTCACATGCTCTACTCCAAACAAATATGCTCTTGCCTTTGGTAAGCTCACGCATGGATGCAGTGGGTTTCACAAAATCGTGAATACATTTTCAGTAGTACTACGCCATCCCTAGAAATGTTCAAACTTCTTCACGAGAAGTTGGTCTGGGAATATCTTCAATTGCATCTGCAAGCTGTATTTTGGGGCGTATACCCTCGAATGAAATGATGTGTCCTAGATTTTCAATTTCTTGTCTATTAATTTTGCATTTTTCTCGATTTAAAGTCATGCTTGCAGCATATATTTTATTGAAGACACTGTCCAATCGTTCGTTGTGTAGCTTCAAACTATCTACATAGACTAAGATGTCCCTTTGGTTGATTCTGCTTCTTGTGCAAAGTGGAAATGTACTTATATAACATGCTTCTTTTGATGAAGATATGTATAGGTGGCGCTTTCCGCACTATCCTTCTACTAAGCATAGCAAGCCGCACGGTTTTCTTAGCTCTCTTGCGGTTTCAAGCATATGTACATGTGTAAAATGGTCGACTATCTTCATCGTGCTCATAGCTTAAGCTTCTTACATTTGACATTGCCCTTTCACTCTAGGTTCATGATGTTCCTTATTCATGGCGTTTCATCTCTTTACGTCATTCTCTGGTTGTCATTCCTTCTATATTTGAGTCAGTCTGGGTTCTCGTGACGTCACCATTCGTCTTCCATTAAGACCTTTTTGGTTTCTTCAGGGACTGTATTCAGACGATCTTCATTTAGTTTTATTTGTTGATATGGCTTTATCGATGGATACCTTACTGCCCATGGTACCCTTGGTATCGGTACTTCAATAGGTGCTGTTCTTATGATAGGTACTGGACAGAGCCCCACTTCAGCTCTCTGCTGGTTTATTTGTTCATCATATGTCACATATTTCGGCTTGAACTGTCCTGGTACTTCAAAATGGACTGTTGGAGTGCAGGCTGCATTTAGGACCTCCTCTACACTTCCCCCTCTGGGTGATTCATCAATCACTTTCACCTCTTTCTTCAGTTCTTCCAGTCTCTCTTTTGCTTCATTGTTTGAGTCCTTTCTTTGTCCATCTTCTGGGTCTATACATGATGGTCTGAAGAAATGTCTCTTTGCAGTCCATATCTTTATTACTATTTTCAGGTTTCCTGCTGTTCTTACGTGTTCATCTTTGTTCCACGTCATCAGTTGACACTGTCCATTCGGGCTGCAGTAAACCCATCTTCCCACATAATTTCTATGTTTCTTGGGATGTAGGAACTTTGTTCCTTCTGGTGCATGAATGATGGCCTTCACAAAGTCTCTTATTTCTTCGTCAGTCAGGTCTTTGCGTTTCTATCCTGGCTCAACATCAATCATGATCTTCATCCTTATGGCTTTTTTTCGCAGTTTTCTGGCATTGAGAGATTATTATCTTGATAACACAGAATCCTAGCAGTATCATCACTAGCAGGGCACCTAGGAATTTGAATGCATCTGCCATCCATTGTGGAACCCACAAGAATAGTGATCCAAACCAACTGTCGTTGTCTAGTTCGTCAGGCCCATCAATCATTTGATTCTGTAGTTTCGTCAGCATACCCATGGCTTCTGTTAGAGTTCCATTTTCTTCATCATGAGAAGGTATAAATGTGCAACATGATTCTCCGATTTTTGCACAAACACCTCCATCCATAGCTGTTCTGGA